>NC_080782.1:239585557-240215774 GCF_028018385.1 Neofelis nebulosa
AGAGAGAGAATCTGAAGCAGGCTCCAGGCTCTGAGCTGTCAGCACCGACTGAGCCACCCAGACACCCCTCCTATTCCTTTTTTTAATGTTTATTTACTTTCGAGAGAGAGAGAGAGAGAGACAGTGAGGAGGGTGGGGAAGAGAGAGGGTGGGGGGAATCTCAAGTAGGTTCCACACCGTCAGCGCAGAGCTTGAAATCACGAATCACAGGATCATGACCTTAGCTGAAATCAAGAGTCAGATGCTTAGCTGACTCCGGGAAGACTTCTCGTGTAAAAGACACTTGAGCAGAGCCTTGGGAGAAACGAGGCAGTACCCCGCACACGTCACGTAGGGCAGAGCCTTTTCAGCAGAGAGAGCAGCTGCCCGTTGTGCTTGGAAAATGGCGAGGAGACCAGTGCAGTGAGGGAGGGCAAGAGTCGCAGGAGGTGGGCTCAGGGTTCAGGGCGGTGCAATCAGGTCATGTAGAAGGGAGATGGGAAAGCATTGGCGAGCAGAAATAACTCTTCCAGGGGCACCTTGGGTGGCTCAGTTGGTTGAGCGTCCGACTTCGGCTCAGGTCATGATCTCGCGGTTCGTGGGTTCGGGCCCCGCGTCGGGCTCTGGGCTGACAGCTTGGAGCCTGGAGCCTGCTTCGGATTCTGTGTCTCCCTGTCTCTCTCTGCCCCTCCCCTGCTTGCGCGCTGTCTCTCTCTCTCTCTCTCTCAAAAATAAATAAACATTTAAGAAATGACTCTTCCAACATTGTGCAGTAATGTGGATTGAACACTTGAGCCTAGGCAATCTGACTTCACAGACTGGGCCGTTAGTCACTCCTGTCACCTGGACAGTTTGTGGGGAGGATGATCTTCCAGGGATTCAGGCTTTTTTCCCCATCAGTATTCTGTACCAGTTGTCAAAACCAACTATTAGGACAATGCTTCTTTATGACATATTTTCTTTGCCACGATTAGAGTTAATTCTCCCTTCGTTACACTTGAAATTGTTGCTTTCATTTTGGGGATCCACCCTAAGCTTCCTGCTTAGATTTAGAAAGAACTCTAATCTTACCTTTAGAGCCCTAATCTTACCTGCAGTATGTTTTATGGATAAATATGTGGGTTACATGTTGGGAAAAATTTCAACATGGCTAATTTAATCTATTAATGTTGACTTTTATAAGTTGACATTGTACATTATTTACTTTCCCCCCAAATTCTGGGACATTGTTTTTTTTATGCCTTTGTACTCATTGATTATAGGGAAGTCAAAATAAAGAGGTGGGCATTTTTAGGGTCTTTAAAAAACTTACCTGATATAATGGTTTACATCTTATAAGCTGGCTAAATTCTTGGTAAAAATTGCGAAGTAGTCAATAATTTTCATAGCAATGGATTTTTCCATTGTAGGAATTAATGCCTTGGGATCCCCCCTACTACAGCGGTGTGATTCGTGCAGAGAGGTAAGTTGTTTTGTTTTGTTTTGTTTTGAGAAATCCTTATAAATGAGAAGGAAGAAAGAAACTGTGTATTGAGCACTTTGTACAGTAATCGTGCAACGTGAGTAATCTCCTCACTCAGTTGCCCGCATTAGAAGCCCGTGCACGCTCAAGTCCGCGCCCTGCCCTGGCCTTTGCCAACATTTGCCCACACATTCTTCGTCTGGTTTAACACCTGTGCTCTCAGCCTTGGTATTGTCTACCCCTCCCCCAAAGTCTATACTTGTATGGCTCGGGTCACTTCCTGGTTTAAAACTTTTAAATATCTCTGTGTGGTGTCTAGAATCTGGCTTCTTCCTGGGAGTCACTTCCAGGTTTTCTTACTAGATGGAGTGTTTCGGCGGCTGGAAGTTTGGTTGTCGCTCGTTTCTGGCCCGGGCTGGGTGCTCGGCAAATATATGTTGAACTAAGGAAGGAAGAGAGTGGTACTGGGGATGGTGACATACGGTTTTCTTATGTTTCCTCATTTTTATCTGAACATATTGTCAACATATTATTGGCACATCTGGAAGGATACATGTGAAATTAAGATTTAGGACAGTTAACTTGATTTAAGTCCTCCTCCAGTTCCATAGTCTCCTCTTTGATTATATGATGGCAAACTAGGGGGTATGTTTGTTTTCCCCCCTAAATACACCCTATTTCTGTCATTTTTATATTTGCATGTAAACCCAAGAAATATGGAGGGCTGTTCAAAGTGAACACATCTAGGGGCGCCTGGGTGGCGCAGTCGGTTAAGCGTCCGACTTCAGCCAGGTCACGATCTCGCGGTCCGTGAGTTCGAGCCCCGCGTCAGGCTCTGGGCTGATGGCTCGGAGCCTGGAGCCTGTTTCCGATTCTGTGTCTCCCTCTCTCTCTGCCCCTCCCCCGTTCATGCTCTGTCTCTCTCTGTCCCAAAAATAAATAAAAAGCGTTCAAAGTGAACACATCTAAAAACAAAACAAAACGAGAAAACCCAAAAAACAAAGTGAGCACGTTTAGAAATGTTTATGTCCCAAGCAACTTTATATATGCATTAGGAATTTTTGAAAACCTCCAAATCCTACCCTTCAACAGATTTTTAACATTTTTCTCTTACAGCTCCTTCTTGAGCTGCTCAGCTTTAACCACGAGAGTTAAGATTGATTTAGGTAGTGGACGAAAATAAGTGTTGTGCCTTTTTCTCCATTAAAGCATGTTGGCATACACCATGATAATAATATACTTAAGTTTGATTGGTATTCAGTTCTAAAGTCTTTCTGTTCCTCTGCATTATTCAAGTCTTACTTACAAAGCAGATTGTCTCCTAATACTTCGTCAGCTACTGTTTTTTATACATATATTTCAGACTCAGCACAGGCCTCCTTCTCTGTGGAAGCACATAAGCTGTCATTCAAAATCTGTAATCATTTGATTATGATACACAGTGAGTGCCCAGAATATGTTATAGCTTAATGTAGTCATTTCACAGGTGCGTTTTATGGCTGTGGAACTTCAGACCTTGCTCCTTATCGTTACAGAAAACATATCATTTCTCTTCTAAAACTTTTTCAAAGAGGGATTTGGTTTGGTTATTTGTAAGAGAACACTAATTTTTTTTATTAATGCTTTCCATATCTATATAAGGTTTTTAAAATTTTTTGTTCATGGAAAGTGATGTAAATTAGATGTGTTTGTTTCTTCCTGAGTTTTGCTCTGTGATTTTTATTTGTTATTTAGCTTTACTCTGTAAGTGTAGGATGCCCAGGTGGTGGTTCTGTGGAAATTACTTGTGAATATTTGAAGACTTGGAAAGACATCATCAATTACAAAGTATAAGCATTAATTAGGAGTAGGAGATCCCTGAGAAGTTTGATAGTAATCTTAAATAAAAGATACTGAATAAAAGGTGGTGACTTTCTCTTCTCCGTTTTTACCGAAAGTACAATATTGCGAAGTCTTTGTGTTGCTGACTGACTCTAGAGTCAGTCCTTAGGGATCTCTGAGCCCGCAGATAGATTGGGAGTTCTCTGTCCTCTGGACTGGCCACAGAGACGGGGGTTACCGTCCACGCGGGGCAATTGTTGAGTGGTAACACCCCAGGCAGCATGGCAGTGTGGTCTGGAGTATGTTCCCTGAAGTCTGGGAGGCCTGTGTGAGTCCTGTCTCCACCGCTAATGAGGTATCCATGAGCTTTGGAAAGAAAGTTCCTTGTCCTCTCTAAGCCTCTCAACAAGGTTATCTATAAAATGGGGGTTATGACAGTCCCTACTTTGTAGGTCAGGATGAAATGAGATAATGTTGCTATTATGAGTACTAAAATAACATGATTATATGGAATTGGCCTTCTGGGGACACTCTTCTAGAGGATGATCTGCTCTAAGAGATGCTTTTTACGTGTTCTTTAAAATCTTTCGAAGGAGTGGTCCCTTCCCTCCGAAGTCTCCTCTAAGAAAACACTCGTCTCAAGTGTAATGAATATGTCGAATTAGTTGTAAAATGCTCATCAGACAAGCCTTTAAGGATAGAGAAGGGACACAGGGACAGGGAAGCACCCCTCGCCTCTGCTTCCCAGAGCATCACTCTGTCCAAGGAGGAGGAAACCCTGTGTCTGGCGGGCAGGGCAGCTCACCTCGGGTCGCTTTCCTCTTGAAGGCCACAGCCTTTTGAAGGCTACTGCCTTCAAAATAGAATTGCAGCCGTCATTCATGGCCTCTAGGATTCATCTGGTCACAGCCTGCTTTTCTTTAACAATGAATACGTGCACGTATTTGCTGGGTATGGCCTGCCCTTCTGGTCTTTCCCACCCACGGTTATTTGCTGGGTATGGCCTGCCCTTCTGGTCTTTCCCACCCATTCCTCTTCCTTTACAGTTTTCCTCAGCCAGCCGAAACCCTGCGTCTGGCACTTAGATCCCTTTGTGTCTCAGACAGAGCCTGTGTCTGGCAGCTAACAGTGTTCCCTTTGCCTTCCTTTGCTGTCTCACTTGTGAAATTTCGCCAAGAGTCCACGACACCTCCGGGTCTGCCACAGCCTCTGTGCTTCCCATCACCACCATACTTCCCAGCCTCCACGCGGCACCCTTGACCTTTAACGACGTGTTCCTTTGGTCCCCTGTGTTCAACACGTCTTGTCAACCGTACCTTAACGCTCTTAAGAACAAAGTTTGTCTTATTTTTTCCATTTGCGGTTACTTGTGAAATAAACACTCTGGACTCTCGACAAATGCATTATTGGTGAATAGCCACTGTTCAAGACTGTGTCCAAAGCAGTACTCGGAAATCCTTATTAAAAGCAATCCAGTTGTAAAGAGGATATCATACCGTATATTCGTGAATGGCTTTTTTCATCTACCAGATTTGTTGGAAGCGGGTAACCCTCTGGGAGGTCTTCATTGCGCTCGTTTGTTGACAGAAGTTTCCACCAGGCTTATTGGTTCTTAGAGTTAAGAAATCGCCAGCTCTTCCAGGAACACAGTATAACCTACCTGGTATCCACCAGGGGCTTTACTGAATTTACTTCAAGTGTCCATACTAGGTCATGTGTTGGGCTCTTAACTCCTTTCAAAGAACCAAGAAAAGGGATGCCGAAATGCTTCAGAGGGGATCGTAAGAATCGGGGGGTTTAAACATCGATTTTCAGTAGCTTAAAAGGCAAATGATTGAGTTTTGGCCTGAGATTTCAGTAATCTTAATTGACAAGAGTAGGCTGAGAGGCACAGGTAATGGATGAGAAAAGAAAGCGAAAACAGAACAGTTTGGATTGGAGGTTGGAAGGACGGAATGACGTGAGGACTGCTAAATCCTTGTTAAATTCCTCTGCTTTCAAGTAAAGACTTAAATAAATGTGTGGTTTGACACGAAACAAAAAATAGAAGGCTTTCCTTGGTTTGAGTTTTTCTTCAAGTTAACCCCTGGGACCTTTCTTTTTTTGCTTTTATGTTCAGATTCCTTTCAAGTTTCTTAAATGTTCGCCTAAAGAAAGAACCTATTACAAGTGAGGTGAGAAATTAACGTGTTTTCAAACCACCCAGGGTTGGTCCTGGGAAATAGAGGCATGAGTGACCGATGGAAATCTTAAAGAGCACAGAAAAATCTTAATTTTCTTTTTCAAGTTTTAGTGTTGGAGTCTTCATGGCACAGGAAAAGTCATTCTTTACAAAACTTTTTAAAACATTTATTTATGAGACAGAGGGAGACAGAGGGTAAGCGGGAAAGGAGCAGAGAGAGAGGGAGACACAGAATCCGAAGCAGGCTCCAGGCTCCGAGCTGTCAGCACAGAGCCCGACACGAGTCTCGAACCCATGAACCACGAGATCATGACCTGAACCCAAGTCAGACGCACAACCCACTGAGTCATCCAGGCACCCTGAAAAGTCACTCTTTAAATTATGAAAAGTATATATACAGATATTTTATTTAAAATTTACATGGGATTTTTGAACAGGCTGTACATTCGTATGGTTCAAAAAGTCACAACAACTTTAAAAAGTACTCACTGAGAAATTTTTGGTGTCATACCCGTCCCTGCTCACAGCACTCCCCCTTGCCCCTGTCCCCTAGAGGTAATCATTTTAAAGTTGTTTCAAGTGTCCTGGCAGTGTTTGATGTCTGTTTTTAATGCTGGTCAACTTTATTTCTCTTCTGCCAACAGTGAGTTTCAGTGAGTATTACTTCATTAATTTTGGTGATATTTTGTAGATATTATTGGGAAGTGGAATTCAGTATTGTCTATTCTTTGCTAAGGGGTGTTCTCAAAAGTTCGAGAGCATTCATTCACATAATGAAATAGGAATGTTTTCTGTTTTAAACTCTTCAGGAAACCCTGAACTTTCACAGACAGATGACTCTGTGGTATTTCAAGATAATAAAGATATGTTTGATGTGTGAAATTGTATAGTTTATTGGCTAGTGTATGTGCAGTGAACTTGGTGCTGACAGTGTTGAAAACCAGTAACATTTATTATGAAAACTTTCAAAATAAAGACAAGTATAAAGAATAACGTAGGTAGGGGCACCTGGGTGGCTCAGTCGGTTGGGTGTCCGACTTCGGCTCGGGTCATGATCTCACAGTCAGTGAGTTCGAGCCCTGCATCAGGCTCTGTGCTGATGGCTCGGAGCCTGGAGTCTGCTTCGGATTCTGTGTGTGTCTCTCTCAGCCCCTCCCTCTCTCTCTCTCTCTCTCTCTCAAAAATAAAATTTAAAAAACATAAAAAAAAAGAATAATGTAGGTAACCCCATGTTTTCATCTCCCAAATTTAGTAACTATCCAAACTGTGCCATATTTGCTTCATTATCTTTTTTCTTTCTGTTTCTTTCTCTCTTTCCCTCCCTCCCTCCCTCCCTCCCTCCCTCCCTCCCTTCCTCCATCCCATCCTTTCTTCCTTGTTACTAAACCTTAGACCTCATGTCATTTCACTTCAACGTGTTTCTTGTGTACCTCTAAAGAATATGGATATTTTCGTCCATCACTCCAGCACCGTCATTGCCCAGGAAGGTTCACAGCAGTTCACTGGCACCACCCGATACTCAGTCTGTATTCATGTTTCCTTGATAGTATTGGGTCCGTTTTCTCCCAGGCAGCTTGTTGGAACCAGGGTCCACCCAAGACCTACACGTTCTATCGGTTTTTTTCTGTCCCCCGAATCTCTGACTCTGCGGCAGGTGAGCACACGCCTTGCCCCAGCTCAGCCCCCCATCTCTTTTGTATTATTACCTTGTGGCAGACACCAGGTTGCTTGTCTTATAGATGTCCCAGACTTCTGGGTCTATGCGATCGCTTTCTTGTAGCGTCATTTTGCTGCTTCCTCCCATCTGGATGTGACGGGACCCCCGTCATTTTTGGGTGTTCTGTCTCGTCTTACCGTTGCAGTTCAGGGATGACTAATTGTATGTATTAATGTAGCAAATAAGCTGCGTGAGAGAGGTCCCACGGCTGTCCTAAGATGTGGTTCCGGCCTCTGAGGTGGCGGTTCTGTCACCAGAGTCAGTCAGAGCATTGTAACGTGGACATCCTCTCTCCCGGACGCCAGGCCCGCCCGTTTACTTTCTCACTTCTCTGGGGTGATGATGGAATCGTACTGTATTTGTGAACTTCAGTTTTGATTTATGTTAACTACAATCTCCGGTGAACTAAGCAGCCCGTCTGTACCATTAAGGAACCTTGTTCTCCGATTACCAGGAAGTTTGGCTGGAGAGGTTTTCTTGGCTGTAGCCTCAGAAGGCGAGATAGAAACAACTGGCAATGGCCGGTTCTTTATAAAACAGAGCGTTTTTATTCTCTGTTCTTTATTTTCAGTACGTTCGAATTGCCTGAAGGGTAAACGGGTTTCGGCGTCGGACACCTTTTACTGCCTCACCTTGGTTTAACCGGATGGAACGGTAGCTCTCCCCTATGGCTCTCAGGACTAAACATTTTAAAACACCATCCAACTATCACATTAAAATCATGCTTAGGCAGTCATTCCTGATGCCAGAAACACCCTGTTTCATTTTCTCTTGCTAAAGTCAGTAGTTGCCCTGATGGCATCGTCACATACCCTGCTCTTACCCTGTGTGCGTTCTCCCTCGCCCACTCGCGCCCTCCGGCCGGCTGTCTCGTTCCTGCTGTGGTGAGTCTCTCTAAGTGTTTGCCATGCGGTGCAAAGCTTCTCTGACATTCGCTCAACCTCCTGAGTAGCACCG
This sequence comes from Neofelis nebulosa, assembly GCF_028018385.1. Lineage (NCBI taxonomy): Eukaryota > Metazoa > Chordata > Mammalia > Carnivora > Felidae > Neofelis > Neofelis nebulosa. Next base: position 239,593,676 of record NC_080782.1, read on the forward strand.
GGGAAGACCGAAGCCTATGTTTACCTGCAGTTTCAACCAGGATCCACTGGCTGCACTTAATTGTGTTTCTGTGTTTTCACGACGTTCGATGCCAAGATGTGTTTAGAAATAACATCCAAGTTCTTTCTATAATCCCACGTGCATCACAGGTTGAAATATAAATCTGACTCATAGATTGTACTTCCTAAGTACAGTGATACATTGATCTTTTCTTTTAAAAAAAAAAAAAAACCCTCAGGGATGCCTGGGTGGCTCAGTCAGTTGAGCATCCAACTTTGGCTCAGGTCATGATCTCACTGTTCATGAGTTCGAGCCCCTCATCGGGCTCAGTGCTGACAGCTCAGAGCCTGGAGCCTGCTTCGGATTCTGTGTCTCCCTCTCTCCGCCCACCCCTACTCATGCTCTGTCTCTCTCTCTCTCTCTCTCTCTCTCTGTCAAAAATAAATACATTTTTTTTTTTTTAAAAAAGCCCTCAACAACAAAGAATTCTTCAGTTGAAAGTCTCTAATACTTCTGTACTTATTTCAGTGATAATTAGTGTTCCTGATGGGGATTTTGAGATATGGCTAAATCCTAGGGCTCCCAATCAGAAAGATTTCATTTTATACCAGTACCCTGCTGATTATAATATGTTCTAATTCTCTGCAAATCGAGAACTTGTAAACCCCTGGGCCTCCTATTTCTCACCAGAACGACTAGCAGAGCATCTCTTCCGCTTCATTTGGCCGCCACGGTGGCTTAACAGTGATTCTCCTCCGATTTCCAGCTGGGGAAGAAGCGTACGCGGATTGCAGACAGGTCTCGTGTCCGGATTCAAACCGGTGGGACCCTCTTGACAGCAGATGGTAGTAAAACTCTCCTGTGAAGCCGTAAGAGAGTTTGAGGTGACGAGAGGGGTGGCAATGACTGAGTGACAGGTGACACAGACGGCAATAACACAGTAAATAAGTCCCCAGAGCACACCCGTTTCACGCCCTGCACGCTGGACTGTGGCTCTGAGAGGCCATAGGTTTTCCATGTCCCCGCAGTACCTCTCTGCCGTTTTGCGGTCTCTAGATGGTGGAGGAGGCGTTTCTGACACGTAGTGTCTGTGCGTTTAGGAAAGTTGTGCCCGGCGATGCCCTGAACAGGTGTTCAGAAGCAAAGTGGCCGCCCCGGTGCCGCGGCCGCGGGCCGTGGCTTGGCCGGCCTCTGGCCCCACGTCCTCGAGGGGTTCAGTGGCCTAGGTGTCATTTCACACCGTGTGGCAGGTGCCAGCCGAGAGCAGAAAAGGCGGGGGCCCGCGGGATCGGCCTGCTGCCCCGGGACCGGTGTGTCGTAGGGCCGGTGTGTCAGGCCCGGCCCGTGGCCGCTGGACGTCCCTTCGGGCCTTTCGAGTCTCTCCCCGCCTCGCTGGACCTTTTCCCGTCGTGGCTGCTCTTCAGGCAGGAATCGCCTCTCGCTTGCGGGAGTCACGGAGGGTGGGGGCAGCACGCAGGTGGCGGGACCTCCGGCTGTGGCAGGTGGCCGGGTCGGCCGTGGGCAGCCTCTGCTCGTGGGCCCTCGGTACCCGTGAGCCTTGGCTGGTGCTCCGCCTTCTCCAGGAATGCCCTTCGCCCTCACCGGGGAGCTCGTCCTTCGACCTCTGCCCCGGAGGCCACCTCCTTTTGGAACTTCTCCCTGACCCTCACGGTGGCATCCTGTCCCCCGTGGCGGGCAGAATCAGCCGCGGCCTGTCTTTGTTCCCGGCCCTTTGAGCACCGCTCTTACGCCCCTTCTCACCTGGGGATCCTGCTCTGTGAACCGACGGTGCCAGGCCCTTCCCACCTCGAGGAGTTATCAGGCACGTAGTAGGTGACTCGTGAGTACTCGCTGCCCCGCCTCCACCTTCCCGCCAGTGCCACTGTAGTCCGTGCGGTGGGCACCGTGCCAGCGTCTCCGCAGGCCTGGTCTGGCCATCAGGGGAGCCGGGAAGCGTCGTCTCCGTTTCCCTCGTTAGCAAATCGAGACCCCTCCAGAAGCCAAGTGCCTTGCTCGAAGCACAGCACCAGGGAGAGAGAGAGCCAGGATTGTAACTTCAGGGCTCTCTCTCCTAGACCACCTGGTGCCGTGACAAGCCTCTCTGGGCCTCCGTTTCCTCAAGTAAAACGAAGCGGTAATTCTCGCTCTGGCTGGCTCACAGAATTATGTAAGGAGTGTGGGAGACTCTTGATGCAAAAGTGCTCTGCAAATTGTAAAGCATCTCAGGGATTGATATAATAGTAATTATATGTTATTATATATAAAAAGAAGAAAAAGGGATCGCTTACCCTAACTTTTTGTATATCATCAATCTCTTTCTTTCTCTTAACTTCTTTCCCTGTGCTTGCTGAGGTGCTAAGATATCCCCATCTTAAAATACAAATACTTCCAGGGCACCTGGCTGGCTCAGTCGGTGATGCGCCCGACTTCAGCTCAGGCCATGATCCAGCGGTCCGTGAGTTGGAGCCCCGCATCAGGCTCTGTGCTGACAGCTCAGGGTCTGGAGCCTGCTTCGGATTCTGTGTCTCCCTCTCTCTCTCTGTCCTTCCCCTGCTTGCACTCTGTCTCTTATCTCTCTCTCTCAAAAAGAAATAAACGTTAAAAAAAATAAAAAACAACAACAAATATTTGCCCTCCCCTCCCCTGACCCTTGGAGAGACTGTAGCCCTTGTTTTTTCTTGCCAGACCTCCCCCAGCAGTGGTCCACACTGGATGCTTCCTCTTCTAATGGCCAGAGTCTGAGTCTTAGCCCTGATAATCCGTCCGGCTGGTCTTCCCGAGGGCCCGGCCTCCGGCCAGTCATACAGTTCAGTAACTCACTTTAGCCCTCAAAACCCCACAGCCTCTGCAGTTTGCGACATTGCTGACCATTTCCTGTTTCCTAAAATTCTCTCTTCAGTACATGCCCCCGACTCCCTCTTACCTTTGTCATCACCCTCTCATTTTCCCCTTTTACTTCTCTTCTCTAAATTGGCAGCTTTAGGAGTGCACTCAGGGCTCCGACACCCCGGCTGTGATCGGGAGCTCCTTTCCTGTCATGGCGGTTTGGGAGCTGTGGCTAAGAATGAACGTGCAGTCTCCCTTTACTACTTGAACTTGTAACAAGTCCTTGGGGAAAGGACTTCAGTACCAAGGTACCAACCAGAACCGTTTTCTCTCGACTCCCATAGCATTGTCATCCCGTTAGAAAGAAACCCTCAGCCCTTCTCCTTACTGCATGGAACTTTGGGGAGATGACTTCCCTTCCCGTAAGGCTTCATGTAAATCATGTCACGTGGGGGTAATCATATCGCCTGCAGGATTGTTTTTGCTCTTAAATGAGGTACATATACTCTGATGGGCTTATTAGTCCAGTGACACAGTGACAGTTAGTTGCTATCACCATCATCATCATCACCACCATCATCATCGTTGTGACTTAGGGATAAGTTTTGGTTTTGTAGATTACATCGAGGGGGAAATGGACTTATTCGCCGTATTGGATCTCCTCTGATCTCTCATCATAATGAATCTTTGTATTCTAGACTCCGTCCTGTTTATTCCTGCCAGAGTAGTGTTCCTACAGCACAGGGTTGCTTATTTGTCTCCTCCTCCGGGCTGCTAACCGTGGCTGCTCCCACACTGCATGCTTTCTTAGAGACACCCAGTACGTGGTGCAAAATAAAGGCCTTTAGCTCCAGCCCCCCTTTCTGGCACCTGGTAAAATTAACAAAAAGACCCATCAATATAGCTACACCTACATCTATATACAGTAAGAGAACAGATCGGGAGGGTGAAATAGGAAATGGGATGATGTGATAGCAGGAATCATGGGTGATAGTAGGTATTATTTCCAGTTGATGAACGAACAAATAAATGCTTACGTGTTTAAAAAAATTTTTTTTTAACATTTGTTTATTTTTGAGAGACAGAGCGTGAGCGGGGGAGGGGCAGAGAGAGAGGGAGACACAGAAGCCGAAGCAGGCTCCGGGCTCCGAGCCGTCGGCACAGAGCCCGCCGCGGGGCTCGAACCCACCAACCGGGAGGTCTTGGCCTGAGCCGGAGTCAGATGCTTAACTGACTGAGCCACTCAGGTGCCCGATGCTTAAGTGTTTTCAAAAGTGAGAGAGATAGCCACCAGAGGAGGAAACATGGATTGCTAACACCAAGTGACCAGAAAGAAGAAGAAGATGCTGCCCACGGAGCCAAAGAAAAAAGTATTAAGATGAACACAACAGTTCCATTAGCAAGAGGGAGGACACTGCCCATTCTTGTACACAATTGATAGGAATGTCAGTTAATACAGTGTTTTGGAGGATGATTTGGAATCCCGTGTAAAAACTTAAAATCTCAAACTAAGATAAAATAAATAAAATTAAATTCCTGAAGAACCTTTTTCCAGCATCTCGTGCTCTTCGCAACAAGGTCGCTTCTGCGATGGGTCCCGCAGGTAGGCCTGCCCAGTGTGACAGGGCTGGTCGCCGAAGGACCTTCCGTCGCAGAGATGAACCAACAGCAGGCCGACTCGCTCGGGAGAAGCAGAGGCAGAGCAGTGCAGGGAGGGTCACGCGGGGGTGTTTCCCGTAGGGAAGTCAGAATCGACGAAAACAGGGTTCAGTCTGGCTTCTTGTATGATCAGCATGTGTGAGCTGTTCCAAACAGCGTCAGGGAAAGGACGCTCCCTTTGAAAGGTGCAGCATTGGCCTTGCGTCCCCATCCGCGTGCATCAGAGCCGGTGGCGGCCCAGAGGAGGCCCGGCAGACGCTTGTCATGGATGGCCCCCAAGAGAGACCCAGACGGAGCCTTGTGTACCGAAAGTGACGGTGTCTCACATCCTGTTTTTGTTAAACAAGTCCATTGCAGAATGGCATGAACGGTGTGAGTCTGTTTGCATTATATGTGTATGTGCTTCGTGTTTGTATGTACACCTGTTGTCCTGTATACGTGTGTACTCTCATTCGTGTGTAAACATGTCTACACGAATAAAACCAGGATACACAAGAGGTGGTTACTATGCCCCCTGGACGGTGGGCACAGTGAGCCAGGGGATATTATTTGAGATTTTTCTTTTTAAACAGGGAGTTTATATGACTTTGTAATACATTTTTTTCTGACTCGTTTCAGCTTAAAACCATTCGCTTTTTAGCATCCATAATAATTTATACAGAAGTGGAGTTGTCTGTAGAGTATTATATAAACATAATCTGTACTGAGATTTTTCTCTCCAAGCTAAATTGTCTAATTGAATTTTACCTGAATTCCACTTATGGGTAAGTCAAGAAGTCTTTTCAGGTTATTGACAGCCTGTGTTGTGGTTAGCTTTGCTGTGTTTCTTTTCTACAAACCTAATCAGATAATGTACATGTTTATTATAAGCTAACAAGGTTTAATTTTCAGGTTTAGATTCTTTTATTCTCTTTTATTTACTTTTTTCCCTTTTCCCTTTTTTTATGAAGTTAAAATGCACGTAATAGAAAACTCACTGTCGTGGCCATATTTACGTGTACACTTCAGAGGTATTAAGTACATTCACACTGTTGCACAACACCATCCATCCCCTCACTCTTTTCGTGTGGTACCTCGGGAGCCCTGTGCCTATTAAACACTGACTCCGCATTCTCCTCTTCCCCCAGCCCCTGGCAATTCCCCCAGCCCCTCCTTTCTGTCTCTGATTTTGATGCCTCTAAGTACCTTACACAAGTGGAATCAGACAACGTTTGTCTTTTTGTGACTGGCTTATTTCAGTTCTCCAGGTTCATCCCATGTTATAGCACATTGCAGAATCCTTTTCTTTTTTCAGGCCAAGTAATATTCCTCTGTGTGTGTGTGTGTGTGTGTGTGTGTGTGTGTGTGTGTGTACATCGCATTTTACTTATCTTAGTGGTAGACAGACACTTGGATTGCTTCCATGTTTTAGTTTTTATGAGTAATACTGTGAACATGCATGTACAAATATCTCTTAGAGACCCCGCTTTCAATTCCTTTTGGTTGCATGTCAAGAGATGAAATTGTTGGATCATATGGTAATTTTATTTTTAATTTTTTGAGGAACCATACTGTCTTCTACAGTGGCTGTGCCATTTTACATTCTCACCAACTGTGTGCAAGTGTTGCAGTTTTAACACATCCTCACCAACATCACTGTTTTCTGGCTTTTGTTTGGTTTGTTTTGTTTTTGTTTTTTGTTTTTTGCATAAACTGTTTTAATGAGTGTGAGGTAGTGACTGTTTTATGACTGTTTAATGAGTGTGAGGTAGTTTCTCACTGAAGTTTTGATTTGCATTTGTTGCAAATGTTGAGGCAGATGTTGATGTTAAGTGTCTTTTCATGTGCTTATGAGTCATTTGTATGTCTTTGGAGAAATTTCAGTTCAAGTCCTTTGCCCATTTTTGAATTGGGTTGAGTTTTAGTTCTCTATATTCTGGATATTAATCCTTTATTTGCAAATATTTGCAAATATCTTCTCACATTCTGTGGGTTGCCTTTTTCCTCTGTGGATAGTGTCTCTTGATGTAGAGATTGTTAAAATTTTGGTGAAGCCCAGTTTGTCTATTTTTTCCTGTGTTGCCTTTCGTTATGAACGTTGCCTAACGTTATGAAACGTTAGTTTCATATCCAAGAAACCATTGCCAGGGGTGCCTGGGTGGCTCAGTCATTTGTGTCTGACTTCGGCTCAGGTCATGATCTCACGGTTCATGGGTTTGAGCCCCACATTGGGCTCTGTGCTGACAGCTTGCTCAGAGCCTGGAGCCTGCTTCGGATTCTGTGTCACCCTCCCTCTCTGCCCCTCCCCTGCTCACGCTCTGTCTCTCTCTCAAAAATAAATAAAGATTAAAAAAAAAAAAAAAAAGAAACCATTGCCAAATCCAGCATCACGAGGCTTTTATCTTATGTTTTCTCCTGAGAGTTTTGTTTTAGGTCTTACATTTGGGTCCTTGATCCATTTTGAGTTAATTTTTGTATATGGTGTTAGGTAACAGTCCACCTTCCTTCTTTTGTATGTAGGTATCCTGTTTTCCCATTACGGTTTGTTGAAAAGACCGAATGGTCTTGGCCCCCTTGTTGGAAATCATTTGACTGTATATGCAAGGGTGTATGTTTGCCATTAGGCCAGTGCTACATTGTGTCCATTGTGTTACTTTTATAGTAGGTTTAAAACCAGGAAGTGTGAGTTCTCTAGTTCTGTTCTATTTCAAGATTGTTTTGGCTGTTTGGGAATCTCTTGGATTTCATGTGAATTTTAGGATGAGATTTTCGATTTCCACAAAAAAAGCCATTGGGATGTTGATAGGGATCCCACTGAATCTGTAGATTGCCTTGGGTAATACTGACACTTTCACAGTATTAAGTCTTATAATCCATGAACATGGGATGTATTTCCATTTATTTATGTCTTCCTTAATTTTTTTTCAGCAGTATTTTGTAGTTTTCATTGTACAGCTCTTTCATTTCCTTGATTAATTCCTAAGTATTTTATTCTTTTTGATGCTATTGTAAATGGAGTTGTTTTATAATTTCCTCCTCACGTTGTTCATCATGTATAGAAACGTAGCTGATTCTTTTTGTATTGACTTTGTTTTCTTGCTACTTTGCTAAATTTATTACTTCTTATAAATCATACTGCTAGTTAGTTCCTACATATAGGATTGTATCATCTGCAAAAAGATAATTTTACTTCTTCCTTTCCAATTTAGATGGCTTCTATTTTTTTTTTCTTGCCTAATTACTCTGTCTAGAATTTCCAGTACTGCATTGAATAGAAGTGATGAAAGCAGGCAACCTTGTCTTGTTCCTGATTTTAGAGGAAAAGCTTTCAAGTTTTTGCCATTGAGTATGATGTTTGCTGTGGGTTTTTTATATTTGGCTTTTATTACATGGAGGTAGTTTTCTTATATTCCTAATATGTTTAGTGTTTTTATCATGAAAGGGTGTTGAATTTTGTCAACATCAATTTCTGCATCAATTGGGATGATCACGCAGGTTTTTTCCCTCCATTTTTATTGATGTGGCATATTACATCAGTTGATGTTCTTATGTTGAACTATCCTTGCATTCCAGGATTAATCCCACTGGGTTGTGGTGTATGGTCCTTTTAGTTTACTGTTGAATCTGGTTTGCTGATATTTTGTTGAGGATTTTTGCATTGATGATCATCAAGGATATTGTCCTATAATTTTCTTTTCTTATAATGTCTTTGGCTTTAGTATCAGGGTAATGCTCTCTAACATAGAATGTTAGGTAGTACTCCTTTTTTAATTTTAGGAAAAAGTTTAGAGGATTGTTAGTTCTTTATTATTTATTAAAAAAAATTTTTAACGTTTATTAGTTTTTGAGAGAGCATGAGAGGGGAGGGGTTCGAAGAGACAGGGAGACACAGGATCTGAAGCAGACTCGAGGCTCTGAGCTGTCAGCACAGAGCCCAACGTGGGGCTCGAACTCACAACTACAAGATCATGACCTGAGCTGAAGCTGGATGCTTAACCAACTGAGCCACCCAGGTGCCCCTGGTGTTAGTTCTTGAAAACTCATTAGTGAATCCATCTGGTCCAGGGTTCTTTATTAAAAGATTTGTGATTTCTGATTCAATCTCCTTACTGTTTATAGGTCTGTTCAGTTTATTGATTTCTTCATGATTTAGTCTAGTAACTTTTGTGTTTCTAGGAATATCCAGTTTTTTTGGTGTATAATTGTCCACAGTGCTCTCATAATTTTATTTCTGTAGAATTGGCAGGAATGCCCCCACTTTTGTATCTGATTTTAGTAATTTGAGTCTTCTCTCCTTTTTCCTTAGTCCACCTAGCTAAAGGCTATCAATTTTGTTGATCTTTTCAAAGAACAGCTTTTGGTTTCATTGATTTTTTTTTTTCTGTTTTTCTGTTCTCTATTTCATTTATCTCTAATCTTTATTTCTTTCCTTCTGCTAGCTTTGGGATTCGTTTTTCTTTTTTCTAATTCCTTAAGTTGTAAATTTATGTTGCTGATTTGAGATCTCTCTCTCTTTTAAATGTAAGCGTTTATAGCTATAAATCTCCCCCTTAGCACCACTTTTGCCATCTCGCATAAGTTTTGGTATGTTGTGTTTTTATTTTCATTTATCTCTAGGTATTTTCTAATTGCCTTTGCTATTTCTTCTTTCTCCATTGATTGTTTAAAAGTTTGTTGTTTAATTTCCACAGTTTGTGATTGTTTTAGTTTTTCATGTTTTCTCACGTCATCTTGTTGTGACCTGAGAAGATGCTCTGTATGATATCTTCCTTTTAAAATCTAATGTGATTTAATTTGTGGCCTAACATATGGTCCATCCTGTAAAAATGTCCCATGTGCATGTAGGAAGAATGTGCTGCTGTTATTGGATGGAGTGTTCTGTATATAACTATTAGATCTAGTTGGTTTATGGCGTTAAGTCTTCTGTTTCCTTATTTGGCTTCTGTCTTGTTGTATCCATTATTGTAAGTGGGGTTTTGAAGTCTCTGTTATTGTAGAACTGTCTGTTTCTCCCTGCGGCTCTCTCCATTTCTGCTTCATATATTTTGATGGCCTGTCATTGTGTACATGTTTTTAATTGTTGCATCTTCTTGCTCTGTTGAACCTTTGACGCATTGTGCCTTCCTTCTCTTCTAATATCTTTGGATCTAAAGTCTATTTAGTCTCATATTAGCATAACCACTTCTGTTCCCTTTTGGTTACTATTTCCATGGACTATGTGTTTCTGTCCTTTTACTTTCAACCCATTCGTCTTTGAATCTCAAGTGAGTCTCTTATAGACAGCATTTAGTTGGATCATGTGTTTTTATCCATTCTGCCAATCTCTGTCTTCCTATTGGAGAGTTTAATCAATTTACATTTCAAGTACTGATCAGAAAGGACTTATTTCTGTCATTGTGCTATTTGTTTTCTCTGTCGCTTATAGACTTTTATTTCTTCATTTTCCTCATTTCTGTCTTTTTTTGTGTTCAGTTGAATTTTTTTAAAAATGAAATGTCTATATTCCTTTGTAATTTTCTTTTGTGTATATTCTATAGTTATTTTCCTTATGGTTGCCATGAGGATTATATTTAACATCCTAAAATTATAACATTTTAATTTTAACTTACAGCAGTTTAACTTCAATAACATATGAAAAGTGACCTGCACAGCTCTGTCCCTACTCCCTTCAGTGGTTGATGTCACAGAATTACATCTTTACACATGTGTGCCCAACAACATAAACCAACAATTCTTTCAACTGCATTAGTCTCCTCAATTATGTAGAAACTCAAAGATTTAGAGTTACAAACCAAAGTTACAGTAATATTAGATTTTACATTAATGTTTTTTTTTTTAATTTAAATGTATTGGTTGGTCTCTTGGGTCCTGTAGAAAACAGAAAATACAGTTACAATTACCATTGTTACAATAATACTAGCTTTTGTAACTTCTCATGCATTTACCTTAATTGAGATCTTTATGTCTTCATATGGTTTCAGTTACTGTCTAGTGTCCTTAAATTTCACCTTGATCATTTTTTTGCTGGGCAGGTCTAGTGGTCTTGAACTTCCTCAGCTTTTGTTTATCTGGGAATGTCTTGATTTCTCCCTCACTTTTAAAAGATAGTTTTGCCAGATATAGGACTCTTGATTGAATATTTTTATTTTAGCACTTTGAATATATTGGCTGGCCTCCCAAAGTGTCTGATGAGAAATATGCAGAAAATCTTATTGAATATACCTTGTATGTGATGATTTGCTTTTGTTGCTGCTTTTAAGATTCATCCTTCATCTTTGGCTTTTGAAAGTCTCATTATTATTTGTTTTGGTTTGGGTGTCTGAATTCATTTTTGTTGGAGTTTTTCGAGCTTCTTGGATATTTATATTCCTGTCTTTCTTAAAATTTGGGAACTTATCAGCCATTATTTCTTCAAATGTTTTCTCTGCCCTTTTCTATCTTCTCCTACTGGGACTCCCATGATTTGTATGCTGGTCCTTTTTATGGTTTTCCATTGGTCTCTAGGCTCTCTTTACTTCAATCCTTTTTCTTTCTGTTCATCAGTCTCTATAATTTTCATTCTCCTGTCTTCATGTCACTGTTTCTTTCTTCTGCCTGCTCAAATCTGCCTTTGCTTCCCTTCAGTGAATTCTTCAGTTCAGTTATTGTGCCTTTCAGCTTTAGAATTTCTTTTTGGTTTCATTTTAGGTTTTCCTGTCTCTTTATTGATATTTTAATTTTGTTCACACACTGTTTTCTTGACTTTCTTCACATCTTTAGCTTTTGAGCATCTTTAAGACAGTTGCTTTAAAGTCTTTGTCTAGTATATCTGCCATTCAGTCTTTTTCAGAGACGGATGAATTTGAATTCTTTCTTTCCTCTGCATAGGCCACACTTTCCTATTTCTTTGTATGCCTTGTGATACTTTTTTGTTGTTGAAAACTTCTCTAGTGTTTGCTGGCTTTTTAATTATAATTTTAGTATATTGTTTTTGTGGCTTCGGTTGTTGTAGTCCGTTTCTCTGCTGGGGATCAGCCTGAGGTGTAAACTTAATGTTTTCTCAGGTCTGTTTTGAGCCTTTCTGGGGACATGTGCAGATACTTTCCAATTTTCCTCATACGTGCAGTTGCTTCTGAATGTCCCACTCTTTGATATCTGGTTCTGAGGAGGGGAAAAGTGAAAAGGAGGAAAAAAAGCGTGAGTCCTTTATATCTCCTGGAAGTCACCTGAGCTGGAGGGGGAGGGTTGCAACAGTGGGGGGGAGAGGTACGACAGTGGCTGTCTGCCTGTCCGCACCTCTGGGATCAGAGGCAGCAATCGGCCCTCAGAGCACAGATCCCCGCCGTTTGGGGGACAGAGTCCTTTTTGCCCACCCTAACCCCACGAGCTGTGTGTATAAGCTGCTCCAGGAGCAGGTGTGCAGCTGTCTGCCCTGTGGCTGTGGATGGGGAATAGGTAGGCGCTGCCGTGCTGGGAGCTCAAAGTGACCAGTTTGCGCTCCGGGCCTTCCCCTGGAAGCTGAATGCCTTCCACAGACTCCAGAGCTCCAACATAGCTACATCAGACGCATTCTACGAGTGCACTTGTGGTCTAGGTGGGAAGACCGATTGCTGGTGCTTCCTGCTTGGCATCGTCCCAGAATCCTCTCTTTTTTTTTTATTTTGCTTTTGTATTTATTTTTATTTTCAGGCAATCAAAACGTGAATTATGTTTAAAAAAATTTTTTTTCAATGTTTGTTTATTTTGGGGAGAGACGGAGAGAGCATGAGCAGCAGAGGGGCAGAGAGAGAGGGAGATACAGGATCCGAAGCAGGCTCCAGGCTCTGAGCTGTCAGCACGGAGCCCGACGCAGGGCTCGAACTCACAAACCGTGAGATCATGACCTGAACTGAAGTCGGACACCCAACTGACTGAGCCACCCCGGCGCCCCATGAGTTATGTTTTTAAATCAGATTTTCTAGTTTAGAGTGCTGTGTGGTTAATTTTTATTTCTGTTTATTCGTGTTCTGTCTGTGGTTTGCGCTTGACCTTTTGATTTTTTTCTTTAAGGTCAGTCTAGATTGATTCAGTATCATCACACATAAGCGACTCCTTTATTTTCCATAAAACTAAGTTCCATTTTCATATTTCTTTTGTTCACCCAGACAAGTGACATTTTGAGCTAGTGGTGCCAGCCCTCAAATAGGGACCTTCCAGTTAGCCACAGCCCTTAGGACGCTCCGCCCGATGTGAACATCTGGGCTGTATGGCCTATAAGAGCTCTTTTCCAAAGCCATTAAGTTCAGACGGTGGCTACTACATTAGGAGCCTCTCAGTTCCTGCTGATGGAAACCCAGTTCAAGCTAACGGACACAGAAGACGGAATTGGTGACTCACGTAACTGAGAAATCTCGGGGCCGAGTTTGGAAGCGTCTGCCACCAGGGCTCTCGGAGTGCTGAGGTTGGCCAGGCCAAGGCCCGGCGCGTGTGGCCGCCACGGCAGGTTTGTGTGCGTGGTCGCCGCGGCTGCAGCGTGGCCAAGTGTCTCCCGTACGGAAGAGGGTCTCTGTGATCAGCAGATGGGGCGCAGGTGGGTGCCTCCTCCGTTCTCCCTCCTCATCAGCTTGGCGATACTTACTGAATGTTTGGTCTGTACGCTTTGTGGATTACCTCGTCTGAAACCTCCACGCCACGTGAAGTCGGTGTGGTCCGATCCCTGTCTTCACAGGTGACCAAACTGAGATAGTGTAAAGGAAGTAATCCACTTAGGGTCACTTGGCAAGCGGCATAGGGTGACGGTTCAGACTCAGGCTTCCTGGTTCCAACCTGGTGCTCTTAGCCAGTCCCCTCTCCTCTTTCTAGATACAGAAATTCTTTTCCTCACCCCCCGAACTTTAAAAATACACCCCACCACACGTAGTAAAACTCTCGCACGTTCTAGAAGAAGGCACTCCTGTTCTATCCAAAGTCACGTCGAGGCGGGGCCCCCAGAGGCGCAGTGGGCAGTGCAGGGAGTTTATGGCGGTGCCGTCCCCCGCTTCCCTTTGCTTCTACGTCTCGTGTTCTTCTGGTTTGCCCGTGCTGCTCGGAAGCATTTTCTGGAGCCCCGCTCCTCCAGTTTATGTGTTTTCCCAGACCCAGCCAGTTCCTCTGGATCCTAAGGTCCTTCTTTTCTTTAGACGATCTTAGTTCTGTGTTCTGGTTCCCCACCGTACTGCCCGGGATGGCTGTGGAGTCCCTCCACTGGACGTCGTAGCAATAGCCTTGGCATTCCCGATGACTTCCCTTTTCTCACCCCCGAGAAGGTATACGTTTCGTGTTCCCTTTTGAGCATCAACCGTCCTAAAATTCAAATGTAAGGAGACTTCTTTTTTTTCTTTTTTGTTAAAAAGTATTTGTTTTGAGAGAGCGAGAGCACGAGTAGGGGGAGGGGCAGAGAGGAGAGAGAGAGAATCCGCACCGACAGCTTGGAGCCTGACACGGGGCTCGATCTCACGAACTGTGAGCCAAGATCGAGAGTCGGACGTTCAACCCCCTGAGCCACCCAGGCGCCCTCAAATACAAGGAGACTCCTGCCCTACCTTGAGTAACAGGAGCCAAATTTACCTCCTGCCTGCACGACTAAACACAGTCTGATCAAAAGTATGAGGCAGTGACGCTCAGATGTCAGCCCGCGTTCCCTGAAAGAGGGAAGACGAACAGGTGAGCCCCGCAGGGGCCCCAGCTCCCTTCTTGGAGGAGCTTCCAAATTGTAGACGAGCCGCGGGGTCGGCAAGTGGGTCGTGCTGGTCTCCCTGGCAGAGCCCCTAATTAGAGCCGGGAGGCCATGGAGGCCAAGGACCCTCAGTCCAGAGGACAGAATCACCGAGAGGGGAGCGCTGTGCGGACAGCGAGGACAGAACCAAATGGAAGGAGCCAGGCACCCGTCGCGGCAGCCCACACACAGCCATGGGTTCTTCACGGTCCCGTGGGCCAGAGCAGGAAAAGCCGACGACCTGTGGAGTGGCAGGAAGGGCCCTGCCTCGTTAGCGCAGCAAACGTGGGCCCGCCCTTATCCTGGCTCCGCTCCTTCTAAGCTTGAAAGCGGGCTCCTCTCTAATTCCCGTTACACGGACGTTACCTCTTTTGTAACTGTCCCACAATTCTTTGGGTCTTCTCGTTGTCTTCATCCTTTTTCTCTTTGCGTCATACCCTTGGAGGTTTCTATTGACCTTTCTCCAAGCTCACGGGTGGCCTCCTCGGCCGCGCCCAGTCTCCCGATGAGCAGGACAGAGGCCGCCTTCTTCTGTGTTACGTTGTTAGGCGTCTCTAGCGTCTCCTCTTGATTCTTTTTTAGGGCTTCCCTCTGGCTGTTTACACGACCCATGAATCTTGTGTGTTTCCCTCGACCCCTTGGCATGTCAGTCATCGCCGTTCTGAATTCTCAGTCTGGTTATTCTGACGTCTCCAATGTACCTGAACATTTGTTCTGTTTCTTCAGGCTGTAGCCTTCGTCTTTGATCGTGACTTGAAATGGTTTGCAGAAAGTTGGGTATGATTTACTCACTGGCTACGAGCTAGTTAGGCTTTGTTTGCTTTCATAGTGGCTGCGGTAGCAGAGGCCAAACGTTTTCTTTTCTTTTTTTCCTTTTCTGTCTCCCATGTTGTGTTTGGGTTTCCCTGGAGACTTCTACTTAATAAGGTGTGAGATGTGCAGTTTTTCAGTTGTATTCTCCTGTTATTTTGCAGGATCCCCACTTGCCCTGGTGGTGAGGGTGTGGGGGAGGGGATGCCTTCTGTAGTCCTGTGATCGGGTCTCAGCCTGTTATGGAGCCTGTGCCCCTGGGCTCTGACTTTCACAAGTGCTTTTCAGTTCCCCTTTTCTGCTTTCATGAGACAGGGGGATTGGGTTGGATATCTCTTTTCTTCTAGGTAAGTTAGGCTCTGGTAAGGTCGTTTCTTTTGAGGCCAGCCTATTAAGAATAACACAGTGCCCTGGTGTATTTCAAAATGCCAGTTTTTTACTTCCCCCTGCTGGAAGCATTGGGAGAATTTTTCTCCATCTTGTGAGAACCTGGTAGGGCCCCCAGAGGTAAAAACTCATACAAGTGTGGGGATCCTCCCTTAAACTGAGCCTCCCTAGAGTTTCGACTTCTCCGATTTGTCCACACTGAGCCTCCAGCAATTTGTCAATTGTAGTTTAAATTTTCCTCCTTGGTGCTAGTCTATATATACTGGAGACTTCTCTGAACTGTGATTCTCTGTAGCAGACAAGCATCTTTATAATTTGGGGGGCAGCAGTTTGTGACCTCAATTCTCTGCTGGATACAAGAAGAGTTGTTGATGTTTCGTTGGTTGAGCATTTTTCTTGTCTTTGGGACGGAGCGATGCCTTCCAGGCTCCTTACGTGCCGGACCAGACACCGGAAGCCTCCATTGTTTCCTGCTTTTACAACACGTTTTCTCCCCTGTTTCCATGATGTCCCTTCTTTCAGTGCCCTGACAGCTCTGGCTTTTCTTCTCTGTCTTCCTTTGCGTCTCTTCATCTGGAAGATCCGCTGCTGGGCCCCTTCCCCAGTGACTGCTCTTCTCCTACGGCTCTGACTGACACCTGAGCAAGTCTCAGTTTCAACATCCTGAGCGTCTGACATCTTATGGGCACTTCACAGCCAGTGTCTCCAGAATTGAATTTGCTTTCCGCGAATCCATCATCCTTCTCCCCCGACTGCACCCCACCCTCCTTTCTTCTCCCACAAACCTACCCTCACTCCCTCCTTTCTTTCTTTGTGCCTGGTGCTCTGGTTCGTGACTGTGCCATCCCATGCGTGCAGTTCCTCACGCCAGCACCCTGTGTGTTACTCTAGACCTTCCTTTCTCGCTCACACAGCCCCGAACATTTTCATCTCCAACGAAAACAAATCGAAAACTGCCTCTTCATCCTTGCCCCACCGCCGTTGCTTATATTCGGACCCTAGTTTACCGTCTTTTCTCTCCGCCGCTCCTGCATTCCTCCTGCCACGGTGTCCACCTTGCAGCGTTCCAGAAAGCATCGCGTTGCCTCTCTGTTGCCTGCGGAGGCAGTCTCCCGTTTCCCAATCTGTAAACAGTTCCCTGAGAGTATGGGCATACGGCACTAGAAATTCTGTTTAGATTTATTTTTCTTTATTTCAACTTGTAAGAATGGATCTTTTTTTGTCTTGGAATGTAGTAGAACCACAGCACGCACATGTGATTTATAAATATACATGTATCAAGGTTGAATACTCAGAACTTCTTTTAGCGATTGGGGTACGTGATAAAAGGTTGAGGGACCCTGTGCGTACAATGTAAGATCCCAACCGCTCAGGTTTACGCGTGGGGCCCTCAGTTCTCTGGACCCTGCCCACGTGTGCCTCCCTCTCTCTTCCCGTTTATCCCCAGCATCCTGAACTCGCTCCTGATTAGCCACCTGGTGTAGAAGTTACCAGGTTGTTTCATGACTTCATACTGTGGCTTCTCCCTGGAATTTCTTTATTACTCGACCCTGCCCTTTTTCCCCATCCGCACCCCAGCCAGCAGACTCCCGTTTCTGAATTCCTTTCTGTGACCCCTTCCTGTCTCTACGCTGCCCTCCGCAAGTGAAGCCATCACCCCTCTTGCTGTCCCGCTGTCCAGGTCGTTCACTCAGCCCTCCCGCCGTACCTCGAGCACCTACTCTGTGCTGCTCCAGGCCGGGAAGACCAGGGTGTTCCCTCCACCTGTCTGCCTCCTTCACAGTGAGCTCCTTACAGGCACCCCCCCTCCCCAACCATTCCTTACCTCCAGCATCCAGCAGCTGTCTCGGCAGCCTGCGCAAGCGTGCGAATCAGTGAGCGAGGGCACTGGGCTGCCGACGTACCTTTCACCAGCGAGAGTCTATTTTTATGAAAAATCGATCAGGAACTACGTTGTGTATTTGTGGATTTCTGAAGCCAAAATCTCTCTTGTGGTATAATTTACACTTGCTCACTAAATCCAAGCCCCCATTTAGTAGTAAGCATAAGTTTGCGTCTGTTTTCCGTGTAAGTTTGTGTATATAGATGTTTTTATTTTAATTATTTTTTATTGAAGTGCAATTGACACGCAAGAGCTTGGGTAGTTTCGGGGCACAGCATAGTGATTTGACAAGTTACGCTCATCACAACTCCAGCTACCTTCTGCACCATAAGTACATGTTCTGTTAACTCCATGGAGGGGACACAGAACAAGCACCTCTTCTTACTCTGGACCATTCTTTCTAGCTGTGGTCGTAAAGTTTGGCCTGGCTGAATGACCCAGAAATGGACATTTGCATCACGTATCCTGGTGTGCTTTGCTTTATGTTGGAAGAGGACATAAAAAGTCATTTTCGAGTGAAGAATAACTACGCTTGCCAGTATGTTGTGCTTCGTTTAAGGTGTATAATAGTGAAACAGACAAATTAAGATCTGATTATGTATGTTACAGAGGTTTTTTTCCACTAACAAATATTCTACTAGAGGTGAAATTTAAATTCATTCAGTATGCCTCAGGTCTTGGGTTTGTTTGCTATTTATTCGATATAAGTCACAAACTTTTAGAATATGCCATATTTTGTAACGGGAACTTTACCATTCTAGCTCAGACTGGTCAGATTTGTCTGTAGGTGTACATAAAGGAATGTGTATAATGTGGGTAATTGAGATAGATTGCTTAGTTAAGTCAGTGAAAGTAAATAACCTGAAAGGGATGAAGATTGCAGAATGGTGTGTCTACCTTAATTGCTCATTACTAAAATTAATGTTTTTTTTTTTTAATGTTTATTTTTGAGAGAGAGAGAGACAAGAGTGTGAGCGGGGGAGGGGCAGAGAGAGGGAGACACAGAATCTGAAGCAGGCTCCAGGCTCCGAGCTGTCGGCACAGAGCCCGACTCGAACCTGCAAACCATGAGATCGTGACCTTGGCCAAAGTCGGACACTTAGCCACCTAAGCCACCCAGGCACTCCTAAAATTATTCTTAATGCTAAGAATTACTACTTACTACTTTTACTACTAAGAATAACTGGACTGCCTTTTTTCTGAAAATCCCTCAAAAGATATAGAAATATACCTTTCTGAGGGCGCCTTGGTGGCTCGGTTGGTTGAGTGTCCAACTCTTGATTTCAGTTCAATCTCAGGGTTGTGGGATCAGGTCCCGCGTTGGGCTCCATGCCGAGCGTGAGCCTGTGTGGGATTCATTCTCTGTCTCTCACTCTCTCTCTCTCTCTCTGTCCCCCTCTCCCCCTCTCTCTCCCCCTCTCCTGTCCCCTGCTCGCACCCTTTCTCTCTCAAATTAAAAAAATATGTGTGTGTGTGTGTATGTGTGTGTGTGTGTGTGTGTGTGTGTATCTACCTTTCTGTTTTCAATCCCAATTTTCTAGCTGCCATGATCCTAGGTTTTACATGGAGAGTTCCCTGGATTTACCCTAAGAAACTGCAGTAAACAAAAATACCATTGAACCTCTTTTCTTTCTTTCAGGTACAATATCGAGCCCAGTTTGTATTGTCCATTTTTCTCCCTTGGAGCGTGCATGGAAGGCCTCAACACTTTGTTTGGCAGACTGTTAGGGATTACGTTGTATGCCGAGCAGCCCGCGAAAGGAGAGGTGTGGTGCGAGGGCGTCCGCAAACTGGTAAGCGTGCGGTTCGCGTGGGGTCGCCCCGCGTGTCTCTCGGGCCTGGTAGGGAGCTTCTGGCAGTTTCACGTTCAAGCGAGCCTTGCCCTCGCGGAGCCTGTCTCCCCTTATTTCCGTTTCACCAGAAAATCCAGATCACCACTTCTGACTTGGGACACTGCACAAAGCACCAGTTTTCTCTAAAATCGGTTGTTGCCTCGGATCGATAGACACAGAGCTGTGAAGCGTAGGGACTTGTTGGAAGGTTGAGCCTTCGTATGTTGACAGATTCTGGTTCAAGGGACATTTGTCATTACTTGCCACGTTCCTGCACTGCTCGGTGTCACTTTCGGTTAATTCCAGAATCCACGGCCTCTGTCACTTGTACTTTTTTCCCCAACCCCCCTCCCATCTTGTGGGAGCAATTATATATATATATATATATATATATATATATATATATATATATATATTTAATTTGCATAACATATTGATTTTTCTCCCGTGCTCTGGTTTGACTTCTTTGATAATAACTTCGAGCCTGGCGTCCACCCTTCTCCAGTTAGGGCCCCCTGTATTTGAGACATGAATATGTTTATTTTTTCCTCATTTTAAGATTATGAGGCGGTATTGACTTATCTGTCTGTCAGAAAGGCTCTGTGTTGTTAGGCCGTTTGACTTCCTGCCTGTGTGCGTCCCACACTTGCTCCCTTCCCTGTATGTGGAGAGAAGGACGCCACCTCAGGGGCTCCCGGCTGCCTTCCGGGAGATAGGCGAGGTGACGGAAGCGGAAGGGTGGGGTAGGAGCACGCTTCCTCACCGCCCCAAACTATCTGTTTGTGGAGTGCGTCCTTCACAGAGTGGCGGAGGCTGGTCAAGTGCGGAGATAGAGTAAAAGAAAAACCGGTAACAGGAGTGAAAGGACAAAACGCAAGCAAGGAGAAGGTTGGGAGGCGTAAAGCTGAGGTTCCCCGTGGCAGAACCCTCAAGTTGTGACAAGGCGGACGAGGCGAGCTGGGGGCCAGCCGTCGAGTTCTCCACAGGCCGTGCGTCTTTTATAGGCCCAGTTTGAGGGAGGGGCATAAATGACATTACTGGTCTTCAGCTGAAGCCAGGAGCCAGCTTTTGTCGTGTCTGGGTTCAGGGGTTAACATTTGGGGGCATAAATGTGCATCGTGAGATGGAGGTCTAACGCTGTCCAGCCAGAGCTTACCCCCAAGTGTATGGGGAGGTTGTGGACAGTCTGAAGAGCGGGGTTTGGTGGCTGTGGCGTAGGGCGCTGGCGGTCTGGATGAAGGGCTCGAACAAGGAGGTGTCCTTTCCTGACAGAATCCCCAGATCAAAATCCTCTGAGAGAGGAGGAGAAAACGGAATCTAGTTTGAGATGATGCGGGATGTACAATCTAATCGAGTGGACGTGGTCACAGCGATGGGGGTTTTATATATGGATTCTTATTAGGGATGTTTTTCCACTGTTAATTTCTGATTCACCCCTAAATGTACTTTTTTTCCAGGCTGTGGTTCATGAATCCGAAGGATTGTTGGGGTACATTTACTGTGATTTTTTTCAGCGAGCGGGCAAGCCACATCAGGTGATGCTTTTTTTTATAAACCCATTTCTCTGGAAGGGACTGACAGTTCTTGCGTGTCACTGTGTGCTCCGCATCTCACCTTTCTCCTTCCCTAACATTTAGAACACATTTCAGTGTGGTACTTCCCTAGCATTTAGAAGACATTAACGGTAGCTACTGAGTATATAAAAAATTTTTTTTTAATGTTTTTATTTATTTTTGAGACAGAGAGAGACAAAGCATGAACGGGGGAGGGGCAGAGAGAGAGGGAGACACAGAATCGGAAGCGGGCTCCAGGCCCTGAGCCATCAGCCCAGAGCCCGACGCGGGGCTCGAACTCACGGACCGTGAGATCGTGACCTGAGCTGAAGTCGGACGCTTAACCGACTGAGCCACCCAGGCGCCCCGCTACTGAGTATATAAATTTGAAATTAAGGAGGAATTTAAAGGTAATAAAGGTTATGGAAATAGTTACATACGCCTGTGTCTGCCATTTTTATCTGGGTTACGGTTATAACGACAGCGGATGTTTTACGAGCCCTTCTGTATCCCAGCCATGGTGTCTTTGAATGTTCATCTCAACCTTTTGAACTAAGCTCCGACATTATGAGGAAACAGGCCAGAGAGGTTAAGTTACTTGCTAGCGCCACACAGCTAGAAGTGCTAGGACTTGAACCTAGGCATTCTTTTCTTTCTTTTTTTTTTAATGTTTATTTTATTTTTGAGAGATAGTCTCAGAGCATGGGTGGGGGAGGGGTGGATGGGGGGGGGGGGGGGAGACACAGAATCCGAGGCAGGCTCCAGGCTCTGAGCTATCAGCCCAGAGCCCGACGAGGGGCTCAGACTCACAAACTGTGAGATCATGACCTGAGCCAAAGTCAGATGCTTAACTGACTGAGCGACCCAGGCACCCCTGAACCCAGACATCCTGACTAGAGCCTTCGCTCTTTTCTACTTTTCATACTTGACAAGGGTCTTAGTTTAGAATTATAGAAGATATGCCCACATGGAAACCTTATCAGCCACCAGTTCACGCCTTGTAAAGAAAACGTGAGGTTCATTTCCTTTTGCCACATTCCAGGTTTGCCGGTTAATTAGCCTCAGCAGTTTCGGGTAATTTGATGGGAAATGTCAAGAGTTGAGGTTTTAAGTTATAACAGAGATCGAGGTGCCCTATATTTGAATAGCGGTTCACACTTTCTAGTGCATTTGAATAGCTATGCGCATATGAAATGGGGGGGGTGGCTGCTCTGGGATTTGACGGGGGAGAGAAGCTCACGGAGGCAAATCTGATGTAGGTGTCAAAGGTGGGGCCAGAGTCCAGGTGACACAGATTCAGATCCCAGCAGTCCTGGCTGTGTGTCCTTGGGCACGTGACTTCGCTTTCCTTTTCCTCCTCTGAAAAATGAGATGCCTGCCTCATGGGGTTATTGTGAAGAATAAGTGACACAGTGCCTGTGACTCTCAGCCCGTTAGAGGAAGTTACTCCAAATTCCTTGCTTTGTGACAGTTTAGAGTTCATCACTTCTGAGTGACACAGACAACAGGTGTGAGAAGTGTCTCCTAGTTCACCGCCTGACGTGCGTGGAGGGAGCTCAGTAAACATTAATGGCACCACCCACCCCAAGTAGTAGCTCAATGTCCGTCCCTTCCCACCTGCCCGTGGACAGTTGAGGGTGTGGATCTAAACTCTCTGATGACTGTGTCTCCAACATCTGGTATAGTGTCGCCTCGATAGATCTGTTTGGAGCAAATGAATGAAGTAATCGACACAAGCTCAGGGTATTACTGGTGTTTTAGAAAACTTAAAATTTTAGCAAAATAAGCATTCGGGAAAGTGTCTGTAACTAAATAAAGAGAACAGAATTAAGTTAAAATTGGAACTCACACACCTTGGTGTGATTTTATATTCAGATTACCTAATACTTTCTCGTCTAATTATGTTTTCTATCTCGTTAAGGACTGCCATTTTACAATCCGTGGAGGCAGATTAAAGGAAGACGGAGACTACCAGCTCCCAGTCGTAGTTCTTATGCTGAATCTTCCCCATCCCTCAAGGAATTTACCAACTTTATTAACTCCTGGAATGATGGAAAATCTTTTCCATGAAATGGGACATGCCATGCATTCTATGCTGGGACGTACTCGTTACCAGCATGTCACTGGTGAGCCACGAAGGGGGGACTTCTGTTCAACAACGATCCTTTAAAAAAGCATGTCGTTTATTTAGATTGGGGGGAAAAAGGCTCCTCATTCAGAAAATCCGGTCGTTTAATGTTGTCCGCTGGTCATTTACTGCAGGCTGCCTCACCTGGCCCTTCCAGCTGTTACACAACCTGATCATCGTACATTTTTCTCCTCCCTTGCTAACAGTTCTGACTGAGGATTATGCCAGTGTCTTCTGAGTTTGCACCTTTTTCATTTTATCATGTTCTATATGGAATTGAAGTTTTTGGACACTCTTTTTTTTTTGAGAGAGAGTATGGGTGGTCGGGGAGAGGGCAGAGGAGGGAGTGAGAGAGACTCTTAAGCAGGCTCACGCTCAGCACGGAGCCTGACTTGGGGCTCGATCCCATAACCCTGGGATCATGACCTGAGCTGAAATCAAGAGTTGGACCCTCAACTGACGGAGCCATCCAGGCGCCCCTGGAATTTAAGTTTTTGGCTGTGTGTGTGTGTGTGTGTGTGTGTGAATAAATACATGTGTCTTCAGTACCTAGCACAGAGTTAGTGAGTAAGTGAAAGAATGTTGCCTCTTTGTCTCCAAAATCAGTTAGAAAACACATTAAAGCCTGTTTAAAAAGTATGATAAGGTACTTTTCATTTTTCTTATGCTTTCCCCCTATATAAAATGACAGCCTTTCATGTTGGTAATGTGGCCATATTTGATGATATGCTGTGTAGACTTTTCTCTCTGTTGTCTCATCTCTAATAAGCTCACTATCCTATATGGTCAGCTATAGGTCACCTACTAAATTGCTGCCATTCAGTGTTTATTAACTGACTTTGTAAATACAGTATTTGGGGGAAGGAGAAGATATTTGAAAAGACTATAGATGAGCTGGACAGCATCATAAAATGTCACCAAAAAGTTCTTACGGGATTTGTTGCTTTAAGTAATTTTAAGTTTAAAACATTGCTTTTCTCACTGAGGATTGACTTTGTTACAAGGAGCAAACAGTGGTTTAAAAAAATACTTCTAAAACAAATGAAGCATATAGATAAAGAAGAAGTGGTATATATATACATATGTGTACAATGAAGTATTACTGAGACATGAAGAAAGAGAACTCGCCATTTGCAACAACATGGTTGGAACTAGAGAGTGTTGTGCTAAGTGAAATAAGTCAGACACAGAAAGACAGATGCCAGATGATTTCACTTACATGTGGAATCTAAAAAACAAATAGACTTTTCTTTTTCAATTTGTTTACCTTTATTTGTTTTTGAGAAACAGAGACAAAGCGTGAACAGGGGAGGGCCAGAGAGAGAAGGAGACACAGACTCCGAAGCAGGCTCCAGGCTCCGGGCTGTCCGCACAGAGCCCGAGGCGGGGCTCGAACCCACTCATCGTGAGATCATGACCTGAGCCGAAGTCGGACGCTCAGCCGACTGAGCCACGCAGGCGCCCCAAAACAAATAGACTTTTCAACATAGAGAACAAACTGGTGGCTGCCAGAGGGGAAGGCGTGGGGGGATGGGCGAAATAGGAGAAACGATTAGAGGTATGAGCTTCCAGTTAGAAAATAAATAAATCATTGGGGCGCCTGGGTGGCTCAGTCGGTTGAGCGTCCGACTTCGGCTCAGGTCGTGACCTCGCGGTCCGTGAGTTCGAGCCCCACGTCGGGCGCTGTGCTGAGAGCTCGGGGCCTGGAGCCTGCTTCGGATTCTGTGTCCCCCTCTCTCTCTGCCCCTCCCCCACTCATGCTCGCTCTCTCTCTCTCTCTCTCTCTCTCTGTCAAAAATAAACATGAGGGGCGCCTGGGTGGCGCAGTCGGTTAAGCGTCCGACTTCGGCTCGGGTCACGATCTCGCGGTCCGTGAGTTCGAGCCCCGCGTCAGGCTCTGGGCCGATGGCTCGGAGCCTGGAGCCTGTTTCCGATTCTGTGTCTCCCTCTCTCTCTGCCCCTCCCCCGTTCATGCTCTGTCTCTCTCTGTCCCAAAAATAAAAAAAAATAAAAATAAAAAAATATGAAAAAAAATTTTAGAAAATAAATCATGGAGATGAAAATTACAGCATAGGGAATAGAACCAGCCAACAAACAAATAAGTGAAGGATAAAAGCATTTGGTGGTGGAATTCAGCAAATTAAATACAAATGGTACGTTAATTGTAAGAATGTTTTAATTTGTGTCTCCTATATCGCCAAGCAGAGCTGAAGACAGATTTGTTTGTAGAGGGTGTGAGCCATGGCTTTACAAGGTGTTTTATCCAGCTGTGCAAATATTTTGTTTTACTTTTGATATATAGGAAAATATATGGGATTATAATAAACTTTTCTGCAAATATGTACAATAATTTTATAGAAGTAAAATGTTGATTTAATGAATTAAATCTTATCATACCTTCATCAGAAGTACACATAAAAGTTTTAAGAGTACATAAAAAGAAAGATAAATATGTTGATTTGATTCATGCCAACTTTTTTTTTTTCTTTTCCCCCCATTTTAGGGACCAGGTGCCCCACTGACTTCGCTGAAGTTCCTTCTATTCTGATGGAGTACTTCGCAAATGACCACCGAGTGGTTAGCCAGTTTGCCAGACATTATCAGACGGGGCAGGTAGGGGAGCACAGTGCTATGTCGTGTCCTTAGGGGGGTGGGGGGGGTGGCTTTCCTGACATGCATAGCGTGGACTCCTCAGGACTGTCACCCTCTCAGTACCAGAGTCCTTCCACTTTATTTTTAGTTTTCGTTTTATTTTTTTATTTTTGCCAGCCACTAGGACCACAGTGTTGACAAGCTCTCTCTTATCGGCTGAGAGCCTATCTTGCCTTCACAACCATCCCTTGTGGAAAGTGCCTGGTCCCTGTTTTCTGGAGGAGGAAACAAGATTACCGTACAACAGGCCTTCCGACCTGTCTCGCTTCAGAAAAGCCGTCGCTCTTCCTTTCGTCTTTCATTTATGCCTCTGTTTGTTCCTTTGTTTTGTCAAAACCGAACCGCGTTGCCCATTTTTCCCATCGTGCCCTGCACCGTAGGTCTGAAAAGGTTTCGATTTCAATAGTTGGATTCGAAGCATGAGTTTAAAGATTAAGAAAATCGGTGAAGTAGGAGGACAATGAGAGATCTCTGTAATGAGTTAGCCGTAAGTGTAACTGTCGATGTTGTGCAGTGAACTGTCCACACATACTTTGCGAAATATCTTCTTTTCCTTCTCTGAGAGCTTTGATTATAAATACCCCGTCAGTCACTGGTTTCTCCCTGAGACTGTGCCTCCCTGAGTGCAGGTGTCAAATTACAGTCATCTTTGGATCCTTGGCACTTAGAATCTTGCCTAGCTCCTGAGAAGCACTAGAAGGAATGAATGGAATGAGAAAAGGCTCCAAACCCACCTTTATTTGTGACTCTTTTTCTAACGTGATTTGGTCATTTCTGGTTTTTGGACTTGATTTCATCTCACCGTTATTGTCAGCTGCAGAATAACGGAGGAGTTTCTGGATAACCAGTCTGACCGGGCCTTCATCATAATCTGTCTCGGTTATTAAGATGACAGAATTGAGATATTGGCGATCAATTAGCTGTCTTTCCATTAACCTTTGGAGAAGTTAGACCCAGCCAGTAACGTGGAAACGCATAAGCCACGGAAGGGGAGCATGGGTCCGCGGGTCCACATTTCCACATTTTGGGGTTTGGGAATGACCGGGAAGACCTGACTAAATCCCTCCTTCGGAACTTGTGCCCCTGGCCATCTTGTAGAGAGGTAGGGCACAAGACATATTGGGGCAGAGCCACACGCCCAGCGGGGGCCCATGAGGGAGAGCCCCCGGACCTTGGCTAGGGACGCTGGGAGAGGCTTCGTGCAGGAAGTCCCGGAGGAGCCAGGTTTGAAAAAATACATAAAAGGGGCGGTTTGCCCGTCAGCTTTCGGCAGCCCTTTTCCATCTCGTTTAATATATTTGTCGAGAACGCTAAGGACGCTCACAGGTCCTTCAGTCAGAAGTAGTTATTGAGTTTTTATCAAGTACCAGGAACTGTCCTCAGCATCTGAGAAACAGCCGGGAGTGAGTGAGACAACATTCTAGCCCTCAAGGCCTTCACATCCCAGGGGAACTAAGGCAAAACTAAAGACGAGGTTATTCCAGCCAGAAGGAAAAGCCTGTAGAGTCTCGGAAAAGTCTGAGACCGTGGCAAGGTGCTGGCAGTGGTAAGTACGGGAGGAGGAGGAAGGGGAGCGAGAAAAAGAGACTGGAAAGTTTTTGTTTCTAGAATTTGCTCCCAGTTTCTGCATTCCTCTTGCCGACACACACTTTTTGATCCCAGCTCATTTGCTAGACCACTGTTTGTGACTTGAGTAGTTTTAACTGGTGGTGTTTTTTTTTTTTGTTTTTTAATTTTTTTTAACGTTTATTTATTTTTGAGACAGAGAGAGACAGAGCACGAATGGGGGAGGGTCAGAGAGAGAGGGAGACACAGGATCTGAAACAGGCCCCGGGCTCTGAGCTGTCAGCACAGAGCCTGACACGGGGCTCGAACTCACAGACTGTGAGATCATGACCCGAGCTGAAGTCGGACGCTCAACCGACTGAGCCACCCAGGTGCCCCTAACTGGCAGTGTTTACACTGGGCCTTGCTGCCACACTTCCTCTCAGGAGTTGAGTCTAGTCCTCCTGGCTCTCAGGCAGCTCTGCCCCAACCCATTTCCTCATTAGCCTTTGGCAGACAGCTTCCCTGGGTTCCATCTTCGAACTTGTGTCCTTGCTCAGCCCCGAAAATATGTAGTCAAGTGATAGTGAGAGCCAGAACGAAGGTCCTGGCCCTGGGGGGCTCGGAGAAGCAGACTCCAGGAGCTACTGGAGACTTAACTGGAAGGATTTGAAGCCAGTTGGATAACAGGGGCGAGAGAGGAAATCAAAGACGGAGGCTCCATGAACAGAGAATTCTGGAAGAGGTCCAAATATGAGGAAGGAAGACAGCTCTTTTTTGGCTGCGTCCATGGGGCCATGAGTGACACAACTCTGAAATACAGAATCAAATAGACCCTGCGGGGTGTGGGGGTAATTGGCATAGAGCTGGCACTTAACGTATAGGGAGGTTAGGCATGACCCGTGAGAGAAAAGCAGCAGGTATCTGATGAAGCAGCATCACCAGGAAAGGAGCTGAGCTTAGATTGCTCAGGGGATCTGAACCCCGAGGTAAGGGTTAGCACAAGAGAGTGCCAGGAGCCTCTCAGAGCAGTACTTAAAGCAAAAAGCTAAATCTCGGGCTAAAATTCACCACAATTATGAAAGTCGGTTTTTAAACTATTACCTGTTTATAGGACAATCGGAAGAGCAAAGAAGGGCCAAAAAGAAGAGCAAAGAGCCACTGCTTGGAGGATAGTGTAATGTCCCCAAACGACAATTCTTATTTTAATATGGCGTTCTTCTGTAAGAGCCATTTTGAACAAGAGAGTTGCAAGAAAACAATATTGAGTCCAAAACTACACTTCGAAACAGGAAAGAAGCAGTAAGTTGCTTTGAATTAATTCAAGTTTCAGACACAAGCAGACATGTGCATTGAGCTAAGGGGACTTGCAGACGCAGTCTCGAAAGAATTTAAAATAATTTTGCAAGTCGTATAGAGAACAGAAAGAGTGCCAGAAGGCAAGAAACGGGAGAATGCCTTGACTTTCACAAAGGGCTTGCCTCTTCTTGCCACTAATTAAGATACCAAGTGGCTAGATGATTTCATTTTAAGGGCACTTCTAGCCTTAAGGACAAGGAGTTAATTCCCTAAAGCCCAAGGCTTTGTAAATAAATGGCATTAAAGCCCATAAGAAGAATGACAGGGTTGCATCTTTATGCTCCATTTCTTATTCTGCTACATGTTAGGAAAGGATTGTTTTTTCTTGGAACATCGTGGGGTGTATCCGAGAGAACTCGCAGAGTAAGGATAATATATCAGTGACTTATTAACACCTACGAGTATTTTATCTGAACCAGAGCATGGCCACTGGCCAATGAATTCCTTGTGGTTGAGGAATGAGAAGTGTGCGTATTAGATTTGCAGGGGCCATGCGGCTGTCAGAGGTAAGCAGGGCCAGAGGTGATCATTTGAGATTCACAACTGCCTTGACAAGCTACAACATCAAAGCTGATGTGGAATTTCTTGTCGATAGGTCTTCGAATCGATAGCACACGTAGAGAAGGAGTACAGACTTGGTGGCAGTTCGTGGGAAAAGCTCCCGGGTTTTTAGCCATGGTAAACTGAACGTGAATCAACTGTCTGATGGAGTTTCCCCACAGACCTCGTTCTGGCTCAGGCGGCGTTTGGGACCCGTGCCGTCCAAGGAATTGAAGGGTACTGTCGCTCTCCTCGGTGCTTATTGTTTCCCGCCTTGAGCCTGCCCCCTTTCCAGTTGTTCCCAGTAAGTGGAAAATTATCTGCAGGTGGCCCCGCACTTCTGGAGGCATGATCCTCGTTCTCCGTTAAACGTTGTTAGATGCGGTTTATTTTTCGTTGTAGTAAGAACAGCATAAAAGTTACCATCTTGGGGCGCCCGGGTGGCTCAGTTGGCGAAGCGTCCAGCTCTTGATTTTGGCTCAGGTCATGATTCCAGCATCGCGGAATCGAGTCTCATGTTGGGCTCCGTGCTGGGCAGGGAGCCTGTTTGAGATTCTCTCCTTCTCTTTCTCTCTCTTCCCTCTGCCCTTGGATGCGTGTGCATGCACACGCTCTCTCTCTCTCTCTCTCTCTAATTAAAAAAAAAAAAAAAAAGTTAGCATCTTGACCGTGCTTCAGTGTGCCAGTCAACGGTATGAAGCACATTCTTACTGTTCGCTGCCATCCCTGCCATCCGTCTCTAGAACACTCTTCCTCTTGCAAAACCGAAACTCTGTCCCCAGTAAACAACTCCCTGCTTCTTCTCCCACCCGGGCCCCTGGCCCCCGGCCCCCGGCCCCCTTTCTGCTTTCTGTCTCCATGAATTTGACTGCTCCAAGTACCTCATATTAGTGGAATCCTGCAGTATTCGCCCTGTTGTAAGTTAGCACGATGTTTTTAAGGCGCATCATGTAGCCGATGTCAGAGTCGCCTTCTGTTTAAAGGCTGAATAATATTCCGTTGTATGTGTATACCACATTGCGTCTGTCCCTTCGTCCGTTGATGGATATTTGCGTTGCTTCCACCTTTCGACTGTTGTGAATAATGCTGCTCTGGGTCTACAAATTCCTGCTGGAGTCTCTGTTTTCAGGTCCTTCGCATATATACACAGAAGTGGGATTGCTGGACTGTATAGAAATTCTATTTTAAATTTCATGAGGAACCACCATTCAGTTCTCCACAGTGGCTGCATCATCTTACCTTCCTGCTTTGCGGACTGTTGAGCATAAAGTTCCACTTTTCTCCGCATCCTTGCCAACACTTGTTCTTTTCTGATTTTTTGATAGTAGCCATCCTCCTGGGTGTGAGGTGGTGTCTCACTGTGGTTTTGATTTTCATTTGCCTAATGATTAATGATGTTGAACATTTTTTTTAAATTTAAATCCAAGTTAGTTAACATACAGTGTAATAATGATTTCAGGAATAGAATTTAGTGATTCATCACTTACCTATAACACCCAGTGCTCACCCCAACAAGTGCCCTGCTAAATGCCCATCACCCTGTTAGCCCATCTGCCCACCCAACACCCCTCCAGGAACCCTTGGTGTCTTCTCTGTATTTAAGAGTCTTTTATGGTTTATCCCCCGCCCTGTTTTTACATTATTTTTGCTTCCCTTCCCTTATGTTCATCTGTTTTCTGAATGATATACTCAAGTATATGAGTGAAATCATATACTTGTCTTTCTCTGACTTCTTTTGCTTAGCATAATACACTCTAATTCCATCCATGTTTTTGCAGATGGCAAGATTTCATTCTTTCTGATTGGCGGGTAATATTCCATTGTATGTATATATGTATGTATGTATCTATCTGTCTATAAACACCACATCTTCTTTATCCATTCATCAGTCAGTGGACATTTGGGCTCTTTCCATACTTTGACTACTGTTGAAAGCACTGCTGTAAACATTGGGGTGCATGTGCCCCTTTGAATCATCACTCCTGTATCCTTTGGATGAATACCTACTAGAGCAATTGCTGGGTCATAGGTTAGTTCTATTTTTAATTTTTTGAGGAACCTCCATACTTGATGTTGAACATTTTTTAATGTGCTTTTTGACCATTTGTATATCTTCAAAGAAATACCAGTTCAAGTCCTTTGTTCATATTTTAATTGGGTTGTCTTTTTTTTCGTTGTGGTGTTATAGGAGTTCTTTATGTATTCTTAATATTAATCCCTTATCAGACATATGATTTGCAAGTATTTTCTCCCATTGTGTGGTTTGCCTTTTCAGTCTATTGATTGTGTCCTTTGATACACAGTTTTTAATTTTGATATAGTCCAGTTAATCTATTTTTTCTTTTGTTGGCAGGGCTTTTGGTGTCAGATCCAAGAAATCATTGCCAAACTTGATGTTATGAAGCTTTTTCCCTTTGTTTTTTTCTAAGAGTTTTATGGTTTTAAGTCTTATGCTTATTTATTTATTTATTTATTTTAGACAATTTTTTTTAATGTTTATTCATTTTTGAGAGACAGAGACAGAGCATGAGCGGGGAGGGGGCAGAGAGAGGGAGACACAGAATCTGAAACAGGCTCTGGGCTGTGAGCTTTCAGCACAGAGCCCGATGCGGGGCTCGAACTCACGGACTATGAGATCATGACCCAAGCTGAAGTTGGACGCTCAACCGACTGAGCCACCCAGGTGCCCCTAAGTCTTATGTTTAGATCATTGATTCATTTTGGGTTAATTTTAGTAGATGATGCAGCGTTTTTTTTTCTTATTTTAGTAATTCTGAAACAGATCTCTTGCTATCTATTTAATGATGTAAGTGTGCCCCCTCCCCAGCTATTATAAACTCACAGGTATATATTTTTTTCTTTTTTAACAATTAGCGTACTCTTAGATTCAAGGAAATAAGATAGTCTTACTTAGCCCCTACACCAAAGTTGAAAATGTTAAGCACTTCCATAATGTCGTCTAAAAGCCTGACCCTTGACCCTCGTCCCTATATATCCCTATGAGGGGGTTAGGCTGTCCCTGACTCTCAGATTATTTAGAGTATGCGGAGTTTTTCTCATTTTTTTTTTATTATGCAGGCAGGGATGAAGGCCAAATATATATTTTATATCACAGTATCATACCACCCTGTTTCCCTGCAGCAGTATCTGCCTCTGTCCCCTTTTGTCCCAGTTTCCAACCAATAATCTCTGACCCCTTCTTCCTCTCCCACACACACTTGCCTTGCTCCCACTTTTCCCACAATATCCCGTCTGCCTATTGCGTGGAGCAGGTGGCAGACCCCAGTGTATTTCAGCGTACTCGAGTATTTTGTTCAGCGTGGGACGCTATGTTCTGCAGGTGACATTGATGAGCAAGAAAGCGTTCTGAGGAGTGGCCTGCAACATTTGTATAAAATTGGAAACCGTCTCATGTTAGACATGGCGTAAGACTAGAAAAAATAAACTGCAGTCTGTTGTAGCATATCTGAAGGATGCCATGTAAAGGTAGAAAGTGTATTCGTTCGACATCACTCCGGCAAAAAAAAAAAAAAAAAAAAAAAACGATGTTACTGGTAACAGTGGATGGGGATTATGCTGCAGCTGATTTCAGTTCGGTAGATTCTTCTCATGACTGATCAGAAAGGCAGTGCCTCTGAAAGTAATAAACTTTTCATTTAACATTTAATGTTGCAGAATAACATTTCTAGAAGGAACAGCTGTGAACCCACCATCCAACTTAAAAAGCAAAACATTACCATAGGCTCCTCTCGGAGTCCTGAACTCTCACTAATTTTTGCTTAGAAATAGTTTTTGCCACCCAAGTTATTTGTTCGTAAGCCATGTGGTATTTCGTTTTGTGTTTGAGCTGTACAGAAGTGGTATTCTGCTGTCTATAATCTGTGACCAGCTTTTGCCAGCTGTGTGCCTGAACTCGTCAGGTGTGCACACAGCTGCAGTGTCTTCGCTTTCGGTCCGTGGTGACGTTCTGTGATTCACGAAGCTCTTCTCCTGTCAGTGGACACACGGCTCCTTCCGGGTTCGCGCTAGTCCACACAATTCTGCGTTTTATATTCGTGTGCAGGACCGAAATTGCTGGGTTTGGGAGGGGATGCGTGTTTTTAAGTTTACGTGATAATGCCAGATTGCTTTTCAAAATATTTCTGCTTATTCTCCCTCCTCTCAGCGATGGTTCCCATCACACCACATCCTCATCAACATTTGATATTGTCAGAGTCTGAATTTTGCCAGTTTTGTAGTTAAGAAATGGAATGCTCTTGTGGCCTTGATTGGCAGCAACGTTCCCTGGCTACTTTTTAAGGTTGAACATCTTTTTGTGTGTGTGTGTTTTTTTAATGCTTAGTTTTGGTAGAGACAGAGCATGAGCGGGGGAGGGGCAGAGAGACTCCGAAGCAGGCTCCAGGCTCTAAGCTGTCGGCACAGAGCCCGACATGGGGCTCAAACCCATGAACCGTGAGATCACGACCTGAGCCAAAGTCGGACGCTTAACCAACTGAGCCACCCAAGCACTCTGTATGTTTTTTTTTTTTTTTAATTTTTATTTATTTTTGAGAGGGGGGCAGACAGGGGCAGAGAGAGGGAATCACAGAATCTGAAGCAGGCTCCAGGCTCTGAGCCATCAGCACAGAGCCTGAAACAGGGCTCACACACAGAAACAGAGAGATCATGACCTAGGTCGAAGTCGGGCGCTTAGCCAACTGAGCCACCCAGGCGCCCCACACCCCGTATGTTTTTATTGCTCGCTTTTGTTTTCTGTCATGTGTCTGTTTGTCTTACGAGCATTTTTCTTTATGGCGGTTTACTTTTTTCTTACTGATTTCTCCCCTTTCTTGATATGTTAGAATAACCCTGTGTTAGGCATATGCCTTCCCTCGGTTTATGGCTTGTCTGTTCACTTTCTTTATGGTATCTTTTGATGGATTTAATTCCTTCATTTTAATGTTGTTGAATTTAGCAATCTTTTCTGTATAGTTAGTGCTTTTTGTTTTTTAATTAAAAAATTTTTTTGAGTTTATTTATTTTCGAGAGAGAGAGAGAGAGAGAGAGAGAGGCAGAAAGAAAGGGAGACAGAGAATCGCAGGTAGGTTCTGCACTGTCAGTGCCGAGCCCGGCGCAGGGACTCAAACCCACGAACCAAGAGATCGTGACCTGAGCCGAAATCAATAGTTGGATGCTCAACTGACTGAGCCACTCAGGCGCCCCAGTTCGTGCTTTTTAGATCTTATTTGAGAAACATTTGTTTCCTTAAAAGCCATACAATATTGTTTTCTTCTGAAAACAGAAGAAATGTTGAATGTTTTTTTTCTTTATTTTTAGGTCTCTATAATCAAGTTGGAAATTCTCTTTGGTTTAGTATAAGGTAGAGTTTAACATCCTTTCTTCCCTATAGTAACCATCATCCCAGCACCATTTATTCTTTCTCCAGGGACCCGTCATAAAGCACATACCCATTATATGCAGTAATCTGTTTATGGGATTTTTCTTTTATTCCATTGTTTAGATCGTCTGCCCTGATAACCAGTACCCATGCTGTCTTTATTGTAGTAAACTTTGTCAAGGCTTTCTTTATTCTTAAAAGATTTCTTGTCCAGTTTTGGGCTTTTGTGTTCCTTCATATAGATTTCGAATTAACTTGCCTGTTTAAAAAAAAAAAAAAAAAAAACCTGTGGGAAGAATTTGGTTGACATTATATTAAATCTGAAGATCAATTTGGGGAGAACTGATATCTCTCCATATTGATATTCAGATGCATGAATGTGATATATTCTTCCATTTGTTAAGTCTTTGTTAAATGTTTATTTTTGAGAGAGAGCGAGAGCCTGTGCAAGCGGCGGGGTGGGGGTGGGGCAGAGAGGGAAGGACAGAGGATCTGAAGCAGACTTGTCAGAAGTATGCTGACAACAGGGAGCCCGACGTGGGCCTCGAACTCCCAAACCACGAGATCATGACCTGAGGCAAAGTGGGACGCTTAACGACTGAGCCACTCAGACGCCCCTTTTAATAAAGTTTACATTTTTTCCCTAAGGCTCAACTTTTGTTATGCTTAGTCTTAGATGCCCGACCTTTTTGATACTATTATAAATAGTATATTTTTAAAAATTATATTTTCTAATTGTTGCTGGTACTTAAAGGTGTTATTTATCCTTCTTTTACATATAGATCATATTTCCAGACACTTTGGTAAACTTTCTTTTTAATTCAGATAACTTATGTGTAGACTTTGTTACTTTTTCAACCAGTTAATTCTGCAAAAATGGTAATTTTACTTTCCCTTTTCAACTCCTACATCTTTTTATTTCTCTTTCTTGCCCTGTTTGACTTACTAGAACCTCCAGTACAATGTTGAATAGAAGCTGTGATATGGGCATGGTTTGCCTTTGTCCTGATTTCTAAAGGAAATGTTTTCAGTGTTTTGCCATAAAGGAAGATGTTTGTTGTAGATTTGGTGGAGATAGCAGGAAAAGGAGATTCCTTCCTATGTCTAGTTGCTTTTTAAAAATTATCAGTAGGTATTGCATGTTATCAGATGTGTGTGTGTGCGTGCACACGTGTGCATGTTCCATCTTTTCAGGCCATCGGGCTGTACTTTTTCTTTGAGCCATTCATATAGTGAATGTTAAGCCATTTTTGTATGGCAGGATTAGATAGGCTTTGTCTTACTGTTTTTAACACAGTGCTGGCTTCAGTTTGCTAATGTTTTTTAATTTTTTTTTTTTTTAACATTTATTCCTTTTTTGAGAGATAGAGCGAGACAGTGTGAGTGAGAGAGGAACAGAGGAAGAGGGAGACACAGAATCCAAAGCAGGCTCCAGGCTCTGAGCTGTCAGCACAGAGCCCGACATGGGGCTCGAACTCACGAACTGTGAGATCATGACTGAGCTGAAGTCGGATGCCCAACCGACTGAACCACCCAGGTGCCCCGCTGATGTTTTTAATACAGGGGATTTCTGCATCTGTACTTATGAGACACTGACTTGTGATTTTGCTTTGTCCCCTTGCTCTTTGCTGTGTGTTGGTAATAAGAATATACCATTTCATGA
Source organism: Neofelis nebulosa (assembly GCF_028018385.1). Classification (NCBI taxonomy): domain Eukaryota; kingdom Metazoa; phylum Chordata; class Mammalia; order Carnivora; family Felidae; genus Neofelis; species Neofelis nebulosa. The sequence goes on from NC_080782.1 coordinate 239,629,580, forward strand.
AATGAGTTTCCAAATGCTCCTTTTTTTTTTTTTTCCCCCTGTTCCTTAGAAGTGCTTTTATAAAATTGTAATAATCTGTTTCTTGAAACTTTGTCAGAATTCATCTATAAAGCCGCTCGGGGTCTATTATTTTCTCTGTGGGAAGATATTTTAAATGACTGATTCCTTAATAGTCCTAAGAGTCTTTGGGCCTTCTTTTCTTCTTAAGTAAGCTTTGCTAAGTTGTAATTTTCTGGAAATTCACCCATTTAATCCAAGTTTTCAAGTTTATTGGGATAAAGTTATTTATGGCATTCTTTCATCTTTCAAATCCTGCTCAATGTGTAGTTAAGTTATATCCTTTTCATTCCTCATATTGTTCTCTTGTTTTTTTCTCTATTAATTTTGGCAGAAGTTGGTCTTTTTACTGTTTTCAAAGAACTAATGCACACTCTGTTTATACTTTTCATTTTGTTTGTTTTAACATTAATTAGTTTCTGTTTTATTATTCTCTCCTTCCTCCTTCTTTGTTTATATCTCTCAATCAAGGTACACACTGACCTAATTAAATTTCAGTACATCTAACATACCTGTTCAAGTTTCAACGCCATAATTTTATTTTATTTTAAGTTTATTTCTTTAGAGAGAGAGTGTGTGCAACATACGCAAGCTGGGGGAAGGGGCAAAAAGAGAGGAGAGATAGATCCGACGCAGGCTCTGGCTGTCAGCTGCAGAGCCCCATGTGAGCTCAATCCCATGAACCTGTGAGATCATGACCTGAGTCAAAATCAAGAATTGGACACTTAACCAGCTGAGCCACCCAGGCTCCCAGCGCTATAATTATAATTATAAATTGTGCGGATACGGTGTTCTGGCTGCATGCCATGCTTTCAATACAAAATATTTCTTTTTTTTTTTTTTTTTTAATTTTTTTAATGTTTATTTATTTTTGAGACAGAGAGAGACAGAGCATGAATGGGGAAGGGTCAGAGAGAGAGGGAGACACAGAATCTGAAACAGGCTCCAGGCTCTGAGCCATCAGCACAGAGCCTGACGCGGGGCTTGAACTCACGAATCGCGAGATCATGACCTGGGCCGAAGTCGGCCGCTTAACTGACTGAGCTCCCAATACAAAATATTTCTAATGTTGCTGATTTCCATTGTAATTTCCTCTTTGAGCAACAAGTTGTTCGAAGTAAAGTTTAAAATTTTTAAGCCTTTGCAGAGGAGTTATGATTTTTTTGTTTTGTTTTGTTGTTGTTGTTTACCAATACGTAACTAGTTAGTCTAATGAGTTTTGATTGTTTGCCGTTGTTGGTATTTTACATCTTACTGGATCATCGGTTTTTTGGAAATGTTTTGTGTGTGCTTGAGCACGTTGTATATTTTCTAATTATTGGATCTGGGCTTTCATATAAGTGTGTTAAGTCCGTCTTTTAATTGTGTTGTTTAGATTTTTTATATGTAACTAGTTTTTTTGAACTAACAAAAATTGAGAGGTGGAAATCTTCCAGGATGATGCGTAGATCACCTTTTCACCTTAGTTTTACCTATTTTTTAAAATTAGGGCTTGATTTATTTAGGGCAATTTAGGTTTCCAGCAACCTTGAGGGGACAGTACAGAGGTTTCCCATATACCCTGTGTGCGCCCCACACAGGTATATAGCTTCCCCCGTCATCAGCATCACCCAACAGAGTGGTACGTTTGTTACAATTGATGGACCTACACGGACACATGGTGATCACCCCAAGTCCACAGTTTACAGTACGGTTCACTCTTGGTTGTGTACATCCTGTGAGTTTGGACAAGTGTATAATAACAGGTATGTGTCATTATGGCCTCATACCCAGTATTTTCACTGCCTTGGAAATTTTTCTGTTTCTTTTTACTCTATGTACTTTGAGCATATATTTAAAAAATTTTTTAAATGTTTATTTATTTTTGAGAGAGAGAGAGCGAGAGTGGGGGAGGGACAGAGAAACAGGGAGACACAGAATCCAAAGCAGGCTCCAGGCTACGAGCTGTCAGTACAGAGCCCGATGCAGGGCTTGAACTCACGAGCCGTGAGATGATGACCTGAGCCGAAGTCGGACGCTTGACCGACTGAGCCACCCAGGCGCCCTTAGAGCATATTTTATTAGATGCATAAACATACAGAATTGTTATATTTTTCTGAGGAGCTCCTTCTTTCTTCCTCATGTGTTGTCTTCTTAATTTTCATAATGCTTCATCTTAAAGTCTCTTCTGATCATTTTTCAACCCAGCTATGTCACTAAGCATTAAATATAGTCACATGAGGGGCACCTGGCTGGCTTAGTAGTCAGTGGAGCATGCGGCCCTCAATCTTGGGGTTGTGTGTTTGAGCCCCACCTTGGGTGCTGGGTGTAGAGATTACTTAAAAGTAAAAAATGTATAGTCTTTTGATTTTTGAGAGAAACCACAATTTTTATACAGTTTTGCCCATTAACCACTAAAACGCTTGTTGCTTGAGTCATCTTTGTCACAAAATATTTATCAGACAATAAGTAATGGGAATGAGCATTTACTATTAAGTTCTATCTTATTTAATCCTATCTAGCAATGTATGAAGTGGGCACGTGGCCGTCCACACTTTACGGAAACTGACTTAGGTTAAGTCACTTGCCAAAGGTCACACAATAGTAACATCGGGGTTGCTCTCTTAGTTTCCATCTGTGATCTATTAGTAGGCCTGTTAGGTTCACATCAGAACTTCCTCAAAGTTCTGTCAGAGTTGCTAAAATCTGTATTACAATGTGGGTGTTTTCTTTCCCCAGTTTTGCTGTGGTAGAAAATGGTTTCTACTTCTTACACAATCTGTCTCGGAAAATAACAGACCCGTTTCCATTGTAGGTGTTATTTTTAGAATGTAGAAATCTAGTGCTTTCGTTTTGGAACCGTTCTGTGCTGCGTCACCGTAAGATTAGTCTGTTCCCTTACTTTGTGAAAGTCAGCCCAAAGCCAAAATTGCTTCAGATCTATTTCCAAGGAGACAGATAGGCTTGTCATAAATCTTCTCCTGTCATTCTCTTTCGGGAGATACGAACAAGGATTGAAGGTAAAAATTATAGTGCCATGGAACTAGATTAGTTTTGGCAGGTTTCAGTTGTTTTGAAACTTTTCTTATTTTCAGTGTTAATGCTTTTCAATTATGTCTAGACAGGAACATGGAACTGGGAGGCAGAGGCGGGTCTGACCCTGCCTGCCCCCCACTCCCCCCCCGTGCCCCCCACACACAGTTGACCTCTGGTCAGTTGCTGAACTTGTCTGAGACTTCTGCTCTTTTATGTAAAATAAAAACTGAAAATTTAGAAGTTAAAAACGATGCCTCCAAACTTACCTCAAGAACTCTATTCTGTCAAATTTAGTAATGTATGCAGACCAATATTCTCGAAATTGTTTAAAGAAAAAAATGGAATTGAGACCTCTGTCACACATTAAAATGTCACAATACTTCTGCTTTTTTCTCTGAACCATCAGCGAGTTCAGAGAAACTCGCATTTCTAAATGTGAGTGATAACATGTAAGCATTTCTAAAGGTTCTTTCTTCTCATTACATCTCAATTTGTCAGAAAACAACACTAAAACTCATGTAAGTTGATAGCAATGTTACTCCCTGTGGATTTAGATCTGAGATTTTGTCTCTTTGGGACGAGGCAGCTTTTTCGTTATATTGATTATATGCCATCTGGATTATGGGTTAATAGCAAAACAGACTAGTCGCTGCGTGCCGAATCTAGTTGTTTTCCCACCACAGACACGCGCAGAGATTTAGCGCTTGGTATGGGATCAAGCTGTAGAACTCAAGCCGCTTTGATGCTTGGCTTTCTGCCTCCGAAGGCTTTTCTTGCTCTGGATGACCATGTCTCAACAAGTTTATGTCATTAGATCCAGCATGTTCCCAAAGGATATCAATGGCTGGAGTTCTTTGCTTTGGGAAGAGTTGAATTATTACCATAACAAGGATTTGTACCAGAGGATGTCTGAACTTTTAATATTTCTGCAGCTTTTACCGTAATAAATTTTCTAAGTGGTCATAAATAAAACAAGATATTTTATCATGGTGATGTGGCCCTAGAAGAATTTGATGCCAAAACTTTTAGCAAGATGTTATTTAAATTGGACTGGTGAGATTGTGAAGTGATAGAAAATGTCTGGCAAATTGATGAGGTTACATGCTTACAAGTTGAGCTCACGGAGAAGCATCCAGAGAATTCAAGTAATGCCAAGTCCCCTAAGACATTTCCATTTTTTGATGATAGTCTGAAACCTTCCAAAAATGTTGTGCTTTTTTTTTTCAAAGTTTATTTATTTTTCAGAAGAGGGAGAGCACACATGAGCCAGTGGGGGAGGGGCTGAGAGAGAGAGAGAGAGAGAGAGAGAGAGAGAGGGAGAGAGGGAACCCTAAGCGCTGACCGTGCGGAGCCCGATGCGGGCCTCAAACCCACAAACCGTGGGATCATGACCTGAGCTGAAATCAAGGGTCTGAGGCTGAACCGACTGAGCCACCCAGGCGCCCCTGTGCTTTCTTAATATAACAGAAAAGCTACTGTTATTTTAACAGTTTTGTTCCGCGTATGGTCAGCCGTCAGTGCGGCTCGTGTCTATCCCGAGAACACAGTAAGCGCCTTCCTTCCTCTGGGGAGGCAGTGTAGGTAAGGCTCACTGCACAATTAATGGTGTCTGAAGCTCTCAAGGAGCTCAGTTGTTACCGGGACAATGATGTAACCTGTTGTCCGAGCCAAGCCACTGCTGGGAGGGAAGAGGGGCGCCCTTCGTAATCACACCCAAACCGGCGGCCTACCCTGGGACTGTCAGGGCCACGCGCTGCGTGCGTGGTCACCGTCGCGATGACCGCGCTCGGCAAGACGGATGCGTTTGGTGCCTTGACTTGAATTTCGTCCAGTTAATCCTGTGCTCAGGTGGACCGAACAACTCCTACCTCGTTGAGTCTTCTTACTAATTGCGATGGCGAATGCGAGGTGCCCGACCTCAGAGGTGTCCTCTTTCTCGTGGTGCTACCTCTCTGTAGGCAGTTCCGCTTGTGAAACCAGGAGGATTGAACTCTACCCACCTTTGTCGCGAAGCTAATTGTGATGATGTTTTTTGAAGTCAGAACATCTCAGACTTTAACGTGCATAAAATCACCTGCAGATCCGGTTGAAATGGAGATTCTGATTCAGCGGGTGTGGAACGCCCAAGAATTTGTATTTCCGAGAAGCTCCCGATTCATGCTGAGACTGCTGGTCTTTGCTTGCTTTGGGCTTCACGTAGCTGGGTAATTATTGTTCTTATTATTCATATTTTAATTATAAGCAGGAGGCCAGACTTCACCTTCTTGACAGCAGGAAGGATCAATTTTACGGTCTTCTCTTCCTGGCCGTAGTTCTGTTCTGGCATTAACAAAAAATTAAAAAGAACAGATGTGTGTGGCACCAGGCTCTAGGCTAGCCGTGTGCTTTGGGTGCACAGAGAAGGATGGGCCCTCCGGTCCCTAGGCTGCTTTCAAGGGAACTTCCACACCGTGGTGGCTGTGCCTCAGAGTCTGGTTGGGGTTCCAGAAATTTAAATTTAAACCACCGGATGCATCAATGGATAAAGGATGAGTGAATGAACTAACGTCGAGAAATAGGAACTCTGTACATAGCTGAACCCTCGGGTGGGGCAGCGTAGCCTCCCAGACCCTGAGGCTTGGGCCACAGTTTTGTACTTTACAGGGGGCTTGCCATTTGTTATGAGACCGACTGCTTTGTCTTTGTTGTAGTCCTGCCAAGCCAGATCTTATTTCTTCAGAAATAACCCAAGGATTCTTATTTTTAAATAAAGATCAAAGATAGTTGTGGAAAAACTCGTAATGAATTATTCAGATGCATTAGGTCACCATAGCTAACTATTGGCATCTTAGGCTCCAGTTGTAGAGACAACATTTCTACCGTTTTCCTCTTTACAACAGCGGGGATAAATACCCACAGTGTCTTTGTGTATCTTAGAGCGAGGGTGAATCTTTGAAATAGAAATACCACCACACTAATAGTATAGGAGGCATAATTAGAATAAGAATTAGAGTAATTGCTTCTTGGACACTTTTTAAAACATTTTTAATGTTTATTATTTTGCGAGGGAGAGAGTAGCGGGAGGAGCAGAGAGAGGGAGACACAGCATCTGAAGCAGGCTCCAGCCTCCGAGCTGTCAGCACAGAGCCTGACATGGGGCTCCAACCCATGGACCGCAGACCACGAGATCAGGACCTGAGCTGAAGTCAGATGCTTAACTGACTGAGCCACCCAGGCGCCCCCTCTTGGGCACTTTTAATAATGACCGTCTTCTCAATTCATTCCTCCCTTGTTCTTTCTGTACCTCTCCTGTGGTTCTTGGGGCGTTTCCCCTTGCATTGTTGGTTTCCGCATACATCCCTTTTCCTGTTCCTGGTAGGGGAGCCGGAAGGGTCCCCAGCTGCTTAGTAGGGTCCCTCGCGCACAGCGGGATGCTCGGCGAAGATGAGCCCAGTGGGTCGGTCTCCCTCCCAAACCTGACTTGCCTTCACGGCTTTGTCCGCTTCCCTGGGCAGAGCTCTGCTCTGTATACGTGGAAATCAGCCAGCGTCAAGCCAGGGCTGCTTCCGACCTGGCAACCCTCGATACGAGACAAAACCCCTGCAGGTGTGTCTCTAAAAGAAACCCAGGCTAGGGCTTAAATTATCTGACATATAACGCTCATCCAGTAAATGTCATTTTGAAATCAATCCGCATTGGTGTTTTGTAACCTTGTTCAAAACAGTCTGCCCTTGTCGAGGTACCGATGGCTTTAGAAACACCATGTCTGAACGGCTCTACACTAAGACCGCTCGAAAGGCTGCAGACGGCTAAGCTTTGTTAAGGGTACGACTAGATGTACTATTGTGTTTAATGAAAATGGTTCTGTGGAAACAGTACCGAGAGCCAGACATACCTGAAAAGGAGCAAAGTAGAAATTTGCCTCTTTTTGCTGTAGGAAAAGAATTTTGTAGGGGAGCGGCGTGGGGTTCGGGCCCGGGATTGTTTGGCGTTTCCAGTGTGGACTCTTGTGCGAGGCTGGCCTGTCTTCTGTCTGCGGCTTGGCGGAGAACGGCAGGTGGTTTGCAGCCGAGAAGGCAGAGGGGCTTCAGGATGTGCTAATGCAGGGAGGACGCTAGAGAAAAGTGTCCCTCGGGAACTCGGCCCGTTTGTTTCCTGGCACGTTAGTGTGTTCGCGCTCGTGAGCTCCATCAGCTTGCGTGAGTTCGAGACCACCGCTCGGACCGAGGCACTGAACTGGTGGGGCCGAGGAAGCAGCCGGGGGCTGCTGGAGACCAGTGTCCAGAAAACCTGGGGGGCCTGCCGGCCTCTGGAGAGGAGGGTGCCAAGACGGGATTTAAAGAACTGAAAAGAAGCTTTCCGAAGAAAGTGTGTATAAAGTTAGGATCAGCAGGAAATGTAAAGATTAATGAGAATGATAACAGCTCCATTTGTGCATTTTTAAAGAAGCTTTATTTGTAATAACTTTTCTTTTACGTACGGTTTACGTTTAATTTCCGTAGCAAACTATTTCCCAACTGGTGTCCTGTATATTAAATCTCTTCCTTCTGTAAAGATGAATTAGGGACTGGAAACATGTTCTGTGCTCAAATAATTTGGGGAAATGCGTGTAGAAATTAATTAAGATTTCTATCCTCAGAAGTGAGGACTGCTCATAACTTTTAATATGCTGATTTGAATTGGGAATCTGCAGGGAAGAAATGTATTTGGGGGGAATCTCATGGACCAATCTGACCTGCTTTTATCACTGTGTCTTTCGCCACAGAGCAGGGCCTCCCCTCAGTGAACACGGGCCTGGGACTCGGCCAGTGCCCAGCGAAGGTCGAGGAACTTCACACGCACTTGGATTCCCTAGATACAAAATGACGACTGTAGGAAGAGTCTCTCACTTGTTTGGTTATTTAACTCATTTTTTAAAAAATTTTTTAATGTTTATTTATTTTTGAGAGAGGGAGAGACAGAGTGCAAGCTGGGGAGGGGCACAGAGAGAGAGGGAGGCACAGAATCCGAAGCCGGCTCCGGGCTCCGAGCCGTCAGCCCAGAGCCCGACGCGGGGCTCGAACTCACGGACCGCGAGATCGTGACCCGAGCCGAAGTCGGCCGCTCGACCGACCGAGCCTCCCAGGCGCCCCTACTTGACTCATTTTTAAGGGCACATCTGTAATTCCCTTCAGGAAGAGATGTCTGTGGTGCTGTCTGTGGGACACTTTGAGTGAAAAGCTTTATTCGTCTGTTGTTTCGTCTGTTCTCTCTTCAGCGGAAAGTTCGCCGTGTGCCTCAGGCAAAACATACGCCACACAGAGATTCATCGTTTTTCTATCGCAAACTGTGGGATCGCAGGCCTGACCTCCATGCGGACCTCATTTTATTTTCCTGCCTTTCCTTCCCCATCTGAACTTCATCATCCGTTAATTAAACGCTAATTAATATTCACTGAAATTTTTATTATCACTACTCATCCTTTTTCGGGAGGAACTTGTTGGAGTGTTAATAAAATTTTGCAAAGGGTTCGTTTTACCGCCAAGCAGCATTATACCTGAATTACGGTGTTGAAGGAGGAGAGATACCTAAGTGAACTGAAAATAAATTTAAATCCTGTGGCTTAAAGAATAAAATGACAGAGATTTAAAGCACCATCTCCTTTAGGTTGACCAAAAGGGTCAAACTGCGTGGATTCCCATGCTGTTTACAGATGCAGTCTTTATACACTTTAAGTTCCTTTGCGAGTTTGCTTACCTTATATTTAGATAATAGCAGTAGTCAACAGATAGTCAATGAGGGTGAGATAGTGCATGTGATTCACATTCATAGACTTCCAAAGGAAATGAAATGGTAAAATACACAAATACATGATCTCAGTATATACTAAAAGCACCAATATATATAATGATCACTCAATATATACTAAAAGCATCCATTCACTCAATAAATTCTTAGTATAAGGTGCCATTCTAGGTACCATGGGAAAGTGTCCATCCCCTCATTGGTAATTTAAAAATAATACTAAAAAAAAAAATACTAACAGGGGGCACCTGGGTGGCTCAGTGGGTTGAGCGTCCGACTTCGGCTCAGGTCATGATCTCACGGTTCATGGGTTCGAGCCCCACATTGGGCTCTGGGCTGACAGCTCAGAGCCTGGAGCCTGCTTCGGATTCTGTTTCCACCCCCCCGCCTCTCTGCCCCTCCCCTGCTCATGCTCTCTCTCTGTCTCAAAAATAAATTTAAAAAAATTTTAAAAAATGTAAAAATAATACTACCAGGGTCTCCTAGAATATAAATTCCTTGAGAACTGAGATTTTTATCAATCTTATTCACTGATATATCAACTTCACCTGTCACATGATGGGCAATGAATAAATATTTGTTGAGTGAACTGTCTTTCGGCTAAAACCTACTAACTGATACTTGTAGATGCCTGCATTGCAAGTTTCTTCATAATAATCTTTAACGGTGTCTGTGCCTGACTTAGTGGAGAGTAGTTCACCCTTTACAAAGCTCTACTGCCTTTCTTTTTCCTTTGGGAGCTAAAAGCCTAAGTGGTGTTAGTGATGAAAGTCTGAACGGTTGCGCATGTCGAAGGTACACAGGGCACCGCTTCCAAGCTAACCACAGGCAAAAGATAAAACCCTAACTTTTCTTTTTTTTTAAAAAAATATTTTTAACGTTTTTTATTTATTTTTGAGACAGGGAGAGACAGAGCATGAACAGGGGAGGGTCAGAGAGAGGGAGACACAGAATCTGAAACAGGCTCCAGGCTCCGAGCTGTCAGCACAGAGCCCGACGCCGGGCTCGAACTCACGGACCGCGAGATCACGACCTGAGCCGAAGTCGGCCGCTTAACCGACTGAGCCACCCAGGCGCCCCAACCCCTAACTTTTCTTGAGCTCTTACAAGAGGTGAGGTCACAGGCCCGTGAAGTGGCCTGAATCCCGGAGATGCAGACTGGCTCACCTGTGGCGAAGCATGGAGGAAGGCCAGGCTGCCTTGCAGAAGGGTAAGGAAAAACCAGAGAACATCTTCACAGATTGTTGGGGGCCAAGTGTGGGCTGGCCTGTCAGTCTGGAAGAGCTGAGGGCCCCGATACAGAGGGAGTTTGCACCCCCCTGTAGGCTCTTTTCCATCGGCCGTCACCAGGTGTGCTGAGAACCTGTGGGTGTGGGGTGGGAGACCACCTGGGGCCACCCTCAGTGTTGCAGGCCTACAGGAGGTGACTGGAGGCTGTGACTGACCACAGAACCCTGCCTCCTTGGGCAAAGATCAAGAAAGCAACAGAATCAGACTCAGGGACTTGAGAATAACTAAGAACTAGCACAGCTTTAAAGGAACTGTCGGAAGACAGGGATTTCAATCAGTCTGTTGAAGGAAAAGGTGGGCAACCTGTATGAACAGATGAAACAGGAGGTGGTGAGTGTGCGACACGCCCAGATGGAAACGCAGGAAGTAAAGCCATGAGGTCATATGAGAAGAATTCCTTTGAGGGGCTCATCCGTACACTTGACACAGCCGAGGGAAGAATGTGAGCCCCGTGAACTTAACGGGAGGTCAGTAGAAATTACCCAAGCTGAAATACAAGGGGGAGGAAGGAGTAGGGACAGGGGCAGAGCAGAGCATCCAAGAACTTCGGGGCAAATGGAGCTCCACAAAGGAGAAGAGAGAGCTAATGAGGCAGGAGAACTGTTTGAAGGGATAACGGCTGAGGATTTGCCCAAAATAACGAAAACCAAGCCAGAGATCCAGGACGCTTTGAGAACCCCAAGCGGGACAGGTAACAAAGAGAACACACTTAGAGACTCCATGGTCAAAAATAGAGAGAGAGCTCTGAAGGCAGCCACAGGAAAAAATAAAGACAGCCACAGATAGAAATTACAGCAGACTCCTCACCAGAAACTATGGAAGTTTGAACTATCAAGATCCATAGCATGAGATACATCCGGTTAAAATGTCATCAGACAAGGGAACATTTTCTGATTAGTTAGCAGTGTTTTCTAAGTGAGAGCTGAACCCTACAGATGAAGAACTCAGTGTCTGATAACCAGTTCTACCTAAAGTGATTTTCCGATTGAGCGTTGATGACCACGTTTTGCGGCAGACGTTGAAATCTGGAAGGTAGGCTAATGACATGTTGGTGGACTTCAGTGTCCTAAAAACCTTAAAATAATCACCACGGTGGAGAAAGTATCCTCTTCTCAAGCTGGGCAATTTGAGGAGGCACATGTGTTTCATCACACGTGTTTGGACTAGTTTACAAATGAAGAGAAATATAGATAGGAAACTATGAGAGTACATTTCCTTATGAAGAACTTGATCACTGGGTGCCACAGGAAGAGGACTGTTCAGCCAAAATTCCTGTCTCCGAAGAATTTACGACTCTAAAACAGACCGTGTTTACAGAATACGTAGACAAAACAGTAACACGTAAATAAAATTTGTCGAAATCCATGATGATTGTATTACCCAGGGCTAGTGTAATAGGGAATAATGCTACCTACCACTTATTCAGCATCTAGTCTAACATAGTATGTTTTTGTCTAACATAGTATGTTTTTAAGTTACATTATGTTGTTCAGTCCTCGTCTAATTCCACCAAAAGATAATATTAACATCTTGCCAGTGAGGAAAGCGTGTCTTAGAGAAGTTCAGTACATCCTCCAGCATTCTGCCGCTGTGCTGGTAAATGGTGCAGTTAGGATTCACACTTGGTTTCATCTGGCTCCGAAACCTGTTCTCTTTTCTTTACGCTCCAGTGAATCATAATAATGGGAGTTCAGAGGCAGGTGTTGGTTTAAGGCAGACCATGCTCTCAGTTCTCCTCTAACGAGTCTAAGAAGAAGGTTCCTGGAAGCAATGGTATTTCTGGATATGGGATGATGTGGAGTAGCCATTTTAGCAGGCAGAAGTTAAGGATGCTGGAAATACCACTCTGGAAAACAGTATGGGGGTTCTTCAAAAAATTAAAAATGGAACTGCCCTATGACCCAGCAATTGCACTACTGGGAGTTTATCCAAAGGTCATAAAAATGCTGATTCGAAGGGACACATGCACCCCAATGTTTACAGCAGCACTATCAACAATAGCCAAATTATGGAAAGAGCCCAAATGTCCATCAACTGACGAATGGATAAAGAAGATGTGGTGTATATATACAATGGAATACTACTTGGCAGTGAAAAAGAACGAAATCTTCCCGTTTGCAACAACGTGGATGGAACTAGAGGGTATTATGCTTAGCAGAATAAATCAGTCAGAGAAAGACATATCGCATGATGTCACTTATATGTGGAATTTGAGAAACTCAACAGATAAACGAAGGGGAAGGGAAGGAAAAAAGAGGGACACAAATCATAAGAGACTCTTCAATACAGAGAACAAACTGACAGTTGCTGGATGGGGGAAGGGTGAGGGGATAGGCTAAATGGGTGATGGGCACTGGGTGTCATAGGTAAGAGATGAATCACTGGGCTCTACTCCTGAAGCTAAGACTGCACTGTGTAACTAACTTGAATGTTAAAAAAAAAAAAAAAAAAGATGCTGGAAATAGCCTGAAAGACCCAAGACAGCCGTCCAGTTGTGCCATTTCTTACATCATTCTTTAAAAAAAAATTTTTTTTCTTAATGTTTATTTGTTTATTTTTTAGAGAGCACAAGCAGGGAGGGGCAGAGAGAGAGAGAACGAGACACAGAATCCGAAGCGGGCTCCAGGCTCTGAGCTGTGAGTGCAGAGCCTGATGTGGGGCTTAGACCCACAGACCATGAGATCATGACCGGAGCCGAAATTGGGTGCTCAGCCACCTGAGCCACCCAGGTGTCTCACGACATCGTTTACCCGAATTAGTCGATCTGAACTTTGTTCTTGATTTATAGCATTCTTCGTATGCTAGTAGGATTCTTTTCAATCTTGAACACAGATGGCAGCGTCCAGATCCCAAGGAGAGCTGGGAATGACATGTCATCGTTGGGATCGGAGGCTTAGCGGTCCAAGAACGTACTTCCTACCTTGGAAATTATGAAGATTGAAGTAGAATCTGCGAAAAAATGCAAGGGATGAGGGGCGCCCAGGTGGCTCAGTCGGTTGAGTGTCAGTCTGACCCTTGGTTTCCACTCGGGTCGTGAACTCATGGTTCGTGGGTTCGGGCCCCGCGTCGGGCTCTGTGCTGACAGTGCAGAGCCTGCCCGAGATTCTCTCTCTCTCTCCCTCTCTTTCTCTGTCCCTCCCCCACTTGTGCTGTCAAGGTCATCTCAAAATAAATAAATAAACTTAAAAATTAAAAAAAAAATGCAGTTGATGATACGGTGAAACAGTTATTTCTGATGCTATGGGCTTTTATAAATTTTTAATTTAATATAATGAAAACTAATTGCAGTGCTGTTTGAGGTTCGGGTGTCTTAAATGCATTTTTATTTATATATCGTTGCTCATTACTTGAAGCTTGGATGCATTCGTATTCTGTTTCTTCAGTATATCAAATGTGAGTGTCTTCACATTAGGAGACCATTGAAATATCTGTGCTATTCGGTAGATATAACCATTTCCAGAAGGACAGCAAAATTTGGTTGATTTCAATGTTGATTATCATGACTCTGGGGCAGAGGGAGAGGGAGACACAGAATCGGAAGCAGGCTCCAGGCTCCGAGGCATCAGCACAGAGCTTGACGCGGGGCTCGAACTCAGGAACCCTGAGATTATGACCTGAGCCGAAGTCGGACGCTCAACCGACTGAGCCACCCACGCGCCCCCAGGAAACATTTTTCTAATTTGAAATTTAAGATTTAACTTCTAAATATTTTTATTAAAGAGATTCTCATATAACTTGAAAATCAATTTGTATGGTATTTAAAGTTTTGTCCTATTTTTGTTCTTGTAAGAAAAAAAGGAAGTACTTTCTAAGAGAATAACATAAACATAGGCATGCTTCATTTTCTTGTGCTTCACTTTATTGTGCTTTTCAAATGTTACATTTTTTACAAATTGATGTTTTGTGGCAACTTTGCACCAAGCAGGTGTGCGGGTGCCGCATCTCCAACAGGGTTTGCCCCCTTTGTGTTTCTGTGTCACATTTTGGTAATTCTTGCGGTATTTCAAACTTTTGTTATTATTGAATTTGTCACAGTGAGCTGTGATCATTGATTACAACTCACCAGAAGCTTAGAGGATGGTTAGCATATTTTAGTAATGAAGTATTTTTTAATTAAGGTATATGTATTTTGTTTTGTTTAGGCATAATGATATTGCCCACTCGATAGGCTACAGCATAGTGTAAATGTAACTTTTGTATGCACCGGGAAACCCCAGAATTCCTTTAACTGGCTTTATTGTGATACTCACTTTGGTGTGGAGGTCTGAACTAAAACTGCGGGAGATACAGCAGCGGTGACAAGCTTACGTCCCTTCCAGCCGCTGAAATGCGCTGATTAATTTCAATAGACGAAGAGCCAAAATCCATGGATCAAGAGCCACACTAGATTTTTATTTATTTTTAAGTTTCTATTCTAATTCCCCTTGGTTAGGGTACAGTGTAGTATTTCAGGTGTACAAAACAGTGATTCAGCACTCCCGTCCAGTACCCAGTGCTCCTTACAAGGGAATCCCTAGTCCCCCAAACTAGGATTTTAAAAAATCTGTTTCCCTGTTTACACCTCACGTGCTATAAACATACTATTTAATTTGCAACTTGGTGGATTTATGATTCTTTTCTTTGAACGAGTCTACCCCCATCGTACGTAACTTCTACTTATATTTTTGGTAAAACGTTCCTTGAATTTACTACGGAATGTAGAGTAGGCCTTGAAGACATAATTTTGGGAGGTTTGTTTGGACCTATCCCTTGATTTTGAAATAATCACAGATTCACGGGAAGCGGCACAAAGTAACCCGCAGGTCCCATGTCACCTTCACCGGCAATGGTACTCCCTTCCTCCTGCGGTGACTTTTTGTGTCACTACAGCAGCCCACGTGTCTCCTTTTTACTACATAAGTTTTGATGAACTGTTTTTAGCTGTCCTTGTTCTTACATGGTGTCTTTCTTCGCATCTTTTGTTTTATTGTAAACCCGACAAGGAAAGAATTAAGCCTCATTAAATTTGTTCCTTTAACGTGTGCCATTTCTATGTGGGTTTGTCTCCGAGGGGTTGGCCTGTCAAGACTCTGAACGGAAAGGGGTATGTTGGGTTTGGGTCTGGGATCCAGTACTTGGCATTTCCATATCATTGTCCAGAGAGCAGAAGGAGCAAACCTTTCAAAGTTGCCTGGCCTACTGTGGGACCCCCGGCTCCTCGTTTCCCCACACCCCCTCCGGCGGGGGCACCCCGCCATGGGCCTTGCCACCCCTGCGTCTCCCACTGCTGACTGGATGCTCCTTCTCATCCACCGTCCACTCCCCCATCCCCGGTGCTGCCGCATCCCAGGCCTGATTGCCATCCCAGAGCTCCCCCAGGGCTGATGACTCAGTGGACCACTCTCCCCAACTTTCTCTAACCTCCTTAAGCCTCAGAATCCACCTCGTCCCCTATGAGACTCCCGTCCAGGGAGCCCTACACCCGAGCGGCCTCTCGCCTGTGGTCTGTGCAGCATCCCCTTCTTTTTCAAGAACCTCAGGCTCCCGTGGCCTCTTCTCCAGTTTGTGTCCCCCTAGGCCTCATTACCATCAGCCTGTCTTGAGCCTGCTTGTGCATTTCCCAAACTCCAACAAAAGCTTCCTCCCCTCTGCCCCTACTGCCCTCACCCTGCTCCTCTCCGCACACGTCTGGAAACAGTGCCGGGTCATATGTATTCACCGTCTCTGGGTCTCACCTCCCACTCAGCTCAAGCCGTCTAGAGCGGTGCCCCTGCCCTTGTCGTTCCAGCAGTTGCTTAGGTTGCTGACGTGCATCACTGGGGCGCTAACCATAGCCTCCTGTTTTTTCCTGATCCACCTCTGCCTTCCTCCTATCCAGTGTCTCCACTGCAGCCAAAGGAATCTTTCAGAAACACAAACCTGACCTTGTGACTCCTTTGCTTTAAACTCCCCAGCGGCTTACCCCGAGGACTCCCGAGGGTGGAGACCAGTGTCCCCGCTTGGCTCCTGCCTGCCTCTCCAGCCCGGTGGGACCCGCTTTTCCTGCCCACGGCTCTTTCACCTCCTGCCGGCAGCCCTTCTCTTCTCTGCCTGGGATGCTCCTTGCTCCCGGCCGCCCATCCCTTGTCTCGTTAATGCCCGTTCGTTTTGCACATTGCACTCCTACGTGAGTTCCTCATCTAAGCCTGTCTGTGCTGTTTTCTCACACCGACCTGCATGCTTTTCCATCTTAGCGCTCACAACAGTCGGTGACTCCTAAAAATTGTGCCTACGTGGGTAATGCCAGCTTGTGAAGCTTGCGGGGCCGGGGCCCTGTCTGGTGGCCCTTTTGTGTCCCCGATGCCTGATACAGTGCTCGTCCACAGTACTCTTCATTTTTGGGTAAATGAGAAAATGCCATCCTGCCACACAGACTTGTCGAGAATGGAAACAAAACTCTTAAAGCTTTGTGAGTCATAAAAGACCCAAGTGTAGCACGAGTCCCGTCAGCGGAAGGTATCACGTAAAGTAAGGGTTTAGGGAAACCTGAACGTCCTGGTACGAGTTCTTGGCATAGATGACTTAACTAAGGCTTGACCTTTTCAAATCCCGTCTGAGGAAATTTTTGTTTCACTCAGGATGGCCGCCCCTGGTGTGAGAAAGCCCCAGGCCTTTCGCCTGCGCTGGAATGTGTACTATACAGCCTTAAACTTTCCTTTTTTTCTTTTCTTTCTTTTGCCTCGTTTGCCTTTCTTACGGCCAAACAGAAAGAGGAGAGAACAGGCTTTGTTGTCTGAGCCTCCGTCCCGTCCTGGTGTAGTCTTTCACTCAAGGAGCCCTTTTAAATGATTGTTCTCGTGTTCGTTCATTTCTTCCGGAAAGATTTACTGAGCATCTGCTGTGGGGCGGGCACTCCGAGGAGATAACACACACCTACATCGCCGTGCCCGGTGCCCCTGCCAGCAGACCGCTCCCATTGTCCTCCTTCGGTGGTTCATGTGCACAGCTGGAGTGCTGCTAACCCGCCTTGTGCCTCCCTGGTGTGTTTCTCTGTAGGGAGGCTTTTCGCGTCATTTAGATTATAAGTGGAGTTGCACAGAGTGGTCACCTTTCTCAGGAAACGTCAATATTAGTGACTTTCAAGTAGAGTCAGTTGACCGACGTGCTTCCTCGACCAGATCGTTATTTTATTTCTATGTGAGTACGTGGTGCTGTGTGATGAGGCCTAATCGGTCTCAGGCAGGGAGCCCCAAAGCAGACAGGGCCACGCCACTGAGCTTCCAAGTTCTGCACCTCTCTCAAGGCTGGAAAATAAGAGAATGTGCAGTTCACTGTCATGGTCATTTGTTGGGACAGCCAGTCAGCTTCAGTGCAGGCTGACACCCGAGAATTGTTGTCTGTTTTTTGACACCTCGCCCTTTTATTCCTGTCATCTGTTATTATATGCACTTAAGAGCCAACAGAGCACTTGGACAGGCTTCCACCGGTAACAGCAGTACAGAAAAAGCGTTAACTTTTACTAAGGCTTTCAGTAGACGTTTAGAGGTCGATGCTACCGCACTCTCTGCCTACGGTGCTGTCTTTGCTCGTACAGACCTTAATTTGACAGTCACTGCGATTAAATTCTACGAATTTTTGCGTCTGATGTCATTTTTAACTCTCTTGCCTGATAAGCAGCCAGTGCGGTGACTTAGGAAGCAATTGACTCACACATGTGTTCTTTTGTTTTTCAAGTCACTGCCCAAAAATATGGTGTCTCGGCTTTGTGAGTCCAAAAAGGTGGGTGCTGCAGCCGATATGCAACTTCAGGTATGTATGTACCTTTGTTCTCACGTTTTCCAGAGCAGTTATTCCAAATAAATATGTAACTTTAAATTCTTGCCAACGCTCCACCTTGATTATAATAATTATGCTTCTAACACATCTTCCACCTGAGTTCAAAGAACTTGACCAAAACCGACTCATTCGGGCCTCGCGCTGTCCTTGGGAAATGGACGTTGAGTAAGTTTATTTCCCGGTTTCAGCCGGGAAAGTCAAAGCTCGGAGGAGTCACGGGACTTCTAACTCCTACATTTCAGCCTGCAAGTTACGTTTTTAGTCACTTTGTCTTTTTAAAAATTTGTGGTTTTGACGTGAAGTTTAAACAGTGAGGATTGTTAGTTTTAGATAATATTCAAAGGCAGTCTTCTCGGTTTCCAGATAGAGACTAGAAAACTTTTATGAACCATCTGGATGTCAGGTCTACACGATACCAGATGTTCAGGTTACTTTAATTGCTCAGATTGTTTATCGCATTCTTGCTCTTCATCAGATCTGGAGAATTCTATAAACACAGCCCAAACACCCGTCTTTCACGTCAGGCAGTGTTCGCTTTTATAATGGTCCAGCTACCTATTTCAAAGTGCGGGCACCATTTAATTGCTTTATGGCTTTGTAGAATTCAGCCTTTACGAACTCTGTTTATGTTGCACTTTCAAATACACGTTTGAAGAAAATGCATGTTATCGAGAAAACCATGGCCTTACACTTGAACTTACGTTATTTAATGCCCATGCCTATCAGTATAATTTTAAAAGGATTTCTGCGTTATTCGAAACATTTTCAAGTTATTTGAAAATTTCTGCGTTACTCAACTTCAAGTCTTTTGATTTGCCGATATCTATAATGGAAGCTCTGCCCTTGTGGCTTTCTTTCTGAGTAGTTGTTCCAAGGGTTTTCTTTCAAAAGGAAAACCAACCGTTCCCTCCTTCCACCCTCCAAAGAGAGTAACCCCCACCGAGAGACGCAGAGGAAGAGAGAGAGAAGAGAGGGAGGCGGCAAGTGCTTGCCCCACAGCTGCCCCTGCAGGCTTTCCTGTCCCGCAGCAGTCCCCTTGCACGCCGCAGACACACGAGGCTGGAAAGGAAATGAACTGGGTCTGGTGTCTAGGGAGGCATACAAAGTGTTCTGAAAATTGCAATTTTCTTTTCTTTTTTTTTTTTTTTTCTGTTGCACATTGTTTTAAAAATGGGCTCCTGTTTTTTCTGTGGCTCTGAGGTTCTTGGTCCCAGGAGAGCATGACTCGCTGGGTAGGCAGGTAGACTCATCACTCTCAAATTGTTTGGTGAGCAGCAGGTGAGGGTGAGACACACGCGCATTGCGTTTATTTTGCTCTGCTTTTGTCATTAAAAAAAGTCGTTCCGTACTTACGCTTTTCGCGTGTGGAAGGCATAGCTGTAGGAATGAACCTTCTGAATTCAGATTTGTTTGTAGATTGAGGCCAAGAAAACCCCTCACACCTTAGTGGAGGTTAGAATTTAACTTTCGATTCCTGATAATTTATTCTGTTGGAATATAGACAAGACGTGGGTGAGTAATGTAGGCTCCTCTGATTTCTCTCTGCATGATTACTCATTATAGAATATGGAATTGAAAGAGCTGTAGTTAGCTATATGCTTAGATTACCACTTAGGGTGAAGCAGTATTTATATTTAGGAGATGTCTATATTTTTCTAGGGGAGGTTTAAGCTTGACTTATAATTTGGAACCATAATTCCATATCTAGAGGAAGCCAAAAGCTGGAGGTCATTTACATTTTTTCTTTTATCCAAACTAATCCTCAGTTCTTTTAAGTCAACAGCTGCACATTCTCTGCAAATTCCGTTTTCAAGTCAGAAAGATACATATCAGAAACGTAATTGCGTGTCAGAATTTTTCCTTTAAAATCAAGCCTTTTCTACTTTCTTGCTTCAGGAGAACTCCACGCAAACACTAGTATTCGAGCCAGATGTCCCGGGGAGAAAACACTTTTATCTTTACGTTAGGTTTTCTACGTGAAGTTTAGCTTTTCGGAACTTTGTGAGCTGCCGATTGCACGTGCAAACGAACGCTTTCTTCTCCTGTCATGTTTCGATGGCCTGTGTCCTCCACTCAGAGGTGAGGGAGCCTTCTCTCCCGGTCACCTCGCCGGCCAGAACTGCCCGTGCACAGCAGCTGTTTTCTTGGTATCTGCTGCCACCAGGTGTGGGAGCTGGCTGGACCCGGGCTCCAGACTCCCCAACAGCTGCGCCAGAATTCTTTGTAACGTCCCTACTCCCCCGTCGCAAGAGAGTCGTTCTTCCTTCACCTCGCCCCATCTGTTTAACGTTCCGTCCCTTCTCGTCACAAAACGTGGATTCGGACCATTTCATTTCTCTCATTTCAGATATATCAGGATTCCAGGAAGAGACCACGCAGGATGTATTAGATCCAGAGGGTCACAAGTTGTAACTTTATTATTTTTCTCCTGTTTCCAACTGTATACTTTGCGTGTATCTATAGACATCAGTGGGCCAACTTCCAGTTTTGTGGTCACAAATTTAATTTACTCCGTTGTACGTAAAGAGTACCTTATAGATACAGTTCAAAAAATTTTAAGATCCTTCATCACGAAAAGGTTGACAGCTTTCCTTTTCATCATTAGCATGGTCTGAATTGTGGTTCAAATTACATTTCAAGCCATATACGTTTATATTTGTGAATGTTACGTATATGTAACTTACACGTCCTTCTTATTCTGGTACACTTCTAACACCTTTGGCCCATCGCGTCTTAGATGCAAGGCTGGACTGCCAGAACTAAGTGGACGTTTTCATCTTTCTTAGGTCTTTTATGCCGCCCTGGATCAGATCTACCATGGGAAGCACCCCCTGACGGCATCGACCACAGACATTCTCAGGGAAACCCAGGAGAAATTTTATGGCTTAGCATACGTTCCAAATACCGTGAGTCTCGCAGTTTGATGCTGCCGTGTGCCGTCGAATGGTTCAGCAGGTGTCTCTGTCAGAGGGAGTAGGCTGTGGTCCCTTACCCCTTGCAGAACCCGAAATCGCTACGTTT
Organism: Neofelis nebulosa; assembly: GCF_028018385.1. NCBI lineage: Eukaryota > Metazoa > Chordata > Mammalia > Carnivora > Felidae > Neofelis > Neofelis nebulosa. The sequence goes on from NC_080782.1 coordinate 239,650,520, forward strand.
ATGCCGAGGTTTTGTATGGGGCAAATGCTAGCAACTGCCTGGCTCATTTAATATCTCTAGCCATCCATTTATAATGCTTATTTTCTTCCTGCTAGCAACGTGTTTCTGGATGCCTGGGAAGGCAAGCGGTGAAAAAGGTCATTGGAGTTAGTCTGTAGTTCTTTTTTGTCATTTTCCTACAATGAGGAGAACGGTTAGCGATACGAGACGAATGTGATTATCGGCCCCTCATCACTTTCACCGCAAAGGGAATTGACATTTATTGAGTACCTTGTTTGCGTCAGGGATTATGATAGAAGTTTTGCGTATCTTCTCTCATTTAGTGTGGTCTGTCAGCATAGAAGGCAGGGTGTTGTTACCATTTATTGAGGACGTGGTGCCAGACTCCAGCTGGCTGCTTTGCAAGAGAACCTCTGATTTCACTGTCATAGTGCTCAGGCAGAAAAGAGGCTTTATGCAATCTCATCACTGAAAGATACAAGGGTATATCTCGTTTCAGGTAAGTTGGATCTTGTTAGTGCTTACAAAATACCGTTCGAAAGGTTCCTCTCTCTTTCCATTTCTCAGCCTTGTCCTTCTTGGGGTTCATTTCGTCCTCAGGCGGGCTGCCCTGACTAGGTGGGGCGGTGGCTGCCGGGAGGGCCTGGTTTAGATCGTCCCGGCTTAGCCAGTCTGATAGAGAGCACATCTGGAGGCGCTCTGTGATCTGTACAATGCCGAACACGTGTTGTTACAGTATTGGGTGCCAGCACCCGTGCTAAGAGGCTCGTCAGTGACCCGTAATTGTCCAGGGGATGTTCAGGTCCTGACACTCAAACATACATTGGAATAGTTCGAATTTACCACACAAGTAAAGTAATAGCGTATTTTATCATCATAGTACTTCTTATCAATAGTTTTGGTCGTCTGGACGCTTAATCATCTGCTCCAGTATATAATGCTAGGCATATTACGTACCTGTTTTTGACTTTATGTGTAATTTACCGTTCTAATGCTGTGTATTATTGAGCCCTGGATTGTCTGTGTTAGTGAAAATTTGTGGCAATGAGAGTATTCATCAGTGGAACAAACCATAACAATTGCCTAGATTTAATATCTTTTTCCAGTTTGCAGAACACTGCCTGATTCATGTGCTGTTGTGTTTTTTGTGTGTTTTTTGTGCTCATTTTTTAGTCTTTGCTTAGTTTTATTTATTTTTTATAGTTTGTTTATTTTGAAACAGAGTGTGCACAAGCAGGGGAGGGGCAGAGATGGTGGGGGTGAGGGGGAGAGAGGGAGGGAGGGAGGGAGGGAAAGAGAGAGAGAGAGAGAGAGAGAGAGAGAAAATCCTAAGCAGGCTTTGCACTGTCAGCAGCTCGGAGCCCAACACTGGTCTTGAACTCACGAACCGTGAGATCATGACCTGAGCTGAAACCAAGAGTCAGATGCTTAACCGACTGAGCCACCCAGGCGCCCTATTCTTTGCTTAGGTTACAGATGGATGTGATGTGAACTCCATGTAGTTATAACGTGATCAGTAAGTGACTAAATCATAGGAAGGCAAAAATTAGGAGGAAGCGGGAAGCTTTCTAAAGCTGCAGAACTTGAGCTTGGCCGAGCTGCTTCCTCTGCCTTTCTTTATCTCCAGTTGTATGGTGACGTAGCTGTACCTGTCCTTAGAAGAGAACCCAAACTCCCTACCGTCCAGATTCCTCTGCGTGATGATGAAATATACAAAGATGAAGTAACAGTGGCAACCAAATTCTGAATCAACTCTCAGTAAATTGTTTGAATTTAAAAGAAAGGATGATGTTATTAAGCCCACTATCCTTGTCCTACTTCCTTTTGAGAAAATACAGAGACTTATCTCTTCACTGGGATTGTCTCCCTTGTTCATTGGCAGTAGCAATGGCTCTTTGAGTAAATTGTATTTTTTTTGTTTGTGTTTTGTTTTGTTTTTAAATTTTATTTTAGACAGGGAGAGAACATGAGCAAGGGAAAGGGACAGGAGGAGAGAGAGAGAATCCGACAAACCATGAGGTCATGATCTGAGCCGATACCAAGAGTCAGACACTGAACTGACTGAGCCACCCAGGCGCCCCAAAGATACTCTTAACTATAGAGAACAAACTGAGAGTTGCTGGAGGTGAGGTGGGAGGAGGAGGGGCTAAATGGGTGATGGACATTAAGGAGGGCACTTGTGATGAGCACTGGGTGTTATATGTAAGTGATGAATCACTAAATTCTACTCCTGTTAACTAACTAGAATTTAATAAAAACTTGGAACATTAAGGGTGCCTGGGTGGCTCAGTCGGTTGGGCATCTGACTTCGGCTCAGGTCACGATCTCACGGCTCGTGGGTTCGAGCCCCGCGTCGGGCTCTGTGCTGACAGCTCGGGGCCTGGAGCCTGCTTCGGATTCTGTGTCTCCCTCTCTCTCTGCCCTTCCCCCACTCACACTCTGTCTCTCTCTCAAAAATAAATCATCGTTAAAAAAACCAAAAACCTCGAAACATAAAAAAATAATAATAACTGGAAGGTTTATAACAGCACTGTTTGTAAAAGTGGAAAAAAAAAGGAAGAGGTGGGATTCGGGAAAGAACCCAAGTGACTGTCAGTGGAAAAAATGGATAAATAATCTGTGCCATATTCATTGTCTGGAATTCATGCAGCTGAAACTGAGGGGCACAGATGATGGACTTCTCACAGGTAAACACATACGCAGTAAAACTCTAACGAAAAGTGAAGGAACAGTAAACACAAAATTCAGAGGGTGCTAACCTCCGGAACAAGGAATGGGATTACACACGTCCTGGAAGTGTCTTTTTCTTAAACCGATAGTGCGTATAACCTTGATAGTTTTGTCATTCTCCTTATCTTAGTTTATAGAAATAGTAGAAAACTGGTACGTGGAAAAGATTTCTCTACGTTAAGAGGTTATTTTGGCTGCGCCATATGTGGTAAAGAATGGATTTAGGGGGAACAGTTGGGAAATTATTCAGGTGCTGGGGTAGAGCGGGTAGCTCGCACCAGGGAAGTAGCTGTGGAGGGGGAAACATCGAAATGGGTGTGAGAACAGTGTAGAAGGCAGGCTCCATGAGGCGCAGTGGTCGGCTGGACGCGGAGGTCAGGGGGTGGAGAATGAGTGTGAGTTCGTCACGAGCATTGACCCGGGAGGGGGACTTGAGAGCATCCCGCCATGCAGGCTGGAAGAGGGATGGTTTCCCTACAAACTTAATCTCTAGGGATGTTTCTCTGCAGTGAATCCTTTCGTTCCCTCCAATGAAACCATGAGAACAGGAGAATATAATTTGAACACCAACCTACAGAGTATTCATAATGTTGATAGAACTGCACAGATTATATGCATGTAGTGTGGCCTAAACTTTTAGACAGTGATTATGTATGTGTCTGTATTAGTGTCTCTCCAAGCGCATTAATACCTTGAGAATAAAGTGTCCCATCAGCTACGTTTGAGGAATACTTGTTTAAATAATGTCGAGCGGGCTTCTCAGGATCTGTGATGTGCTAATGAACGTTGAGTCTCTCGTGCTTTGTTTGAAAGCTTACTAATGACCACAGAACTCTGCCTGGTTCATTTCTAGACATCAGCCCCGTGTAGATCATGTTTTGGCAAACTCTGCTCTTCTGATACGCGATTATTGAACACGGGCAGCTCCATCCGTATCCCGCAATAAATAACGGGTGCTTATTTTTCGAGTGAACAGACTTATTACGTCAGCAATTTATTGATACTTATGACCTAGATCTAGTGCTGTATATAATGTATAGAGAGATGTAATTTGTAATTTTCTTGCTATTCTAACAGTAGTTTGCTAGGGGCCCCAAAGCTGGTTGTAAACAGAGCAGTTTTACAGCGTATCCAACGGGCTAGTCTTGTACCGTTACCGCTTTTATTCTATTCGGAGCCTGATGTTTGGTTTTGATACTAATGACCATCTTTTCTCAGAACATTCTGTTCCTAGATGATTGTGTATCACCTCCATTATTTACTCAGAGAGTGGAAGATGCTGCATTTTTATTTTTATAGGATTCCAAGTTTATGTTTTTACACTGTCGCTCATCCCTCTGAAGCAGTTGAGAGGCAGTCATGTCTGGGAGCGTCTGGGTCAAAACCTATCTCTAGCCTTGTGACTGTTCGGTTCTGTCCTTGTGAGTATTTTTCAAGTTCAAAGCATGAACAACGGACTCTGCTGACAGACCGCAGTTTTCCAAGATTTGTTAACGACTCATTTGTATCTCGCTCGGTTGAACTACCTTTGTGGACTTTGTTGGTGAAGCTGTGTCTCACACGCAGCTATCCTGGGAATAAAAGAATTCTCTGAATAAATCTTGCCGCCAGTGAGGCCTTCTTTGTCCTTTACCACCTCATGTTGAAAACAGTGATGAGTACAGAATAAGAAAGTCCTGAGCACCTGAAAACGTCACAATAAGTATATCTGAGGAGATTGTCTTTCTTGTCCATTCATAATTTAAAGTTTGCTATCTTGAATAAAGCTAAAATATACAAGACTTATTCTAGGAAAGCACTTACTGGGATTGAATGACATGTTGATATCCGCTCATTATTCTTGTTAGAACAAACGCCAACAAAGAATGTGAAAAGAAAGGACGCCTGGGTGGCTCAGTCGGTTGAGCATCCAACTCTTGATTTTGGTTCAGGTCATGATCCCAGGGTCGAGGGATCGAGTCCCATATCAGGCTCCATGCTGACCGTGGAGCCTAAGATATTCCCTCCCCTCCCTCCCTCCCTCCCTCTCTCTCTCTGTCTCTCTTCCCCCTCCCCTCCTGACTCTCTCCCTCCCTCCCCCCTCCCTCTCTGTCTCCCTCCCCCTCCCTCTGCCCCTCTCCTCTTCTCATGCTCTCTCTCTCTCTCTCTCTCTCTAAAAAAAAATTTAGGGGGGTGCCTGGGTGGCTCAGTTAAGTGTCCGACTCTTGATTTTGGCTCAGGTCATTTTCTCATAGTTTAATGAGTTCTAGTCCCATGTCGGGCTCTGCACTGACAGCACAGAGCCTGCTTGAAATTCTCCGTTTCTCTTTGCCCCTCCCCTGCTTGCACTCTCTCTTTCTAAAATAAAATAAAAAAAAATTAGTTAAAATTAGTTTTAGTTAAAATTATTTTTTAGTTAAAATACAGATACAGATACAGATGGAGCTATAAGCTATGATCACAGACTGCAATGAGCAGGGAGAATTTGCTGAGTAAGATGAAGGGAAATTTAGAAGACAACTGAGGGGAATATTTAAGCAGTGGGCACACAGTGGATCAGCCAGTGTGGTTGGATAAGATCTTCTAATTGGAACAGCTTTTTTTTTTTTCTAATGTTTGTTTATTTTTGAGAGAGAGAGAGAGACAGAGCACAAGTGGAGGAGGGCCAGAGAGAGAGGGAGACACAGAATCCAAAGCAGGCTCCAGGCTCTGAGTTGTCAGCACAGAGCCCGATGCGGGGCTGGAACTCACGACCTGTGGGACAGTGCCCTGAGCTGAAGTCATACGCTTAACCGACTGAGCCACCCAGACCCCCCCCCCCACCCCGAACAGCTTTTTTTCAAGTACCAGCAAAAACCAAAATTTTAAACGTACTATTTTCCGTTTCTGCTACTATTAAAACAGTATAATGCTCTGCTCTTTTCTATTATTTTAGGGTTACGTTGACTGTAGTAGCTTAGAACATGCTTTATAGAACATCTATTTTGGGTGTGTGTTCTGCATTCCCAAATAAACAGGCTAATAAATGAACTTTTAGCATACAGTTTATGTGTAACTTGAGGGCTTCCCTTCCTGAAATTGCTCAATTTCTGGAGCTGATTCCTACCCTGACATTGCTGATGTCATGACAATACCTGCAAAGGAAAGTAACCTGTAATGTACCAGTTGGGAGATGGTGTGCAACCAGTGGTAAACCCACTTGTTTGCACAGTGGGCTCATCCCAGACAAACTTTCAAACTGACCTGTTAACCATGTGGAAGGACATGGAATCGACACAGTGGGAGAGTGCAGAGAGATTTTGAGAGTACTTTTACCGTGTTTATTTTACTGTATGGAGGTTTTTTTTTTTTTAAGTCTCAAAAAGAAGAAAAATAAGCAGAAACACAATGAGAAAACGGCCTTGCTACACACGGTTTGGGTGTGAAGACTGATTTATTGCCATTAGAGTTCATTCTCTTTCCTGTTTACTTGATAGGCAGTCTCGAAGGGCTTCTTTCTTCAAAATAAGTAAGTGAGTGAGTCGGTATATTTGTGTAGAAATCCCTGTGGATAGCTGACACTTGTGCGTTCAGATTAAAAATCATGTTTAAAAATGTCCAATTTTAAGTGTATACTTCAGAAGTTTCCAGAGGAGATTACATAATTTTAATTTAAAATTATATTACAGCTTAGTGACCTCACATAGACTCACGTGTTCATGATTTTATTTTAAAAGCTTTAATTTTTAGAAAAATTGGTAAATCATGACGGTAAGAAATAATAGCCCTCGTAAGCGATTTCTACCATCTCGATTAAAATGGCAGTCACATTTTTTTCCGGTTACTTTTAAAGTAAGGCCGATAAGAGAAACTGATCATATGGGAGGCTTTATTTAGAAATCTGAGGTCTGCTTTCGACCTGTTCTTAACCTCACACCTGTTCAGAGGTTGGTTTAAAGAATGGCATAAAGGTCTCTTTTTTTTAATGGGGGGGGGTGGTGGTGGAAATACTGCCTGAAAACAATAGAAGGAGAGCCCCCGAGTGGTTGAAAGTTCATCATTCTCTCTCCAGAGACTTCAACCTCATTTATTTAATAAAAATCTTCATTCCTCCTATTTAGTTTTTTTTTCTTCTTCTTCCTGGGGAAGCAGTTCTATTTCCTCCCTTTTCTTACGCGCCACCTCTTTTGCAAGTGGAAAAACAGTTCCAGAAAGTGAAGGTATCAGCCAGGTATCACACTAGTTTGGAGTATTTGTTGTTGCTAAGCAAATGTTAGATTAAACAAAACAATATTTATTTTTTGCTTATCTGGAATACAAAGACCATGTGGTGCGTATCTAAAAAAAACCTAAGTAGTTAATTGCATGTTAAATTCCTTTCCTCTTTGGCTGCATAAACAACTGAGAAAATATTTACCTTCTCTGTCATGCTGGATTTATTTACGACTTTGTAACTAAAACACAGAAGTGTTATAAATTGAAACTTTAATCTCATGATTGACTCATTTTCTAAAAATTTATATGGTTTCAGTCTGTGGGACAGCTGCAACTCTAGATTTCACTGATTTAAAACACGGGGAAATTATAGGACTACCCGGGTTGTTTTTATAATAGAGCTCTTTGGGCCAAGTCACCGGCTTTCATTTCTGTCCTGGTTTTCACGAATAAAGCTATACTTTTTTTGTTTTTTTTGACCCCCTGCAAATTTACATAGGTTAGATATAATGAAATGAAAATCCAGGATATTAGGAGTTTTTCCTATACCAAGTAAACTGTATATTTTACAGACTCTTTTTTTTTTTTTTTTTTTAATTTATTTTTGGGACAGAGAGAGACAGAGCATGAACGGGGGAGGGGCAGAGAGAGAGGGAGACACAGAATCGGAAACAGGCTCCAGGCTCCGAGCCATCAGCCCAGAGCCCGACGCGGGGCTCGAACTCACGGACCGCGAGATCGTGACCTGGCTGAAGTCGGACGCTTAACCGACTGCGCCACCCAGGCGCCCCTAAACTGTATATTTTAAATGATGCACATGTGTCTTTTAGATTTTAGGCAGTTTACATTTCAGGAAGTGGCTTCTCTGGTGATTCTCTAAGTAAATTATGTTCTCATCCATGGCAAATATGAGCTGTGAGCAGGACGCGGGGACCCCACTATTATTCATGGAATGACAGTACCCAGAGGGGCTTGCCACAATGCCTTTTTACCTCTGTGCCTTGTGACCAACAGAGAAGCCAAGGGCAACATTAGTAAGGTAAGGAAGGCTCCCCTTGAGTGATATTAATTTTCCGCTTTAATTATATTTTGAGTAGGAAGGAGTATATGCACATGCCTGAAAACCGTAAGATGTAAAAACGTGAAAGGGTCCATGTGTAACATCCCTCCTGTGCTCCCGTCCCCCTGGCCCTCCGCCTCTGTCCATAGGGGTCCCTGGTGTTCCTGTTGTCTCTCACATACTGACCTGGAGTGGAAATCGCTTCTGTGAGATATAAAGATACATCGAATCCACAGTCTCAGTGATGACCTTCCCTCACCGCGCCTCCTGCCCTGTCTCCCAGATGGGTGGACGCTAGCCTGGGCAGTTACAGTTCTCTTAACGAGTGTCCCCTTACCGACTTTCCCTCTCTCAAATCCACACAGCTATCTGGGAGATCTTTTCTATTTTTTTTTTTTTTTTATTTTTTTTATTTTTTAATTTTTTTTTCAACATTTTTTATTTATTTTTGGGACAGAGAGAGACAGAGCATGAACGGGGGAGGGGCAGAGAGAGAGGGAGACACAGAATCGGAAACAGGCTCCAGGCTCCGAGCCATCGGCCCAGAGCCTGACGCGGGGCTCGAACTCACGGACCGCGAGATCGTGACCTGGCTGAAGTCGGACGCTTAACCGACTGCGCCACCCAGGCGCCCCGAGGGAGATCTTTTCTAAATGCGCATTCGCTTATAACACCCCTTCCCTTAAAACCCCTCAGTGCCTTCCACTGCTCTTGAGCCAAAGGCCGAAGACCTTTGCTGCCCACGGGTTCCTGTGGGGCCCGGTCAGCCCAGCCTTGTCCAGCTGAACACAGCCCCTCTTTGGCTCCAGGTTCTTGGCACTCACTTCCCTCTGCCTGGAGCACGTTCTCCTGTCTTCTCACTCTGCTCTGCTGGGAATGTCACTCCCCCAGAGCTCGCCGGTTCCTCTGTCGCCCACCCTCACAGAACCCAGTTCTTTCCCTGCGTGTCGGTCATCCCGGTTCCTGATTTCTCGAGGTCATTTGATTACTTTCTGTCTTCCCGAGGGGAGTGACGTTCACATAGCAGCAGGGCCCATTTCTGATCCGTTCATGATTCCTTCAGGTCACCTGTGCATGGCAGTGCCCGACAAATGTTAGTAGAAGGTGTTTTGTTTTGTTACCGTCTTATTGAGGCGGAACTTACATGAGATACACAAATCTCAGTGCACAGCTCCAGGAAATCTTACATCGCTGTATACCTGTCTCATTGCTACCCAGGTCAAGATATACACCGTTTTCAGCACCTGCTTCTAGGAGGCCCCTGCAACCTGCCGGTCAGTATTCCTTCAACATACCTTCCCCACAAGGTAACCACCAGCTTTGCCTGTTTCGAACCTGAGCTAAGTACCACCGTGTCTTAGGTACTCTTTTGAGTGTAGCGTCATCTATACGGCATCGTGTCTGCGAGATCCGTGCATCTTGTTGCGTGGTTTAGTGACCTATTCTTTTCCATTGCTTTGAAGTATTCCATTTTCAATATGCCGCAACGTACTAATGTGTTCCACTATTGACTGACATTTGAGTTACTTCCCTTCTGGGGTTATGGTGAATAAAGTTCCTGCGAATATTCATGTATATAGCTTTTGATAGACGCAAGCATTCATGTCTGTTGAGTATGTAGCTAGGAGTAATTTGGGGGATACTTTAGCTTTACTGCAGCTCCCGCCAAACGGTTTTTCAAAATAATTCTCCGGGGTTTGCACACCAACAGGCAATGTTCGGATGCACCGTTTGTTCCACGTCCTGTCCAATACTTGATATTGTCAGTCCTTTTAATTTTAGCCACTTTGGGAGTACAGAGCCATATCACATTGTGGTTTTAATGTGTTCTTTTCTCATGACTAAGAACTCCGGGCACTTCTTCTTATATTTATGGGCCGCTTGGATGTCCTCTTTGTGTAAGCATTTTGGCTCGGATGTGGATGAGTAGGAAGCCATCCGAAGGTTTCAGGTAGAGGTCAGATAGAATTTGGAGTATAAGAGCGGGAGAAGAGTCAAGAGTGATTGCGAGGGTTTTGGCCCAGGTGGCCAAAAGGAAAGCGTTGCCTTTAACGTGGAGAGGAGACTGTGGGAAGGCTAGGTCCTTGGGGCAATCAGGAAACCGGTTTTAGGAATACTAAGTATGAGATGCCACTAGTCAAACAAGAGAAGTTGTCACGTAGGCTGGTGGATATACAAGTCCAAAGTTCAGAGGAGCAGTCTGTGCTGGGAGATAGGGGTTTGCAGTTATCCACACATAGATTATATCAAAGCCAACGGACTGGGTGAGATCACCCTTAGGAGTGATGAGCCCTGGGCCATCATTTAAAGGGCTGGAAAATGAGGAAGGACCAACAAAGAATGAGAGAGAGAAACCAGTGAGTTAGGAGGGAAATATAAGAGCACACTGTCCTGGAAACCAGTGGTCTCATTTGGAACGTATGGCAGTTGGATGGGGTAAGCTCAAGACCAGTCATACTGAAGAGCCTGGGAGTTGATGAACGGGGAGTAGGAAATGTGACACGGGTTCACATTAGTTTGCAAATGGACGGGCAGCGTTTCTGTTTGTTTATTTGTTCCTGGGACTCTGCGTGGGGGCGGGGCCGGGACGCCCATTCACTTTGGTACTGAAGCTAAGAAGCTTTCCAAACTTTGGAGTTGTGTTATAGGGACAGAAGAGGGAAGATTAAGTAATTTACCCAAGATGTTCCAAGCAAGAGTAGTGTACATGTTGCGTCACTTTATGCATATTTACTGTCGTGAAATAAATACCAGATGGAGCCAACACTTAAATAGAAAAAAATAAGGCCTCATCTGCCTCCTTTTAGCTCCTCTTATCTTCTCTTTCGTTTAGAGAAGGATAGTAGGTTAAAAAGAGATGGAAGAAATTACAAATGAAAATACAGATGAATGGATTTGACCACAAAAATTTTAATTTCTCTCAGGAAATATGAATAAAATTCACAGACAAGCATACTGGTTTTCAAAAATTGCAACACTTAATGACAAATGGTTTATATTGTTGCTGCATAAAGAGCGCATCCAAATACAAATAAAAAACGGGCAGAACAACAACCACAAAATCCCAACACTCCCCCCAAAGGAAAATAGGCATAGAAGTCAGTCACAAAAGAAGACAATGCAAATAGTTAATATAGATCTACAAAAAAATTGTTTGACTTTCTTGGTGCGCGAAAGTATGCAAATGGAAATAACAACAAAATGACACGTTCACTTATCATATGACTCCATATTCTATTAAAAGACAACACCAGTGATTGTATTGATACACCGATGTAGATATTTTTATTTTTGTTTCCAGGAGGAGGAATGGGTTTGGCAGGAGGGATCAAGAACATGGAAGTCTACAAAAGCCATTAATGTAGCCCTGAGGAATTTATTCTGAAGATATACATAGAAAACCCAATAAAGCTGGACACCTGATAATTAGCACATCTACAAGAAATTGGAGTCCAACATTGGAGGAAAGGTTAAGCAAACCGTATTGTACCCTGTGCTTGTCATTAGGCCTGCCCACTTAGCACTGTGCTACCTCTGACATGTGGTAGAATTGCACATCTGTGCTCTGTGCAGTTAGTTGTGGCCACGTGACTTGACCTGGCCAAAGAAATCGGGCAGAAGTGATGGGGCTCATTGCTGGGCTGCAGCAGTTAAGAGCCACTGCGCACTTGTCCACATTTCCTCCCTGTTGGCCCAGCAACCAATGACCTTCCGGGTGGTGGAGACTCAGAAAGCCTGGGTGCCTAAGTGCTGCTGACGTGAGAGGAGTCCGCTCACCCGAGAGAGATGTGTCGTCTGCTCAAGGAACAGATCTTTGCTGTTGGAAGCCACTGAGACGGTAGGATTCATGTTACTGCCATCGTCACTTAGTATATCCTGACTCGTAGAGGCCACACGATGAAATAATATACAGCCGTTAACGTTCACAAAGAATTCTTAATATCAGGTTAGTGAAAAGCATCTAATAAAATCATAGATAGTGTGATTTTTGTCTTTTGAAAACCGAAGGGAGCTTTCACATTAACAACTGTTTATCACAGTCACGGATTACGGGTGAGTGTCAGTTTCCTTTTTGTATTTTTCATTCCGATTTTTCTTTAAGGAGCACAGACTCCTTGTAAAGTTGGAAGGGCAGACACGCACACACACAGACACACATAGCTTCAGTTGGCTTCCAGTGACACAGGCGTTCATTCAGTTCTTTCTGTGCCATTGAAGACATAAAGGCCATTGAAATGTCAGTGACCAAATGGCCCTTCCTTTCCTCAGAGCCCAGCTGAGAGGAAGGAGCAGGGCTGAGCCTGGATTAGGTTCAGAAGAGAAGCTTCTTCTCCCCATGGCTTGAGTTCTGGATATAAAATTCACCACACCTGAGCCTGAATACTTTCCCTCCCTTCTTCGAGAGATCTTGGAGGTTGGGAATGCAGACTCTCTTGTCCCGGAAAAGGTACATTCTAAAAGAGATGACTTTCGAGGTGATGCCCAGCGTCTTCACAGCACCAAGCAGTTTTTCACTGCAGGGTACTGTGCGAAAGTACCATGGCAGAGAACGTAAAAAGAAAGTGTGTTCTTCACCTGGACAAAAGTTACACGGACGTTAATAAATGAAAATGAATGGATTTCTTTGCAACCGAGTCCGTAATGTGATTCTCTTACTTTCCCAGATCACCTTGAAGTCCCAGGTGTCTTTACTAGGATTAAATTCAATCCTCGATAAAACGTAGTTTAGACTTGGCTCATTGGTGTTCGTCTTCTTCCAGGGGCCTTTCTTGCTGTGTGCCAGGCACAATGTGTTGATCCTACGTGCAGAGCAGACAGTAGGCTGGACTCCTATCTACGTGCCAAACTGAGGCCTCCCCCGTGCCCGCCCCTTGTGTTTTCCCAGGCTCCGTCTGGTCTTCACCCTTTCTCTTCTTGCTCTGAGACTGTGCCCCAGAACCCTAACTCCTATCCCTAGCTCTTGTTCAAGGTTCTGAACCCAGTTTTCGATATTGTAGAAGAACTACAGTTAACTATGGATGCGTATGTCTTGTCCATTTGACTATTGTAGCCTTAAAATAAATCCCTAAGGGTGAAATTGCGTAGCTAGAAGATACGTGTAGAGTTTATGTTCTGGTACACGTCGCAAAGTTAAAATCCAGATGGCTTTTCCTTGATGACCCCAGTTATGGATTTGATTTTAGTTTTTGCCAATCTGATAGACCACACATACTTTAATTTATTTCTGCTTGCAATTCTTTTACTGCCGGTGAAACCAACAGCTTCCCTTGTGGTGTCTTACCATCCAGTAGGAATTGAATTTTGTCTATTTTTGTCATTCTCCCATCTTTACGTTCATCTTTTTGTTACTCGTTTTCATAGGGTCGTCAGCCTTTTAGTCTTTTTGTCATAATTTTGTCCTCCCATTTTGTTATTTATCTTTCAGCTTCTTTTATGATTTTTTTTAACACTTAGAAGGTTTTATGTTTGTTACTTAGCTTGATGGCAATAAATGTTGTTTTGAGTTAAATCTTTTAGACTTTTCTTTCAGTTTTTTGTCAGCCTTCAAGAGAGCTTTCTGGCCTAACTGCATTCAACTTTCTGTCCACATTTTCTTCTCGTACTCTTGTGGTTTTATTTTTCATGTTTCAATCTTTGACTGTTTAAGTCTGTGGCAGTGTTAAGGGATGAGATTGGAACCGGCTTTCGTTTCTCTAGTTGGTTTTTGAATAACCCGTTTTTCCCTACTGACTTGAAAAGATGCCCTCTGTGAGATGCGAAGTTTTCCTGCACGACAAGGTTTGTTTCTAGGCTTTCCATTTCAGGGGTTCTTGCCCAGACTGGATAATCATTTGTGGAAGTTTGGGTGTTTGTTGTTGGTTGTTTATTAATAGAGATGCCTTTGTTCCTCTATTTACGTCATCTACCTATTCCCGTCACCGTGTTGCACATTTATAACATTCTTACTGGAAGTCCCTCCTGTATCTTATTACATGAATTCCTGTTTTAAGATTTTTTTTCTGTTGTGAATGGATATTATATATCCCTCAGCACCTTTTTCCAGCTAGTCTCCATTGGTACATAGAAGTTATTTATTTTCGTTTTTTACTTTTGTGGCTCACAGTCTTGATGAACAACTGACTGTTTTCAATACTTATTTACCAGGTTTTAGGGATTTTCCAGATATGTTTCTATATATGTTTATCTATTTATCTACATCTATATGGACATAGACAGATATACATATATATATACATATTTATATAGATACATATCCCACAGCACATGTAAGTAATATTTTTGCCACCCCTTTCCAATTTTTATACGTCCGTGTGTCCTTGACTGGTGCGGTGGCTGAACTTTCAAAATAATGCTGAATAATAATAGGGAAGTTGAGCATACTTGTTTGGTTTATGGTTTTAACGAAATGTTTTAGGTTTCACCTGTGATTTGAAAGAGGGCCAGAGCGTGTGAGGGTCAGAGAAAAGAATACTCCAGGATAGTCACATCTTCAGATTACAAAGGTAGGAGTGAGAAGTTTCCGTGAGGAAGTAGGAGGTCCACAGCTGAGGTTCTGTGTAGGGGAAGGAGTCTGAGTGAAGGTGTCTCCCCCGTGGAGGGCCAGGTTGACTCTGCCTGGGAGACGGTGCAGGAATAAGGTGGGTGCGAGGCTTCAGGATCAGATGGCCTAGAGCCAGTCTTAAGCATCAGATCTTCATCTGTAAGATGGTGATATCGAACCCACTATGGTTATCGTAAGAGTGAGAGAATATTTGTCAAGAGGACTTAGCCCAATACCCGGCACATAGTAAATGCAAAACAGATGTTAAACATTATTAGTATTATGAGTGTAGTAAGTGATCACTGAAAGGGGACGTTTTTTTAAAATTTGGATGTAGCTGACACAGAATGTGACGTTAGTTTCGGGTGTACGACAACACAGTGATTCGACGCGTTTGTACGTGACCCTGTCCTCATCACAAGTGTAGCTCCTGTCACCATACGACACTACGACAGTACCATCGACGGCGTTCCTTCGTTGGCTTTTTTATTCAAAAGGAGGGACTTAAATGATCAAAAATGGCATTTGAGGAAGAAAATCACATCACTTGCACGTAGGATGGGTAACAGATGAAAATAGATGGGAATCTCGTGTGTGGGCCACCTTCTTTTGTCGGTGACTTTTGAGGGTGATCCCTGTTCCCGAAAGACAGCCGGAGGCCCCCCGAGGTAAGGCGCGGCTGGTTGCCTGAGTAGCGCTACGGTGGCTTTGCGCCCTTCTAGCTGCTCTCCGTGCCCATATGTGGTTATTGACGTGTAAGAATAGCTTATCTTGGTGTCTTTTCCACCTCTTTATATATTTAATAATGACAGAAGCGAGGACCCAGCTCGTTGCTCGCTTTAATATGCATTATTTTCAGATCCTTAACTTACTGATGGTGTAGTCATTCTTTTTACACGTGTATATTTTTATGTGTCTCGGGGAGGCTTTGAAATACTTGCTGATTTATGGAGAGTGAAAACTCAACCAAACTTTCTCGGCACACTTAGGAAAACTCAGACTCTTAAAAGCTAAAATCAAACAATATTTGAGATGATTTATACAATTTCGGCAATAACTTTTTTCCACTTAAGCCCAAGTACAGTCTAAACAACCCTTCCCCACTGCTAAGTCCTTTAAACGAGAGCAGTGGAGGTCTATAAATCAAACGGTAGTTTACATTTGTTTCACAACCACTTTTGGCAACCTGTTTTCCCTCTTAAAACTTAGTATATTCTCCAAAATGTTCAGCCAGTCCTATATTGAGATTAAATTAAAGTGAACAAAGAAATGTACAAAAAGATTTTGGAGAATAATAGATGGCCACAGTTTAGAAAAGCACAGTATTGAAAATGAGTAGAGTAATGCTAGATGCTGCCGAGCTGGCTCGTTCTAAATAAGAGAATTCAGCCGTGAGCGGGTTTGTCTCCATTGTGAGGAATCAGCACAGTCACCGTGGTGGAGTTATCTCAGATTAGTCTGCTGGCACCGATCCTAAGAATCCACAGGGCACTTTAATCCTAATTATGTTTAATAACCTCTTATTTTGAATTAAAACTTCATAATATTCATTCCACATATTCGTGAGTGGCAAACAGAGTTCTCATGTGCCCTCCAGCCAGCTTTCCCATAACCAGAGTGCACACGGTTGGATCCAAGAAACGAGTACCGACACCGTGCTGTTTATTCCGTGTCGTGAATTACTTCGACACCCTGTATTTGCTCGTGATGAGTACCTCTGAAGCTTATTGTCTTTTCTTTCTGAGAGTGCTTAGCTAAAAGCAGTTCATAATTTTAATCTACAGCCTACGACTCCTTTTGTTCTGTGTAGATGATAAGCAGAGTTCACGAGCTCCGTGAACACAGGACCGATAGAAGCAGAATCAGTAGAGACCGGCACATCATTTGAGAGCCTGCGTCCTGATTGTACGTAATGTTAGAAAACACATCAAAGTGCTAAATGCAGAGGGGCACAGAAGTGATTTATGTCTTCATAAACTACTTCCCTGCAGGTAAAATTTAGCATATGCTGTGAAAGCACCCATCTTAAGCTTTCTCATCTGCTGGCGTATCCTTGGCTTCTCTCTCTACTTAGAGTAGGGCTGGTTTCCTTACCTGCGTCCTTGAACCGTTAACGTATTGACTTTAAAGCATTTTGACCAAGCCCACAGGAAGGAATGCATTGCATTATGATGATGATACAAATATACCTATGTACGTTTAGGGGTGTGTGTGTGTAAAAGTGAAGCAAAGTACCACGGACTAAAAGTTATCCTAACTATGTGCATCGTGGTCCAGTATTTTCTGTTCTGCATTTTCACTTTTTAAATGCTGGTCACAACCTACTCTGTTGGTTTCACAAACCACTAGTGGATAAGGGCCCCACAGTTTGAGAAACACCACGTTCATTTATCTTCCCCCCCCCCCTCTTTTTGCCTCTTCTACCCTCCTTTTCCAAATCAACCATAAAACCTTTCTTAGAAACAGAGATTTTGCAACTAAACTACTGAGAAATAAAACTACAGCTCCTATTTAATCCCAACAGTATCATCTCTCCTCACGGGGGTTAATTCATTTGACAGACATCGTCTTTGGGGAAGAAGAGTATGTATAAATAAGCTAGTGTGAAAAATGATGCATTGTGATGCTGTGAGAACTCTGTTACAGACACAGAGGTGTTTAATCGTGCCTCCTGGCGTCAGAAATGGCATTTTATCTCTGCTTAGTTCACTCCAAGTCAGATTTTACCTCAGGTTAAGGCAGTGTAGTGGGGAGGGAGAGGGGGACAGGGGAGGTATAATGGGGACAGAGGATGGTGAGGGAATATGCTCGTCTCGGGTTGCCTGACGACAGGCATGGGAGGTATGGGAGCAGGGGCTGGGGGCTGGGTGTTGAAAATGAAACTAAGATCAAACACTAAGGAGTCCTGTGTGTCTGCACAGAGGCTTATACATGATCCTGGAGGGAAAGGGGAGACCCTGGAGGTTTGAAGTTTGTCAGCAGAGTAGTGGCACAGGCAGGGATCAGCTATAGGGGAGAGTGAAGGTTTCAGTATCGAGCATGGGTTGGAGGGCAGAAACATTGAAGCAAGCAGGGGTAATAATAGATGCGAACAAATACAAAAAACATCGTGGATTTTACCAGATAAGATACTGAAAAACATGCATTTTTATTTGTAAAAATGATCTCCTTGATCGTTTCGCTAACATTTCACTCTCTCCTGCCTCAGCAGTGCGTTCACAGATCTTTTCATTAATATCTTTTACCCAGCATTTTAGTTGTTTCATTGGGGACCGTTACTTGAAGTATCAAACTGAAGCCCCTCTGTCCGTCTTCTCCCTTCCTTCCTTCCTTCAGTTATTCCTATTCAGCGTTTGCTCTGTGTTCCATTGTGGGAGATTACCTTGCAGTTTTTTTTCCTTGCTACCTTTTTCACTACTGTTAGTTTAGTTTTAGCTTTGTTTTTTGCTTTTCACAATTATGGTTTTATTGCCAGTAGCTGCTGCTGCTTTTTCATAGCACCTTGATCTTGTTTAACGAATGTGATTCTTTTTGTCAGTGTACGTATATGTGTATGTACACACACACGCACACAGGTCCTGCCTTAAAGGTCTTACAGTCTAGGCAGAAGATGATAAAGGTCTAAATCCAGGCATTGATGTTAGGCATCTGCATCAGGGAAGAAATTCAAGAAATCTATTGAGATACAAATTTTCAGGACCTGAGGGCACATCGAGGGTACCTGGAGATGAGGAATCACAAGGCAGAGCTGATCCTCAACCAGAACAAAAGCATCTAGGAAAACCCCACCGTTCACAGTCAGTGCTGAAAGTCTGCAAGCTTTCTCCTAAGACAGGAACAGGACAGTGTTGGCTGCCATCACCACTTCTATTGAATATTATACTAGAGGTTTTGGCCAGAGCAGTTAGGCAAGAAGAAGGAATAAAAGAAAGGCATTCAGGCTGGAAAGGAGGAAATAAAATTACTTCCAAAGTACATGGACAAAGCAAAGGACATGAGCTTGTATGTAGAAAATCCCAAGGAATCCATAAAAAACTATTCGAGCGAATAAACAGGTTCTACAAGGTTGCAGGATAGAAGAGTAATAATGAAACTCAACTGTATTTCTATACTCTAGCAACAGACAGTCCAAAATTAAATGAAGAAAATAATTCCATTTGTAATAGCATCAAAAAGAATAAAGAACTCAGGAATGAACTTAGCAAAAATGTCCAACATTTGTGTACTGCAAACTGTAAAACATTATTGAAAGAAGTTAAAGAAGCCCAAAAGAAATGGAAAGACGTTTCCCATTCGTGCACTGGAAGACTCGTCAAGAAGGCAGTAATCCCCAAATTGATCTACAGACTGAAAACAATCGTGAAATCTCAACTGCCTCTTTTTTTGGGGGGAGGGGGGGCACCAAGACTGAAAGCTGGTTAAAAAAAAAAAAATCATACTGAAATGCAGAGGATCTAGAAGAGCCAAAACGATCTTGAAAAAGAAAAGTCAGAGGGCTCACCCTTCCCAGTTTCCAAACTCGCTACAAAATCTGCAGTTATCAAGGCTGTAGAATTCCAGGAGTGACCTCGCCCGACCGGCCGCGCGTAAGAGACAAATCTCGGCAATTAGATAGCTGCCCACAGATACAAACGGACCTGGGAAAGGCTTGGAGTCCACTTAGGAATGTTCGGCAACGCAGTGGAACAAAAGAGCCCTGAGAAGAATCGCCTCCGAAGAGAAGGAAGACGGCTTGGCTTTGCGGGCATCGCTCAGCGCCCGCAGGGAGCTCCCCAGCCACACCCGAGGAGCAAGAGCTGCGTGAACGGCCCGCTTCCTCCGCCTCGCGGGGCACCACACGAGGGTCACGCGTCAGGTGCGCCCCACCTACGCTGGCAAAACCGAGGCGTGTAGAAACAGCAAGGCCCGAGGAAGGACAACGGGCTACCGACAGCAGCCAGGCGGTCGGAGCGAGGGTGGGTAACCGTGACCTTCCCTGCAGACAGATCCAGCATATTCTGCCGCCCAGACAGGGCCCAGACGTGGGCCCCCTGCAGATGTCACCAGCGTCTGCCCCACGGGTGTTCGTGTCTGTGGACACCAGCCGCCCGAATCTCGCCGCTCCCTTCCCTCCCCGACTGGAGCCCTAGAGCTCCACCAGCCTGGGCCTCGGAGGCTACGTGAGGGCAGCACGCCAGCCCCGACCCTCGCCGCCGACCTCCACGGCTGTGTGCGGCACTCGTCGCCAGCCTCCGCTGTGCGCACCTGCCTGGGGTGAGACATGCAGGCCCCCGCAGCTACCGCAGGCCGAGACCGGGCCCTGTCTTTTGTCACCGGCCTCGCCATCGTGCTCACCTGCAGGTCGCCGCCCCTGCAGGGCCGCCAGCTGCGTGCCCGTGGCCCCCGTGACCAGTCTCCACTGCGGTGCACGTGCCCGGGGAGAGACCCTCTGGCCGGCGGCAGCATGCCAGCGGCCAGGGCCCCCACAGCTGCCCGTGAGCCCGGAGCCGGCCCCGACCCTTCTGCCTGCCCCGCTGCCTGCTGCTGCACGTGTCCGCGTCCGGCCCTCGCCACCACACTGGCACCTGCGGCTGCTCCCTGAGACCGAGAGTTCACGCCACCGGGTCGGGCCACCACTGCCGCCGGCTTTGGTGCCTAGCCAGTGTGGATCTGGAAGCACCACTGAGGACCCTGAGGGCCCCCGCAGCCGCCTCAGACCCTCCCTCCTCCCACCCTGCCACATCTGGTGGACCGCCTCAGTCAGGACTGGCGCCTCTCCAAAGTGACCTCCGCCCTGGGGAGGGGGAGCCCTCCCCCCGGCCTGCCCACCGGCACACCCACAGCCGTTGCGGCCGGGCTTCTCAGCCGGCTGCACCAGGGGCTGGCCCCTCTTGCCAGCGTGCCCACAGCAGCTGTGGCCGGGGCTCTGAGCCAGCCTTGCTGGGGGCCAGCCCGGCCCGCCGGTGCTCCTTCCGTAACCATGGTCTGTCGTTGCCAACAGATGGGCTGGGGTAGAACCGGAACAAATAATCCTATTAATTTGTACGAAACCACAAAAGACCCTGGATGGCCAGAGCAGTCTTGAGAAAGAAGAACAGAGCTAGAGGTATCAGCTTCCAGATTTCAAGCTACAGAACCATGGCGATCAAACGGTTGGTACTGGTACCGAAAACAGACACAAAGATCAGTGGATCAGAACACATAGCATATATGGCCATGTAACTATGATGAAAAAAGAATACACAATGGGAAAAAGACAGTCTTTAGTAAATGGTGTTGGAAAAACTGGACCACTTTTTTTTTTAAGTTTATTTATTTATTTTGAGAGAGAAAGAGAGAGTGTGTTGTTCTTGGGGCAGAGAGAGCAGGAGAGAGAGAATCCCAAGTAGGCTTCGTGCTGTCAGTGCAGAACCCTTCATGCGGCTCGATCTCACAAAGCGAGAGATCATGACCTGAGCTAAAATGAAGAGTCGGCTGCTTAACCCTGAGCCACCCAGGCGCCCCTGGACCACTTTCTTATACACACAAATGAACTGAACATGGATCGAAGGCCTAAATGTAAGACCTAAAACTCCTAAAGGAAAACATACACCCGAAGCTCTTGGACATCACCCTTAGCAATATTTGTCTGGATTTGTTTCCTCAAGCAAGGGAAACAAATGCAAGAATAAACAATCGGGGACCACATCAAGTTGGAAAGTTTTTGCACCGCAAAGGAGACCATCAACAGAATGAAGTCAACCCGCTGAATGGGAGAAGACATTCGCAAATGATGTATCTGATAAGCGGTTAATCTCCAGAATATATAAAGAATTTATATATATCTCAACACCAAAAAAGCAAATAATCCAATTAAAAATGGGCAGAGGAGGACCTGAATAGACATTGTTCCAAAGAAGACATGCGAATGCCAACAAACCCATGAAAAGATGCTCACTATCGCTCATCATCAGGGAAATGCAAATCGAACCCACAAGAAGATACCACCTCCTACCAGTCAGAATGGCTAGTGTCAAAGAAACAGTAACAAGTGTTGGTGAGGATGTGGAGAAGAGGGAGCTCTCGTGCACTTCTGGTGGGAACGTAAGTTGTTACAGCCCCTGTGGAAAACAACCAACCAACCAAGCAAACCAACAAACAAAAGGAAACAGACTCATAAATACAGAGATCAAAGCCGGTGGTTTCCAGAAGGGTGAGGGACGGGAGGAATGAGTGAGATAGATGATACAAACTTCCAGTCATAAAGTAAGTCAAGGGGATGAAAAATACAGCATAGGGAATATAGGCAATAATGTTATAATTTTTTATGGTGACAGATGATAACTATACGTAGCTTGGTGAGGATTCTGTAATTGAATCCCTATATTGCAAACCTGAGATTAATATGATATTGCATGTCAACTTTAGTTCAGTTAAAAATAAAGAATATCAATCCTTCTCACTCTTCAAAGAAACAGAAGAGGAGGGAACACTTCCAAACTCTAGACTCTTTAAGGCCAGCATTACCCTGACAACAAAACCAGACAAGGACACCACAAGGAAAGAAGATTACACGCCATTATGCCTGATGAACATTGATGCAAGAGTCCTCAGTAAAATAACATTAATAATATTAATAATTCAGCAAACTGAATTCAACAGTACATTCAAAGGATCATAACACCATAGTCAAATGGGATTTATTCCAGGATGCAAGCATGGTTTGACATCCCCAAATCAAGTAGTGTAACAAATCACATTAACAAGAGGAAGGATAAAAATCATGTGATTATTTCAACAGATGCAGAAAAAGCATTTCACGAAATTCAATATCCTTTGATGGTAAGAACTCTCAATAAATTGAGTATAGAGGAGTATAGAGGGAATGTAGCTCAACATAATAAAAGCCATGTATGACAAACCCACAGCTAATGTCATACTTGATGAAAAACTGAAAGCTTTTTCTCTAAGCTCAGGAACAAGATAAGATACCCCACTCCCATCACATTTATTCAACATACTAGAAGTCCTTGCCAGTCTTTAGACTACAAAAAGTTAGACTGATCAATGACTTCAGTAAAGTTGCAGGATACAAAATCAATATACAAAAATCTATTACATTTCTATATACTAATAGTGAACTAAAAGAAATAAAATAATCCCATTTCTAATTGCATCAAAAAGAATAAAACACCTAGGAATAAGCTTAACCAAGGAGGTGAAAGATTTATACACTGAAAACTACAAAACCTTGATGAAAGGAATTGAAGAAGGCACAAAAAAAAAAAAAATGGAAAAGATACACCATATGAATGGATTAGAAGAATTAATATCATTAAAATGTCTATAAATACCCAAGGCCATGTACAGACTTAATGCAATTCCTGTGAAAATTCCAATGGCCCAAGTAGTCAAAGTTCTTCCTGAGAAAGAACAAAGCCAGAGGCATCACATGTCTTGATTTAAAACTATACTACAAAGCTGTAGTCATCAGGGCACCTGTGTGGCTCGGTTGATTGAGTGTCCAACTCTTGATTTTGGCTCAGGTCTTGATCTCACGGTGAGAACAAGCCCCGTGTCGGGCTTCGTGCTGAGCATGGACGATGTTTAAGTTTCTCTCTCTCCCTCTGCCTCTCCTCTGCTCACAGTTGCTCTTTCTCTTTCTCTAAACAAACAAACAAACAAACAAACAAACAAAAAAGCTGTAGTAATCAGAACAGTATGGTACAGGCATAACAGCAAACACATAGACCAACAGAACAGAATTGATCCCAGAAATAAACCTCCACATATATGGTCAACAAATATTTGACAAGGGAGTCAATAATGAGGAAAGAATACGTGATATTGGAAAGGCTGGATAACCACATGCAGAAGAGTTAAATTGGACTGTCCTCTTAGAGCACTCACAGAAAT
The DNA here is from genome assembly GCF_028018385.1 of Neofelis nebulosa. Classification (NCBI taxonomy): domain Eukaryota; kingdom Metazoa; phylum Chordata; class Mammalia; order Carnivora; family Felidae; genus Neofelis; species Neofelis nebulosa. Next base: position 239,673,898 of record NC_080782.1, read on the forward strand.
TAACCTGAAATGGATTAAAGACGTAAACATCGGAACTGAAATCATAAAACTCCTAGAAGAAAACAGGATGAAGCTCCTTGACACTGGTCTTGGCAACATTTTTTTTTATTTGACACCAAAAGCACAAACAACAAAAGCAAAAAGTAGTAAGTGAGACTACATTAATCTAAAAAGCTTCGTGCACCGTGAGGAGACCATCAACAAAATGAAAAGGTAACCTACAGAATGGGAGAAAATATTTGTAAATCATATATCTGATAAGGGGTTAATATCCAAAATATATAAAGAACTCCTATAACTCAATAGAAAGACCATGTTATTAAAAGATGGGCAGAGGATCTTGGGGTGCCGGGGTGGCTCAGTCGGTTGGGTGTCCGACTTCGGCTCGGGTCATGATCTCACAGTTCATGGCTTTGAGCCCTGCATCGGGCTCTGTGCTGAAGGCTCAGAGCCTGGAGCCCACTTCAGATTCTGTCTCCCTCTCTCTCTGCCCCTTCCCAGCTCGCACTGTGTCTCTCTCTCTGTCTCTCAAAAGTAAATAAACATTAAAAAAATTTTTTTTTTCATAAATAAAAGATGGGCAAAGGATCTGAATAGACTTTTTTCAAAGAAGACATACAAATGGCCCACAGGTACATGAAAAGTTGTTTGGTATCAGTAATTATCAGGGAAACGCAAATCAAAACCACAATGAGATATCACCTCACACCTGTCAGAGTGGCTATCAACCAAAAGACAAGAGACAACAAATGCCCAACATCATCGGTCCTTAGGAAAATGCAAATCAAAACCACGGTGAGATACCCTTTACTCACACTGTGATGGATATAATAAAGGAGATAGGCAATGATAAGTATTACCAAGGATGTGGAGACATTGGGACTTTGCACACTTCTGGTGGGAATATAAAATGGTACGACACTTTGGAGAACAGTTTGGCCGTTCCCAAAAGAGTTAAACAGAGTTACCATGTAACTGAGCATTGCCACTTTTAGTTATACACTCAATAGTGCTGGAAACACGTCCACACAAAAATTTGTAGGCAGATATTAACAGCAGCATTATTCATGATAGCTACAAGTGGAAACAACCCAGGTGTCCTTTAGTTGACATTTGCGTGAATGGATAAACAAGAATTGTATATCCATACCGTGAAATATCCGGCCATAAAAAGGAATTAAGCACTGACGCATGCTACAACATGAATAACTTAAAAAAAAAAAGTTTATTTATTTATTTTGAGAGAGACAGAGAACGCGCAGGTGAGGGGCAGAGAGACAGAGAGAGAGAATCCCAAGCAGCTCCAGAGCTTGACGCGGGGCTCGACCTTATGAACCGTGAGATCGTGACGTGAGCCAAAGTCAAGAGTCGGAGGCTCAACCGACAGCCACCCAGGCGCTCCCCCACATGAATAACTCTTGAAAACATTATGCCACGTGAAGAAGCCAAGCACAAACACTTATCTATTGTATGATTCCATATATACGAAGTGTCCAGAATAGCCACGTCCATAGGCACAGAAAGTAGGTTGATGGGGCGCATGGCTGGCTCAGTTGGTGGAGTAGCTTTTGATCTCAAGGTTGTAAGTTCGAGCCCCATGTTGGGTGTAGAGATTACTTAAAAATAAAATCTTAAAAAAAAAATAGATTGGTGGTCGTCAGGGGCTCGGGGGGGAGGAGAGAAATGCAGAGTGACTGCTGATGGGTAAGGGGTTTCTCTTGGGGGTGATAAAAATATTCTGGAATTAGTGGTGATAGTTGCACAGCTTTGAATACACTGAAGATCACTGGACTGTACAGTTCAAAAGGATGAATTTTATGGTGTGTGAATTTTACCTGAATTTATAAAAAAAATTTTTTTTTTAACGTTTATTCATTTTTGAGACAGAGACAGAGCATGAACGGGGGAGGGTCAGAGAGAGAGGGAGACACAGAATGTGAAGCAGGCTCCAGGCTCCGAGCTGTCAGCACACAGCCCGACGTGGGGCTCGAACTCACAGGCTGTGAAATCATGACCTGAGCTGAAGTCGGAGGCTCAATCGACTGAGCCACTCGGGCGCCCCAATATATTTATATTTTTAATAGTTTTAACCCAGTTTACGTATTTCTAAGCAATAGCCCTGGGGTCTTTTAGCATCTGAATTAGAGGGTAGATAGGAATAAATCAGACAGTCAACTTATTTGTATGTTTTAATCTATATGTTTGTTTTTGGTTTTTTTTTAAATTTTTTTTAAATGTTTTTATTTATTTTTGAGACAGAGAGAGAGCATGAATGGGGGAGGGGCAGAGAGAGAGGGAGACACAGAATCTGAAACAGGCTCCAGGCTCCGAGCTGTCAGCACAGAGCCCAACGTGGGGCTCGAACTCACGGACCGCAAGATCATGACCCGAGCCGAAGTCGGACGCCCAACCAACTGAGCCACCCAGGCTCCCCAAATTTTACCTTAATTTTTAAGAGAAGAGTGGGTGTTGGCATCATGCAGCCTTGGAGCAGGGAAGGGCTGCGAAGGTCACACCAGATGGGTTCTAGTCCTTTCAGGGAAGGAGGAGACTGAACTGGCCAGCTTGCCTCCAACGGGTGTTCTGGCTATTGTTATATGGAGTAAGGGTTAACTTAGTAACGTGTAGATTTAGAAGGAAATAGAAGGCCATCAGTTCATTTCAGCCTTAAGCTGTCACTTCGGGCCGGCCCTTTTGAAGATTACACCTTGAACTTTCAACCTTGGGAGATGTGAGAAGAGGAAAGTCAGTACATAACTCCTGTTATTATAGCATTATAAGATAATGCTAGTTCATGCTATTTTTATACGAAGTTATAATAATACTGAGGTGCTGCTTTTTTATAGTGACTACAAATTTTAATTAACGGTTACCCGATTCTTTGTATCGAACCCTTTTTTTGAACTACAGTAATATGTACTGTTTGTCATTACCCAAGTTTTCCATATGTTTCAGCCGTAACTCTGGCAGTTCCTTTTTTGTAAGAAATTGCTAAAAGCTGTTACGCCAGGAATTTTGGAAATTCCTGAGACGAGATCATCAGAGAGGATTGACGGCATGTCGATAGAAAGCAGGCAACCCTCGCAATGTCAGCGGATCCGCCGCATGTTTTATTTCTGTCCGTTATTCTGAACAAAACACAGGTAGTGACACGACCCTGCAGCGGACCTACTATCCCAGGCCCTGGGCTACACTTCGGAACACGCCATCACTTCATGAACTGCTGGGGTGCCTTCACGGTATCTGCACAGGGGGCGCGGCAGGTGGCCACCGTGTGTTCCTGGAGGTGAAGGTGTTCACCGTATTAACTCAGTTTCACCTTACCGGGAGCATGGCCCTCAGTAAGACACATTTCCTCATTGAACGTGTCTGGCTGTGTGCATCTTAGGCGACATAAAGTTCATAGGGTGCCCTTTCTCATGTGATCTGTAGTGATCTTCTGCCGTGTGAATTAGAAGATAGGTTTGCAAAGCCGCAGGTACTCAAATCCAGGAAGCCGAGTAATTATCGCTTGAAGTTCCTAGGTAAGGGCTAACAGGTAAACGCCAGTGAAATGAAGATGATATTTTGCGGACAGAAGACTTCGCAAATTTCAGGGATGAAGTGTTAGGTCTTGGGGCGCGTTACCTGCATAAGGGTCCCGGATTCTTCAGCGTGGACTATATCCATTGGTTCAATCCTATGAGAAGTTAATAAAGGCTAGTGACAGTCTTTTTTTTTTTTTGGTGGCAGTGTTAATTGTGTTTTATCACTCCAGAAATTCAGAGGGGTGTGTGTGTAATCAGTAAATGATTTCTTACCTGTTTGTTGACATTGTTATGACTTTGGTGTTTATTGAAACTAGTTAATTATAGAAAGAGAATTTAGACTTACTGATGTTAATTGTGTCTGCATTACAGTAGCTTGATTCTAGTTTCCCTACTCTTTTTCTCCGCTTTCTGTGAATATTTTTCGGGGACACTGTGCTAGACACAAGATGCAAAGAGGTCCATGGTATTCTCCCTGCTTGCGAAGGCCTGTATTCGTCGCCGACAGACGGAGTCATCCATGAAGGCCAGCACCAGACTTTGTCCTTACTTTCTCTCATCTAACCCACACAGCAATCCCATGAGGCAGATGTGATCACGGTCATGTGCTCAAGATGCGGCTTTAGGGAGGTCATAGCATCTGGCGATAACCATACGGCTGGTCGGTGCCTGGCCTGGAGTCACATGGCCCTTGTCACCTTGTAATCATTCCCATGACACCATTTAGTGTCTGTCTCTCCAGTAGGCTGTGTGGCCAGGGGGGCCGTGTCCACGAGTGCTCCCCTTTATAGCAGTCCCTGGCATGCCGTGAGCGTTCGGTGAAGCTTGAAAAGATAGGTGATTTTCCAGCCTGTGTGCTTAACTGTTGGGTGCTGTGCCCTAGGTGAGGAGGAGAGGAATGTGGGCGTCTGTAAGGAGTGATGTGGACCCTTGCTGCTAGCACAGATCCCAAGGGCTCTGGGGATTCAGGGAGGGAAACACACACAGCCTCTCCAGGTTTCTCTATGAAGACTTTAAAAGCACAATAAAAACTCATTTGTACCTGGGATAATACTTTGAAAATATTAAACACGTGTGTTTTCACCCTTCACCTCCATAAACCGTTCTCCCCTTCGCCGTTCCTGGTGTCAGTGGCAGTCCTCCCAGGTGCTGACCAGTGACGCGAAGGAGGACGGGGCCAGGTGTGGTTGTGGCGCGGGGGTAAAGTGGCCCTGTGGCCGAGCCCTTGGGTCCAACCTCACGGAGATCCGCTGCCCCGGAAGGCACTGGGGTGAGGCTGAGGCGTCAGGCAGGGGGGAACCGGGCCCCGACCACATGCGAGGGCGTGTCGTGGAAGGTCAAGCAAAGACCTCCATGTTGGGCGTTAGGATGAGCAGGGACCCAGGGGGCGAGCGGGCCCCTCCGGCCATGAGGGCCCAGAGCTACCGGGGGCAGGAGGGCAGCAGTACAACTGAGGAGTGGCCTTCGTTGCCAGCCTCCTGATTGTGCCCACGATCAGCACTGAGCGACAAATGTCCCTTTTTCAACCTCAGAAAAGCCCTGGGCAGCGAAAGATCATTTGCACAGAAACTGATGAGAAGTGCGGGCCTTGAGCCGTACACATATCTCTGGGGAAAGTGTCTGAGGCAAGCGGAAGAGCCAGGACAAAGACTTGCAGGAGCGGGAACTTCCCTGTTGTGTTCTCTGGTGAGCCAAGCAGCAGAGCGAGGAGGGAAGAGTGATTGGCCTGAAATCTAACAGGTAAGGGCTCTGAGGAAGAGATTCCAGGGTTCTGCTTGTCTGTTTAATGCCAGAAGTAGACAAGCCCATGTTTGACCTTGACGTCCCAGGCTGGGGATCTTGTCTGCCTGCTCGAAGGTAGGTTGGAGGTGTTGGTTCTAAACCTGTAGACCAGCCGGTCCCTTGGAGGAGGGAAGTGAGCGTCAAGCGGTTGCCCACACGGCCCGACTGTGTGCGTTCACTCCTCTGAGTTCCTATGTAGAATCCGTGGGTGATGCACCTGCTCTTGGATTTTCTCCCACGTTGAGAAGCTGCCGTCCATTCTGCATCACTTCTTTACGCGGGAGCAGAAAACCCCACTGTCTACAAGGAGCACTCGTGTTTTCCGTGCTTGCTTTCATGGTTTTTGTCTCGCTGTAGACACTGACTTCTTTTCTCGAACTGTTCACAACCACAGTGAAGACAGAAGCAGTATCCCTTCTTTTTTTTTCCTTCAAAATATGCGTATGCTCTTTTTTTCTCTGTTTATTGAGGTATAATTAACAAAACTGTAAGACGTTTAAAGTATAAAACCATGGTAATGTGATACACGTATACATTGTGAGAGGATCCCTTTCCCCCGAGTTAATTAACACATTCATCACCTCACATATTTACCTTTGTCTTTTTTTTTTTTTTTTGGTGAGAACATTTAAGATCTACTCTTAGCAAATTTCAATTATAGAGTCGAGTATGACTATAGTCATCGTATTATGCACTCCATCCTCCGATCTTATCGATCCTGTAATAAAAGTTTGTACTCTTTTATTATACGAAGTATAATCCCTTGTGTCTGCTACCCCTGAGTAACCACTTTCTATTCTCTGTTTCTATGAGTTTGGCTTTTTTTTTTTTTTTTTTTTTTTTTTTTAATAGTCCACATATAAGTGATACCGTCCTGTATGTCTTTCTCTGTCTGGCTTGTTTCACTCAGCACAATGCCCTCTGGGTTCGTTCATGTTGTCACGAACAAATATTTCCTGATGTTTAAGGCCAGATATTCCATATACATACCAGATTTTCTTTATCTATTGATCCGTTAATGGACACTTAGGTCATTTCCATACCTAGGCTCTTGTGAATCATGCTGCAGTTAACATGGGAGTACAGACATCTGTTCAGGATGATGTTTTCATTTCCTTTGGGTACATCCCGAGAAGTGGGGATATGCCACTTTTCTCCAAGTGGTTTTATTTCTGGGCTCTCTATTCTGTTCCATTGATCTATGTTCCATTTCTTCAAGGTTATCCAGTTTGTCGGTGTATAATTATTCGTTGTCTCTTATGATCCTTTATATTTCTGTGGTGTCAGTTGTAATGTCTTCTTTCATTTCTAATATTACTAATTTTTATCTTTTCACTTTCTTGGTACATCTGGATAATGGTTCATCTATTTTGTTTATTTAAAAAAAAAACAGCTCTTAGTTTCGCTGATGTTTTCTATAGTCTTTTTAGTCACTATTTCATCTGTTTCCACTCCGATCTTTGTTATTTCCTTCCTCCTGCTAACTTTGGGCTTAGTTTGTTCCTCTTTTTCTAGCTCCTTAAGGTATAAATATAGGTTGATTTTTTTTCTTTCTTTTTTGAGGTTCTCCATCTTCAACCTGCTTTTGCAGTATCCCATAGATTTACATTTGATAGAGTTTTAGTTTCCTGTGTCTCAAGAGAGTTTTTGATTTTTCCTTTTGGTTTCTTCTTTGACCTGGTAGTTGTTCAGAAGTGTGTTGTTTAATTTCCACATCTTTATGACTTTTCAATCTTTCTTCTTGTTATTAACATCTAATTTCATGCCATTGTGGTCAGAACAGATATTTGGTATGATTTCAGTCTTCTTAAATTTAGTACAACTTGTTTTGTGGCCTATCGTGCAATCGATGCTAGAGGATGTTTTGTGTGTGCTTGAGAAGAATATGTATTCCGCTGTTGTTGGATGGAATGTTCTAAATGGTTTTTTTAAGTTTATGTATTTTCAGGGAGACTGAGACAGCGTGAGTGGGGGAGGGGCAGAGAGAGAAGGGGAGAGAGAGAGAATCCCAAGCAGGCTCCCTGCTGTCAGCACAGAGCCCAACGTGGGGCCTGAACTCACCAGCCGTGAGATCATGACCGAGCCGAAATCAAAAAGTTGGACACTTAACTGACTGAGTCCCCCAGGCTTCCCTGGAATGTTCTGTATATATATGTCTGTTAGGACCATTTGATCTAAGGTATGGTTCAAGTCTAAAGTTTCTCTGTGGATTTTCTGTCCGGGTGATCTGTCCATTATTGAAAGTCAGGTATTGAAGTTCCCTGCTCTTATTGTATGGTTGTGTGTTTTAGTCTTCCGAATGGTTAGTATTTGCTTAATGTATTGAGGTGCTTTCATGTTGGGTACATGTATATTTACAACCGTTCTGTCTTCTTGATGAATTGACTCTGTTGACGTTAAGTAATCACCTTCTTTGTCTCTGTTACTGTTTTGTCTTAAGTTTATTTTTTCTGATGTGAGTGTAGCTATCCCTGTTCTCTTGTGCTTCCCGTTTACATGGAATATCTTTTCCCATCCCTTCGCGTTAGGCCTTCGTGTGTTCTTAAAGCTGAGGTGAGTTTTTAGTTAGCAGCATATAGTTGGGTCTCTCTAAAAAAAAAAAAAAAAAAAAAAAAAAATCCAGCCAGCCACCTTGTGTCTTTTGTGTTTTTATTTTTATTTTTTAAGTTTACTTATTTATTTTGAGAGGGACGCAGAAAGTGCAAGCAGGGGAGGGGCAGAGAGAGAGAGCAGGACAGAGGATCTGAAGTGGGCTCTGTACTGACAGCAGAGGTCCCAATGAAGGGCTCAAAGTCACGAACCGTGAGATCATGACCTGAGCCGAAGTCAGATGCTTAACCAACTGAGCCACCCACGTGCCCCTCTGTGTCTTTTAATTGGAGAATTCAGTCCATTTGCATTTAGAGTAGTTATTGATAGGTATGGAATTACTATTGCCATTTTTGTCAATTGTTTTCTGTTTTTCGTTTTGGTGTTTTAATATCCCTCTTCTTTTGGTGGCTGTATTAACACCAGAGATGGTGTCTTGTTCCTACAGGGGTCCCTCTTGCTCTCCTGGGTGCCCTCCTGATCACAGAAGCCCTCATATTTCATGGCCGTCCTCATTACTTGACCCTGGGTTCCTTTAGAGTGGAGAGGAACCTACTTTTTCTCTTGAGATGGTACAGGCAAGGGGAGAAGCAGTGTTAAAGAGCTTTCATTCAGAAGAAAAAAAGCTAGGGGTGGCTGGGTGGCTCAGTCAGTTAAGCATCCGACTTCAGCTCAGGTCACGATCTCTCAGTTCATGAGTTCGAGCCCCGCGTCGGGCTCTGTGCCGACAGCTCAGAGCCTGGAGCCTGCTTTGGATTCTGTGTCTCCCTCTCTCTCTGCCCCTCCCCCACTTGCACTCTGTTTCTCTTTCTCAAAAATGAATAAACATTTTAAAAATTTTAAAAAAAGAGGAAGAAGAAAAAAGCTAGCCTGTCTTGGTTCCATTTCCATGCTTGTTGTTTTTCATTTATTATCTCATCTACTTAGATTAATGTCACCACCCATATTTCATCTAACGAACACTTTAACAACTTAAACATTTGAATGAGTTACACCTTTTCTCTGCCAATAGACTGGCTTTCGTAGGCACGGTCCAGCATTTCCAGGGATGTTGTTTTTGTTTGGTGAAAGCTTTATCCCCCGCACTGTCCACATATAAATAAAACTGGTAATTGAGGTTGGCATACTGAAGAGACGCACTCCTAGTTAATATTTGGTGCATCCGTAATGGTTTGCCTGATGTTCGTCTCCACTGCCTGAAGACCTTTGGTCTGTTTGTTAGGAATGATTCTTTTTCTTCTCACACGGTCTTGTCTCCTTACAATACGCCATAATTCTGCAATGAGCACAGAAAATTTCTTCTAGTTGTCATTAGGATTTGTGTCATAAACACATATGGCATAGGAGTCTTTTGGGGGTTAGAAAATTCTCATAATGGCACTTTGGGAAATTATTCAGGTTTGAACAGTCATATGGAGAAGAACTTATGTAATGTGGATAAGTATTTTTATGTATCGGGGAGCAGTGTTAATATTTTAACTTACTCTTATTATTATACTTAGGTTTAGTATTAAGATACATAAGACGGCTTTCCCCTGGCTGTCAAGCCACTCCTAGGTCCCAGAGGCCTCCCCAAGTCCAGCAGTGTTAACATTTTAACTTAATTGTAACACTTACTATCACTTGTAAAGGTCTTTCCTTTTTAGCTATAAAAGTAGCTGTGTGGTATGTTTTGATGTGTTTAAGCTAGTATGATAGAAATTAAGTTCTAAGTCATAGGTGTCAAATACACACAAATCATGCATAGGAATATGATTTAAGGGTCCAGAGTTTGAAATCAGGGTGATTATAATTTTCCCATTTGTGGAAAGCAAGTAGGTCCCATAATTTGATACTTTAGGATGTGTGGTATGGAATAGCCCAAGAGCATGTGCTTTGAATTTAGAAAGACACCTGGCTTTGGATTCTGTGGTCATCAGTTGGAAATACAAAATACAGTGACTTCAATACGATAGAGTTCGTTTCCTCCCGCCTGACAAGGCAAGGATGGGCAGATAGGGCTGTTGGGCTGGTGGTCCCTCAACACATGGCTTCAGTCAGGGTCTGATGCGGTGGCTGGTGTTCACTTCTCAAGGCTGGGGGAAAGAGGAGGAGGAGAATGAACCACTTTGTTTTGAAGGCCATGGTTGTACACATTACTTCCAGTCACCTGTGCTTGCTCGAATGTAAGCCTGGGAGATGGCGTCTCGGCCACCGCGGCCGCAGCCTTGCTCAGACACGTTAAGGAAGGGGTGTGGTTCTGTTCCTAGGAGGAAGAGGGGAATGAGGAGGGGCTATTCAACCATCTGCGCCCATGGCCTCCACCAAATCACTCTTGCTTGATTCTATTTGTAAAACGTAACTATTCGTACAAATTAATGAAATCACTCTGAAGACGTCACCCTCACAACATTTTGTTGAAGAGACACTTGATAAATACAGGTATCCCTTCCATGTTTTCTTAGTTCCTCTTAGTGGCGTTTCTGAGTACAACTCTCACCTTCTGATATAAACAGTGATGCACGTTTTCTGTTGCTGTGGAACAGATTACCGCAGGCTTGCTGGCTCAAACCAGCGCACTCGCAGTTTCTGTGCGTCAGGAGGCAGAGCACAGCATGGCTGCGTCCTGTGCCCGGGCCTTCACAAGCCCACAGCCAAGGGGTCGGCTGGCTGCAGGCTTAGCTGGGGCCTGACCGCTGTGTCCAGGTCAGTGGCAGCGTCCGTATCTTTGCAGTGGTGGGACCCCGGGCCCCAACTTCTTGCCGTCAACTGTAGGACACCGTGCTGCCCGAGAGGCCACCCCTGTGTCTGCAATCCTTCCTCCCAGATCCTAGAGGCTTCACCTGGCTTCCTGCTGGATGGGCTTCCCCAACATAGCCGCTGAGTTCCTCAGGCCACCACGGAGAGTTTCTAGAGTCTGCTCATCAGACAAGACATTGTGTCTAACACAACTCACGATGAGGGTGACATCCCATTGCCGTTGCCATAGTCTGTTGGTTAGAAGCAAGGCACACGTCCTGCCCACGCTCAAGGGGAGGAGGTTTCCCTAAGGCATGAACGGGAACATAGGGACTACCTGGGGGTGTGTCAAGCACAATAGCTGTGTTTCATTTAAAATCACCTCGTATAGCTGAAATACCTAAAAAGTAAAAAAAATAAAAAATAAAAATAAAATCACCTCGTATTGGGGCTCCTGGGTGGCTCAGTCAGTTAAGCGTCTGACTTCAGCTCAGGTCATGATCTCTCGGTTCGTGGGTCTGAGCCCTCGTCGGGCTCTGTGCTGATACCTTAGAGCCTGGAGCCTGCTTCGGATCCCGTGTCTCCCTGTTTTTCTGCCCCCTCCCTGCTCGCGCTCTGTCTCTCTCTCTAGGATAAAGAAAGACTAAAAAAAATTTAAATCCCTTTGTATTTCAAATGGAGAATTCTAGTTTGTTTGGCACTGTCGTTTCTCAGGTTCTGGTAAAGTGTCCATGGGGAGTTTTTATCAAACTAGAAAAACTAGTCTACATTGATTCATGGAAAATGTATACGTATGCATATGTTAAGAGAGAATATAAACTTGAGAAGGCAGATGGGAAAATATGTCCTTCTGCTTTCCGTGGCGGCCAAATAAACACTTTGGGATGGCACAGATTTGATACCCTAAGAGCTCCTCCACAAACCAGCAAGATTGTGCCTCATGTGAAAAGTCAGAATGGTCTGTCCGTGAAGACAAAACACTACACAGAGTCCAGACCTGGAGATCTGGTGTCGAAATTAGCCTCAAAAATCTTATGTCATTTTTCAGATAATAGTAAAAAAAAAAATGTAGTTAAAAAAACCTACTATTAATAGTCAGCATGAGATCCAACATTTGCTTTTAGCTCTGTGATATCCTCTCGTTTGTGATATAAATGTTGTTCCTCGCCTCCTCCTTGCAATCAAAGGCTAATTTTTCAGGAACATCGAGCATCATCCTAAACGAAGCCTTTAGTATCTGTCCACCTGTCCATCTGTTCATCCAGCCAGCCAGCAGACAGCTGTTGATTTCCTTTCATGGTCCCCATGCCGTGCTGAGCCCAGATGTAGACACAGCACTGTGGTCTTTGCTCTGAAGGAAATCTCGGTTCGTACGGCACACGCCAAGGAGGCGATGGGTGTCGCTCCTGTGCTCATGCAACTTCGAATGCCACCGATAAAGATTGTTTTAAAATAAGTTTTAGCTTGGGGCGCCTGGGTGGCGCAGTCGGTTAAGCGTCCGACTTCAGCCAGGTCACGATCTCGCGGTCCGTGAGTTCGAGCCCCGCGTCAGGCTCTGGTCAGGCTCTGGGCTGATGGCTCCGAGCCTGGAGCCTGTTTCCGACTCTGTGTCTCCCTCTCTCTCTGCCCCTCCCCTGTTCATGCTCTGTCTCTCTCTCTGTCCCAAAAATAAAAAAAAAATAAAAAAAAAAAACGTTGAAAAAAAAAAATTTTTAAAATAAGTTTTAGCTAAATACGTTTATACACATATAGCTAGAAATGAAGAAATGGTGTGCTGTGAGTATAAGAGAAATGAGGGGTGCCGGTGGGGGGGGGGGCTCAGTTGGGTAAGCGTCCGACTTCCAGTCAGGTCATGATCTCGAGGTTTGTGAGTTCGAGCCCCACGTCGGCTCTGTGCTGACAGCATGGAGTCTGGAGCCTCTTCGGATTCTGTGTCTCCCTCGCGCTCTGCCCCTCCCCCGCTCACACTCCCTCTCTCAAACATAAATATTAAAAAAAAATTTTTTTTAAGAGGTGATTAGTTCAGTCATTGAACATTTAGCGTGTAGTTGATGAGTGCTTACTCTGCACTAGCCCCTCTTCTGGGTTCAAAACTGAGGTAGATCGTAGGTCACCAGATGCTTTGTTGTTTCTGTTCCTGGCCTTCCGGTCCGGTCTCTAACTCGGACGGAGGAAAGTCGCGCTGTTAGGAAGGAGCGACAGCGAATGAGAAGCCTCAGAGGGCCCTGCTTGCCTGAGTTCTAAAGCAAGTGACGGTTTCCACAGAGTTCCTGGAACACTCACTCTTCACCTGCTCCACGTTCCTGTCTTTTATGTGGGATCCCTGGGCGTGTCTGACCAAGAGGTTTGTCATAACCAAGCCGTGGGACAGGGGCAGGGTTAGAAGAAGGTCTGCACAGAATAAAAGAGAAGCAGCGAAGGGGTTGGTGCCCTTGGTTTTTAAGACCAGATCCGCACATTACACTTCAAAGGAAGGGTAGAAACTTCTGTCCATCTGACCTTGTCCCTTAGGACATGAAACGTTCGACTTCAAAGGGAGAGTCATATCGTTAACTCCTGAGCTTAAAATGAAGTGCTGCCTTTTCCTTTTCCTGATGAATGAGTGAAATTATAATAAGGTCTTAATATGAGGTTGAATCAGCAGGAATTCAGCTGTTTGTGGTCAAACAGCAGTGGAACCGTAGGTCTTCGTCTACCATAAACGTGCAGGCCTCTGATGAAAGGTGGCAGGTGGGTGCAGTTTATTTGGCGTGTGAAATGTTTGGGTATGAGAAGGGTGTAGTACCGGACTCAAACCTGTAATTAAAGGACAAGACGCGACGAGGTGTGCGTTGTGCCAGAGCATCTGCATCCCGGCGGGCATGTTGCTGTTCAGCAGACACCATGACAGCTCAGGAAGCTGAGCATTGCACGCATCCCGATGTCTCTTTCTACACTTCCGAAAGGTCTGATTTTTATGACTCTGTTTATGTGAGGACTCAGTTATGAGCTGATAACGTGAACGAACTTAGAAATCCCTTGGCTCAAATCAAATGCCTTTATGGAAGTAGGCCTGCATTCAAGGCAAAACGAAAGCGTATCCAGCTGGAATCTAAACAAAATTAAACTTCGCTCTGCCTTACAAAGGCTACCGAACTAGTTACGGCAGATCACCGAGAAGAAGCTTCAGACGGGGCACCTTAAATTGTGTGCTTCTGATCTCGAGACTTCCACCTTGAGAAAGGCTTATATAATCCATCGCATAAGAGCCAGATTAAAACAGCAGGCCGTACTCCGTTACGAAAGATATCATCGCCTCCCAGCGGCTTTATGTGAGAAAGATTACCAGTGGCCCATTAAGATGCCAGCATACCACAAAAATTGACATAGACCCTCCCCTTTTTTTAATAAGACAGAGTATCCAGAACTGTATGGGTTATAATTGAACTCTGAAAGACCTAACCCTTTGACTCAAGCTTTAGTCACTCAAAGTTTATCGCAATGGATTTTGACCCATAGATGGTCCTTGACAATTTGCCTTCAATTTCCATACCCCTTGCACAGAAACGGGATGCGAAAGGTAGCCTGAGTTTTCCGTGTCCCCCACGTCCCCCTGAGGGTACCTGTTGACTGCACAGTGTGCAGTCACTTTCTCCCATCTGGGGCGAGGCCACGGTTGAGCCTTTGGGCCTCAGTCCAGCTGCCCTTCATGTTGTTATGGTGCTGGCACCTGTGCCTGGGGCAAGTTAGGAAGGATCCAGGTCCGGTGACTGTAACAGACCCCAGACAGCAGCCTCGTGAACGCACCCACCCGGTGCTGGCGGTGGCCACGTGGAGTCCGAAACCACGCTCCCGGCTTGCAGCTCCCCCTCGCCGGAGGCTCACCTTCACAGATGGCCCGACGTGACAGACCTCAGGAGCAAGGGGCACATCTGTTTCCTTTAAGAACGTGACTCACAAGGTGCTCACTTTACTTCCAAGCATAGCCATTTTGAAAAATGGGGAGAGTGGATACGGAGGGTAGTTGTTTCTCTCTGCATGATATCCTCACGTTCAAAATTAGTTGGAACGCCTCAGCGTACCTTCCTTTTTTTTTTTCCCATTTGCCATTTTCCATCTATTTGTGCTCTTCCTTTTTTTAAGTGCTCCTAAAACATCGAAGCATAGCTGACAATGTCACGTTAGCACACCCTCTTTTGTAACAGCTCCTTTGCCCAATCCAGGCAAACTATTTGTCTGAAAGTGTGGGACACGCCCAGAGAATAACCAGCACTGGGACCTCATCATAAGCCCCTGTGGAGTAGATACGAGACTTAGACGATGTTCGAGAATTTGCCACACACTGTGATCAGGGAACTGTCTGTGTTCTCAATGTTTGTTCTTAATCAGGTAGAATTTGCTTATCTAGTTTATAGGTTTGTGGTAAGGATTACAGTTTATACTTTATTTTCCAGGGAATTAAAAGATTTGTTAATGACTATCTTAGTTTAAAAAAAAAAAACAGGCTTCTAGGCTTTACTGTGGTGATCATTTCACAATATATACAAATAGCAAATCATTATGTTGTGTACCTAAAACTTCTGTAGTATATCAATTATGCCTTTGTTAAAAAATTACGAATGGGGGCGCCTGGGTGGCGCAGTCAGTTAAGCGTCCGACTTCAGCCAGGTCACGATCTCGCGGTCCGTGAGTTCGAGCCCCGCGTCAGGCTCTGGGCTGATGGCTCAGAGCCTGGAGCCTGTTTCCGATTCTGTGTCTCCCTCTCTCTCTGCCCCTCCCCCGTTCATGCTCTCTCTCTGTCCCAAAAATAAATAAACGTTGAAAAAATAAATAAATAAATAAATAAATAAATAAATAAATAAATAAGAAAAAAAAATTACGAATGAAAGTATAACATATCCATCTGTCAGTCATGAATAAGGCTTAGTTTTTTGGTTACATCTTTAAAAAATACGTGGGCTGCAGCTTTTTTTTTTTCCTCAAAAAGTTTTAATGTTCAACTAAAGCATACATTAGAAGACAGTGGATGTCATGTTTAAGTCATAAATCCGTCTTTTGAGGACAGTTTTTAGAATTCTAGCTTTTGTCGTCGTGATGTCACCGTGAGTATGGCCTGGTAAGTTTATGCGTTGGCACTTGGATACCCTTCCTACTACTGACCAATCAGGAGGTAGGTGTTTGAGCCTTTAGGTCCCAGGAAAGAATGGTATTGGCAGGAAGAGAATTTTCCAGTGGGAGAGCACTCTTCCATGAAAACTCACATGGCCTTTCTTATAAGAGCTACACGATTGTCCTCAAAAAGCACGGAGGCACTCAGAGCCAGACCCATGGTTCCCTCTGGCGTGGATGACCAGGCATCCGCAGGCCACGACGGGTGTGAAAGCCCAGCCCCCTCCGCGATCCTCACTTCTCCTGCTGAGCTCGGGCTGCCGGCTTTCCATGTCTGTCACAGAGCTGAGCCCCAGCAGTGACGAACTTGTACGAAACGCTTCAGCGTGTCAGGTTTGCTTTCCTCAAGGCTCCTCCCCTCGGCTTGCAGACGACCGCCTTCTGGTCGTGTCCTCACATGGTCTTTCCTCTGATCCCACCCTGGTGTCTCTCCCTTCTTAGAAGGACTCTAGTCCCCCTGCATTAGCCCCATTTTAGCTTAGCCACCCTTTTAAAAGAAAGGCTCTATCTCCAAATACAGTCAGTCACATTCTGCGGCATTGGGGTGGGGGCTTCGACATACGAATTTTGGGGCGGGGGGGCGCCCTTCAGTCCGTAACAGTGTATAAAATGTGGAAAAATGTTAATATGGTGAGCGACGTGGCCCTCGAGGGTTAAATTTAAATCCAGACATTTGCGGATTTCCTCCTGTGCTCCCATTGTGTTCTGGTGCGTGATACCTGGAGATACAAAGATGTAATTATTTCCTTTGCTGTTTCTGTGTTGGCAGGCCTGGCAGCTTCGATTCAGCCACCTCGTGGGCTACGGTGCCAAGTATTACTCTTACCTCATGTCCAGGGCGGTAGCTTCCATGGTCTGGAAGGAGTGTTTTCGACGAGACCCTTTTAACAGGTAACGAGGGGGAGGAATTCTTCTCCGACACCAGTAATCTGCCACCCCGCTGCGTCTGAAGCCAGGCCGGGAACCTCAGCCGCTTGCCCCGTAGTGCAGGCCACTGCCAGGCCCTTCCGACCGGCTGCCCGAGACGGGGCCGGGCCCCGAGCCTCCACCTCGCCCCGCAGCACTCACGGCTGTCACACACCGGTGATGGTGTGGCACCCTCCTGTCACGCCCGCAGGGACCTCTGCATGAGGGCTCTTTGTGCCTCCTAAGTGGGCCTAGACTGCTGTGTTCCCGTGCGTCCCCTGTGGGTTTGCGTGGCTGTTCCAGCCTGTCTTGTTGTCTGTTCCCCACTGCTCTGTGCTTCCTGTTACTTGAGACGGCCTTCCTTATTTTCAGCACAAACTTCCGAGGAGTCAGTCACACGGAACACCTGATTTCCTCTTTGTTGCCCAACGAAGGGCTCGCTACTCTCAGTCATTTGGGAGCAGCACCATTGGAAGCGTTGATTCTCGATGCCAGGGTCCACTTTGCTCCGGAAGGTTCCCCCTTTGCCCAACTTTGGAACGCTTTCTTCCCGTGGAAGACGGTGGCAGTCTGAAGAAGGGGACCCGCTCCCCTGACGGCTCCTCCACAGCTCCCCTTCATGGGGGCCGCTGACCACCACTTAGTATCGGTAGCTGCAGAACCCCTGCCCCACATCGCTTCCCGCGGCCTGCCTCCTGGGCGCCCTCTCGAGTAGCCTTGCTCACCATTTCCACCATCGGGATGGGCAGTGGTTCAGACGGGAGAATCCGCAGCTGACTCAGCGGAAGGCTCACGAACATGACTGTGGGCTGAGTCTCGGGCCTCAGGCTAGCTGGTGACCGTGGGAGCCTGTAGTGATTCAGTGAGGGAATCCGGGTAGGTGGATTTCAGGTAGGGACGTACGATGCCCAACCCCTTCCCCGCCGTGGAGACAGGCCATGCGAGGTGGCGGCGGGCTGGAAGAGGACGGAGAGCGGGGTCTGGGCTGGGCAGCCTCGCATCCCCAGGATCAGAAGCACAGGAGTATCCTGTCGTGCCCCCAGTGGGCCTCCACAGGATGCTTCTCGACCGCAACCTTGGGGAAGTTGAGTTCTGGTCTCAGAGTCCTTGGAAGGTGCTTCCTTGAAAGCAAACCACTAATGATGATCTGGTCTCATACTCGTTTAAAACATCTTGTCTCCTCACCACACAGACGCATCTCCAAATACCTGTCAGGCAGCCGTGGATGATGACAGGTGTCTTCACCGCTTTCATGTGGTTGAAGATGAATGGCACCTTGGATTTTCGGAGTGCCCTAAAATTTCCGTATGGCGCGTTAGTTTGCATTCACGGTTGTCCTGGCAGAGCACGTACTTCTTACGAGAGGACACTGAGGCTCGGAGAGGGCAAGTGGTTTGTCCGAGGCCTCACAGTTCAGACTGGAGTGAGCTGATAAAACAGGTCTGCTGATTCCTAGCCCCCTCCCCGTCTCCTGCCCAACTCCAGCTTTTCATGCAGCTCGATGCAGGTTGGGATTTTCTTAGCATCTAATAATCACATTCAGTTCCAAAGTCTTTGGAACTTGAGTCTGATGTCATAGAATGTTGAAATGTTTTGCAGCTTCGTAGCCACATGTTCTTTTGTCTCCTGCCTTTTGCATGCTGCAGACATTCGGTCTGCTTTTCGGATTTTGTTATTTTCAAAAGACCGAAAGCCAAAATTGACTATAATAAATCATTTCGGGGAATTACGATTCTTCACTGGAGATTTCTATAAACAGGCAAAATATTACCTTGTTTAAAGGAACTGCACTTTACTAGAAGACCACATACTATTAAGTACATATATTTCTTGCATTTATATCTCGTTTATGTGTGCATTCTTGCCTAGACATGTAGTCTGCCACACTTTTATAGACATGTAAAAGTAAGCTAGTAAAAATACTCATAGGGCTAGAAAATTTCTTACCTATGTCAAAAGATCCTTTTTGATCCCACTCCTGAAAAAATCACCAGACTGGATGCCTCACCAGAAAGCCAGGGGCCAGGAGGAGGTACACCCCTCCCCCAGGCCAGAGGTCAGGCAGGGCCTCTCAGCCACCCTGTCCCCTCCCTGGGTGGGCCCAGCCTTCTGTCCATGTTTCCTAATTCAGGACACGCTTTGCCTTAGCACCCACTTCGTGTTTGACATCAACCTATGTTGGATACTGTGACACTATCAGAAATTCTGATTAGAAACCACGTTTGCAAAATTGCCCGTATGCAAAGATGCTCCAGAAATAGTGCAATGAAAACATCATGATTTATGTAACTTAGGTCATCATGGGTGTCAGTCATCTGGCATTAAACGAATTGCATTTTCCATAATACACAAAAGTAGCTATAAAGAGCCTTGTGTCCGGGTGCCATTAAGTTGGAGAATTTCTATCTATAAAAGTTCTCCAAAATCTGCCTGCACGTATCATCACAGACGGTGTTCCCTGCAGAGTCCAGCAGACAGAGCATCGGAAGATACAGACGGGCCGTTCCGAACTTTGCCCTTTCCACCTGTATACTCAAGAGTCAGTTTCCTGTTCCATTAGCTGTTACCCTAAGCCAAGGTCTCCGGGTGTAATTAACCCTCTCCTGCCAGCTTTTTCTCCTTCGCTTTTATTTCACAGTCTTATTTTTTCTCTCTCTGTTTCATCTCAGCATAAATAATTCCAAAACCTCACTTTAAGATAATCCCAAAGACGATGGAGAATAGGATAGCTTCCACTTAGTAGATGATCCATAAACGAAATAATCCTTTCTTTGAAGAGAGATTGCTTGCTGTGAAACAAAGCTAAAAATACACTTCTTTTACAGTAAATATTTCACACCTAGTTTGACTTTATTAGAGTAATTCAAAAATTGGAAGTCGATGTTTAGAAGCAGGAAAATCGAGGGCTGAGCTATCTCATGGTGGCGGCTTTTCCGTCAACGTGGCTTCACTTGGAGAAACTAAGACACGGGTGACCGGGGGCTGGGCGGGCTGCCCGTGTCAGTGCCTGTAACGGTCTCTTCTTCTCCCCCACCAGGACGGCAGGAGAGCGCTATCGCAGGGAGATGCTGGCACACGGCGGGGGCAAGGAACCGATGCTCATGGTGCAAGGTAAAACAAAACGAGGATTGGTAACTCTGCTGTGCGACCTTCTTTCTTTCAGGGTTTTGTGGGTTGTATATATTTTAAATTATAATATAATTTAACGTTGCCATACAACGTTATATTAGTTTCAGGTGCACAGCACGGTGATCGGGCAGGTCTGTACATTATGCCAGGGTCAGCAGCATATTGTTGCTGCCATGGGTCACTGAACACTGTTATTACAGTATTATTGACTGTACTCCCTATGCTGTACTTTCCATCTCTGTGACTTATTTATTTGATAACTGGCAGCTGGTACCTCAGTCCCCTTCCTCGATTTCGCCCATCCCCTCACCACCCTCCCGTTTTATGGGTTAGGTTTTAATATTAGCTCTTGGAGTTATGTTTTTGCACCATCTATACTGAAAGCTGTTTCATATTTCCTCCATACATTTTTTTTTTTTGCCTTTAGAGGTGATGCGTCAGCTGTGTCCTTTGTTCTGAGCATGTATCTAGTTCATTGTATCCCAAACAAATTAATTTTTAGTTACTGTGATGTATTTAGATGCCAGGATAAAATTTCAGGTTTTAACTTTTAAAATGTAGGAAATTTATAAATTTGTCATAAATTATCAAAAAAATTGGTTTTAATAGGTCCCAGTGTATTTCTTTAGCTTAAAGAAGTCCTGTAAGCTTTCTCTGAAAGCTTAGCCATGCCTTTGCTAGAAATTCCAAGGCATTTGTTTTACCCATTGAAAAATTAGAACCTAAGTAAATCTCTTTGAGGTACTACAGTGCTTGTTGTCTTATGTAATTTGGGAGGTTCGTTTTTTCATTTAAGTATTTGCACTGAAAATTTAATTGTAAATGGAAGTGACCATCGTGGTTTTTCATAAAATGTTCTCACAAATATTTTAAGGAACATGCGAATGTTCTTGGATCTCAATGTATTGACAATTTTATTTGCAGCTGATCTCCCTAACTAGCTGATAAAAATTGCTTTTAGGAAATACCATCCAGTATTGGAGAAATATGGTCGCAGTGGGTCTGACGTCAAGGTTTCCTTGCCTAGATCTGTTCGGTCTAACGCCTGTTGCGGGTGTTCGCGGAGCCCCAGGTCCTTCCCTTCAGCTGTGTGTTCAGCGGGTACTTGCTGAGCGCTCACTCTGCCCGGGGCACCGCTGTGGTTGTGTGTTGTGTTGCCCTGTGCGGAGGGCAGGAGCGGAAGAGGCGAAGACGACCATCGGGTCCGTGTGCGGCTCGCGCTCCTCCAGCTCTGCCGGGAGGGGGCGCTCTTGTGGGCACAATCCGCCCAATGCCACCGCGGGTTGAGAAAACAAATCTGCCCGCCTGCAAAGCCTGCAGTTTCATGGGGCCCCGCCGAACCAGAGATGACAAAAGCCCACCACAGCCACGCTTTGCTCTTCCATCAGTGCACTGCCCTCGGAGCCGTCCTGCGGTGCAGAGGGCACACTGATGGCGCCTCAGTTCCCACTTGAGCCTTACTGGCCCTTCGTGAACTGTGCCACATCTAGGGACTGGTTTAAAATGGTTTGCATGCGTTGGTTGATGCAATCTTCTAGCAACCCTAGGAGGTGGGAATGATCGTTATTCCCATTTCACCGAGGCTGAAACAGGTCAGTCCTTGGTCCATGTTAGAGGCAGTGAGTCGAACAGTCAGGATTTGAACCTGTGACTTCTGGCTGCAGAGACCGAGGCCGTCGGCAGTCTGTGCTGTTTCACGTGTTTGCAGAACACGACACTGGGGTGAGGGTCTCCTACGGACCCACGTGAAAGGCAGATGACTTGGCTCGTGATAGTAAGCAACCAAGAGGTTAAATTGTGTGCTTGTAGCCGGTAGCTTGTGCTCCTGCACGAAAAGCCCACTGTGCTCCAAGAAGATATGCTGCAGGATGGCTTTCTCCCGTAGATTTTCTGTTCTGTATACTCTCCCAGTAGCCGTGCTCAGCTTCTCCTTTTTGAGACCAAGGCCTAAATGGTGTCTGCACATAAATATTAGCTTCCATATGGTTCCATCAAAGGGGGAAAAAAAAGTAAATCCTTTTCTGTGTTTGTCTTTTGGCTGGTGTGTTGGTCTACCCTGCCTCCAGGAATGTTGTAAGAAACCTCTCTAAAAATTCTGCTCTTTATATGAAATGTCATTGTGTTAAGAAACCTAATATTTTCCACACTGGAATTCGCACACTTGGGAGACAAAAACAAGATTGTGGTTCAAACCAGGGATGAGAAAGTGTTCGGATTCCAGTTAACACCAACAATAGAATGGTTCTGCTTTTAAACCTCAATATTTTTCTTAATGTGGTTCTGTCTGATCTCATTAATTCACATGGTTTGTTACATGTCAAAGATGAATGGGGGACGTGTGGAGAAGTTACGCCTGTCGTCGCTTTATAGGGTTGGATTTGTAAGACAAGACCAGCAGTGGCTTCTCATTTTCTTGTATGCAGCCAGCCTGTACCCCAAAACAGAATGTCTTAGGGGATGGCTCATAGCCGAACACTAGGGTACCCCTAGGAGTAGCGATTGGTGAAATTGTTAAGAGTTGCAATATAAAAGCTTAAATGATCTGGGAGGCATTATTCCTGTTTGGAAGTGTAATTTTTACCAGGTGTTTATTAAATATGTTATTTAACTACTTACTAGGTCAACGTAAAGAGTTATATTAAGTAGCAAAAGATGAGAACACCTCCCTTCAAATTACGTTCCTCCCTGGCCAAATGACAACTTTGTTAACCTCCTTACTTTAAGACTTCTATGGCGGATGAACTTTAGGCCATTCCTTCGAGTCAGAATACCTCTGCCTCGTACTGATGCTCT
This sequence comes from Neofelis nebulosa, assembly GCF_028018385.1. NCBI lineage: Eukaryota > Metazoa > Chordata > Mammalia > Carnivora > Felidae > Neofelis > Neofelis nebulosa. The sequence continues at coordinate 239,696,490 of NC_080782.1, forward strand.
CCGAATGATACCTAGTCACAGAAATCAAATACGTCATGCTTTTGACCTTTGAATAATAAAAACCACACAGGTGAGCTGTGTTTAGAATGAGTCGTCATCAGCTCTGAATCCCTTGACCTTTTCTGGGCCCACTGACGGATGAGCCTCCTTGTGGCCAGAGCCCGGCCTGAAGGAAGTCCCAGAGAACACAACATTCCTCTTTCTTGTCTCCCACTGGTCACCCCCCGCCCCCCATTCATCAGCTAAAGGGTGCTGCCACGCAGCCCTGTCCCGGTGCTGACTCTAGCCCGAGGGAGTGGCTGTCGCCCGATAGAGTCAGGGACTCTATCCCTGACTGAGGGAGCCCCACGGGGAAATAAATCCCAAGTCGTGCAACCGTGGCAACAGGAGCCTTTGGTAGAGTCCGAGCCCATAGTTGTTTCCTCTCAACACTCCAAACACCATTTGAAAACAACTTGGTGGTTAAATAGTAGTTAAAACGACATGTCCCCCCTCGGGGAAGAAAAGAGGTCACATGGTAACCACAGCCTACTGTAGTAGGATGTGCTCTTGCTGGCTCTGGCTTCCAGGAGAAAGTCACTTCCCCTCCCTCGGTATGTCCTTACCTGCCTTTAAACACATCCATGGCACATGCAAAGATACAGGTTATAAGCACAGCATTCGTTTACTTAACACCCCCCCCCCCGCCCCCCGCCACTCAACCGTTTGGCAACACCTGATGGAAACCAACTTTCTTAATTGCCAAGAATTCCGGGCTGAGCTTGAACTCTTTGTATTCAGTTGCCGGTGGTGAGTTTTTCTCCCCTTCTTGCCATACGCTACCCCCACCCGCCAGTGTTTTTTTGGTTTATGTTAAGTACCCCATTTCTGAGCAATAAGAACACGTCAAGGTTTTGCCGGAAAGAAACGATGATAACGTGATATTTTCATTCATTTTCTTATTTTTCAAAGCCTAGACTAGAATGCTTCGAAGGGTGCCGTGGGTTCAGTGTCTGTCACAACCGTTGCAGAAAATGTACGGGTTGCTAGAACGCAAACATGCAGGAAGGCTTGTGAGTAGCAAGGGAGTGCCGTTTTGTACCCACTGGGCAGCACGATCGTGTCGTACCACACCAGACACGAGGGTGGAATGATTCAGCCCCGCGGGATAGAAGTTGCGTGATTTCAGCAGTCTGTGAATGACGGAGGGAGTCCTCACGCGTAGCTTCCTCTGCACGCCGTCTGTCTGTGTTTTATGTCCTCTACGAGCTTGGGTGAATGGCCCCTGTTAAGTTTTTAGGTTCAGATTTATCATTCCGATGATCAGGAAAAACAACAACAGCAGCAACTAACATTTGCAGAAACTGCTACGTGCCGATACCTTCCGCTGTGCTGCCCGATTTAGTCCCCAAAGCGTAGGTCAGATGGTCCCCATTTTTACAGATAATGAAACCGTCAAGAGTTCATTCTCTCTCTGTGCCGCCTCTCCTCCCGACTCCCACGTCTTCCTCGGTTGACCTCTAAATTCTGACTTGAGATCGAGCTGGTCCTTAGAACATGGGAGATGTAAGTGGAGTGAGCCCTGAGGCCTGCACGATCCCCAGGAGTCTGCGGTTTGTTGTTTCTAACCTCACATCCTAACTGTTCCCCTTGACATCGGAGAGGCCTGCCTGCCATCCAGCCATCAGCAATAAGATTTCCCTTCATCTATTTTTGTAGGAGCTCCTTTAGACTTTTGTGGTAAAGCTATCAACTTAGTTTATAATCATTCTGAGTCATGGTGGTTCCGAGAGAAAGGTCCCCGCCGCAGCCCAGTGAGCTCGATGCCCAGTAAGTGTCGTGTTTCTGCCTCTGGTTAGAGCACTCCCTGTGCTCTACCCTTCAACCTTTGCACCAAGAATTTTGCGGGGGGAAGGAAAGGTTAAAGTCCAAGACTTTCGCATTCCAGGAGGCTGTTGCGAACACTCAACCACTTTACTTCTGTGCTTGTTGCCAGAGGAGAAACTCTTAGCTTCATTTTTATGTCTCTGTGGTCAAAAGCCGTCATGCCAGTAGAGACACAAAGTATTAACCTGGCAGAGTTTTTAAAAGGACCAAACATCAGAGAAGACTGAAAGAATTACTAGGTAAATGAGCCTACTCTCAGTGGCACTCCCTTCAGTTTGTTTTTCTGTGTTGCCAAACTGACTCCTGGAACCCAAGTCTAGGAGCCCACAGGGCCTCACTTGAAGCTGATGAAAATCATAATACCTTACGTTTCTGCCGAGCGTTATGGTTTTCCAGGCACATTCATTTTTGCCATAATTATCCTGTGTCATCTATTCTAACTTATTACATATCATTTTTGTCCAAGAAAAAAACCCAGAGAATTGTGGTCTCTATTCCAAAAGGTCATCCCTGTGCCCCGAGGAGATTCATGCAAACCATCTATGGTGATGATTCCTCTTTTCTTTAAAAACCATCTTGGTCCTAGTAGCTGTGCACACAGCCGGCTTTCAGATCTCGGTTTCACGCCAACTCACAGCAAGGCTCCTTGGAGAGATGGTTGATTCCAGGGCTGAGTGTAAAGCACGAGCCAGAAGCTCCAGGAAATAAGAAAGTGCCCAGAAACACACCCAAGGAGGGGTGTGTATGTCAAAGGGAGGCGAACTGAAAAGAGGTCCCAGTGGCCAAAGTTGTGACAATTTGAGCAACTGAGTAAATAAGGCAGTTACTAGGACATGACAGAAAGTATAGAAGTTCTGCCTTTGAGTTCGCAGTGATGTAAATGATTGAATAAATAAACGGGGAGAATAAACAAACCTCCCGTGCAGAAGCATTTCAACAATGTATGCAGATAGATGCTCCGCTCTCCAGGAAACGGATCGTAAGTTACGTGTGAATGTGCAGGGTGGTTTCCTTCCAAGGGAATGCAGTATGGAAAGGGGCGGGAGAAATTACAGGAACTTTCTAGAGGAGAAGCTGAGAAACACTCCCCCGGTCGGGTGTTCCAGGTCAGCATCGACAGCGAAGCCATGTTGATAGGATGTGCCCTTGATATGATGTTCGAGAAAGACTCTTCACCTCTGTGGGCTTCCTTCCCAAACCCGTCACCCAAACTGAGGGACAGAGTACAAAATACCCAAACGGCCCACCTCAAAAGTGTCAAGGTCAGGGAATTGAAGAGACTTTCAAGGTGTGCAGGGGAAGCTAAGCAGGGGTGACGGGCTACGTGCGGTGTGGCGTCCTGGATGGGACCTTGGGGCAGAACAAGGACATTAGGTAGAAACGAAGGGAAAGTGAGTAAATGCCGACTTTAGTTAACAGCCGTGAAGGAATATCGGTTAACTAGTTGTGACGCCCGTGCCCAACCAAGGGAAGACGGTAACAGTGGAGGAGACGCACCGACCGACTGGGGCAGGTGTGTGGGAACTCTCTATCCTCACAATTCTTCAGTAAATGTAAAACTATCCTAAAATTACCAGTACACGAACAAGCCTCTTTGGTAAGCTTTCAGGTAATGACGCTGCTGCTCGCGGTGTCCCCTCCCTGCTCCCCAACTCCATTTGCCGTATTTTTCTGCTCTCCTGCCACTGTCACCTTGGGGGGAGGTGCGGGGGGGAGCCCATGGGGACCATTGGAGGAGGGGCTGCTTGGCACAGCGTGCGGTCAGGGGAAATGGGCATCACGCGGGCATTGTAGATGCTGTGAAGGACTTCTGGCATTTACTCTGAGGACCAGAGAAAGCACCGACAGTGTTTGCAAGGCAGGTAGTGACAAGATCAGGTTTCTGGTTTCCGGTATCCGCCGCCTGCTGACGAGGGGCCGCCTGGTTCGAAGAGGCCCCTTGTTGGCAGTAATCCTGGTGAGAGTCGAGGACGACCAGCCTGGGAGAGTAGGCAGTCGGGATGAGAAGAGGTTTTCTGATTTAAGACCATTTATGAAGTAAGAGCCGCTGGCCGTGGAATCGATTCTGTGTGGAAGTGAGGAAGTGGGCGGGATGCCAGAGATGATTCCCAAGTTCCCAACTTTGGCCGCAGGAGAGGTGGCCGTGCCCTTGAGAGCGCAGGGGACCCACTGATGAGAGCAGTGGAGCCGTGGCTGACTGCAGTGTAAGGCATCGGGAAGCCTACGGGATGGCGCCTGGGGGGCCCAGTCAGTTAAGCGTCCGGCTCTTGGAATCGATCGGCTCTGGTCGTGACCTCGCGGTTTCGTGGGCTCGAGCCCCACGTCGGGCTCTGCACTGACAGCCAGAGCCTGCTTGGGATTCTGCCTCTCTCCCTCTCTCTCCGCCCCTATCGCACTTGTGCTGTCTCTCTGTCTCTCCCAAAACACATCCATAAACTTTAAAGAAAGGTAACGGGAGAAACACAGGCCCGACAAGCAGCCCCGCTGCCCTGGAGCAGCTCGGCGCACGTGTGGAACTCGGCGCTAGAAGCTCCCAAGTCCAGGGGATTCAATTCCAGGATTACCGCAGGGACCCGGTGTCCAGACGCCCCTCTTGCTTAGCAGGAGGCTTTCCCGTCGGCTGTTTGTGCGAAACGAGCATGACGGCCGCTGGGAGCAGTAAGCGCTGTGTGTCGGCCGAAGTAGACCTGACACGCAAAAGCCAGGAGGCTACAGAGGCCGTCACTGTTTGACGCTCGCTTGACTGCTTTCCCCTGTTGTCCAAACGCATCCACGCTGACTTCGAGAGGGGAGGCATTTTGCATCGTTTTGTGGAACTAAAAACCAGTTGTGGTTCCTGCTTGCAGTTCTAATCGTGCCGTCTGGTGAATCCCTGAACGTCGCCGTGCCTGGCACAAAGCTGGCAGGCCGAACGCTGTGGGAGAATGAACGGATGTACGGGCACGCTGGATGCTTACTCCCGAGTTGTTGTCGCCGTCGTTGTTGTTGTAAATATGCCTCTTTGCTTTCTGTGTTTCTAATTAAGTGGGATTTTCAAGGGAGAGATTCACACGCGCCAGGTGCTGCCTGACTTAGCTGACGTCTGTGTCCCCTGGGCGTGTAGGGGCTCAGGGTGAAGAAATGCCAGGACGTGCTCGCAAGACGTGCGCTGTGGCCGACGAGTGCCCACCCCAGAGTGTGTTTTCCATTTGTGGCTTGTAAGGAAAGCCCTCAGATATATGAAATATTGAAAGGTAAGGCGATTTAAAACGACCGGCATGCCAGGCAAAACTATGCTGTTTGAAGTAAACCAGATGAATTTGCATGGGTTGCTCAGATGTTTAAAAATACAGATCCTTATTTCCCTCTTGATGTCAGGAAGGCCTTCCCTGTCTCTCCGTACCTCCTTTCTGTGCTTTGGTGTGTCTTTTTTTTTTTTTTCCCATGGCACGTACTTACTCCCTGACATAACGTGTAACGTATTATTTCATTTCTCGGTTTGTCGTCTGCGCTCTCGCATAAACTCTAAGCCCCGTCAGAGGAGAGGGACTGATGTTTGCACCTGCCATGTCTCCAGTGCCTGCAACAGGCACTCGGTAAGGATACGTTAAATGAGCAAATACATAAATTCTGAAATATGCTGAAAAGGTGAACTATTTCTTGTGCCATAAAAAAGTGGGGACTGTTAGAAAGGGGACAGGGTTTTATTCGCCTTGTCTGCGAAGTTTTATATCACAGAGATATTCCTAAGGGTTTTATGGGCCCAAATATTTTTGCGAAAGCTCTTTTCTAACATAAAAGAGAAAGACGGGCAGTGAAAGTTTCATCCCCTGCTTGCTCAGCGTCTCCCTCTCTGATTTCGTGTCACCGTGTCTGCCCAGCTGTCCGGATATCAGGTTTGCTTTGTCAGTCCTGCCACTCTTTCTAGCTTCCACCTGCCCCACCGGCCGTACCCACACCGGGACCCTAGCTTCACTGGCCTCAATCCTTTTTTGATCAAAGAGCCTTCGTCGGGAGGGAGAAGGGAGCCACGGCTCCTAAGAGACCTCCATCCATTTGGCTACTCGTCATATCTGTGTTCCTCGTAGAGCTTTTCCGCTATGCACTACGTATATTTATTATACCACATAACCGGTGTTCTACAAGGTTAGAAGAAAATAGATCCTACCTTGTGCTTTATAATTCCCATAATGCACGACCAAGTCAGTCTGGTGAATTAGTAGTGATTTAAGAAACAGGCATTAAAGTGGAATGTGTTTCCACTACCGTGGGAGGTCAGAGATAAATTCCGCAACTTGATTTACGGCAGAAAGTAGTGGGCTTTGTTATACGAGGTGAGTCAACTCTTGGGGCTTCATTAAAGTAGGGCCAACTCGAAGTAAAACTCTCCCTGGGAACAGGGGGGTCCCAGAGGCCTTGGCCTTCACCACCACCTCCCTCCGACGTCTCTCCCTCCTGACAGCCACCTTGTGTGTGTTGGCACCCAGGCCCCTTTGCTTTTAGCCACACAACCCCCGTAGCGTAAGACTGAGGAGCTGTCCCAGTACAGTCTTTCGTGAAAATGTATTATTTTAATATCCTTAGGGTGGTGACCAGTAAGCAATCGGACAGAATGAAAGGAAGTGTTGTTCGTTGTTGATGATGTTACTTCACTCAAGCTCAGTGAATATTTACTGAATATTGCTAAGCAGGCACTTGAGGGACACAGAAATAAACCAGTAAGCTAACTGCAGACCCGGGAGCATCCTGTCAGATTTACAGGAAGGCGCCCTCTGGGAGGTGGAGTTGTAGACAGGCGCCCACGCTGGGGCTGTGCAGCCTGCACTGGGACACAAGGCTGGGGGCCTGCAGGGTTCCTGGGCTTCTGCCACTCCCGCCCCCCACCCTCCCGCCGGCCGGCTACCTGCATACCGGGCACCGACCGGCCAGCCAGGTGAGGTGGCCCGGGAGGGGATATGCTGAAGGTGTAAACACAAGTAGGTGTGACACGATGCTGACCCTCAGCTCTCTCCACACCTGTCGTGTTAATGGGCAGCACGTCTGGGGATCCGCAGCCTGATTTCACCAGATGCTCTCATGCAAAATATACTGAGTCTATTCCTGGAGCATTTTATAACGATCAGAGGCACCCACCCTTGGAATAGACACTCAGATGCTCTTTGCGTGTAAAAATACAAGGTCAGCGTTCCAGTGAAACAGTTAAACAAAAGAGAAGATATGTAGGTGTTGTAGATGGAATGCCTTCACGGAAAGAGTGGGGTTTTTTTCTTTTTTTTTACTTTCTAAATAAATTGACTTTGGAGCACCAGGAATAAGTCATTCCTGTGGGTTACAGTGTTTTGTTAACGTATCAGGCAGATAACTGCATACTATCATACTAGAAACTGATGAGCATTTTGTATAACTTTTACAGTGTAGGGTAATAGAAACCACATGACATATTGATCTCTTTACACCGATAAAAAGAAGTCAGCCTTTACCAGGAAATGACAGATCTTTTCTTCTGCAAAACTTAACCCAGAAGTATCTCCTATCCTTGGATTTTTCCCCATTTGTCAGTGTTCCAATGACTGAATTCAGCAACATAATTTTTTGCTAGCAAAGAGGATGAAAAGCCTCTGGGGAAGTAACTTTTAAATAGAATTTTAACTTTTTTCAGGATGTTAACTTTTAACCTATCAGTGTATACTTTGTGTGTGTGTGTGTGTGTGTGCGCGCGTGCGCATACATACACATACATACAGTAAAACCTTGGTTGGCGAGCATAATTCATTCCAGAAACATGTTTGTAATCCAAAGCACTTGTATATCAAAGTGAATTTGTCCATAAAAAATAATGGAAAGTCAGATGATCCGTTCCACAACCCAGAGATACTCATGTTGATTACAATATTGTAATGATTAGAATACAGTAATATAATACAAGATGATTACAATACTGTGATATAATACAAAATAATAAAGAAAATACAAAATGTAAAGAAAAATAAGTTAACCCACACTTACGTTTGAAAACCTTCATGGTTGGTACGAGGGAGACAAGAGACAGGAGGGTCTCTTGTCGTGTGGGACGACTTTCACTATCACTAATGGAATCAACGCTATCTGTTGGCCCAATGGAATCTTCCCCTGCATGGGGGCCATTGTATGTGCCCAACAGATGTTGACTACAGTGCAGTATTCATAAACTCTTGTCATACACTGTATATAATGTAACTGGCAATAAGGCAGCAGAGGAAAGGGTCTATATCTGCAGGCGCTTGACCTAGAATGAAGCAAAGCATTCCTAAGCTTTCTCTTGTCTGGAAAAGCAAAGGACTGTTTATAGGTGCTTTGAAGTGACAAAAAATAGACTAGTGCCAGTGGTGGGCGCCTTCCAAGCGTTCTGAAAAATCGCTGATTTGTGCCAAACACCGACGCCTGAGACCTACATCTGAGCGTGGGAGGTGATCACCCACAATCCCACAGCGAGAGAGAGAGAGAGGAACCATTGGCTCAGCTGTGATCATGTGTTGTTCAGAGTCATATGTTACTTATATTGCAAGACATCGCTCGTGTATCAAGTTAGAATTTATTAGAAATGTTTGCTTGTCTGGTAGAACACTCGCAGAACAAGTTACCCGCAATCCATGGTTTTACTTGCATATATATCTGTGGCACTTTTCATTTCAATACACTTCCTTGCTTCTACCTATGGGGCGAGTGAGTATTGATAATCCGACAACTGGATAGAAGGGATGGGTAGAGAATCCCTTTAGACAAAAGACCACGGCCCTGCGTGTTCACTGGCGTTCAGGGTGTAGAGCACCTCTTCTTAAACCCTGGGCATCCCAAGTTCCTACTCAATTATTTCAGATAGTCAGCACGCAGGAAGGCGATTTGTTTTGCAGAAGTACAAGGGACAGTGACATAACGAAAGTGTGTTAGGTGCGGACACAGCATCTGTAATCCACATAACATTAATTTGATGTGTGGTGTTATCCGCACTTCGCATATATGGGACATAAAGCCTAGACCCTGAGGAACTAACTCAGTGTTGCAAAGCTATTAAATGGCATTGTCAGGATTTGACCCAGGCCGTTGTGTCTTCAAAGCCTTTGAGGGGCCCATTGCCGGCTCATAACACTCCACCCCTGTGCTCATGAAGGTATATGTCTTGATACACATTTTGTGGCCTCTTACTTTCGGCGAGTCGCGTTCACGTAACCTCTCCTTGCTGTGTAAATGTGACGGAGCCCCCCGCCATTTGTGTCGCCGTCTGAGACAGTGCCTCTGGAGGTTGGCTTCACTTGAGATGTGAGCGTCTTTTTGTTCCCAAGTAAATAACTTGTGGTAGACTCCTTCCAGGAAGTACACCAGCAATTCCACTTTTAGATGCTATCAACCGCACTACCTTCTAAAAAGAATGTAGATACTACTCTTTCAGCTCTTTTTAATTGCTTAATGGAAACGTTATAAAGGCTTCTTTAAAGATAGTCATTATGGATGGTGTTCTTAACATGCGGTTACAAACGTGCGCTGTTGGCCGTGGGCTAAAGACAGGCTAGCAAAGCAGGTGTCGTTGCCCCAAAGCTCTTGATCTAGATTCTTAGCGTGACACCCGGAGGCTTCAAGCCTCAAGAGCTGAGCAAGTTAGGAGCCCTCAGTTAACCTCAGGCGGGACCGATATCGGGGTGCGCTGCTGCGTTTCCATCTAGCAAGAATACCGATAAAAGGTAAATAATGATAGCAGTGGCACCGATTTAGAGCAGGTTTTAGGGGGGCAGTTGAAACTGGCATTTGCTAACCAACTCTTGTTTGAAATGCTGCCAGCGAGCGCAGAGACAGGAAGATGTCTCTTGGCTTAATTGGCTCGTTTCCTGCAAGATCGTTTTACAAGATACCTTCCAGTGTTTACTTGAGTGTTTTCGACTATCTCTAAGAGAAACTTTTTCCTCTTGCTGATTATGGAACACTACTAATGACGAAACTTAGATCAAGGAACGATCAAGCCAAAACCTAATCTTCTCTTTTACTTACCGGTTTATGTTGACATTAAAGTTTTTTTGTTTTTTTGTTTTGTTTTGTTTTGTTTTTTTAAATATGGAATGATCCCTTTTCATCCCAGAGTTCACATCGCAAATATTTGAATAAGATAATCGAGTTCTTTTTCTACGTCATCATACAAGGTAGGGAATGTCAAGTAACACATGTCTCACTTTCAGTCTTTTTCCGTACACAACTAAAGGTATGTTCAGTTTGAATAAGCTGTAGGGTCAGGAGGACACCTAAACTCCACTTATGTTTTCCCTTCAAGCAGTTTAAGAAAACAGAGCTTTAAAAAATTCTTGAAATCTTAAATCACACCCTCAAAATAATCGGAATTCTAGTGGCTCAGTCGGTTGAACGTCCGACTTCGGCTCAGGTCATGATCTCACAGCTCGTGGGTTCGAGCGCCGCGTCGGGCTCTGTGCCGACGGCTCGGAGCCTGGAGCCTGCTTCGGATTCTGTGTCTCCCTCTCTCTCTGCCCCTCCCCCTCTCATTCCCTCTCTCTGAAAAATAAATAAACCTTAAAAAAATTTTAAAAGAGCTTTAAAAAAATCCTTGAAGTCTTAAATCACACCCTCAAAATAATTGGAATTCTAGCACCCCGTTCCCCTGGGTCTTCCTTCTGATGCACATGCTTTTTCACGTTAGGATAGGAATGTCATTAAAAGGCTGCAGGAGCCTCACATGCTGATTTTCCTAAGATAAGTAGTGCTTTATGTTGGACATTAACCAGTTCAGACTAATTTCTCCTGCTTTTACACTGTTGGAGTTGAGTGGACTGGAGAGAGTAGCAGTGGCAGCAACCACAGGAATGAGAGCGATAGCCATAACTATACCCGTAACTACTTGCTAGAAACATCGGTGGGGAGATTTTGACGTGCCAGGTGCTGTGCTGAGCACGCTGTCCTGTGTCTCCCCCCGCCCCCGCTTCACGCACTGAGCAGTCCTGTGGTGCTCCCCAAGTTTACTGCCCAAGGTCACAGCGTGGCACCTGGTGGAGGTGCGACTCCGGTTCGGGCTCCCGGACGGGTCTCGGAAGGACTGGTAGTCTCTTCCACTGATTTTTCAGGTCCTACCAGGAAGCTTCGGCTTGAGAAGTGGTTGTGTGCCTCTTCCGCTGTGTTTTCCCGTTTGTTCTTTTGTAATGTTGGGCACAAATACACTGATGCTCAAGGAAGGTACCGTTGAGGTCTCGGAGTGAGATCCCCACCCCCCCCACCCCCCCCCCCCCCCAGGGACAGTGGCGAAAGGTGACGTGTGCTAACCAGAGTCGGCGAGATATCAAGTGGCTTGCGCGTAGCCAAATCAGATTTGTCGGGTGAGAACGCCCAGCAGGTTTTGGCACTCCACCACAAACTCGTTGGCAGCAACCCTGTGTCCTTGCACAGCGTAACAGGGATAAAGGAGGGAAACATGTCCTGGAAGCAGACTTAGAATTTAGTGGCTCCAGGATTATGACACAGTTGCAGTAATAGAGGTAAATGGCAAGCCTGGAATGAGAGCCAAGGAAACAGAATCCCTGATCTCTGGCTTGTTTGGCTGTTTACTCAACGTGGCCTCTGAAATAGCTGAGAGCGTTCTGGAAGAAAGAGCTGGAAGAGAAGAGAGCACCTGCGTTCTCAAGGCTAAGACCTCCCTTTTGTAAACGCACTGATTTTTGAAGAGGGTGTGTGTACGTTTAATATGTGGGCGTGTTTGTTTAAGGAAGACGCGGAGCTTCAAAAGGCAAAATGTTTTGTGACCCAGAAGCGTAATTGCAAATGGAATTATTCCACCTGACGATAAAGTGAAAAGAAACCAGTTTGTAAACACACCGCGTATGTGGGGCTCCGGCCGGATCGGCGTCTGTCCAGCAGGAAGCTCAGACCCTCTGCACCCGTCCAGTCAGCAGCCCCGTAGACAGAACCTCCCGTTTGACCAGCGACAGATATTAACCGAGCCGGGGGGGGGGGGTGGGGGGTGGGGTGGGGGGGGTGGGGAGGCATCGGGTTTTCTCAGTTCAAAGGAAGAAAGGAATTTCACTTTCTGGCTGATGTTCTGATGTTCCCAGGAACTGATCGGAGATAGTGGGAATCCACCTTTAGAGAAAGGTGTGGGTAACCACAGCCTCGTAGCAGAGAAAAACTTCAAAGTGCACAAGGTGAGCAGTGCGGTTGCCCTAGGCTTGGGAGAGCCAGATCTGGAATTAGAGTTCTGATCTCATAAAATTCACTTCAGGCTTTTCAAACTGCCAGGCCAGCCTTCGTACTGTAATTCTTCATCAGACGGAGCTGCGTTTGGTACATGTGATGATTTCAGCACACACGAAAAGACAGCCATTTACTGTTGTGATGGGTTTTTTAGAACGGACGGTGGTGTTGGGAATACACAGACCGGCCTTTTCCCTCGTTCTCAGATCTGGAGGGCTCAGCTGCCTGTCGGCACGTCCTGGTTATTGTTGTGTTTGCCAGCAGAGCCCCGAGGTGGCAGGGCCACCTGACCATCTGGGGGAATCAAAGGCTCTACCTTAGTACGTTGGGCCCTCTTCCTCACTGTTTTTTAAATTAGGGTAAAGTATACACAATATAAAATTTACCATTTTAGCCATTTTTAAATATGCATTTCAGTGGGCATTCACAATGTCCTATATTCCCGATCCTGTAACCATCACCCCTGTCCATTTCCAGAACTTTCCCATCATCCCGGTGATCTCTTCTTAACCAACTGAACCACCCAGGCACCCCTACCGGCGATCTCTTCTTGGCAAACCTTTTCTCACCGCTCCTAATAAGGGTTTTCATTGCATCTTTTGTTTCCCTCTCTTTAGTTTTCTTCATTTAGCCGAGAAACAGTTATCTCCTAAAAAGCAGATATGGCAAAAAGTAGAAAAAAGTAGACCAAGTTGGGTAACTCGCTTGGGACTGTGAGTTTGATGAGCTTATCCTAAATTCTTAATCACAGACCAATGTTTTGGAATTCACCTTGTGCAAATAAATAAGTAAGTAAGCAACCTCATTCTTCAGTTCACTGAACTGGGAAGTAGGTCTTTATAAACCTTTGGATCTGGTTGTTATTGTTACCAATTACGGAGCATTTTCTGTCGGAAACGCGCTGTCTTATTTAATTCTTGCAACAGTCTAGCAGAGAAGGTGACATTCTGTCAGGTTTATGATTTTCAAACATTACCTTTACTTCCGATTGCTCTGAGCAGAAACGAGGTATGGAAAGGTAAGGGACTGGTCTAAGGTCCCTTACCCAGTTGGTTAATTCAGGTGGTCGCTCACCAAACCCTTACTTTAACCATCAGGATATAGTACCTTGTTTAGAGGCTTCGGAAGTTTTGCTTAGAAAAGGAAGAATTTATCTTTCCTCTCTGTCTCCCCTGGGCATCCCTGCAAAGGAGAACCTTGGTATAGTCAGAAGAGGAGAATTACACTGAAATGTTAAGTTATGGAACGCTATGCCAAGCCAGATAATGGTCCATTCAGCCTAAAATCCTCACCTGCACCTGCACATTGCCCTCGAGGTTGTTTATCAGACCACATGGTAGTTACCTGGCTGGTTTTTACAGAGTGGGCTGTGTTCCCAGGAGGGGTTCCCCAGCACATTCCCTTTTGGGGGCCTACGGCTTGTCTTGGTCCACCAGCCTGACCCCTAAATAAATGGTACCTGTAGGCCCTAACTGTAAACTTGACTGATATAATTTAAGCCAAATACCAGTGTCTGAAAGGTCAGAATATGATTGCCTTTTAGCTTTGATTTTCAAAGAACCGAGGAGTTCTTTTTCCCTGGCTATCTTGGGCTCTGAACACGTGGCCAGTCCGATAAGTGTCGGGCTTACCTCCACCTGGCCCCCGAATATGGACCACCCAGGCCTCATCTCTCCTGGCCAGCCTCGGACAACAGCCAATCCTCGAACTTTCGTTGCACCTTTGAAACCCACAAACGTAAAGGCGATTTTTTCCCTTGATTGTACAGGGAGAGAACCCGCTTCAGGAGGACCCAAACACTCCTGAGACAATCCTACCTGCTTCTTAGACCCCCTTTACGCCTCCCAGCACACCTGGCCAGGACTGTGAGACAGTGGGACGCTTGTCTCTCCTCCTTGGCCAGGAAGACTCTCCTTTCCTCCCCAGTGAACTTGGAGAGAGGAAATCCGACATAAAGCTTGCTGTGTATCCCTCAGACTTTCTGAATCTGAGGAAAGACAGACTTATTTAAATGTGCAAAAAAAAAAAAAAACAACAACAACAAAAACAAAAACCAAACAACCCTGCCTCTAGTCCAAGCCCTGGGTCTGGAAAGTTGGTCCTTAAACAAACAAAAACAGCAGTGTCCCCCAGGCGTCCCTAAATTCCTTTGAATAACTTGTGAACTGATCTTCTTATCAAGTAGGAATCTTCTTGAAAAACTAGAACCCACTCTGGCTTACCAAAGCAGAATTTTTTTGGAATACTGTGCAGGTGGCCACAGAATCAAAGGGGGAAGTCACAGCAGAGCTCAGAAGGTGCAGTTTTCCGGGGTCTCGGGAGAAGGAACGACATGGTCCCAGGGGGCTTTCGCCACGATGAGCTCGTGACTCAATCACTCCCGCCTTTGCGCCGACTCTGTCTGTACCTTATATACACTTTTGTTCTACGTTCACTATTACGTATCTCCGTGGTTTTCTCCCCAGATAATGAACTTGTCAAGAACAGAAATCGTGTCCCACTCGTATCCGTGTGCCTAGTGTCTCTAGCACACAGGTACTCGGAGCATTTAATTTTTTGTAAATGTTTGCACAGACTTTCCGTCTTGAGTAGGACGCCTGCTCCCTGCCGTGGGGCGTGGAACATCCAGGCCGGGGTGTCCTTTCCGAACCCCTTCAAGGAGGGAGCTTGTCAAGTCTATGGGGAGTCGACCTCACCAACATCCAGCTCTCCCCTCCACCATCCCCCCCCCCCGAGTCACCCTAGGAGGACCCCATTTTCACAGAATTCGCGACATTCCTGCCAACCCCGAACTCCTGTATGGACCTCCCTGTCTTTTCCCTGGAGAAGGCGCCCCTGCTGGGCCCTCTGGGCTCCTGTCCACGGAGGACAGTTCTCAAGGACAGAACTGATTGCGGTTCTCAAGCTCCGAACGGTCAGAATCGCTACGTGAAGGAAGCCTCTGAGGTGTGTTCTGAGCCGTCCTCACCAGAGAGTCAGTCACCGAGAACCGCCAAGCGCTGTCTCCCAGGGAGTTGCTAGGGATCAGAGTACACTCTGCTTCGTTTCCTAAAACAAGAACCCTGCCTCCCGCCTCCGAAGCTCGCCGCCCGTCTGGGACCCCTCTCAGCCAGGCCAGTCCGGTGCACCCCCCTCCCACCGCGCCACGGCTCCCCTCGGCTTCCTTCCCGCCTCCTCCGCCCCCAGATTTTCAGACTGTTTTCACGCCAAGTCCACTGGATCCTTTCAGGGGCCTGTCCAGCCAGCTGTGTCCTCTCTCTTGAGGCCTGGCAGTCATAACTTTGAACGGCGTCCCAAGCCAATCCTGCTTTTGTTTCCTATTTCACTTGAGAAACAAATATTGTTTTCTAGGTTAGCTGAATAGAATAGGAATACGTCTCCCTTGCCCCGTCCTGTGCGAGTTAGAGTTGCCAACGGAGAGAAACCCGATCGCATTTTCCACTTTCCTCAGCTTCCACATGTCCATCTGGGCTGCGGCGCTCACACTTCATCAGAATCACTGCCTGCCAAGCTCCCTCCCGCTTCCCGATTCAGTAGGTCTGGGGTTGAGACCAAACATTTGTATTTCTAGCAGGTTCCCAGGTAATACCCATGATGTTTGTCTGAGAACTACGCCGTTTTATATTCCTATAAAACAGATTCCTAGTCATTTTTATACATACTGTATATACTATACCTTCCTAATAAGTAACTGTGTGATCTTTTTGCCTGCCTTCAGTTGGCTTTAGGCACTCAGATACACAGTGAGAGAGTGAATAAGCGAATGACTGAAAGAAAAAAACTTCACAAAGATTTTTTTTTTTTTTTAGTGTTTATTTCTGAGAGAGACAGAGCACGAGTGGGGAAGAGGCAGAGAGAGCGGGAGACACAGAATCTGAAACAGGCTCCACGCTCTGAGCCGTCAGCACAGAGCCCGACGCGGGGCTTGATCTCAAGAACCGCGAGATCATGACCTGAGCTGAAGTCGGACGCCCAACTGACCGAGCCACCCACCCAACCGCCCCTACAGAGATCTTATTTATAGTTACTTCAGTCACCCTGCTTTGCGTTCACTAAACTTTGGTCATACTCAGCCACAGCTTTATTTGGGCACCCTTGGTTGGTGTTAAGCAAGATGTGAAATAGACCCAAAGAGGAGGCGTTAACTCTTCCCTTCCAAGGTTCAGAATAATTCTAGGGGTGCCTGGATGGCTCAGTCATTTAAGCATCTGGCTCTTTATTTTGCCTCAGGGCATGATCCCAGGGTCATGGGAATCGAGCCCCGTGTTGGGAGCTCAATGTATATATACAGTGGTTTCAAGTGCCCCTTGAATTTCCCGTGTTCCCGGGAAACACAGTAATTTCCCGTGTTCCCGGGGCACTTAGTAAAGGGGACCATAACAAGATTCCCTCTTTGCCAGGTTGTCTTAGAGGCAAAATCGACATGCCAACCAGTTGCCCTGTCATTTTTTTTCAAATAACTGTATTACTTGGACATCCAGATGGGCACTCAAGAGGTTAAAGAGTTCCTGCCAAGAATATGTTGATATTTAAATAATGGCCTGGTTAGATTATGTATTATACATTACAAACTAACAGGGCGTAAACCGGCAGCTTCGTACACGCACTGAACTCATCTTGGAACTGACAGAATTTGTTCTCGGTAAAAGCGTAGAAATATGCAGAGCTGGGAGCCCCTTAAACATGTAAGGGCTTCTGTTTGCAAGGAGTTACCACAGATACTTGGAGGCCACCCAGAAGACGTCCTTAAGCGCAGAACTCCTAGGCACTTCCTTTTGCCAGTGTCATGCCTCAAACTGCAGCAGCAGCGGCCAAGCACGGCCGAGCTTCGGGTCCCGGTCATGGCCGGGCAAAGCCACGTTCCCTGTACGGCCTTTTCAGTAGAGCCTGCTCCCAGGGTCCTCTGCACTCCACCGCCACGGATAGTTAAGTAGCTGTGACTGTTTGCAAAGGGTAAACTGTGGCACCAAAACCGAGTTGCCCAAAAGACAATGGACGTTTTGGCTCTGTCTTCAAGGCAGCGAGGGGACAATTAATAGGTTGGGTCCGTATAGCCGTGGTGGCATCAGGCAGCTATCAGACTCCCCCGACCCGTCCAGAATGTCCCCACACATACGGGTTTTGTCGTATCCGGGATGCCGGTATTTAAATGTGGACCTTTTGAGAATGTGTTGTTTTACAAAACTCCAGGGCACGAGACAGTATATCCCCGCGCTCTGAGAGCGTGGGCTCTGGCACCAGGCTTCCAGGGTTCAACAACAACAAAAAAGTAAGAATCGTGTGATCTCTCTTTGCTCTGCTTTATTAGCAAGGTAGGTTCCTCACAGATGTGCTTTAAGGTTCAGATGAGTTGATCCTCTTAGCGAGGTGCCTGGCTCATAGTAAATGATCGGCAGATACCTGCTGTTAGCACTTTGTTTTCTGATGAACCCCTTCTCGACCAGCCGTGTGTGGGGTCAGGTCCTCATGCCTGCTGTCCTCGCCCTCACTTATTTCCAGCTCTGTGCCAACAGGCACTGGAAAGAATAGCACAGAGTACAATTTGGAAACCCCCACTGCCTCAAGAGTCAGTCTTGGAATCCTTTTGATATCATAATTTATTTTAGTCGGGCCCAGAATAATTGCAAGGTTATGAAACATGCTAGTTGGAGCGGAGCGGTCGAGACGAAAATGTCCTGGCTTGCACCGACTTTTATTAGCCCATTTGCCCCTCAGGTAAAATGAGGAGAAAAATAAATTAAATCATCATTCTTCAGCTACTCATTATGTATTGTCTCTTCCTCTAGGACAGATGAAAGTCAACTCCCTCTTTTCCTTTTTATGAACTGATATGTGCGGAGTCTGTCCTAATGCAACTTTGTCTTTCTCACATGGCTGTCAACACTTCCCTCTTTTTAGTTGTGAGATTTCAGTCTTCTTTTGGCAAAATCCGTCTGTCCCTCCCCCCCCCCCGCCCCCCACTGCCCCCAGTTTAGGTAACTTCCACAGTGAAACACGTTTGGAAATTCCACTCGGGGACTGAACAGCTCCATCCTGGCTCCCAGGGGCTCCCAAGAGACCGCGGGTCTAATCATCACCCTTTAAGATTACGACTTGAAGACAAGGAGGACGTCTTTGTCAGCTTTTTAAAAAATCAAAGAGTTCCTGGAACTTTTTGGACCATACACACATATAAAAGCTAATTTCAATTTTTCTTATTTAAGGAACTGCCTGCAAACGTTGCATTTTTCTTTTAATTCTCTGTGTAGAAGCTAGTTCATGTCGACACTTGCCAAACATTTAAATCTAATTAAAGCAAGGATACCATCACGATATGCCAAGAGAATTCTTGCCTCAGGACTATTCTTTATCCCAGCGAGTCCTGATTTCCTCTTCTGGGGACCTTCGTCTTTCGCAGTCACATGACATACAAAAATGACCAAACCACTTCTGACCAGATTTTATTTAAAAATGCCATGAGCGTGTATGTTTTTGTTTTGCTGTCGCTATAATTGCCATTCCCTGAGACGCAGGCACGGTGGAGGATGGGAGACTGGAGAAGGACATGTGCTAGCTTAGGTCCATGTCCCGCGAAGGACGGAGCAAGGTCATATTTATATTGGCAGTTGGTCGAGTTAAAATGAACCACTTCAAAGGGACAGGAGGCTATGCTTAACTGAATAGGTTGGCTCTGAATAACTGGGTTTTACCTTCTGACAGGCCCAGGCATTTAATTATAAATGACCAGTCATTTAATTATAGAATGTTTCACATACTAAAGGGAAGAAAAGGGTGTAATAGGTTAACACATTTGATTGAGACCCACGTTTAGATGTTTTCCCTACAGCTGTTCTCTGCATTAAGAAACTTGGCGCGTAGGAAGTGCCCAAAACCTGATTTATTAATCAGATTGCTTCTACTTGAGCAATCACCTACATCTAAAGATCTAACGTGAAATGGGCTACTTCAGCAACCACCAAACACTCAACCAATTCCATCCTTAGTGGCACGGCTGGGTCAGAGGAAAGGCCTTCTTTCACCCGTAGAGATCACTTGACCGTGAAAGGAAAACCACGTTTTGAACTTTAGTTTTGTAAATAAAGACAAAGCAATGAACTGCCCCCTCAGTAGCTTCTCCTTGTTTCTCAGATATTTCCTGGGTGAAGATAGTAGAATTGAACTGGGATGAGGATGAGGATATTTTGATCTGCAGTTGAAAACATCACAACATTCTTATTTTCTTAACTACTGCAGGTCTAGTCCGTGGCTTACGAGTGTGTGTTTGGCACGACTGTTTTTATGTCCGCCACGCAAGCCAGTCCTTGGGCAGTTTCCCACGTGGCCGCTCCCCCTGATGGGAACGACCATGGCCGTGTGTCCTGTCCTGGACCCGCCCCCCCCCCGAACTCCCTGTTCTCACGGCCGACTGAGGCCTCATGGCTCCCCCGCCCCCCAACCCGGCACCTAAATGTGACAAGCTGTTGGCTTTCCTCTCACGCTCTGGCCCAGTTACCTTCTCATCCTGGTCGCTGTCGTTCCAAGCCCTAGAGTCTTCATAAAACATGTCTCCTGGAGCCTCCACCCTTCCTCCAAGACCCCAGCAGACCGCTTAGTGGTCAGTATACATTCTTTTCCTTTTCCCACCTTCGTGCCTTCCTGCATCGTCCTCTCCACCTAGAAGGGCCTAATTTGACCCTGACCCTTCCCTGTCCTTCAAGTTTCCACTCAGATCCCATCCCTCCACAAAGCCATCTGAATCTCTCCATCAGAATTCATCTTCCTCCCCCTCTTCTCCCACCAACTGCACTTTGTATGCTGTTAACATCCACAGTTGACTTTTTCCCAAACGTTTTGTGTTGAAAATTTTCATTCAGAAAAGTTGAATGAAAAGAACAGTAAACACTCACGTACTTGCCACTTAGATTCTACAATGAACATTTTATTGTCTTTGTCACACATCCAACCATCCATTCCTCTATCCACCCCTCAAGCCATCATGTGTATATAATATATATAATTTTTCAAAGCAAGTATCAGACAGCAGTACATTTTGCCCTAGACACTATTATATGCCTATTTCTCTTTTTTAGGTAATATTTATAGACAGTGAAATGCATACATCTTTAATGTACCGTTTAATGAATTCTGAGGCATACATACGCTTAATAATGATGATCACTGCCCATCTATAGAACATGACCATCACACCAGGGAGCTGGCTTGTGTCCCTTCTCAGTCAGTTGTCCTCTCCACGCCCATAAGCAACAGCTCTTCTGATGGTTTTTCACCAGAGACTCCTTTGGCCCACCTTTGGACTTCCTGTGAATAAAATCCAACAGGATGCACTCCTTCGTGGAAGGCTTTTGACATTCAGCCATGCTGTTGTTTCACTCATCAGTGGGTTGTTGTTCTTGTTACTGAGTGGTATTCCACTTTCCAAATATACCGTGTTTGTTTATCCATGTCCTATCGATGGAAACTTGTGTCGTTTCCAGTTGGGGGTTGTAAAATCCTTTTTTGTTGACATGCCTTCATTTCCCCCGGGTAAATACCTGGGAGGCAATGGCTGGGTCGTGGGGTACGTGTGTGCGAATCTTAGAAGAAACTTCCAGATCTTTTTCTAAAGTGGTTGTACCACTTCACCCCTCCATCACTGATATGTGACAATGCAGGCTGGCCCACAGCCTTGCCTACGTTTGGTCTTTGGAATTTTAGCCATTCTGGTGGTTGTGTTCTTTAGTTTTCTCTCCCCAGATGACAATGATGACATGTCTTCTCAGTGCCTGTTGTGTTTATTTGCTTGTCTTCTTTTGTGAAAGGTCTACTCAAACCTGTTGTCCCTTTTAAAATTTTTTAAATGCCTTTTTTTTAAAGAGTGTTTGTTTATTTAATGTTTATTTTTTATTTGTGAGAGAGCGCATGTGCGCATGGGGGGGGGGGGGAGGGACAAAGAAAGGGGCAGACAGAGGATTCGAAGTGGGCTTTGCACTGACAGCAGAGAGTCTGATGTGGGGCTCAAACCCACGAATTGCAAGATCATGGCCTGAGGCAAAGCTCTATTTAGGAGTTCTCCAAAATAGGAGAATCTGGAGGAATTTTAACCGACTGAGCCACCCAGCCGCCCCTAAATGTTTATTTATTTCTTTGAGAAAGAGAGTGCCCACGAGTCAGGGGAGAGGTAGAGAGAGTGGAGAGAGAGAGTCCTAAGCAGGCTCCCTGCTGTCACCATGAGCCTGACATGGGGCTCCATAGCACGAACCAGGAGATCATGACCTAAGCCGAAATCAATAGACACACAACTGACTGAGCCACCCAGGTGCCTTTTAAAAATACTTTCTATAAGTTGAAGGAGTCCTTTATATATTCTGGATACCAATCCATTATGAGATATATATTATGTTGAGTGTTTTCCCCTATTCTGTCATTTACCTATTCATTTCCTTAATGGTTTCTTTTAAAAAATAGAAGTTTGTTGTTGTGGTTGTTTTTGATGAGATCTAGCATATCATTTTTTTTCTTCTATGGTTATTGTTACTTTCTTGTCTAAGAAACCTTTGCCTACCTCAAAGTCACAAAAGTATTTTCTTCTACACCCTTCATAATTTTAGCTTTCACACTTAGTCATATTGTGACTTAGCCTGCTTGTCTTTGAATGCTCGTGACCTGGCCTCATCCTTTACACACAGTAAATACTCAAGACATCTTAATTGAATTGCATTAAAGACTGAGATGATAATAGAGGACTCTGTCAATCTTTTAATGTCTCTGTGTTGGAATGAGTTTTATGGGATCCACCCCCAAATTAAAGGCCAGTGTATAGAGCCCTGCTCAACCCTTGAGTTAGCCAAGAATTATCTGCCAAGAATACTGGTCAAAACAACAACGTTGACTGCTTGAATCTTGGCTTCTTTGAGAGTGAAGAGTGGCGATAAATTTAGCTTTTTACCGAATTGTTAAGACATGCTAGACACGATGCCTCCTTGTTTTCTATTACATCTTCTTGTTTTATCTTTATAGCCACCTCAAATGTTAAATGACGAAATCTGAGGAGCAGATATTTTAAGTGATTCCTCATTATACAATTAGAAAGTTGCAAATCTAGGAGTTCTCCAAAATAGGAAAATCTGGAGGGAAGCCAATAACTTGACTCTGATATGAGATTTCTACAAAAGAATTACACTTGATTGATTTTAAAGTGTATAGAACCTGACAGTAGAACTTGATAAGCAAATAAACGTATTAAGTTCTGAACCAATGCACTCAAAGATAACTAACAATTCAGTCTTCTAACATCACTCTAAGTATATAGTAATATCTGCAATATAAAAACTCTTGGGAGGGGCGCCTGGGTGGCTCAGTCGGTTGAGTGTCCGACTTCGGCTCAGATCGTGGTCTCGCGGTTCATGAGTTTGGGCCCCGCTTCAGGCTCTGTGCTAACAAACAGCTCAGAGCCTGGAGCCTCCTTCGGATTCTGTGTGTGTGTGTGTCTCTCTCTCCCCCTCCCCTGCTCATGCTGTGCCGCTCTCTGTCTCTCAAAAATAAATAATGTTAAAAAAAATTTTTTTTAAACTCTGGGGAAACCTATTTGGTCCTAAATCTCTATTCTAACTGCTGATTAGATAGTAAAAATATATTAAAATCATAAATAGCTTCAGGACCCACATAACTGACCATGAATTTTTTTTTTACTTATGACTTTTTGTAATGTTCACATAGGTCATAGAGCCAAGCTCTCATTTCAAAAAGCCAGAATGTTCCCCTAGTGTAGAATGTCTTTGTTCCTCTTTACTGTCTGCAGGTGGGTGTGCTGGCTGATCTTTTCTTTGTTTGCAGGTATGCTTCAGAAATGTCCTTCTATTGACGACTTTGTAAGTGCCCTTGTTTCTGACTTGGATCCGGACTTCGAAACTTTCCTCATGGATTCTGAGTGATGGAAGCACCTTGGATCTTTTAAATCAAGGCCATTGTAGAGATGAACTTTGCTGTAAATGTCACAGCTGTGAACTCTCGTTTCTGATTTCAGTATTCACTTCTGTAATAACTTCTGAAAAAGCTTATTAAATGGATGGAACTGGGAATAAATAATTTGTTTTAATTATTCTGGCTTTTAGCCTGTTTGGCAGATTTTTGAACATATGGAAATCTACTCAATGAGCTGGTAAAAACTAGAGCCTAGCGTTGTTAAATGCAAAGTATGGGCATTTCCTTAATCCAACCAGTCTCCTGTTGAACTTTTCCCCTTGCATTGATCTCTAATTGGTTCAATTAGAGACTTAATTAAAAGCAAACTTATTTTAGTTTGAAACAGTCTTTAGAAGAGTTATACATGTAGTTCTTTTGAGTGATTACCACTTGAAAATGCACGTGGAGTAATTATGGCTTCCAAAGTACTTGTAGTTGACTGCACTGGGTTCGTCTGAGTGCTTGGGCACTGCACAGGTGGACTCAGGACAGAGAGGACTTGAACTCATGCTTCTCTGGCTTGATTATGAAGGTACAAAGGGAAGTGCAATCAACCAGCAATGTGCCAAGATCCAGCAACTGGTAAACAAGGAAAGTGGGATTCAGGCCACGTCTGCCTTCATCCTGAACCCATCTGCTTTGCATCCTTGCATATTGTATCACTGCCTGTTAATAATAGGAGAGAAATTCTTCAGTGGGTTTTTCCTACCATCAAAGTCAAGAATTTAATTATAGACTTGAGCTTAAAATGGCATCCGCTAACACCCTCTTCTGCTTCTCACTAAATGACCAAAGATGATGCAAACGGCAAGATTTAAAATTCCCACAGCTAGAACACATGTCCAGCCTATTCGTAGGATCTGGAGGAATTTCTACAAGCTCAGAAACAGATGAGACCGGATGAAGAAATGTCAGTGGCCCACGCGTCCCGGATCCCCCTGGGCGCGAGGCTGACAGACCTTCCCTTCTGCCCCCACCTCCTGCTCGCGCTGAGAAACCCGAAGTGTGCACCTGCCAGAAGGCAGAGCCGCTGGCCTACCACCGGGGCGGGACGCTTACATTGGCCAGGGTGCTGCCATTTATCGCTTTTCCACCTCCTCCCCATTTGAATCTCTCTGTCTGCGAACACTTGGAAACTGCGCATCTCACAGTGAATACTTGGGCAGGAAGCAGGGAATAGGGCAAGCCTGCCAGGGGAGCTGTCTCTATACCCAGAACAGCACTTGGGAAGGGCGGGCTAGGCTTGGCGGGGTGATGGCCACAGGAAGAGCCCCGATCCTGGTGCCCAGGCAGGAATGCAACTGTGTCCGAGCTCCACCCCGTGGATTCAGTCTCTGAGCCAAGGAAAGGAAAGATCTTACCGGACAAACTCGCAGTACACAAACGCTAACTCCGTTCTGGGAATGGACTTGAAGACACTGACATCAACCCGCCGGTCAGAAACGAAGCCTCTGGGTCTTTTCCTCGCCGAAGGCGAGGGAGGAGGAGACTCCGTGTGGAGCCTCTGTACAAACAGAAGAAAAAGGAAAGGGAAAGACTACCTGGAAGGTAATAACTTGGAAAATTATTTTTTAAACTTTTTTTAATGTTTATATATTTTTGAGAGAGAGAGAGCGAGAGAGAGAGAGAGAGCGAGCAGGGGAGGAGCAGAGAGAGAGGGAGACATAGAATCCAAAGCAGGCTCCAGGCTCCGAGCTGTCGGCCCAGAGCCCGACACGGGGCTCGAACCCACGAGCCGTGAGATCATGACCTGAGCCGAAGTTGGATGCCCAACCGACTGAGCCACCCAAGTGCCCCTGAAAATTATTTTTTAAAGGAAGTAAATAAAGCACATTGTAGGAAACCTCTCTGGCATTCTTAATGAGATTTGAGAAAACACACTATTAAATGAAACCATAAAAGAGAAGCTGAGCAAAAATAATGTAAGAGGATAAGCTAAAAAAAAAAGGGGGGGGGCAGAGAAACTGAGACGTGAGTACAGTGATTTAAAACGTGATCCAAGCAGAAAAGAGCAAGACGGTCGAGGTCAACCTTGAGAAGCATCTCCGGATGCAGCTCAGAGAGATGTGGTGAGACTGACGGCCAGGTGGCCGAGAGGGGAGCCACCTCCTCTGGGTGACAGAATTCTGAGGAACGAAGGCAATAGCAAAAGATCAATTCTTCTGCATTTCCACGGGTCAAAACAGCATCCAGCACGTTGGAGTTGCTCTGGTGGATACATGCCGTTCAGGGGATTTAAGGAAACTTTTTTGAGATGGAAAGAAAAAATAAGTGTGCAGTTTAATAAGGGGATTTTGATGGTTTGCCCAGTAACATGAACGTACTTAATGCCACTGAACTGTACGGTGGTTAAAACAGTAAATTATACCTTATGTGTACTTTAGGTTTTTTTAATTAAAAACAAAGAAAAGAATCCTGCATTCCAGACCAAAACAAATAAAACGGTGAAAAGAGACCCTTGCGTAGACACAATCTGCCTGTCCTTTGAGAGGTTAATTACGAATATAATTAAACTTCTAAGCCAGCGTATCCCAAATTGGGCTTTGCAGAACACTTCCCAGTAGCTGTTACTTGTGAACTCAGAAGGGTCCTATTGTTAAATACATTTGGGAAATGCTAACTAAGTGTGGAAAGTTAGCAATCCTGCAATTACAAAACATCTCTAGCATTGCATATAGGAACCAGTATTTCCCAAACACATTTGATCATAGGACCCTCACCCCCTTTTTTGGAGTACCTATGGATGACATTTTTCACAAAGCTGGGAAGTAACTACTAAAAACATTCAGCTGGCAATAACAGGCTTACGCATAAAGGAACAAAAAATTACGGTGATCCCAGAATGCAGTTGTTCATCTTCATTAAATGCCAAAGGACAATGAAAAACCGTTTTGAGAGGTAAAGTCTGAGATGCAAAATAGCATTCTCAGATATATAAGGGCTCAGGAAACATCTAAGCTTTTGTACCTTTCTTTAAAAATTGCTAAAAGAAAAAGTACTTTAGGCCAAGCATCAAAGGAAAGGAAATCCCTGTGGAGCTTCTAAGAATGCAGAGGGGTCACTGCCTCTTTCAAAATAACAGCTGGATAAATCATAAAAGCAAATTGTTTTATTATGAATGCTTTTCCTTATGATGGGAATAAACCCATAAGCGCACAGCATTTCCTCGGGGGAAAAATTCTCTCCTGTAATCATGATATACCACCAGCTTCCAAAAATCCAATTCGAAGTACTTATGAATATATAAGCACTAAAAAAATAACGTAGAAAAAGAACTGTAGGAAAATGAATAAAATGTTAATGTGGTTATCTTTAGTGTTTGGAGATTGGCCTTTTATTTTTCTCCATTCTTCTTCTATTCCCAAACTTTAAAAAAAGTAGGCGATATGTTAATTTTAATCATTGAACATTTACAAAAAGTTTAATAATCATGAGAGAGCCAAATTTAAAGAATTTTTCCAATTCTGAAGAAATGCTTGGCTGCTGGAAGCAAATTCAGAAAACGTCTCTGGGACGTTCGCGGAACAATTTGTGCAGACAGACGTTGTATTCATACCCAAGGTCTAGTCTGGTTGGTAAAAGTGATTGAGATAAAACACTAAACAACGACAGTGCTCGACATTCGTGTGCCATTTTTCAGTTTACGGAAAACTTTGTCATGTAGTTATCTCATGGGATGCTCCTCACCTTTGAGGCAGGCGGGCTTGGTGACCTTGTCTGGTGGCACAGCGCCGGTCACTGGCAGACGCAGGACCAGAGCCAGCTTCTTGGGTTCCTTGCCAACTTCACTACCCTTCCCACTTGATACACGTCTTCAGGGGAACATGCGTGTTTTCTGTAGGCTCTCAAGTGTACACATAGACACGGACGCAGTGTTGTATGGTCACATGACCCATTGAGGAGGCCAAGGGGCCCAGGGACAGAGAGAAGACACAGCAGAATATGATATAATGTTACAACATCAGACCGGGAAAGCCAAGGACTTGCATTAAGGAAGATGGGGATACATCACAGTTAGAACATTTAGCAAGTCCTAGAGCTCCTGAGAGGTCAAAGGCCAGGGGAATTTAATCATGACAACATGAGTTGGTCTCCTTACGTAAGAGCAACATCAGCACCCTGTTGGGGGTGAGGGACACAACTATGCAGTCACTCGGGTACATACAGTAGCCGAGGTCCTGAGAACCACTTGGAACACACAAAAACACGCACGATAGGAAGTGTGACATGTAGTATGTTTGTCTCTCTCACGCCTATCCGTGTGGGAATTGTCAGCACGGTTGGTATTTGTTCAGACTGAATCACTTACAGCTTTCTCAGCCCTGTGATGGGTGCTCTAAATAACAAGGATGATTAAAATCTGAATTCTGCCCTCACACTGCTAACTGTGTAGTCGACAGGTGCCGAAGAATGAAGGGACTTCTAGTGTGTGGTTACAGGTTAGACCAGAATGTAAGAGCAAGTATGTCTTCAGGGGGCTCTTGAGGGAAGTGACAGGGAGGAACGAGAAAAGGGACCGAAATGAGAAAAGGGACTGAAGTGAAGGACTGCCTCCGTGAAACAGATGAGCAAAGGATTCCAGAACAAAGAGGTGACCGCTGCCCCAAAAGAACCAGAGAGACTGAAACCTAGACAGATTATTTTATATCCATTCCCCCCCCCCCCAAAATACAAGATGCTGGTTTTAAGGGGATTTTTATTTTATTTTATGTTTTAGAGAGAGAGAGTGCTAGTGGGGGAGAGGGGCAGAGGGAGAAAGAGAACAAATCCTAAGCAGGCTCCACGCTCCGCACAGAATTCGGGGCTCGGTCCCACGACCCCGGGATCGTGACCTGAGCTGAAATCAAGAGTCAGACACTCAACCGAATGAGCCACCCAGGTGCCCCTAGAAGACACTTCTAAAGCGTGTTGCTTACCACACCGTGTTGCTACCAAAGAACCTTGCACGGAGTCCCTGTTGAACGTTTGAAAAAAATGCCAAGCAAACTGTTTAGCAAACTGATAGCTGGTGGCATCCCGGGCCCTGTGTGCCTTCCGCCTCACCTGTGCCTTCTTAAGGCAGCTGCTTCTGCCTGGAACGTCCTTCCTTCTGTTCCACATGCCCAAATCCTACACGCACATCAGGTTGCAACTCAGAGGCCACTTGCCTGAGACCTGGTTTCCCTTTTTTGATCTTATGGCATATAATTAAATCTTTTAAAGAGCTCTTGTGCTTTCTACTTGATAATGTATGTGTTTGTGAACATGTTTATCACCCCTGCTGCTAGGTTGTTAATTCCCCAAGGGGAAAGGCTACATCTTTTGTTGTTTTGGGGTGGGTCCCTCACGACGTCTTGCACATCGTAGTAGCTCGGTATTTACCTAATGGATATTGTGTGTGTTATGGAGTTCTGCGCAATCCATGTATTATTGTGCTTTTTCCTCTATACCGTGAATGGGAGGAGCCTGAAGAGAGAGTCAAGAGAACTGAGGGGAAAGGAGGTCTGAGCAGTTTCTGTGTTCCCGGCACCCAGCAGTGGGTGACACACAGCCATTACCAGTTGTTGAACTGAACAAAATGGGAGGAGAGTGTGGATCGTGTTGGCTAAGGCAGGGAAGGGTTTCCAGAGTGGGGATAGTGATAGCGTCCAGGGCTGCAGAGGGGCAGGGGGCAGGGCGGGCCATAGCTCCTATTACACCCGGGGGCTAAGAGAATGTGAGCGGAGAGAGAAACCAGGTGAAAGATGAAACCAGAAGCAACGAGTGTAGGTCATCCTGTCAAGAAACCTGGTCAGGATAACGGCAAGGGCGATGGGATGGCATCGGATCTCACGATCACGTGCCTCTGAGGAACATAGAGTTGGATGAGTCCACATTGTCCCCAGAGGTGTGTGAAGAGTGTGAAGTGATGTATTACACCCCCGTCACCAGTCACAGGGCTTTGCAGTGTTGTGGCTGGCTTATGCGTCACGTTCTCCAGATAGACATCGTGATGGCTAATTTTATGTGTCAGCTTGGCCGGGCCCCCTCAGATAGGTGGCCTAACATCATTCTGGATGTTTCTGTGGGGATGTTTTTCAATGAGATTAATGTCTAGGTTAATCAATAATCTGGGTGGTCCTCACCCAATCAGTCAAAGCCTTGAATAGAACAAGAGACTACCCTTCTACAAGCAAGGATGAATTCTGCTGCAGACTACCTTTGGACTTCATCTACAACCTCAGCTCTCCTGGGTCTCCAGCCTGCCCACCCACCCTGCAGATCTGGACTTGCCAACCTCCATTATCATGTGAACCAATTCCTTACGATCAATCTCTTTCTCCTTTCTCTCTCTCTTCCTGACCCCCAGTGTATTTTTATTAGTTCTATTTCCCTAGAGAACCCTATTTCAGATTTTAACAAAGCAGGTCTCATCCAAGGGAGACAAATGGAAGGCCTGTTAGTCATGGGAAGTGAGGCATAAGGAAAAGAGCTGGACAGAGCCTGGAGGAAAGACATGCTGGCTGACTGCAGACATTTTTAAAAACTGCTATGTGGGAGGAGGGACAGCCTTTACAGTCCCCAGAAAAGCAAAACTATCAGTGACCTAAAGCCACAGAGGCCGTCTAGTTTTGACTCAGTATAAAGGATATCTTGCCAATAACTTGAGCGGCTAACAATGACACGGGGCCCTTCCATTACTGGAAATGTTCGAGCAGAAGCTGATAAGCGCCTAGCAGGGATGCTTCAGAAGGAGGTCCTGCTTGGGGATTGATACAGCTCCAAGTGTATCAGAAAGGTTTTAGGGGGTAAAGGGGATTTAGAAAATCCGAGCTAGGGAAACAGAGCCAGTTCAGGTCCTTTGAGAAGCAGATGGTGAGACAGGCTTAGATGCACAGGAGATTAGTTGGGGGAAATGCATGTGAAGGATAAAGAGGAGGTAGGAAAAGTTTGCAGGGAGAGCCCTTAGACACTGATGAAGGTCAGACAACCATGAAAGGAGAGCGGTGGGGAAGGCATATCAGGCAAGAAGAAGCAACTCAGAACTCTGAGAAGGTTTTGGGCAGGCCCAGTGGGGAGTCTGCAAGTCAAAGTTGCTCACCAGAGGGGTCCTGCCCCCCACAGAAACTATCCAGCATTCATATGGAAATGTAAACGACACAATACCCCAGGCCATCTTGAAAAAGAACAAAATCGGAGGACTCACACTCCCCAATTTCAACACATATCACAAAGCTACTGTAATCCAGACAGTGTGTTACTGGCATGAGGATAGACATACAGGCCACTGGAATAAAATTGAGAGTCCGGAGATAAAGCTTTACATTTATGGTCAATTGACTTTTGACAAGAATGCTGATTTCCTTCCAATGGGGAAGGAATACTCTTTCCAACAAATGGTTCAGGAATAGCTAGATATTCACATACAAAAGAATGAAATTAGACCTCTACTTCTTCACCTAAACCTACAAATGAATTATAGGCTTGAGTGTAAGAGCTAAAACTGTAAACATAGGTGTACATTTTTATGACCTTGGGTTAAATAATGAGTTCCTAGATAGGACACCAAAAGTACCAGAGACAAAATAAAAAACAGATAAATAGGACTGCGTCAAAATGTAAAACTTTTCCATTTTGCTGCAAATTACACTAACAAGAAAGCAAAAAGACGACCCACAGAATGGGAGGAAATTTTTGCAAATCCTATCTTTGATAGGGGACTTGATTATAGGGAACTTTTATGACTCAACGATAAAAGGGCAACATAACCCAATTAAAAAATGGGCAAAGGAGCTGAACAGATATTTCTCCAAAGAAGATACACATACAGCCAGGAAGCACATGAAAAGATGCTTCCCGTCATTAACCATTGGGGAAATGCAAATCAAAAAGACAGTAACAAGCCCTGTGGGGATGTGGAGACACTGGAACTCTCCCATTGCTGATGGGAATATAAAATGGTGCAGCTTCTTTGGAAAACAGTTTGGTAATGACTCAAAAAGTTAAGCATACAGTTGTCATATGACTCAGCAATTCTACCCCCGGGTATATACCCGTGAAATGAAATAGGAATATATTAAATATATTAGATCTATTGGATATTTATCTGAATATATATTTGTATAACACATTCATATGTAAATGTAAAATCTTTATAAATCCCAGAATTCATACATGAATGTTCATAGAAACTTTATTCATAATACGCAAGAAGCAGAAACTACCCACAGTTCATCAAGTGATACGCAGAGAAACAAAAGTGGTATAGCCGCAGAGTGGAATGTTACTCAGCAGTAAAAAGAAACAAAGCATTGTTACGTACTACACCGTGGATGAACCCTGAAAACATGATGCTAAGCGAAAGACCAAGAATTGTATGATCCTAATTATATAAAATCTCCAGAGTAGACAAATACAGAGAGGCAGAAAGTAGATTAGTGATTGCCTCGGAAATGGGAGCTGGAGGAAATGGGGAGTGAGTGATCACGGGTGTGGGGTTTCACTTGGGGATGATGGAAATGATCTAGAAGTAGTGGTGATGGTCGCACCACTCTGTGACTATACTGAAAACCATTGAAGTATATGCTTTAAAGAAGTGAATTTTGTGGCATATGAATTACGCTTCAGTTAGGCTGTTAAAAATAGTGCCAGAAACGGTCCAGCACCAGTACCCTCACCACGGTCCGTCACTGAGTGGAGTCCCCTGCCCAGGGGAAGCCCAGCCCACCAACCCTGCTGTGCTGGACCCCAAGGCTTAGCCACTGGTGCTGTCAGTCAACTGTAATCCCCAGCGCAGGCTCTCTTGAGGAAGATCTAAACAGTGCATTTCCACGGCGCCCACAGAAACCGCGGACAGTCCCATCAAATTTGCATGAAGTTATTTTCAGAGAAAGTATTGCGCTATTGCAATGAGTCCTTCTGCCTGGCACCTCATTCATTTAACAGACATCAATTCTCTGTGTCCCGCTGTGAATCAGATGCCATGCTGGGGACGGGAAAATCTGCTCACAACGGGGCTCGGACTCACAGACTGCGAGATCATGACCTGAGCCGAAGTGGACGCTTAACCGACTGAGCCACCCAGATGCCCCATCATAATTATCATTATTAACCGAGGATACGCTTACAGAATTTAAATTTGCCCAAGACCAAAACGCCAGTAAAAAGAAGTTACCAACGTCCAAATTCTATTCTTTCCCAAAGAGCTATGTTCTGTGGTTTTCACTCCCTGGTGGTCATCCCCGTCCCACACGGCAGCAGCGAGAATCAGCCACAGCTTAGTAACCCCAATGGGGAAAGGACACCTGTTTCACGATGGCCCTAGCACGTCCCTGGGTTGATTCTGATTGGACCCATCTTGGTCACATGCTCAGCCCTGAGCTAGGCACTGTAGCTACAGGGGAGCTCTGATGCATGGGTCATGTGAGGGTCACATGAAGTCTGGGTCATTAGTCAACCCAGGACGTGGAAGAGGGCCACTCAATTGGAAGCATGGTTTGGGCAAGAAGGAGGGCAGCTACACAGAGGGAAATGGTCACAGGAGGCCGACTGTGAGCAGAAGAGGATCCTCGACAGATGAAAACAATAGAAGAACCACCACCGAAGAGGGATTATGGTGCTTTGTGGGGCAGAGTGAAGTGCTAAGAGCTATGGCCGGAAGCCAGAGTCCACCAGAATGGACAGCTGTCCAACTGTAGCTGCTCTTCTGTACCCTTGAGACAAAGGTGGTGAGCCCCCCTAGAGCCTGGCAGAGGAGGAGAATGGAGGTGCAGGATTCCACACACATCTGTCCAATTTACCTGCAAGAGCGCTAGTTCCCCAGGCGCAGGTGCTCCCCATCGTGTGAGAGGTGGTGCAGGCTGAAGGTAGGGGCTGCTCCACGATAGAGCAGTGAGGTCTCACTTGCCTAACCTTGGCATCCTAGGATAGAGAGGGCCTTCCCGAGTTCATCCAACCCACCTCCGTTTCTTCAGTCTTGAAAGAACACCTAGCTGCTCACTGTTTCCCCCGTCACTGCCCTTGAGGTACTGGGAACCTTATTAAAATGTCACTTATCCTTCCGTTCAGCAATACGTTGGTCAAACATCTGTTGAGCGTCCATTATGAGCCGAGTGCCCTGCTGGTTGCTGTGGCCACAGAGATGGAGAAGACGTGCTCCCTGGCCGAAGGAGCTCGAAATCGAGTGGAAAAGAGATCCGTAAATAAGTGATTATCATACACAGTGAGGTACCAGAACTGCCCTGGTACAGGATGTATGAGGGCTGCGAGGACGGTGAGGGGCGCAGTGATGCCCGGGAGCCTGGAGGGGCATGAGGAGGGCTTCAGAGATCATGATTCGCGGAGTAAATTGTTATATATAGATGTTATTCTTATTTTTAGTTTAAAATTTTTTTAATTGATTTACTTTGAGAGAAAGAGTGTGGGTGGACACGTGAGTGGGGGAGGAGCAGAGAGAGAGAGAGAGAGAGAGAGAGAGAGAATCCCAAGCAGGCTCTGGGTTGTCAGCGCAGAGCCTGATGTGGGGCTTGATCTCACAAATCATGAGATCACGACCTGAGCCAAAATCGAGTTGGACGCTTAACCGACTGAGCCGCTCAGGCGGCCCCAGATTTTATTCTTATTTTTAAAATCGACACCACTTTGTGAAAAAAACAAACAAAAACAAAAAAAAAACTAGAGAACACAGAATAAGAGGAAAATAACCACAAGATGTTGGTGTCCCCTCAGTTTTCTCAGCAACATATTACCTATTGTTTTGTAACCTGCTTTTTTTGCTTTAAAATCCAACCATTTGAGTCCTACATATTTTTCTATACCAGTTTAATGGCTATATAGTTGTAATGAATGTGTTTGAGGCTCTTTGAGAGAAGTCAGTAAGCATCGCCCATCTTTCCCACCCCAATCAATTGAGATTGGTTCTCCACCTGCTGTGGAGATCTCACCACCCCCCTCCCCCATTCCTAATTAAAGCTAAATGGGGAGGCGTAATTCACCATAAGAGACACACTGGGCTGGCCAACTCTATCGCTCTGTTCATACACTGGAAGAACCCACCTCAGGGAGAGTTTAAAGGAGACAACCGGCCAGGTCCCCAGCTCCTGCATTGGCCCAGGTGGACAGTGAGGAAGAAAGGAAACGATGGCTCCAAGCACGGGGTCTCTGATGCCCCCCGCAACCCCCCAGCGCCTGTAACTCACCAACCAGTAGGACTCTCTGGGAAGCCCACAACTCTAGGGAAAGCAGCGGGTAGGACTGGGGGAAAGCCCACAACTCTATGACTATGAAGACGCATTCCCTGCTGACAAGAGAAGGTCCTGGCTCATTGAACCAAGTACCCTTATTGCGCATTTAGGTTGTTGCTAGACAACACTGAAGTTAAATACCTTGCTAATTAATCTGTGACCACTTAACGGTGATTTCATTAAAAGTTCTAGAAATGAAATTCCCAGGCCCAACAGTATCAGCGTGATTGAAGCTCGTGGTGCATTTTGCCCCATTTCCTTCTAGAAAGCTTGTATCGGTACACATTGTCCCGTGTGGACATGCACACTGTTTTCAACAAATATGACTGCAAATATATTTTCGCTTTCTTGTGATTTTCTTGACATTTTCTTTTTTCTGGCTCACTTTATTATAATATGGTATCCAATACACATATCAAATATGTGTTCATGGACTATGTTATCAGTCAACAGTAGGCTATTAGTAGTTAAGCTTTGGGGAGTCAAAGTTATACATGGACTGGGGCGCCTGGGTGGCTCAGTCGGTTGAGTGTCTGACTTCAGCTCGGGTCATAGTCTCGCAGTTCATGGGTTCGAGCCCCGCATCGGGCTCTGTGCTGATGGCTCGGAGCCTGGAGCCTGCTTCAGATCCTGTGTCTCCCGCTCTTTCTGCCCATCTCCCCTTCTCTCTCGCTCTCAAAAATAAATAAAAACATTAAAAAAATTTTTTTAAAGTTATTCATAGACTTTCAACTGCAAGGGGGAGGGGTCAGCACCCCTCACCCCCTGCGTAGTTCGAGGGTCAACTGCATGTGAGAGTGTATTTCCTTAACGTGTACCCATTCTGGATTAGTCCTTTTGTGTTGATCTTGGAGAATTTGTTGGGTAACATATCTGTAGTTTCAGTACTATTTCAATTTCGAGCCATCTTAATAGAGGAATTTTCCTGGTGGACAAGGGGATAGAAAGTGAGAGAAACTTCTTGAATAGACTGGACAATGTTTCCAGAGGCACAGACCCCTGAAATTGATCCTTAACACCTATCCTGTACATAGATCGTATTTTCCAACCCTGGGGGCATTGTAGTGAAGTCACGAGAGGATGATTCTGGGAAAATACAATTCCTTAATAGTTCTGGGGCTTGGGGCAGGAGAAGCCTAAGTGTTTTCAACATAATATGGGACGAAATAGCACCTGCTTTCTGAATGACAGTCACATGGGCGCTGCTTGGCCCATGGTAGGCAATGAATGAACTGTAATCTTTCTGGAATCATCTTACAGCATCTGGGGTGAGGGTGGAAGGTAAATCGACCTGATAGCAACGCCCCTTCTGCCTCTCGTCTGTATATATATCTTGCTCAGCTGAACCGCAGGGAAGAGGGGTGATGGACCCAACGATTTGGGCATGCCCAGGATTTCTGACCAGAATACCGCATTCGGGTATTCTGAATTCTGGTAACTCTCCTGAGCCACCAGGGTTTCTAGCAGCTGGTGGTCAGCCCATCAGCCTGTCCCATGCCTCTCCATGCCCTATATTCTTCACACGTGGAGCTGACAGAGATGTTCTCAGGATCTTTCAGGGTGTGCTCCCATACCCGTGTGAACTCTTGCCAAGTGAACACTTCCTCATCCCCACCCGCACCAGTAAAGGCCAAGCCAGGGAAGGGAGTGCCCAGCCATCTTGCTGCCCTCTGTTTGACTTTGACTCCCCACCTACAACTCACCTTTGTCCTCAGACAGACACCCTAGAAGAGGTCTTGGATTCCACTGCCAGTGGCCCATGGGCGTCCCCGCAGCAGGAGGCAGGCCTAGGGCCAGAGCCAGCCTCGGGCACCTGGTCCGTTATTCTGGGCACACCTCTTTCTGGGAGCTGCTTGGCTCAGAGTTTTAGAATCCTTTCTGTTTCTTTCCGGAAGTTAGGAAAACAAGATAGGAAACCAGCATACAACTGTCCCTTTGGAAGACCAGTACCAAAGACAGGTGGCAGATCAAAGCAGCTAAGGTGTCGGGCCACCCTCTGAAAGCAAAGGGGGCAAAGCCAGAGAATTAACCAGCCTTGGTCTCTGGGACAGGGACTCACTGAGTTGTTCCATGTCATTTGATGTCCTCTGGTCAGTGCTCTCTCCATCAACAACAGAGGTGTGTGTGAGAGACAGAGATAGAAACAGAAAAATGGAGAGAAATGTCCTGGCCACAGGTAGGATCTTCATAAATGCCAGGAGCAAAGTTTTCATTTCTCGAAATGACAAATCTCTGCCACAAGTAGCCCTAAATGTTTATTTTCTTACACATTTAATGGTTTGCATAGTTAATAAGTTTGGCTTATAAAATTCACCACCCAGCACAAGCATGTGTTTAAAACCCCCGTCCCCTACAGCCGTAAATAAATCACCTACTAAAGAGCCAGGCCTTCGGGGCCCACATAGAGAGCAGGGCTCTTTGCTTGGTATTCGTCTTAAGGTAAAGTAAGCTGAGGTCAACCTCAGCTGGTCAGAAGTCACTCCAGCCCTGACACGGCCAAAGGCCTGGGCCGCATGGATGCGGGCTGCTTTCTTTCGAACATTGCTGGGGACCAGCAATGGACGGGTTCCCTGTGTGCAGCCCCATGGGAAACGCACAGACAGGTGAGGTGCGGCCTCCCCTCCAAGGAGAGAAGACGCGGACCCGAATGAGGCCAGTTCCCGGCAGAAGGGAGGTGCCCCCTGGGAGGAGCAAAGCCCAATAGGGCGGCAGGGACAGGCCGGCACCGGGCTGGTTATGTGGGTGCCTGGGGGCAGGGT
Organism: Neofelis nebulosa; assembly: GCF_028018385.1. Taxonomy (NCBI): domain Eukaryota; kingdom Metazoa; phylum Chordata; class Mammalia; order Carnivora; family Felidae; genus Neofelis; species Neofelis nebulosa. The sequence continues at coordinate 239,733,454 of NC_080782.1, forward strand.
GCTCCTGTCCTTCCCCCCGAGACCCAGACATCCCCTCTAAACTAGGAATAAACCACACCCCCTCCAGCGTGCCTTCTAGCTTGGCCCCCCAGGTACAATCGCTTTCTTGCTTTCTCCTCGTTAACCAGCTCCCTCCACCTGTTTCCACTCTTGTGTCTTCCTCTGCCAGGAGTCAGCTCTTCTCTCCCCGAGGTATCAGCGCAAATGCCATCTCCTGGAGAGGTCCTCTCCGCCTGTGCCCGTGGGGGCTCTGACATGGTCTCACTCACAGCATCGCCTTTTCGTTCATTTATCAGAATGAAATTGCCATGCAATTTCTTTGTTTCCGTGGTCTCTTCCCCTCTAAGATGGAAGGTCTCTAATGGCGTGGACTTCTCGGAGTCCCTGTTGAATCCCCAGCATTTGGAAGAGAACCTGACTCATCGCGATTGCCCAGAAGATATTTGCTCAGAGGACTGATTTCGAGCATGTCTCACCTGCAGCCCAGGATGAATGTGCTCCATCAAAGGAGACCGGTTTGCAGGGACTCTGGTGCATGGGCCTCACGGGGCCCACGAGCTCCTAAATTGAACCAGTCTTAATCGATTCCAAGCAGGTTTTTTTATTTCCACAGACACAGTCACAACCACATTTTTACTTATAAGATGTCCTTTCCAAGAACGTTAATATTGTGTCAAAGGCGCTGCCTTGTAGAACTTAGAAAGAACTCTTTCTTTCCAAGGTAATAACATTCCGATTTGAATTATTTACTCATTTAAAAAGTGGGGAGGCTTTCCGTGGTAAAATTCAAAGGACTTTGCGTACAAAATGGTGAATGTTCGAATGTAAACAGATTTTCCCCATATTGGGCGTTTCCCATGAACACAATCAGCACTCCAAAAGCAAATTTATTAACCATAACCATTTGCTATGTTCTTTAGATAATTCCAATATAAACCCCATAATAAAAATGTACTAACTTCCTTTTTTCCCTCAAAGAGATTGGGGATGAAATTAAATAAAATATTCTCCACTTAAGGTAGTCAGTCCTTTTTAAAGAATAAAGTTGGCCCAACACTCCTTACCTTAAGATGAATGTTGGGGGATAGGAGAAAAAGGAAAGGTAAAGGTGAACCACACATTTGTAAACAGATGCAATCAGGGTGGGGGGCTGTCTGGGGTGTGTGGGGTTCGGGCCTCCCTCTGCCGCCCACTAAGTCACGGGCCAGCTCAGAGGCCCACGCAAGCCAGGGTGCGGGGGGTAAGAGGGAAGGGTGGGGTGGAGGTGTGGGTAGGGGTGAGGGCGGGGGGGGGGGAGGGTAGGGAGTAGAGATGGGAGCAGGGGGTCAGGGTGAGCAGTGGTGCCTGGGCCTGTGACGCAGACGACAATACCCGGGGAGCATCACACTCCAGGGACTCAGTGGGGTTCAACACCACGCACCTGGTTCAACACCACGCACCTGGCCACCCTCACCTAGCTCTGCATCCGGTGAGGATGCGCCTCATCCCAACAAGCCTCACTTGTTTGTTAAGCTGAAATAAAATCAATGACATAAATGGCTTGGTTCATCGGAAGAGAACCCTTCTGAGTTCTGAGCGCGATTCGCTCGTACTTGACAAATTGTGGGAAAATATACATAGCGTGAAAATGTACCGTTGTCACCATTTCTCGGTGTAAGGTTCTGTGGCTTTAAGGACATTCCCACCCCCACCCCCCACCCCCGGAACTTTGCCTCTTGCCCAGCGAAGACCCCTGGCTGACTGACCCCCAGCCCCTCCCGGGCCCCCGGAGGCCACGGGTCTGCTCTCTGTCTCTGGATCCGCCTGGCGTGAGTCTCGCCCCTGTAAGTAGAAGCGTGTAGGATTCATCCTTTTGCGCCTCTAACTCACTTTGGCGGCTCCTCAGAGTCTCCGCTTGGGGAGGAGGGACGGGACACAACAAATGGGCAGTGCGTTTCCGAGGGCGACGGGGTTAAGATACCGCCCAGTTTTGCGCCCTGCCTAACAAGGATTTGTGACGCCATAGGGCAAAGAGTATGAAATCGCGACCACAAGCTTGCATTCCTCTTTATTGTCTTGCTTTCACGTTATGCATCGTGTAAGAACTTTTGTATCTTGCTACTAGATCATTCGCAGACCTTTTCAGACGTTCGTTTTATTTTATTTGAATGTTCACTTATTTGGAGAGACAGAGAGCACAAGCAGGGGAGGGGCAGAAGGGGAGAGAGAGAGAAAATCCCAAGCAGGCTCTGCACTGTCAGCACCAAGCCCCTCGTGGGGCTCATTCCCACGAACCATGAGATCGTGATCTGAGCCCAAATCAGGAGCCTGATGCTTAGCCGACGGAGCCCCCCAGGTGCTCCCTTGTACATTCATGTTAAATAAAGCCACTTGAGGGGCGCCTGGGTGGTCAGCCAGTGAAACGTCTGACGTCGGCTCGGGTCATGATCTCGAGGCTTGTGGGTTTGAGCCCCGCGTCGGGCTCTGGTGCCTGCTTCGGATTCTGTGTCTCCCTCTGTCTCTGCCCCTCCCCCGCTCAAGCTCCCTCGCTCGCTCTCACCCTCTCTCTCTCTCCCCTTCAAAAATGAACATTAAAAAATTTAAGAAATACAGCCACTTGTGAGCTAGCCCTTTCAGAGACCTTCCTGTGCAAAGTACAGGTCCTTCGCCGAGCTCAGGACAAGGCACGTGCCTTCCTGTCCCCTGCAGATGATGGGAGAGTCGTAAGTCCTGACTTAGGGGTGGACCAGAGGACTGAGAGATCTGGTTTAAGGTGAGGGCCTGAGTTGGCCTCTGGAAGCCGAAGGCAGTGACGCTTCCAGTGTTGCCGAGGTGTGTAGACTAGACGTGAGCCACACGGAGGGGCTGAACCGTCCTGACACCAGCCTGACTGGGTTTCTGACACGCCAGTCAGATTGGAGAGGACTGGTTGACAGAGAAGCCAGGTTATAGACATGGACAGACAGGACGCCCAAGTCCTGGGGTGGGTGACAGGTCCTGGGCAAGGCAAGATCCCCGGGGGGACAGTGGCGCAGTCGAGTGCCTCATACCTAGAATCGGACTGGAAATTTCCACCAGCTCTGAACATAGCAGGACAGTTTCGGGCCAGGAGTTATTTGCGAAGCATCATTCCATCTCCTTGCCAAACGCTGCTGTCCTGAAATTTTCCTCCTCCATACGTGCTATGGACACAACGGCAATTCTATCAATGTTTAATTAACCTCAGTTTCTGGAAAACTCTTAGAAAAAACCCTGTTGGCTTGTCAAGAACAAAAGAGGTGGCTCTTGCCGTTAAAAGTCTCTCGAAGGAGTGGTTCGGGGGCCCTTTACAGCCAAGCAAGGCTGTGGTGGTGACAGCAGCCCTTAGGTGACCTGGTGGGAGGTCGAGGGAGGGGGGTGGCCCGTCCCTGCCTAAACCTTGGGGGGAAAAAAAAAAAAAGGACCACCCAGCCATGCGTTAGGGATGCCTGGAACTCTTGCATTTGAGGGGCGCCAGTGCAAAGATAGGGATCTCTTAATGCCCGAACGCACCCAGGACAGAGATGTCGGGGTGAGAGTTTTCCATCATTTTAAGCAGTCAGGCATGCTTTCCGTTCAGGTCCTGGTTTTTAAGTGTGGCTGTTGTGTTAGGTTATGCGAATCTTGCCAAAGCATCCTGGAACGTACCGTGGAGAGTGTGAGCCTGACTTCGTTGGAAGTCGTGAATGAGTTATGATGATTGTGAATTAACCACGGTTATTACGGAAAGAGTTCATCGTAGCTCACGTACATCTTAGGGTAACAGCCACAGTGTTTTATGGGCACTGTAAATGTCTTCAGAAAGTGTTAGCAGAAAGCATACACACAGACGTGTAATGTGCACATGGTTCATTTGATTCAATGAGATGCTGATTTAATCTGGGACGCTCACGTGTGTGCGTGTGTGTGTGTGTGTGAGTGTTCCTGTTAGCTCAAAGCCAGGGGCTCTGACTGCCCGAGAACTCTGCTGCAGAAAAAACATTACCGAAGTGGTAAGTAATGACCTAACACTTGTTATCAACGTGATGATTTGGGGCAGCTGCAGAATTTTTTTTACAATATGCTGTTAAAATCTTCGCACATACGTCTCCTGCTGGGTGGGGCACTCACTCTTCTGAGGATAAAGAGAATATCTCTGTCGCTCCTCTACCTAACAGCATCTTACCCACCAAGAGCATTCAGCGAAACTTTGTTGAATGAATGTTAGGGAAATTTTTGTTTACCTTCCGACGAAAGCGCCGTAAGAACTTGGCTGTGTCGCTCGTTATCGCCTGCCTCCTTCCTAGAACAATGCCTTGCACGCACTTATACTCGGGTGAGTGATGGGGACAGATACACTAGTGATCGAGAAAAATAGAAAACTTTTAAAATATGAAGACCGAAAGACCACGAGCTCTATGAAAAATGGGAGAGAGGAGGAGCATGACATCTCCCCAATTAATTGATATCAGTGCCTAAAACGCATCATCTCTGGGACTAAATCTACACTGGGCTCTGAGTATATCAACTCAGCGTGATTGTGGAAGAGAAGGACGCGTAGCCAATAAGCCAGAAAGCGAGAACTTACTCGGAGGCCAATGATGCATCAGCCAAAGCACGGGTTTAGAAGCTCGATAGTCTGAGCAAATTCCTGGATCGGCCATTTAATAGCTGTGCCACCCTTGCTGGATTCAGGCTCCTTGTCTAGAACACTGGGGTTGTGATGCCCACCTTCACAGGTAGAGAAAGTCTATTTACTCAGCGCCTGCCTGGTATATCAGTTCTCAGTACCTCCTGTCCGGGTCCAGCGGGAAGGGGGAGGCATGAAGAAAAGTCTGTGAGATAAAATGTTCGAACGTGTGACACAGATGGAGGGTCACAAGTCGAAGCAATGAGTGCATCATACGAGGGGACGCCTCATGATGAGTCTCACTGAGCTACCTTGACACTTGGGTTAAGACTGACACTGCTAAAATTTACAGCCGAGACTTTGGCATGAATATTATAAAGTTAATAACCCTGAAAGTTTAGCTTGAGCCCAAACAAGACTTGGCCCTCCGTTCATTTCCCAAATACTTATTAAGCCCCTGCTTTGGTACTTTTTAGGTACTAGGGAGGCAATAGCGAACCGAACTGTCCAAGCTTTCTGCTCTCGTGGCTCTTACGTTCTGCTAGGACGTGACAGAAAATAAAATAAGCAGCCAGTAGGTTCAAGGGCAACAAGTTCTATGGGAAAATAGGGAAGGGAAGGCGGGATCTGGGGAAGCATGCAATTTGAAATCGGGTTGGTCACAGGCAGGCTCATCGGGAAAATGACTTCTAAGAGGACAGTGAAAGAGCCGAAGTTGTCACGAGAAGAGCAGAGGAAACAGTGTGTGAAAAGGCTCTGTGGTAGAAAGGAGCCTGACCCTTTGAAGGCTGTAGATGTCTATCTCGAAGCACTGAGCTTTGCTAAAGACTAACAGTACAGTTTTCAAAACCCGAAAGTTTCCTTCACACTGGTGTCTGACATCCTGCTGTTCCTAGGACACACCCCCTGTTTGTGATTGGTTCTGGGACTCAGAAAGGTACCATGACATGAACTCCGACCCCTGTCCTCCTGTTCTTTCTGGGTTTTATTTGGAAAATATTTACCTATCGCTTACCGCATGCTAGATGTTTTCTAAACACTTTAAATATATAAACCCATGGATGCCTGGGTGGCTCAGTGGGTTGGGCACCTGACTCTTGATTTCGGCTCAGGTCATGATCCCAGGGTCATGGGATCAAGCCCCATGTCGAGCTCTGCACCGAGGAGTCTGCTTAAGACTCTCTTTCTCTCCCTCCGCCCCTCTCCCCTTCTCATTCTCTCTCTCTGTCTCTAGAATAAGCAAATAAGGAGCTCCTGGGTGGCTCAGTCGGTGAAGCATCCGACTCTTGCTTTTGGCTCAGGTCATGATCTCGAGGTTCGTGAGTTCGAGCCCCACCATCGGGCTCCGTGCTGACAGTACCGAGCCTGCTTGGGATCCTCTCCTTCTCTCTCCCCTCCCCTGCTCACGCTCTTTCTCTCTCAAAATAAGTAAATAAACTTAAAAAAAAGTAAGTAAATAAATAAAACTCACTTCATTCCCATCACCGTCCTGAGATACTTTTGTTGTGCCCATTTTACAGGGGGATAGACCGAGGGACAGGGAGTCTAAGATCACAGAGCCCGTAAACCTCAGAGCCGCGATCTGAGCCCGGGGCCGACCGGCTTTGGGGCTCATCCCCTTTGGCTGCGCCCTGTGCAGCCTCCCGCGGGGACGCCTCCCTTCCCAGTGGGGAGCCTGAGCCGGCTCAGACCAAGTCCGGGGAGCCAAACGTGTGCCCCTCTTCCCAGCCCCACCTTCGGTGGCCTCGCTTTGGTAACGTGGGATCCTCCATGGAGGGAGCGTCCGCGCCCCGGGGGTCAGCCGCGCCACAGACCGGGGCCTCATCGCGAGGGACCGGTTGTCACACGTCTCCCGGCACGTGACTGACCCCGCGCCGGGTTTCGATCCCCCCGTGACGCTTCCCCTGACTCGACCCAGTCGGGCACGGATGAGTCCGGTTTTCCCCGGGTGCCTGCCCCCCTCGCTTGCAACACGAGCCCTCTGGTGGAAAAGCGCTGTTTCTCTCTCGCTGTATCCCCAGCACTTGGGCGGGCAGCAGGCATCAGGCCTTCAGCAGAGAGCTGGGCACACGGCAACTGGTCACCGTGCCGGCTGCGTGTGTGTGTGTGTGTGCGTGTGTGTGCTGAAGAGCATCTCCAGTCCTCCCGCTGTTGCAATCGACCAAGTCCGGGGAGCCAGCGGTCAGGAAATCCACTGTCAGATTTCCTGACCTTTGAGCCTTTTCTTCTTAACTCTTTACATCTCGGCTGCTGCGGTCAAAGGAGGGACGCTCCTCAGTTGTCCCCCTACCCGGCAGGTGGTCAGGACGGCCACCATCGTTGCCTGGAGGTCACCGGTTTGATAATTACTCCCGCAGACACCTCCTGCTCTTCTGGAGTCCCGGCTCCCAACCTCGGCGTTTTAAGAGGCCTCAAGAATTTCCCAGCAGCCCCTGGGAAAGTAGCTTATAACTTTTATGAGGCCCGAGCCTGTGTGGAAAGTGGTACAGGAGAGGCCCGAGGGAGCTCACGTTGCTTATACCGGAGGCCTGGGGCCCGCTTCTCACTGTCGCACCAGCTGGAGACTCCGCGGGGTCTGGGCTGAAGCCACCCTGGGCCCCTGGTGAGAACCGTCCTTCCTCAGGCCTTGAGAATGTCTGTTGTCTCACTCTTCCTGTGTTCAGAACCCTTTACTCGTCTTCGTGATGCCTCGTGATACTCCTGGCCCGTTAGAAAGTGCTTTGGCTCCAAGTTTTAGAAGGTTGTCAGAGGGCAGGGCTGCGTTTTCTGCGTCAGTCCCGGAAGCACTTGGTTTGGGGTGGGGGAGAGAGGGTGCCGGGCGGTGCTCGAGTCTGGGTCCCCAGTCACCATGTCCCTTTCGCGTCCCCATCGTGAGCATTCAGGTGATGGGAGAGGGACCCTGTCCAGTGCCGGAGTGTCCAGTTGTGACTGGGGACCTAGGTGTCCTTCAGCTCGAATGGTTCTGGTGGTTTCTAGGCTGTCATGGCCAGAGGAATACGGAGCCCTGTCCGGGCTCCAGGGACTCTGACATGGAGGCCTCGACTCAAACTACAGTGGCCAAGCAAGCCAAAGTGGCACGCCATTGCATGCTAGGCTTCGAAAGACTCTAGAAACCAGGAGAAAGCACATGGCTGAGGCCTCGGGCCAGATGGGGCTTCCTTTGTCCAAGCCTTACCCCAAATCGTAGCCAGTGGGATAAATGAAAGGGATGAGGACAGGACAGGGCCCGGGAGGCAGGTGGAGGGCTTCGGACAGCAACACCCTGCTCCCCAGGACCTGTGGGCCGACAGAGACCTGGCCCCACCTGCCGTCCTGCTCCTTCATGCAAGACCTGGGGAGGCCCAGGCCTGCCCTTTGATCCCTCGCTTGTAGAAATGTAGCTTCTGGGGAGGGGAGGTGTGTGTGTTTCTTTAAGTTTATTTATTTATTTTTGGGAGAGAGCGCACTTGCAAGGGGGGTGGGAGCAGAGACACAAAGAGACAGAGAGACAGAGAATCCCAAGCAAGCTCCTGTCAGTGCTCAGTGCGAGTCCCATGTGGGGCTTGAACCCATGAACCATGAGATCGTGATCTGAGCTGAAGTCACACACTTAACTGACTGAGCCACCCGGGTGCCCCAAGGGATATATAGTCTTTTAAGAAACATAGGTGACTGGGGTGCTTGGGTGGCTCCGTCGGTTGGGCGTCCGACTTCGGCTCAGGTCACGATCTCGCAGTCCGTGAGTTCGAGCCCCGCTTCGGGCTCCGTGCTGGCAGCTCAGAGCCTGGAACCTGCTTCGGATTCTGTGTCTCCCTCTCTCTGCCCCTCCCCCTGTCACTCTCTGTCTCTCTCTGTCTCTCAATAATAAACATTGTAAAAGATTGAGAAACACAGGTGATGGCATTATAAATTAATTTAAAAATCAGTGGCTCTCTCATCACCTAAAAGATTTACTGAGATCCCCTGAGTGTAGGAACCCGGTCACTCTTCTCCCGGGGCCTCAAAGGCCCTTTTACTGTAAATTTCCAGACCGAGAGCCCGAGAGGCTGGCCGGCCACTGGAGCATTTCATTCAGGGGCAGCACCCCATAAGCATCAAATGCTAACTATTTTTATTTCGATCACTAATTTTATGATTTTTGGTAAAACCAGTTTTTGTGGAACTCATTTCTTTTCTCCCAAGCTGCCCCAGCGTTATGTATTTTCTTGAGCCAAATAATTAGTCTCTGACATTTTTTGTTTGTTTGGTCTTTTAGCCACAAGTAAATTCATGTTTAAGCGATAGCTCTTGAATTACGCAATAGAAAAACAGCAAAGCGTTTTAAATTTAGTTTTGTAGGTCATGTGATGGGAGCATGGTTTCACATACGATGGAAAAAGATGTATTGCATTTTCAAAAAAGTGTTTCTTAATCTTTATTTTTGAGAGAGAGAGTCCCACGGCACGAATAGCGCGGGTGCTGATTTGCTCCATGTGACCTCTGGGAAGCTACCTAACTTCTCTGTGCCCCAGTGCCCTCATCCATGAAATATGGATGAAAGAGAATACCTACCTCCCAGAGTCATTCTGAGGATTAAACATGTTAATGTGAGTAAAGCCTTAGAACCCTGGACGGCACAGAGTTAGTACTTACTAAGTATGAGTGATTGTCTTTTCCATCATGGGTTCAAAGCACTTGGGAAAATTCAGTATGTCGGAGTGAGAGAGACAGTGAGCCCAGTGGCAGAAGGGCTGGAAGAGGGGTTCTGAGAGGAAGGCCAAGGCCTTTGAAGGCACCACCAGAGAGGTACAAGCCCCTGGGACTTTTAGAGAATCAAAGGAGAAATGACTTCTTTTTTTTTTTATTTTTTTTTCAACGTTTTTTATTTATTTTTGGGACAGAGAGAGACAGAGCATGAATGGGGGAGGGGCAGAGAGAGAGGGAGACACAGAATCGGAAACAGGCTCCAGGCTCCGAGCCATCAGCCCAGAGCCTGACGCGGGGCTCGAACTCACAGACCGCGAGATCGTGACCTGGCTGAAGTCGGACGCTTAACCGACTGCGCCACCCAGGCGCCCCAAGGAGAAATGACTTCTGATTTATAGATGTTTTTAAGTTTGTGTGTTTATTTTGAGAGACAGAGAACACATATATACACACATGCGAGTGGGGAGGGGCAGAGAGAAGGGGGGAGGGGGAATCCCAAGCAGGCTCTGCATTATCAGCACAGAGCCCAACGCCAGGCTCGAACTCTCAAACTGTGAGATCATGACCTGAGCTGGAATCAAGAGTTGGACACTTCACCGACTGAGCCACGCGGGGGCCCCTCTAATTTACAGATTTGAAACCATATGACATCGGGGAGCGGCGACTCAACTTCCAGTCCCCTGTGTCCTCGTCCCGCTGAAGTTCACGCCATTCGTTCTGCACGTAAGGGTCTAGCCAAGCGCTGGGCCCGTGAGGCTCGGGAAACGTCCGCTGAAAGCGTGACAGACTGATGTACGTCATACAGCTGACGAAGGCCCCCGGTCACGGTTACCTGCCTGCAGCCTGCAGTCCGGTGCCCTTGGAGGCCGCTGGGGAGCTGGCTCTTCTGCCAGGGCCCCCCAGGCCGGCAGGCCGCTGACCCGTGGGTGCTGGAAGGCAGGGCTGCCCTCCCACGTGGCTCTCCCCCTCGGCTTCCTGTGCCGTCGCGGGCCCGCGGCCGCCCCAGGAGCCTCCCCGCCCTCTCTGCCACACGCTTTGGTCCTTTCTGTCCCCCTCTGCTTTTCGCTCTTCCCTTGGCTTTTTTGTGAAAACGCAGGCAGGAAATAGGTCACCAGAAGTTAGAGAAAGGCCAGGCATGGCAGGAGGGCGACCCAGTGAGAGGTGATCTCTATCATGCGGCCTCTCACAGAAGTCAGGGTCTTGGCGAGTGGAGGTGGAACAGGCAGGCTCGTCCTTGAGAAGTTTGCCCTTTGACGGTGTAAACCCTTTGGTTCTCTGGAAAGGCTGGTAGGAAATGTCCAGGGCCTTCCCCCTGAGCACACCCAAGGCTCTTGGGGACCCGTGCCACGCGGCCACGCAGACGCTCTGGTGGCTTGTGATACGCTTGGCCTCTGCACACTCAGAAGAACCGCTTTGGCCAACGGTCCGTGGCCTTCTGCTGCCCCACGGCTGTCTCCACAGCTGTCTGGCTCCCAGCAGCCTGCGTGCCTCAGTTAGTTGGCCTTCCCGCCCTCAGCAGGGCCGTCCATGGCCCCGGTGCTTGGCCCTCACTGTTCCCAGTGGCCCCTTGCACAAGCTGTGGGTTTGTCCCTCCGAAACCAGTCCCTCCCACTCGTTGCCCTTTGTGGTTGCTCGCCTTCCAATCCCCTCCATCTCATCTAAATCTCTCTACTGTCTGAGGGCCCTGGATGTGGTCTCCGAGGGCTCAAGGAGCGGTCTCTCCCTTCCTCGGTCCATGACTTCATGCCTCAACTATGCGGCTCAGAATGACTTGTGTTTTGCGTGGTCGTTTCGGCTGTATCACGTTACCAGCTCACATATAATTTGTTGGCCTTTTCTCACTCCCCTGAGGTCTCCTTCGGTGTTTGTATTTTCCAGATACTTTATCTCTTTGCCATTAATAACTATGTGTGGGATTCCCGTCCCCCTTAGTGCAAGAGCTTGCATTTTTTCCACATTGGACCGCCTTTTATTTGCTGCCCTTAATTATCACCTCTTGCTACTGGTATCCTATTCTCATCCTTGAGTGGGAGGCTTATTTAGTTTCAGTTAACGGGCCACCACCTCCCCTGGTCTTCTCACCAGGGAGGCGACGGCAGAGAGAATTAACTTTCTCACGTAGCCAATGGCGCTCAGCCTTCTCCTCCCGCCTCACAGACTGTCACTTACTCAGCGACTCCTCTGGCCGACCAGGGCCCATCTTGGCAGTTGATGGAAAGACTCCAGAGATACGACCTGTGATGCAAGCATAAAATCACTGGGACTTCTTCACAGGGAACTAGACCCAACGACCTAAGGGTTCTTGTGGGGGAGGCATTACTCTATTAAGGACAGAGATTAGCTCTATTTTCCGTCTCTTTTACATGACGTCAGTGGGTTAGTGCTAGAAGAAGGGGTCGCATTTAGATTCGAGAAAACGCTTTGCGTAGCTCATCGTGAGGCATGGGGTGGAGAAGGGCCAAGAAAGAGCTCTCAAGGGCAGGAGCCGGGGGTGGTAAGAGTCTCCTCCTGCGTGATCTTTGAAAATAAAACGAGGATTGTTCTCCCCAGAAGGGCTCCAGCCTGGCCCTTGTAAAAGCGGATTCTTAGTACACGAAACTCTGTCAACAGCTCCCGGCTTTGACTCCAGTCCTTTGCACGTGGTTCTCAGTGATGTTCTCTCCTTCTGTTCTGTGTGAACCATTTTTCTCCGTTATCTGTAGGTGTAGGAGCATGTATAACCTGCAAACGAGCAGGTTCACAATAGGCGTTCTTGACCCTAGAAACTCATTTGATCTCCATCAACCTCATCACACACTGTGAAAATGGTTTGCACGTGAAGGGCCTACATGTGCTGCTCAACTCGGATCTCATACCCCACCGTGAACTGATGGCTTCAGAATCCATCGTGTTGGCAGTCGGTAACTCTGGGAGGGGGCTCGGCTGTGGGACCGCGTGAACTGGGTCCTACGCTGCTGACGCTTCTCAACCGTGACGCCCAGTGGCCTGCTACCTGCATCGGTCGTGGTGGGAAAATTGGCAAACGTGGTGGTGGTTTCTGGGGGTGATAACGTGATGACAGACATGAGCCCGAGTCCGTGGTTTTCCCTGAGTCCCACTTTTCCCATATTGATATGTTTATATTCAGGACTTCGTTATACATAAGGTTCTTCTCAGCTCCCAGTGACTCTACAGGCCTGAGATGGTGAGGCAGAACACCTCACCCCTGCCCAACCAAGGCTCATAGAAGTGGGTGGATTTTCATAGAATGGGGTCGATTGGTCAAAATTCTATACTTTCTTTAAAGTGCTACTTTTCCAGCCTTTTTATAGAAAAAGTTTGAGGAAGAATGAACTAAGGCATCACAAGGGCTGAGAAAGAGCTCAGAATCTAGTGTTCCCTCGGCTATTTTTCGGAGGTTCCCCCAGTTTCCATACCTCCCTTCTAGAACCACCACGGCTCCCCACAGCACAGATCGTCAGAGCCCCTTTGTAAAGCACAGGAAGTAAAGACGAGCCGACTCTTCTCCACAAATGGACATAACCATAGATCCGCAACCAGGGAAAGGAAGTCACCAGTTGGGCTTTGTCAAGAGAACCTGGACCTCAGACCCCAGGGCCTGACAAATGCCACCCGGTTCTTCGCTTAAAGCCATCGTCGGATGCTTTTGCTGTACTTAGGAAGGCGTTTGGTTTTCTCTGATCAGTTACAGCAGGGTTTCTGAAGGTTTCCTCTTCATTTTCCTCTTCAAGTTACAGTGATTCGCGATGCTTCTAACCCCACGAAAACAGAGGCAGAGGTGTCCACCACCTGGCCCCTGAACAGGGGGTTACTCAGCTCACAGGACGGGGCTTTCAGACAGCGGGTCCTAGTAGGCCGGGCGGGGATCTTGTAATGAGAGCTGCAGGCAGGGTTGATGCAGGGGAAGGAGAGGCCAGGAGGGGAAGCCATGTTTCGGCTGCTCCCAGGACCCCCTGCACTTCACCTGTATCCCTTCTGCCTCCCGTTTTCTCGTCATGCCCCTCACCTTGCCATGTGATGAAGACACTGCAATTCAGGTCCAGGGTGGGGGAACTCAATTCAACATGGGAACATGGGGGCCTTTGTTTCAAAAGTGACTGAGCAGAGCACGAAACCGGACGTGGGGCCCTTCTGAGCACAGGGTCCCGGATGACTCCTGGGTTGCACAACCTTGGAGCCGACTCTGGCCCTGGGACGTCACCAGAATCGCAGAGTGGCCCAGAAAAGGCCAAGGCAGGCTTGTCAATGCACGGGCCTAGGCTCAGTCTGGGCGATGACGGCTCCTGCCCGCATGGAGGGTCCCCGTGAGGCTCGGTCACCAGTGCGTGGGCGGGCTCCCTGCCTGGCTCCCTCCTCGGAGGCTCCAGTGCACACACGGGCCCGCTCCCAGGGTCCTGTGTCCAGATGAGAAGACACCGCCATGTCTGAGAGGGGATGTGTTGCAGGTAGAAATCTAAACCTTAGCCAGCAGAGTCAGGGAGACCCAGGGTGAGTGGCACGCACGTGGCCCGCTGCTCGAACGGACTTCACGGGAATGGGAGCCGGAGGCCCGCAGCGAGGCCACAACAGAGGAGAGATTCTCCCTCTCCCCGGCTCAGGCCCCGACGGCCGGTATCAGATTCAACCCCAGCTCACCTTCCAGAAGGGATCGGTAATAGCTTCCACAGGGCCCGAGGGCTCCTGGGCCTTCCTGCACCCAGGCAGCCCCACGGGGCCAGGCATCGGGAGCCACAGGTCCCTAGGGAAAAGCACCTCCAGGCGGCTCGGGCGACTTCCCAGGCACAACTGCTGGGGTCGCTGTCTCTTAGTAGATGCTCCATGGCCCAACCCCCTCCCACTAGGAAAGGGGTCTGCATCCCCCCCCCCCCCCCCCCCAGGATGGAAACACTGTGCAGGTAAGGCGGAGGGGACTTCCTGCCCAGCGGGGCCCCACGTGTTGTTCAAACCGACAATGACATGCATGTATCTACACTCCTGAGTGTGCCTTGTGCCTGGGTGTGCATTTTGAGCGTTAAGATTGAAAAGGTGAGTATGTGGACAGCCAGCTGATACAGACGGTCGGCTTACTAGGAAAGATGCCCAAACACTCATTTCTGCCTTCGCTCCTAATGGTTCCCGTGCCTTACTCGTTTTCCCTACTAAGCCCCTCCTACACCCTCTCTTAATATATAGTAAATAGAGAAATCCAGGGAACAGACATCTGATCTGGATCATCGCACCTGAGATGAAATAGGCATTAGCTTTGGACTGTGGTGGCTTCAGCGGTCCTGAACCAACATCATCATTTCACCATTCCCGACCACCACCTCCCTCTCCCTCCTTTTCTCTTGAGACGGAAATGTACCTACCGTCGTAGGAGCTTAGTTTTTCTTTTTCTCATCAATCAGGCTACCAGTCGATCCTTGATTGGTACTCTCTCCCTGCCTGTGATTTGGTTTATCAGCTTGTGTTTGGTGACTTCCCTGATAGAATAGTTTTGAATTTGAATGTCCAGCTGACCCTTAGCAACATGGGTTTGAACTGCACAGATCTACTCCTACAAGGATTTCTTTCAAGAAATATAGGTACAGGACTGTAGATGTACTTTCTCTCCCTTATGGTTTTCTTCATAACATCGTTTTTGGTTTTTGGGGTTTTGTTTTGCTCTAGGTTACTTTATTTTAAGAATACAGTGTATATCAGTAAGGCTTCTGGTCAATGGTAGGCTAAGTTTTGGGGTGTGGTCAAAGTTATACGTGGGGTTTCGACTGCTCAGGGCTGGGAGGCTGGTGCCCCCAACCCCGAGTTTTTCAAGGGTCTATTACAGTCAAATTTATCAATCTTCTCCCTTATGGTTTGTGGGTTTTCTTTTTTATGTCTCATTAAAGAAATCTTTCCCCACCCGAGGTCATAATAGATTTTAACCTAAAAGTTTCGAGTTTGGCTTTGAACGTTTAGATCTTTAATTTACATGGGATTTATTTTTGTGCGGGGCATGAGCTAGGTCTCCGACTTTATTTAAAATTCTCCTGCAGATAACGGATGGTCCTGGGCGCTCCCCCCCCGCCCGTGACCCTCAGTGCTGCCTGTCTGTGTCATATTCTCACATCTGGTTTACACTTCTTTCTGGTTTCTGCTGTGCCCACTGCACTGGCATGATTCCCTTCTCTTTACAGTGTCTTCGCTTTATTCGTCTCCAGAAATGTTTGGCTATTGTTGACCCTTAGCTCTTCCAGAAAAAGTTTAGAATCAGCACAATGAAGTTCAATTAAAAAAACTGTCAGGATTTTGATTGGACCGTCACTGAATTTATTGTGGGAAATGTGTTGAAATCTCCCACTGGAAAGGTCAATTCAATAATTTCACTGTTGGGGCGTCTGGGTGGCTCAGTCGGTTAAGCGTCTGACTCTTTTTTTTTTTTTTTTTTAATGTTTATTTATTTTTGAGACAGAGAGAGACAGAGCATGAACGGGGGAGGGGCAGAGAGAGAGGGAGACACAGAATCGAAGCAGGCTCCAGGCTCTGAGCCGTCAGCACAGAGCCCGACGCGGGGCTCGAACTCACATACCGCGAGATCGTGACCCGGGCCGAAGTCGGACGCTCAACCGACTGAGCCACCCAGGCGCCCCAAGCGTCTGACTCTTGACTTCAGCTCAGGTCATGATCCCAGGGCCATGAGATTGAGTCCTGAGTCCTGCTCTGTGCTGAGGGTGGAGCCTGCTTAAGATTCTCTCTCACTGCTCCTCCACTGCACTCTCTCTCTCTCTTTCTGGCTCTCAAATAAAAAACAAAACAAAACTATTTTATTTTATTTAAAAAAAATTTTTTTAATGTTTCTTTGTTTTTGAGAGACAGAGACAGAGCATGAGTGGGGGAGGGGCCAAGAGAAAGGGAGACACAGGACCCAAAGCTGGCTCCAGGCTCTGAGCCATCAGCATAGATCCCGATGCGGGGCTTGAACTCACGAACCGCGAGATCATGACCTGAGCTGAAGTTGGACGCTTAACCAACGGAGCCACCCAGGCGCCCCCCCGCCAAAAAACTATTAAAAAATAATTTCACTGTGTAATTCTGTCCATATTCTATATCTTGTCCATATTTTATTGGTCCACTTATATATTTGAGCCTATGCCATTAGGTTTATATGTTGCTATGTTTCCTGTTGTTTTTTTCTGATTATACAATGGTCCTCTTTTGTAACTCTAATACATTTATTTTCACGTTAAAGTTCATTTGATCTTGTATTGACATCGCTTATCCTAGCTTTCTTTGAGCAGTACGTACCTGGATATTTTTTCCTTCTGCTTATTCTTCATTCTTTCATTACAGGCATGTTTCTTTTAACGAAAAAACCCATAGCTGGATTTTGTTATTTATTCAGTCTGCTAGTCTATGCATTTTACCGTCGAGTTTAGACAATTTATGTTAATTGTGATCACTGAGATATTAACAGTGTTATTTTGTGCTTTCTACTTACTGTCTTTTTTCTTTTCTCTCCTTCCTGCCTTCTCTTGGGTTTTTCAAA
Source organism: Neofelis nebulosa (assembly GCF_028018385.1). Classification (NCBI taxonomy): domain Eukaryota; kingdom Metazoa; phylum Chordata; class Mammalia; order Carnivora; family Felidae; genus Neofelis; species Neofelis nebulosa. Next base: position 239,750,229 of record NC_080782.1, read on the forward strand.
AGAAAAATTTTTGCAGTCTTCTTCATGCCAATTTTTTTTCCCACTAGTGGTTTGGAAGTTATGTAATCTGTTCCTTTTTTTTTTTTAAGTGGGTTACACTTACATTTTAAAAATACATACTTGCCTTAGAGTCTAGTGTGAATATCTTTAACCTTCTAAAAGCATGGAGATCTTCTTAAAACAAACAGCTTTAACCCTGATTCCTTCTCCCATCCTTCATGTCATTACCATTGTGAATTTTAGTTCTACTTCTCTTTCTTTATTCAAAAGCTTTATTGAGGTATAATTGACAAGAATAATATTGACATATAAAGTATAAAATTTTATATATTTTAATAATTTACACACTTCCCAAAATGAAGAGGAAAAAAAACACCCATTTTGTTTTCAATCCCCCTTCTCAACCATAGATATCATTTTTATCTTATAACAGATTTGTCCAGATATTTATTTTTATTATTTTTTTGTTTGGCCACCATTTTTCTTTCTTTTTCTTTCCTTTTTTTTTCTTTTCTTTTCTCTTTTCTTTTTTTTCTCTTTTCTTTTTTCTCTTCTCTTCTCTTCTCTTCTCTTCTCTTCTCTTCTCTTCTCTTCTCTTCTCTTCTCTTCTCTTCTCTTCTTTCTCCTTTTAAAGTAACCTCTATACCCAATGTGGGGCTTGAACTCACGATCCTGAGATCAAGAGTCTCATGGTCTACTGACTGAGCCACTCAGGCACCCCTTTTTTCTTCTTGAATAAAAAATTTTGGCTCCTCAGTGAGTCTCCATTAGTGGGTAAATTCTCTGTTTTGTCTTAAGATGTCTTTATTTTAGCTTTGCATTTAAACAAGATTTTAATCTGCATACGGAATTGAGGGTCTTCCTCAGCATTTTGAAAATACCTTTCCAAAGCCCATGACCTCTATGCTCTGGGCTCAGGCTGCTGCCATGCCTTTGTGGCCAGCCGTCTTTCCTCTCTGGTGGCTTTAAAGATGTTCTCTGTCTTTTGCAGTATATAGGCTCACACTCACGGTTTTACTCACAGCAATTTTCATTGCTGATAAATGATAAGATGCGTAGGGCCCGGAGCAAATAACTTTTGTGGGTCCTAGTCCCTAGAAACCATTTGTGTCAACAAAATCGTATGTCAGCGTCATTTTGGCAGCTGAGTCACATGTGATCCTCAGAAAGATACACTGCTTTGACAAATGGGAGGGATCCCACTCACGAGGCTGCCACCATGGCTCTAGGATCTGGCCCTGGGGACCCCAGGACAATCCACAGGGACAAGACCTGAGGTCTATTGGAACATCTGGTTGACCCCCTAAACCAGATAGTCAGAGAGTGCCTCACAGGGTACGGATGGCCTTGTTCCAGGCTCTGGGCACCTGTGTGAACACTGCCAGCCCTGCTCAGACCTTGCCTTTGGAGGGGAACATAGAAAACCTCAAGGAAGGCATTTCAAAGCACAGATGCTCCCTGAGGTGCAGGACCCACGGCCGGGCACCTGCTTGCCTGGGTCTAAGGCTAGAACTATAGATGTAACAGGTGGTTCTGGAAAATGGTCTCTGAACATTTTCTTTCCCTCCTCCTCTATGTTCGCTCTTTCTGGAACTCCTAATTAGCTATATTGAGGCTTTCTCATTTTATTTTTCATGCATTCTATCGTAGGCCTCTTCCATTTCCTCACATCTACTTTCCAGTCCCCTAATTTTCTTTTCTTTTAATTTTTTAGTGTTTATTTTTTGAGAGAAAGAGAGAGACAGAGTGTGAGTGAGAGAGGGGCAGAGAGAAAGGGAGACACAGAATCCGAAGCAGGTTCCAGGCTCTGAGCTGGCAGCACAGAGCCCGATGTGGGGCTCGAACTCACAAACCACGAGATCGTGGCCTGAGCTGAAGTCTAACTGCCACGCCTAACGTGGCTCCACTCCACCTCCCACTGTTCCCGCTCCTTCCTGGAGAGTGTCCCCAAGGCCATTCATGTTGTGACAAGGGTCTTTGGAGACAACATGCTGTGGCTGAGTGGGTGCTTCCTCTCCTACCAGCTATGTGGTTTTAGAAGGGGGGGTAGGCTTTAGGCCTCAGTCTTCCCAGCTGTAAAATGAGCAGATTGGATGAGTAGTCCTTGGACTCCTGTTTTGTTAGAATCACCTGGAGGCTTGTCCCAACTTCTTGGGACCCATTTTGGGAGTCTCAGACGGTTTGGGCTGAGCCCCTGGGAGTCCTGATATTGGTAATAGACTAAGGTTTTACAAATTGTGCTCGTGGGGTGCCTGGGTGGCTCAATTGATTAAGCATCTGACTTCGGCTCAGGTCAAGATCTCCCCGTTTGTGAGTTCAAGCCCTGCTTCGGGCTCTGTGCTGACAGTTCAGAGCCCGACGCCTGCTTCGGATTCTGTGCCCGCCGCCCTCCCCCCCCCCCCTTTTCTGCCCCTCCTTTGCTCATGCTCTGTATCTCTCCCTCTCTCAAAAATAAATAAACCCTTTAGGGGTTTAAACCCTTAGGGGTTAAAAAATTAACAACATTAAAAAAAACTGTGCTTGCAATCCTGTCTCTCTCTCCCTTTCTCTTTCCCTCCGCAGCTTGTCCTCTCTCAATCTCTCTCTCTCTCTCTCTCTTCCCCCCCACCTCACAAAATAAATAAATAAAAGCTTAAAAAAATTGCTGTGGTACAATATTTATAAAATAAAACTGACCATCTTATCCATTCCTGAGTGTACAGTTAGCGGCATTCAATACATCCACAATGTCGTATACCCATCAGCACTGTCTGCACCCGAAACTCTCCTGTCTTCCCCAGCAGAAACTCTGCACCTCTACTTTGCTTGTGTCTCTGTGGATTTGCCCAGTCTGGGTATACTTCATATGGATGGAACCGTACGATATTTATCCTTTATTTCACTGAGCATGGTGTCTTCCAGCTTTATCCGTATTGTACATGACTGAACGCTATTCCACGGGATGTATTTGCCACATTTTGCTTGCCCATTTATCCGCGGATAGATAGATATTTTTGAGAGAGGAAACAGGGGTTAGATGACCTCCCAGAGACCCGTGGCAGCTCCTGCATTCTGTGGTCTAGAAACTTTTTCTGGGGGGGTGTGTCCGCTCCAACAGCAGCCAGAAATAACGTGGCAGCGGGAGGCCGTGGGGGGTGGTCACAGCCAGGTCCTGCTACTTTCCTGAGATGATGTGGAGGGAGGAGGGGATGCTGGGGCTTGAGGTGGACACTTGCCACCCATGGGGACATGACAGGTATGGAGGTGAGCTCGGGGGGAGACGGCAGGGACGGCTGGGTGACGTCGCGGCTCTCCCCACCCCGGTGGACGCGTGGCACCGTAGAGTCTCCATAAGCCAAGATCTCAGATCGCAGAACCCGAGGGCCTGAAGGAGCTTATGAAATCAGATCCATTTATTTACAGAATAAGACAAATGAGGTCCAGAGAAGGGATGTGCCCAGGGTGGCGAAACTCAGATTAGGATCTGGTCTCTTTGTTTTTGTCTTTGTGTCAATTTGCATCAAGCCACTGACTCTGTGCTTGGACATTTGGACTATGTAGCCTTTGGGGGACCTGGAAAATAATAATAATAATAATAATAATAATAATAATAATAATAGATTGTTGAATATTAACTCTGGGCTTTTGTGCATTAAGCTCATAGTTAATTCTCATGACTCTACGGTGAGGTAGGGACAATTATTGTCTCCTTTTGTTAATGGGGGAACCTGGTGCTTGGGGACCAGGTAACACTCAACAGCTGTTGTATGTGGGGGTAGGATTCTTTTTAGTCTGGCTTCAGAGCCCAGGCTCTTAACCACTACATTGTATTGCCTCTGTAAATCTATCCCTTCTTCTGGGGAAAAAGCCCCATGAGTCTGTTAGGTCACTGCCTCGTCCCCAAATATGAGCCACGCCATGTTGTCTAGTCTGATGCTGAACCGAAGGTCAGAGTAAATACGTCAGAAGTCAGGGGGAGGTCGCAGGAAACCAGCAACTGTATAAAACACACAGATGCTTGACCCCATTTATCATTTGTTTAACAAACATTTAAGCATTTACTATGTGCCCATGATACTCCAGTCTTGGGATTTAATGATGAATGAGAAAGACCATGTTCTTCCCTATTTGGGACTTGATCATTATATTGGGAAGCAGATGATGAAAAAATCAGTAAATGTTGTACATTAATAAACGCTGAGCATCAGGAGGGAAGTAAATTAGGTGTGTGTGTATGTGTAATGAGGGTATATGCATTTTAGATGAGAGTGATCAGGGAAAAGTTCTTGCGGGGGAGTGCACCTGAGGTGAGTCCTCGGATAAGTCTAAATCAGCCATCAAAATTCAAGGGAAGAACCGTGCAAATGCCCAGGTGTAGAAAAGAAGGGAGCCAGTGGGAGAGTAGCGTGAGATGATTGAGGGGTGGGCAAGGATTGGATCAGAAAGGGCCTTGAAGGCCAGGATAAAGCATTTGTAATTTATTCTAAGGGCTGTAGGGCTTTCAGGCATCTGAGAGTCATTCATTTGTGAAGTAAATGTACTTATTTATTTACATCCATATACAATAAATGCGTATTTATGAAAAAGATATTAAAATTGTACTTAATTGGTTAACATCTACAGTTAATTTCGTAATTAAGAAGTAATCCATCAATTACTGTCTATCCATAACTATTGGTGTAATATTTATTATTTTATTAATAATTATTTAAATTGACAAAAATTAAAAATGAATATGCATCATAGTAAATAATGGGTACATAAACACCCATCTTGTGCCAAACACTATTCTAGGCTAGAACTGTAGAACTGGAAAGACAAAATTCCTTGCTGGCAGCCTGGTGAGAAGAAAGATAATTCACGCAAGCGATCATGAAGTAATATAACAATTGCTAAAATCAGGGCAGAACAACGGAATCCTTAGGGGGAAATATTTCAAAGTGTGCAAGGAGCTTAGGGACATTACCAGGGATGCGCTAATGCTTTGAGACTGAAGTCTGAACTCCCCGGGAGACCGGGAGGCACGACCTTGCTGGAGTGCCGTGCGAAGGTCCGAGAGCAGACCCGGCGTGTTGGGAGCCCAGCCGCCTCAGTGAGCCCAGAGCTGAGACCTGGGGCGTGGGGTGGAGGGAGAGACTGAGATGCACAGGAGACCGAGGGACATGAAGCTGAGCCGGTGACCCGAGGCCAGGTCCTGAAGAGCCTTGGCTGTCCTGCTGAGGAGTCAGGACTTGGCATTGTGAGGCTGGGGAGGCACGGGAGGGTTGGGGAAGGAGGGATGTAATCATAGCATAGTCGTTAGCAAGCCATGGGCAGCGGTGGTGTGGTTCTCCAGTTCGGTCTCCTGCCCAAAAAGAGAGAAGATAGGGTGGAGTCCAGCCTGGATGAGGAGGAAGATCGGTGAATTTGGAGCCAGGAGACCAAGGATGAAGTTGAGATCCTCTAGGTCCGTGTATCTCCATGTGCACACCGAAGAGGTGAATCGTCTTGTGTTTAGAGCAGCGCCAATTTCCCAGCCCACGTGTCTCTCTCTCTCTCTCTCTCTCTCTCTCTCTCTCTCTCCCTGGGCAGCCTCCTCAGAGCTCTGGATCTGGGGACCCACAGACCACCATGCCGAACCGCTAGTCCAGACAGTTGCTAAGGTTCCTTCCGGCTCTATGTTAGGGCTATAAGGCAAAGCAAGGAGCCTCGCTTGGGCTCTGCTGTTTCAATCTTATGCCTTCGTTCTGCACAAGCTCATGAAACGTGGAATCTCTTCTCATTGCACTTCAGTGTGGAAAGTTGCTTGTTAAGCATTGTATGGCAGAAAGATCATGGCTTACGGAGTCAGAAGTCCAGGCTTCAAATCCCAGCCCTACCACTTGCTGGCTGAAAACTCTTTTTTTTAAACGTGTTTTCTACCAATTTCTACTGTTTCCTGACTTGAAGGCTGGTTATTTAGCTCCTTGAATCTTCACTTGTTCATCTGGAAGATGAAGCTAATGACAGCACTCTTGGGAAGATGTGAAAATCCAATGGAATAATGGTGTCAAAGTGCCCAGTGAGAGACGAGTTGTTTTCAAATGTTACACGCTACCGTCAGCGGATCTCCAAGTGAGGACTCTGGTTTTGAGTTTATTCATCACCCTGACAGAAACATCCAATGTACAAGGTCTAGCTGTCAAGCATTAGGATGTTTTTAAAAAAACAAGCAAGCCTTGAATATCCAGATAAGTATCATTAACTTCAAAGAGGTCCCTTGGCTGGGCAACTTGTTATTCTGATAATGTTACTGTTACTTAAGACTTCTTAGAAATGTATCTTTTGAAGCTGTCTCCAAATTTGGCATATCCTTTGTGGTGGTAACTCTTTATTCGTTGGATTGAATTTTGGTGAAAAACTAGTAATTATACCCAGAAAGCTATAGATTGTGAATATAGGGGCACAGCAAGCTAGATAAATATGTTTAAGAATGAGAAATACCTTGGGGATGCCTGGGTGGCTCGGTCGGTTAAAGGTCCAACTCTCGAGTTCAGCTCAGGTCATGATCTCAGTCTTGAGATCAAGCCCCGAGGCAGTTTCCTCACTGGGTGAGGAGTCTGCTGAAGACTTCCTGTCTCTTTCTCTCTCTCTGCCCCTCCCCTGCTCATGTGCACCCATGGCCCACTCTCTCTCAAAGAAGCGAGGAATCCCTTGGATGTGCTATGAGCTTGTTTTGTGTGACAGATTCCACTGTACTTAAAAAAATTTTTTTATTGTGTTTGTTTATTTTGAGAGAGACAGAGAGAAAGACAAAGTATGAGCAGAAGAGGGGCAGAGAGAGAGAGAGAATCTGAAGAGAGAGAATCGAGGCTCTGAGCTGTCAGCACAGAGCCCGGCACGGGGCTCGAACCCACAAACCGTGAGGCCATGACCTGAGCCGAAGCCGGACGCTGAGCCAACTGAGCCACCCAGATGCCTCTCCACTGTACTTTTTCCTGTATGATTTTTCTAAAATTCAGCCTCACGGTCTCCACTAACAAAATCAATCATTTGTTTCGAGAAGCGTTGGAAATCAGCAACTGAATTTGTTGACCTAAGAAACGGCATGCTGCACCTTTAAGTCAGTGAGAGAAACGTCCTGGAGATGCCATTCCTAGGACCCCAAGTCCCCAAGTCCGAGAGCAATACAGAGCCTGTGTTCAGAATGAAAACAGAGAGCTCCCCCGGGAGGGACTCAGACGGTTATATAGGTGGGGTCGCCTCTCTGGAAGAAGTTTGGCCTGCAGGGACTTCTTGCTTTGGGTCTTGGGGAACAAGTTTCTACTGGAGTCACTGAAACGATACTTGAGAAGCGTGGAAGACGAGGCTCTTGCTCGGACGCTGTCTCTGAGTCACCGAGGACCTCGGGCTCTTTCTGTGCGTCACCCTCTTGCACTCAAGTAATTCCCACTGCCCGGCTGCCAAGGACACAGGCGAATTCACAGGACCCCGTGGCTCTCGGCCAGTTGAGATCACACTGTAGACCGTTTTGCATGTCTAGTAATACAGGCCAGCCGGGGGCTTTCATGCAAAGGCTCCCCTCAGAGAGAATCGATCTGGCCATTCTTCTAGAATGGGACCGTGGCCTTTGTTTCCCCTGTGCTCCCCGAACTAAGATGTAGTCATCGCATTCGAACCAGCCGGGGCCAGGCCTTTCCCTCAATGTGGGATGTCCGCTGCGGTGAGAGGCAGAGTAGAGAGGAGGGGAGAGTGCGGGGTGGGGACCTCAGCCTGTGCTACTGGTGGAACGGAAGGGAAGGACGAACACAGAGGAGCTGTGTCTGAAGACAAAGTCGAGAAGTCGCAGTATTTTCTGTATTTTCTGTCTGACAGGCCAATGACTTCTGGGTTCTGTGACTTTTTAAAAAAAAATATTTATTTTTGGGGGAGAGAGAGAGAGAGAGAGAGAGAGAGAGAGAATCCGAAGCAGGCTCCAGGCACCGAGCTGTCAGCACAGAGCCTGACGCGGGGCTCGAACCCATGAACTGTGAGATCATGACCTGAGCCCAAGTCGGATGCTCAACCGTCTGAGCCCCCCAGGCGCCCCCTTTGACTTTTCAGAAAGCCTTGAGTCCCCTGAGATTCTACTGGTCTGCCCAACAGAGAACACTTTGCTCATGTTTGGTCACCGGTGTCTATTTAGTTGGGGGGATGGAGTGATTGGTTAGTTGTTGGCATTAATCTGGGCTTTTCAGAGAAACAGAACCAACAGGGTGCCAGTGTCAATGTGAGAGTGTGTGTGTGTGTGTGTGTGTGTGTGTGTAAAAAGATTTGTTTTAAGGAATTAGCTCAAGAAACTGTGGGGGCTGACAAGTGTGAAATTCACAGGGCAGGCCAGCAGGCAGGAGACCCAGGTCTGAAGGCAGAGAGGAGGCAGCGTTCCCCCCTCCTCAGGGAGCCTCAGTCTATTCTCTTAAAACCTTACCTGATTGGATGAGGCCCACCACAGCATGGGGAGTAAACTGTTTTACTCAGAGTCTACTGATTCCAATCTCATCTAAACATCTGGACTGATGTTTGACCAAAACATCTGGGTCTCAGGATCCAGCCAAGTCGACACATAAAATTAACCACCACACTCCCCGACACAGTGTCTAATTGGGATCTGCTCAGAGACTAACCTGGAATCTTCAGTCGTGGGTAGTTGACTGGTTTATAAGGTTAAAGAAGACATTCTCCACAGAGGCGTCACTTGGAACCTGGCCTTCCGTGACTTCCTCATGACACTTCATTTCAAGAAAGGGCGTCTGCAAAGGCGCCTTGTCATCAGATTTGATGGCCAAGCTCAGGTATTCCCCTGGCAGATTTATTAAATGTGAGATTCCTCACGGGAATGCGAAGTCTCCAGTCAGACAGGACTTGAGTGCAGCCCTGGGCCGCCTCTCCTCGTTTTGTTCTGTGCGCTGCTCTGTCATCCAGCCAGGGACTGTCGGGCAAAGCGGGGGGAGGCAGCCTCTGCATCTGCTGGAAGGCTGGAGACCAAGAGGTTAGGTCTTGTGGTGAGGGACGCGAAGGAAAGACGAAAGCAATGACCGAAGGAGGAGAAAATCTTTCACAGTTATGAATTCTAATCTTCCCTCCCCACATTGGCACCTGCTTCCCAAATCTTGCGTTTGAAAAAAAACACCATAAATCCCGCACTCCCTCTCTCTCGAGATCCGAGGCTGGGCCTTAGCGACATTGGCACGAACCCTCCATTCAGAAAGATGCACACTTTTCATCGTGTTATCGCAGCAGCCGGTTAGTTCTGGGTCCCTGGAGAGCACGTGGATGAACTTCGAGGGTGAGGACAGGGCTCGGGGTGGCCCTGGGGTCCCCCGCACGGCTCCTCTCGACTGGACGCTCGGCCTCCATCTCAAGCTGGTCCCTGTGCGCGGGTTTGGGGCTGAAGCATCCACGGCGAGACGGCCACAGCTCTGTGTCGTGGCAGGCGTGCCCGGAGCCGGGGAGCAGAGGGGCTGCGGCCACGGACGTGGTGGCACGTCCAGGGCGGGCCGCCGAGCGTTGCCGTCACCCCCAAGCCAGAGGCCAGCCTCCTTCTGGGTTCCCTGGGGGAGGCGGTCGGCCACATGGGGGAACACACAGCGAAGCAGCCGCGTTTCTGAGATGTCAGCAGGGGGTGCAGCCAAGTCCCGAACACAGATCCCGGGGTCAGCACCGCCCCCCTCGAAATCAGAACAGGACCAAGGCGACCTCGATGGCGGGAGAAAAGACCTCAGGCTCAGAGTTTCCTAACCAGGGGCTGACTGTCCACTTTCTGCCCCTTCTTCCAGGTGGCCACGTGCCCTCCATGCCCGGGACCATTCAGAGTCTGGAAAGGGGTCTACCTCGCCCTGGTTGGGCAACTTCCAAGCTTCTGAAAGACTAGACGTTTCGGAGTCTTCGCGTCAGTGTCACTCATCTGTTTGAAGGCAAGTAAATGCCCTACGGGGTAAAGTTCAAAGCCCAGGGCACAGAACACCAGACACTTGTCAAGCTGGCACCCGGGCCTCAGCAGCTCCCCCCTCGCTTCCCCCACCCCCCCGCCCCCGCCCTGCACCTCTCTGCACTCCCAGAACAAGCTGGGCCTGTCCCCGTGCCAGCACCTTCCACCCATCCCGCCTCCCCGCTGGCCTGCCTCGGTCCTCACCCAGCTTCTGCGCCAGTCCTGACTTTCCCTGACGCCACTGCCCCCCTCCCCATGCCTCAGAATGTGCCCTTACGTCTTTACAACAAAGACCTATTTTATAAATACTTAGAAGGTTTGTCTCCCTCACACTCCCTTGTTTGCGTCACCCCTGGCACTGCGTTTGCAACCAAGTATATACTCTGTGCTACTGCTTATACACGTGTATACTGAACGAATGGACAGACGGGTGAAGGAAGGAAGGACTGACCTAGGAAGCAGGGTTTTCTCAGATGGAGGCTTCTGAGAGGAGCTAAATCTGCATGTGGAACTTCAAGGGAAACGATCGTATCTGATCCGCGCAGGGGGTGATGTGTGCCTGGCTGAGAGGCAGCCTCCCTCCCTAACCTGCTGTTCAAGGATTGCCATGGACGGTTCCCTACATCTTCTGTTGACTGTAAATAGCCAACCCCGATAGGGAAAATCCCTCCGCAGAGTCCTGCCGGCTCAGTTCAACACCAAACAAAAGTGACAGAACACAGCTCTTTCTGTCTTAAGCAGAAATAGTTAATGCCGTGGGAAATCACGATAAGACAAAATCCTGCCTTTATGGACAAACAATGGAAGCCCGCTTCATAAGACCACCCATGGTCCCAGAGAAAGTGGTTTTGAGAATTCAGGTCTTTCAGAGAGGCTCATGTGAAAGCAGCCATAAATGACACTGATTCAAATGCCTCTGGTGGTTTATGGACAGACCTGACCCTGATCTGCTTGATCCCTACAGGAGACGCCCTGTGACCTTCCTCGGGCTGAAATGTGACATAACCACCATCACGGTGAGCTGTTGACTTCATTCTGTATAATTACGTGTCTAGAATCACTTACTAGGTCACACTGAAGCTTCTTAGGTGTTCTAGAAGGTTTGGGGAATTCTCAGTGTTGTTTAGTTTCAACCTGACTGAATGATAAATTTAAGCTGCCTATGCCGAATCCTTTTTAAGAAAATCAGACAATACCTTCTGAGGTTAAAATGGGACAAATAGACAAAGTCAGAACGACAACCGGCCGGCTGCAGGGAGACCTTCGTTATAGTGATGACAGTGAAAAGAAGTTGTTTGTGTGGCTACAGGATCCTTCAGACCTCCTGTGAGAACCTCACAAGCTTTGAGTTGCTTTTCTCAGAGAGTTGAGGGCACCCACGAGCTCAACCAGTACGCGTGGATACAGGAATCGTCTACATGAGCCAAGGAGCTGGTGTGTGGGTGGCGGTATGGAAGAGGGACAGCAGCTAATGTCCTTCCCTCAGGGAATCTGTCGTTTAACGCCACAGACTAACCAGCGGAGAGAATATGGCGTCACTTTCAAATAACCTAATTTTTTCCAGGAAGTTTAAAGTCCTCTCTCAAAATCTAATAATAGCTTTAAAAGCTTTACTGAAGGGAAGGAAGGTCAGAAGCTGGGAAGGCAAAACGAAACTCTCACAGTGACCGATGTTGCTCTGTGGGAGTTTAGTCCACTCCTCTGCAGGAAAACACTCTACTGACCTCTGGAAAGAATGAGTATAAAACTTCTCCTTTATTTTTCCCCTATTTATGTCAGGAAATGAAGGAGGCAAAAGAAGAGATCGTAATAAAATCTTGATGCCAAAGCTTCTCAAATAACTCAGAGCATTCTTCAGTAGTCTGACATGCCTGAGAAATAGAACCAGGTCCCCAGGAAGGATTTCAAGTCTCCCTCATGACATTTGAGGGACCAGGGAGGGAGCGTTACACTGGAAGGATCAGAACTTAGGGAGACCCCCACGTGGAGAGCAAGAGGGGAAAACAAATTTGTATTCCCATCACCATTTTTTTTTTTTTTACTGGACATGTAAGTATAAATGAATACCAGATAACAATTTTATTCACATACAAAAAAGGGTATTACAAAACTATTTGTATAAGAAAATGAAAATTTACAAATTTGTAAATTCCAGTATGCAAAATAGTAATGATGAAATCTAAATTGATTCAAGCTGGCGACCTTCAAGCAATGACGGACTCTTTTTTCTTTTCTTTTTACTAGCACAGACAGTAGAGCTTAACTAGATAATAGCAACATGAACACTTTATCTAGAGTACAAAAATCTATACTGGAAAAATATATTCCATATACACAAAATGAGAAAACCCATGCCTTTACATGGTTGTTCCCCAAATCCTCGTCTCATTCTTGTTGGTGGGTTTCTGCACCATTAGACGTCACACCGATTCTCACTCCCAGTCTTATTACCCGATGATGATTTCCCAGCACCCACGTGGGGAATCCATGTGGGTGCTAGAGGGATATTCCGACTGTGGGAAACGCAGACGGGATTTTCCTCTCAAGTGTTTACCCAAAATATAGAAGAATCTAGCATTAGTGTATGTTTCTGTAGTCACTGGTGGTCAAGTGTCTTCAGCTTGATAAAATAACCCAGGATTTTCCAAATGCAGCATCAGATGAAATTGACATTTAACCCTCAGTATTTCCCTACTGATCAAAAGTGATGTTTCAGGGTTTGGGGGCCACAGTCTCATTCCCATTGATCCAGCCTTCTCTCCAGCAGCTATACGTCTTTGAAGTTGAGGAGGGTTTCTACATGTGGAAAATATATTCAGGTCACCAGAAGGAGCACAACCCTGGCCTACTTTGATCATCCCTCTGTCAAAACAAAGCGATCAGATTGCAAACAATGGCACACATATGTGAATTACAGGGAAACCACTCAAGGAAACTCCAGTGTGCATTTTTATGGACATCTTGTGGTCAAATCCTAAATATTGTACATGACTTTCCTAAAGCAACTCTCAAAAGAGCTGGTGAGTTAATCAAAGTTGAAAAACCATTGGTTCATGCTACAAGAAAAAAAAGAGGAAAAGCCAATCAGTTATGACTGGGTATTAAACAGACACAGAAGGCTATGGGTTACCCTGAGACGACTCCAATTTCCTATTCTGGATAAAGGAACCGAGGTCACGAGAATCCACACACATTTGAACCTAAAACTGCAGGTAGATAACCTAGCCCAGCCATGAGGAAGAGGACTCATTAGATTTTCCTAAATATCTTGCAAAGAGTGGAAACACAGTTTCAAGAAGTGAGAAGATAAATATGTCCTAAGATTTTTTTTTTTTTTTTTTTAACGAAGTTTAAACGTTAGGTAAAAGACACTGCTTTGGTTGGGGCAGTTGTGAAACAAAAGAATTTTAGTGCACTCAAACACAATGATGTTCTCTCTTTTAAGTGCAAGTGTGACAGAGCTAACGGTAATCAGTGAAAAGACAAAGGCCAGATCTGACCATGCAGGTTCAAGTAGGAAACAAATCAATCCTCTTCTGGTAATTCCTCCCCAGGGCACAAAGAGTAACAGCAAACGAGCCATCCCCTGGTTCATGACTGAACTGGGTTCATTTCTGTCTTAGGTGTAGAGAGAATTCTGGTGTGTAATTACCAAGCAGGTGAGGGATGGATGGGGTGCCAGAATGAAGCACTTAAACCCAGCCTCAATGGCTGAGATAGGAGATCACGGTGGGAACGAAATGTACACGGTCGGAGGGAGCACCATCGTACTTGGCCAGACTGCCTAAGGGGAATCACGAACTGTTCACCTACGTGCCGTCTACAAACTGTGGTTTTTCTTTTTGTTCTACTAGGTAGTGCAGTCTCACGGGACTACCCGCACGGTGTTCCATCTTGGCGGCAGGGGAACCTGACATGTAGTTTCTAAAGCCCTTTGTGTCAGGATGCGAAACAAACACACACAAAAAAACCACAACCGAACTCACAGGTGCAGAGAACAGACTGGTGGGTGTCAGAGGCAGGACACCGGCGGGTGAGGAGGATGGGAAGGAAAAAAAAAGAACATTATCTTTACAAATACCACTTTTGTGTAAAGGACAGCTTCTGGATCTTTTGAGCCCAGTCACAGGGACAGAAGTAACAAATGCTTCCGATCGACTGATTTCCGCAGAAGTATGTTAATCAGTGCACACAAGTCTCTAGGATAGGTGTGCTCAGTGGTTTGCAAGGCGGGTAATCAGTGAAAAGACCACGTTCCCAGCCCGGGCCCTCTCGACACTGGGTTCTAGCAGGGCTCCTGAGACCAGTGGCCGAGGTTACTCGTGTCGACTCCAGCAAAGACTTGCTCTCCTCTGATTCCTAGTCGGGCCAGTTCACTTCACCTAACAGACCCATGATGTAGGCAGGTGGCGTGCAAGTCCGTTCTCACCTCCTAAACTAATCAGACGACGAAAACGTGAGCTTCCTCAAATACGCGCGCTCAGTTTGGAACCACTCTCCATAAACACTAAGGAAACCAATCTGACGTTGACTTTTAACAGGGTAAGCGGCTATATGAAATTATTTCTGGAGAGCAAACGTCAGCGAAAACTTACACCCTGGGTCTTCCGTCTGGTAAGACCACATTCGCCATGCAGATACGCATGAACCCACTTCTGTTTCTTGTTACATGCTCATAATCTCGTAGGCTGCAAACTCAACCCATCAGTCTTTGAAGTCTCGCTTGTGGCATAGAAGCTTCTTGTTCAGGAAAGATGCAAAGTATCGTGAGTGCCTGGAGTCTTTGCTTGTTATTCCTTGACGTTTCAGCTTACAGCTGGTCTGGCTCAGAAGCAACTGGTTGAAAGGCTTAAAACGCCATCAGTTTGGTTCAGATTTATTTTCTTTCCCCCCAGAAGCCATGCAAGGTCCAGACAGTGCTCAGTCCGTAAGCCCAAGCGGAGGAGTAAGTGCCTGCTGGGTTCCATCCGGATTCTTCTCCTGCAGAAAGAAGCAAGTCCTTTAAGCTTCCCGAAACAGCAACAGAAGGAGAGCTTGAAAAACCACCTCACAAACGAAAGCTGCTAAACTGGAATCATTCAAAATTATTGTACGTGACTTTTAACTAGGAGTACACATGAACTTAATAACATATAGGCGAGCAGCTCATTCATGGTGTCTGAATATCCGGGTATCCACGTATTCTGAGAATACAGTAAAGATTTTATAACAACTCACAGCCCCTCAGCATTTGCAAACAACACTGCAGAGGCGATCATGTGACCCACAGCCAACAACATGTATTAACACGTGATTCTTTGGCTGATTTCCAACACTATCCAAATATTTAAAGTTTGTTTCTGTGTTGTGTTCTTGTAAAGCATTTGTAGGTAAAGATGTTAGGATCTGTTAGTCCCTTCTTTAAAAGAACAAAGTTATTCTTTGCATTTAAAACTTCTGCTAAACCACTGGACAAAGTTTAGAGATGGTTTAGAAAGGATTCCTCTTCTAATGATCTTCCTGGAAGGCTCACACTCTTTCCAGGGTAGATATCCTCAGCAAAGTGGCACCCTTAGATCTGTCCCTTATCCCAGAAGGGCAGCGACCTGACTTCTGGAGGGATCGGCCAACTGCACTTTACTGCAGTGAATAAAACCTTCCTTCTATGCTGTAACCTTTCATTCACTTATTTGCCACTATTTTGGCATTGGTGACCTATCAGGTACATTTACAGGAGAACATTTTTTCCCCTGAGTTGAAGGACAGTACCTAGTTGTAGAAACTTCTGAAAGAACTCTTAATAATATGAGATCGTTTCATCAAATATAACTATCAGTTAATATGACAGTAAGAACCACATTAACACTTGTGGGAGACAAATGTTAGTCATTTTGCCAATACGGAAAAAAAAAAGTTTAAAAGATTGAGCAGCCAGATCCTAGGTCATATCTTTTTTTTTTTTTTTTTAACCACTCCTTCTATTATTTTATGTTGACATTTCCAATGATGGCTAAAAACATCACCCCCAAAAAAGCTTTTCCTGTAGGTAAACAGCCTGGCCTCATTATCCCAAGTATCCTAGCAACTGATGTCCCAAATATCTTAGTCTGTTCCTCTTCTGGGGAGGTGAGTTTGGGAAAATTTGATTAGAATTGAGTCATTCAGACTCAAGAAGGTTCTCACACCTATTTACTTTATCCTGCACCGTAACTATCATCATCAGATTCTGGGTGGTCTTAAACCACCCACAAGAAAGCTACTGTGTAAAAGTACAGTTTTTGGAAACAAATGCATCATGCCTTAGCAATCTGAGCCTCACACCAAGTACAGACAAAAGTGCCACTGTGCATTCTGTGGTATAGATGTGTATCCAACGGTCACGTTGCACGTCTTAACTTCCACAATGTTAAGTGTCAATTACATCTCAAGCTGAAGAAAAGGGGAGAACTGAGGCTAAAAAACTGAAAATATGAGTGAATTCCTAGATAAGAATTTCAAGTTCCATTGAAAAGATACAGAAATAAATCACTAAAAGGGGGGAGGCTACAATGGCTACAGCTGTCCTTACGCGTTTTCCAAACAGGAATGCCGCGCTTTGCTGGATTACGAATGAGCCCATGGGCTCAAGGTGTTCAGTCGAGCTGACTAAACACAAACTCAAGGAACCGGAAGTCCTCTGGTTCATAATACCGAGCTGCTGAATGAAAATTCTTTATGTGAAGTAGGATGTTCCCTACCTTGGAGAATCAGCCTGGTAAGAGGAAATCCGAATTGCCTTCTGCAATCTAATGGATTGAACAAAAACAGAACTAGTTGAGCTAAATTCTTGGTCGACCCTTGAAACTAAGAGACTTAATCTCCCAAAGATGCGTGGTTGTGTCTCCCTCCTGGTTGCTTTTGAAGATTAAAGTTCACTCACTAAGCATCACACGTTCAGTAAGTGCAACCAAACATAAAGTGCTTTCCAGAACCTGGAAAAGATGATCTCTTAAATGGGCTCAAAGTATTGTTGTTGGTTTTGGTTATAGGGAGAAAACTGAAATGAGTCACGTTTTAACAATTCCTTTCTTGAGTTCAGAATGTCTCGCTTATATTTACCAAATTATCCAGTGAGGGGACACATCTTGGAAAGCTAATAAAAACCTGTCATCACTAAATTACGTTGTGCAACCTGAACGGAATGTAACATTTTCCCATTCATTTTATACGTAATTATAACTTTCTTTTCATAATAATTTGGGTTGAAAGTATCTTTATGTAGATCACCATTACCTTGACAATTGTCTCTGAAAAGAAGTCAGTGCCATTATCTACACCAATCTTCTACACTGACCCATTTTACGTTCACGTAGCTGTAATAATAATGCTTGCCAGCATCCCCTCACCTCCCCAACAACAGAATCAGAAAAAAGGTAGAGAATGCTTTGGTTCTGACACCACTCGGCATCAAGACGCTTCACTCCTTAGTCTTCGAATTTACATCACAGAATTGGGCGTGAGCTACACAATAAGCTGAGCGGTACTTTCACTGGCTGGCAATGCTCTGGAAAACCCGCGGTAGTCACTGGGAGCACAACTCCAGCTCCTCCACCTCGCCCCTGGCAACAGATATGTGGGGAAAGGTAGCAGACATTTGTGAAGGTAACACAAGCAAGTTCATGATCAAAACCAATTGACCTGATGCACAAGAAGCTTGGACATCTTGTAATTTTAATATTTTAAGACTCCCAAGACTTTTATGTTAGAGTACTTGGAAAGGGCATCCGACTGGGAAGTTGGGGTTAGTTGCTAAAGGGGCGGGGTCTCTTTCTCCAAGCTGTTCTCTGCCTCTGTCACCTGCTCTCGGGACCTGTTGCCTCCTTCGGGCAGCTGGGTGTGCTCAGCCCCGAAGGTTTGTGAGCCATGGGGTCCGTTCTTGGGACCTATGCAACTTGGCTAACTCTTAAGTCTTTTCTTATTATTATCACGGAAGTCCTAAAAATGATGGGACAGCTCAAAAGAACAAGGTCAGTAAACACCTTCCTCAGCTACAGAGGTATGTATTTTACATTTTAAATGCCTAATTGGTTTGCTTTTTCTTCCCTTATCTCTTCTGTATTTCCTTTAGTTGGAGAGAAACCACCTTGTTTTTCTCCAAAGCCAACAAGTGTTTCCTGTGTAGAATTCCCTGTAAATTCTCTATAGAATTTTTTTGGTAGTTCAGAAAAAAAAAAAGTATTGCAGATTTAGATCAACATATAACCTACGTGCTGTTCTTGAACACATCTCTATTCACACTTTGACTTTAGGCTGTGTCTAACGTAATTAGACAAGGACACATCACCTTGTGGGAAACAGGCACGCGTCGAGAGTGCACCCACGTGCCAGAGCATTTTTCCCACAGGCTGCGTGTGCAGGCGGGGCCTTGTGGGGCCTGGGAGCCTTGCTGGTGCTGTGATTCTGCCCTTTTTTTTTGAAGGCGGGCATCATTTTTCCAACAGCGCATGTGCTTTCACATTAGGGAAATGTTTGCAGACATCAAATCACGCTCGGGAAAGGCGACATCCTCGCCGAAGGGGAGAGCAGAGGTGGTGCCCGGGGATCCGTGATGCTTCTCTGCCTCCAGCCTTGCAGCAGGCCTGAAAGCCCCATCTCCCTGCAGTCACCACCTCCCCGCAACCCTGATTTTAAACCCTTGGTTCTAGAAGGTTCGTATGCAGTATTTGGACCCAGATCACAACCGGCAATTTCCAACGAAACCGATCAAAGCAGAGCAATCTCGAACACAACAGTGAACGAGAGAAACTTTGAGAGATCCAAGTTCCCATCAGCCCGACGGTGAATGAAGTGCATTTCAGTATTGGGAGTAAAGCATCACAGGGAAAATAAAGGTGAGGGGTGGTTTACAAGATGTTCCGACACGGACTCCTCTCTCTCAGCCAGGAATGGAGCTAGGGGGTGCCGTGCTAGGTAGCTGGATTTATGAAGAGTAAGAGAACACAGCTGCTCAGTATGGCCTTATAGGGTAGCTGTTAGTTAAACCAAGAAACGACTCCTGAAATTCAATCTAAAGCACATTCTCCAAACAGACAAGAACAAGAAGTTCCGGAAGACGGAAAAACCTTCTCATCGGGTCCCCCCACATTCTACGGTGAGAGGAATCCCATCCCTCGGGCCTGGCACGAGTCGATGCCACGTCCTTACTGAGACCAGCCACTGCCTTACCTGGAGGGACGTCTGAGCGGTCAGGCCGATCATGTCGCCGCTCTCTTGATGCAGCTGGCTTCTGGCAGGCAGTGTAGCCTGAGTTAGCACTGATTCTGTCAGTGAGTTGTGAGGTCTAGAGAAATCAGCGGCATCTGTCAAGTTTTCAGGACGAGCTTGAATTGGAACAGCTCCACCAACCGAATCCTGACGACTGTCTGGATCCGAGGAGAATGAGCAGTGGTTTTCCGGACTGAGAGGATGAACGTCTTCTCCAGTGAGTTCAGGATCAGAGTCACAAAAAGAGATGTCGTCACCACAGACGGGGTTCTGCATCAGAGGCCAGGCATCTGAAAACTCGCCACAGATGGACCTTGAAAGGGACCCGAAGAAAGTGGGCATGGTCTCCCCCACCGGACCTGCGTGTCTGAAGACACATTCAAAAGATCTGTAACTCTATAGGGAGGAAAAAACACCACTACCGGGCAATATGCTGTCTCTGCTTTTAAGTTTTCTGGATGGAACAGCAACCGATTAGGTCAGGCTTCTAGTGTTTCCTTTGCCATAAACTCGCTTCAGTGAATTTACTTTAACACTGAAGTTTCATACGTACTTCTAATCAAGATAGTTATTCTTAACCCGATGTCTAAAATATGGTTTCCTGGTCTTAACGGAGTTTCTTGATGGCTATTCTAAAATTCTAGGAGTAAATGACATGCTAACCATTACTTATGGATGACAGAAGTGTCACAGATCACGGACAGGAGAAAAAAATGAAATGAATGGAGCATAAAGTGTGAAGGACACTGCACTGGGCATCAGTAACCTTGAGTGACTTACTTATCTCTTGCCAAAGATTTGTCCCTCTCTGATGTCCAGAATGTCACGAATAACCTGCTTTAAATGATCTCTCGTAGTTTCGCGGGAAAACTGGCAAATCAGTAGAGCGCGTATTTGCACAAGGGGACATAGAATCAGACGGATTAAAAATACCGAGTTACCTCTCCTGAAGAGTGGTCTTGGAATGCACTCTACAGCCCAGAGTCACCCGGTCGATGCTGCAGGCCTCGTCACAGCACAGGGACGGAATCAAGTGAACCGGCCCTGGGAAAGTCAGCGGAGGCGTGAGACACAAGGCGTTCTTCTGGCAACTTTAATACCAGTTCGACGTTGCTGTGGGAAATCCGGCCATTTCCCCCCTTGGGTGACTTTTTTGGAGAAAGGAAATGTGAGGTTTAATTGTCTCCCTCTTTTGTTACCTTACAAAAATGACCAAGCGCTTCTGTGAAGTACCTGGAGTAGCAGCCAAAGCCAGAGAGACCGGAGGTGGCATGGGGGGCGCCGGGGGCCGGGGGTGGGGCGCTGTTGTTTAACGGGGACAGAGTTTCAGTTTGGGAAGGGGAAGGGGTTCCGGAGGTGGGCGGTGGCGGGGGTGGCACAGCGGTGGGAGTGTCCTTAATGCCACCGAACCGAACACTTGATGTCAGACTGATACATTTTATGTTATATAGATTTTATTTTATTTTTTTCATCTTGTATTACCCATATTTATATTATTTCATTGCAGTTTAGCCCCAGTAGCACATATAGGTCTTGGGCCCGAGGATAAAATCAGCCATTTTACGGTACATATGTTTTACCACAAGAAAACGAGACTCACGTCACGGTAGAAATAGCACGTTTCTGTTGAGTGGCCTGGCGGTACAGGACAGGGGAAAAGAGATGTTCCAGCCCTCTCACACACAGACACACACACACACACCACACACATCACACATCTATACACACACCCCACACACATCCACATCATATACACACCCACACACACACAATTATTTTTTTACTGGTGAGAATGTAACATAAGGAATAACTAGATGTATGTACACAGCTTTACAAACCATTTTGTTCACTGAGGCAGCTTACATTTTTGGTTACAAAGATAATATGAGTTTATTGAAGAAAAAGATTATTTTAGGCAGAAGAGAGAGAGTATGAGTAGGGGAGATTGGTCGGGGGGGCGGAGAGAGAGGGAGAGAATCCTTTTCCATGTTTGTTTATTTTTTTTTAAATTTTTTTTTTTTCAACGTTTTTTATTTATTTTTGGGACAGAGAGAGACAGAGCATGACCGGGGGAGGGGCAGAGAGAGAGGGAGACACAGAATCGGAAACAGGCTCCAGGCTCCGAGCCATCAGCCCAGAGCCTGACGCGGGGCTCAAACTCACGGACCGCGAGATCGTGACCTGGCTGAAGTCGGACGCTTAACCGACTGCGCCACCCAGGCGCCCCTCAATGTTTGTTTATTTTTGAGAGACTGACAGAGCATGAGCAAGGGAGGGGCAGAGAGAGAGGGAGACACAGAATCCGAAGCAGGCGCCAGGCTCCGAGCTGTCAGCACAGAGCCCGATGTGGGGCTCGAACTCACGAACCGTGAGATCACAACCTGAGCCGAAATCGAGTTGGACGCTCAACCGAATGAGTTACCCAGGTGCCCCACAGGAAAAACAAAAAAAACTAAGAAGAGTGGGATTAGATAAGAAATTTACAAATAGAGATTACCCCATCCTATAAACTGGAAATGAACACTGTCAACATTTGGTGAACAGCTTTCTAGACTTCTATTTACATACAAATATAATTCTGATTTTTATAGAACCACAAACCTACTAAAGCATACAAAAAACACGCACATAGAAAAAGATGTGAAGAAATTATGTGTTTACATATATACATCTATACGTTTTTGCGTGTATCCAAAGTTTTCACGAGAAGTGACCTCTTTTATAAAAAGGAAAAAATATTGTGGAGTTACTGTTTTCCTTTTTTAAAACGAATGTTAAGTATTGACACGCAATTGCAAACCAGCACGCAGTAGGACAGATACCTGCACACCTTTGCCTAAACCTCTATCTGTGCATATGCTGCTCTGAGCACAGGGAACTCGCCCGGACCCACTGCCAATCAGCTCAGCAGGTCCGTGTCATGCTCACCGTGAGATGTTTCAAAATTATTTAAAAGTAAAAGGTACTGCCATTCCTTTTAGAAACGGCTGTTTCCTAGGGCTCAAGCAGTGAAAGTGCGAGATAAGCCTGCAACTTACTTTGTGCCAGAAATTAAGAAAGCGCCAAGAGAATAATCGGGACGTGTCAAGATGACACATGAGCCACCCTGAAGGGACTTCCACTGGCCTAGGCTAGGAAGTTGTGAGTGCCAAGGTAAGTCATGGTAGCAAAGGAGCATCAGCCGTGGAAGAGGGTCCAGGAGTCCATGCTAATTCGTGTAAATAAATAAATGGGGAAGAAGAAGTTCTTTCTTACCACAGGAAACCAGCTAATGAATGTGGAGAGAATGATGGAATTATGAAACCAGCATCATGGTAATGACTGATGCAGGTAAGAACCACCGGGGGATGCTAAACTCCGGGGTGAAAGTTTGGAGGGTAACGGGATATTTACATGGTGTCAGAGAGTCTCCAGAAGGTATTTGTCAATTACACAGAGAACAACAAGAATTTTACAGCAGCGAAAACCTGACTGATGCCACCTTAACGAAGGGACCCAAGTGAACCTGACAGGGAATGGGGCGGCTGCACAAGCTGTGGCTCCTGATATGGGGCACTGAGAAGGACACAGCATCGCCTCTGTGGTACTTGGGAATCCAGTCGTCTGGAAACAGCAGACAAATACTGGCCTGTGTCCGTCAAAAAGAATGATGTCATGACACAAAGAAAGATTAAGGACCTGTGCCAGATTAAAATCAAGTAAGGAGGTTTGACAACTAAGTGCAACAAGGTTATCTGGGGTTTTCCTTTACTGTAAAGGACGTCTTTGGGACAATTACGAAAATCTGAATATGCTCTGCAGATTACACCATAGCTTTGACTCAGTGCTGATCTCCTGATTTTAATAAGCGTGCTGTTCTGTAAGAGAACGTTCCTGCTCTTAGGAAAAGAATCACCGTAGCATTAAGGAGGAAAGGGATATCATATCTGCAACTGATTTTTAAGTGGAGATGAGAAAAATGTATACTTAGAAAAATGGTAAGGCAGCTGTGGAAATGAGATAAAATGTTAATATCTGGGGAATCTGGGTGAAGAGGGCGTGACAATTCTTTGTTCTATTCTTTCAGCATTTTTGTAAGTCTTAAATTAAGGCAGAGTAAAAAGCTGAAAGGAAGAAGGCACTTCCACGAAAGCAGGAAACCCCGGTGAGCTGTACCAAACCCGGGCGTTAGCCGGGCGGATTCTCTCCAGGGTCGGCGTTCTGTTAAGATGGCACCAAGGCCATCTGCCTGTTTAATCTCTCTTCCCCAACAGAAGTGCAAAGGAGGTAGAGTTCGCACAAAGCTGCGTTTTATTACATTTCACATTTCAGTGCGTCTCTCAAGAAACGACTCCGGCGCCCCGACTCCAGCGGTCGTGGCCCAGTACGGTACCTGGGAACCCAGGGTTCTGGGTTCAGGGTTCTGTCTGGAGGGTCACCCGGCTATTGTCAGGAGCTGTCTAGGAGCCAACTGTCTATGCAGGAAAAGGCAACAGTAGGTGCACACACACCACGGAGAGGCCTATGTTTTTATTCCCACCCCCCTGCTACAACAGAAGACAGTAAGGAGCAAGGCCAAGCGAGTCTGTTGAAAACTTCCACGCCACACGTTGAAACCCGGACCTGCAACTTCTTGGGAAGACAGACCGGACGGTTCCTGGAGTGTCAGCCGGTCTGAGTGGGAAACGCTCAGCTTAAGGAGTGGCTCCAAGGCCATCGAGGTCTGTGGGAAACCCTGCTGTCCGTCTCCCTCCCTGCTGTTCTTTAAGAAATCCTGAAAGACATTCATGGACACCTCCAAGCTCAGCTTGAATCCACCAGACAAGACAGGATACACACTCCTACTCTATAAAAGGACCCTGTCAGTGGCTCCTGGACCCTGTCAGTGGCTCCTGGGTGGCTCGGTCAGTTAAATGTCCGGCTTCGGCTTAGGTCACGATCTCGTGGTTCGTGAGTTCCAGCCCCACCTCGGGCTCTGTGCTGACAGCCTGTCGGCGCAGAGCCTGCCAAGGATCCCCTCGCCCCCGCTCTCTCTCGGCCCCTCCCCGGCTTGCGCGCTCTCAAAAATAAATAAACGTTTTGAAAAAAGGATTAACGGAAGGTTGATATTATTTTAACTCTGTTGACCCAAAACAATAAAGGCAAATTTGCTTTTCAAAGTTGCTGAATAATTCTAGAATTTTAATGAGCTGCTTCTCTTCTTTTTAATACGTAGAAGGCTCAAAACACCAAAACCATCGGGAGACAGAGAATAACTTAACAAGATTAGCTGTACTTAGAAAACGAAGCAGAGCTCCTCAGCTGTGGGACAAATGGGGACAATTCTTTGCAGGGTGGGCGTCCCTGGGGTTCCCCTGACGGCCCCTTACCCGGCTGCACTTACCGCAGGTCTGGGCCGAGTCCCGGTGACACTTACAACATGGTCTGGGAGCAGATCCGTTGAGCTGAGGTCTGTCAAAACATGACAGTTCAGAACCGTTGTACTGAATGTCCTGTGCTCTCAGAGACCCTACAGGGGGCGAGAATTCGGTCAGTGGGGACCATTTCCTCCGTAAAGGAGCCCATGAACACCATATGCAGACATGCACCATTCTGGCTCTTGTCTTTCTGAAGAAAAAGGTGGCTAGCGTTCCCATCTAAAAATACTTCTCCTCACACGGAGACACAAATACGAAGCAATTTGTCAAAGCTCACGCCATAGAGTACTTCTGTTGCCAGAACGAAGACCGACTTCCATTTTTGCCTAGAGGCACGGGACACGGCCGCCTTTCCCATGTCCTTCTACAGCGGTGCCCCTGGGGGACCGGGTGGCTGTGAGCCCGTTTCCACGTGTGCTCTGTCCCTTTCACAGCTCTTGACCGTTGTCTTGGTCAAGGCCCTCGGGGAGGCTCGAGTGACCGCGACGATAAACACACTTCACCCAGATGCTAAGGAACAGACAGAGCTCAACACTCACAGCTGGGTTTCTTCTCCATGAACTGCCTCTTACAATAGATGATGCAGAGGACGAGCAGGGCCAGCAGGACGGTGGCCAGGGCGCTGCAGATCACGGCTGCCAGGGCTGTGTCCCGCGGGCTGGAGGCCGTGGACGGGATCTTCACGAGGTTGACCTTGCTGGTACCTGGAAACCACAGGAAGGGGATCAGCAGGCTCTTGACAACCCAGGAGACTCTGACGTTTCCACCCGACATGGTGGTTGCCTTTAATAACGGCCTCCGTGCAAGGTAAGGAAGAGCCCAGAACACAGGGGGAGGGATTTCCAGATGGCTCGAGCGTTCCCACCTCCCGGATGACTTCTTTAAAACTACACCTCCTCCCGGTAGCCTTCCCACAGCACTGTGGACACACAACCTTCAACACATCGTGTTGTCTGAATGTGCCTCTAGGCCCGCTGGGCCAGAGCTGTTGGGCAGCTGGAATTCTTCATCTTTCTGCGTCTCCCAGTAGTTGATGCAGAATTTGGCACATAGTAGGTATGTCACGATTGTTATTTAATTGGAACTGGACGACCTAGATTTTCAAACGGCCTGAATTAAGAGGTGCTTTTTGGGGCAACTTCAGGGAAAAACAAGGAGCTAGAATGTTCACAACCTAATAATAACCCCCAACTTCTGAGACAGTAAATATTTTTCATGCCTGGCTGTTAAATTACTGAACAACATCTAAATTTTGCAAGAAAAAAAACAATTCCTGTTATTATACTATGGTTGGGCAGCACTGTAATGTGGTACGAAAGTGTCAATAAAGAGATTTTATTTTAATTTTATTTTGTATGTTTATTTATTTTGAGAGAGAGAGCGTGAGGAGGGGAGGGGCACAGAGAGAGGGAGAGAGAGAGAATCCCAAGGAGGCCTGGCGTTGTCGTGCAGAGCCCGACAAGGGCTCGATTTCACAAACCGCCAGATCTTGACCTGAGCCGAAATCAAGATTTGATGCTTAACTGACTGGGCCACCCAGGCGCCCCGAGATTCTGCTTTAGAGGGTGGGACTGTGCCATGGTTAAGGGCTGAGATTCTGGAATCTCACTGCTTGGGTTAACCTCTGGATGTGCAACCTTGAGCCAATTACTCAATCTATTGGAGTCTCATGCAAGCCTCTGCTCCCTGGAGGGGTTGCTAGTAACTGTCCCCCCTATTGAGAGGACAAAATGCATTATCAGGGAAAGCGTGTAGAACACGTCCTGTACGCAGTGCTCTAGAATCATTAGCTCTCGACTGCTATCATTATTAATGATGGTAATAATTAGCACTCACAGTTTTAGGGTACGGGATGAACAAACATCTCATGTAGTGCAGCCGCTTCGTAACTGAACTAACCGGACAAGAATCTGAGAGAGCCTGAAACCTACACAGAGGGGCAATTCCGCTTTCTCCTCCTCTGGGCACCTGACCCCTGAGTGAGGTGAGCCCTCATTCTGTCCCTTCAGATGCTCTCAGCTCCTTGGAGTCCCCCTGAGGCTGAGGGTTACTCCAGACCACTGCTGCCTGAGGGAAACTAACACGTGCCCCTCATGTTCGTTTAAGTTGTCTAGATGCCCTGTTAAAAAAAAAAAAAGAAAAACAGGGGCGCCTGGGTGGCTCAGTCAGTCGAGCATCCGACTCTTGGTTCTGGCTCAGGTCATGATCTCACAGTCGGTGAGATCAAGCCGCACAGCGATGGAGCATACTGTCAGCACGGAGCCTGCTTGCGATGTTCTCTCTCCCTCTCTCTCTGCCCTTCCCTGTGCTCTCTCTCGTCTCTCGTTAAATAAACTAAAAAAAAAAAAAAAAAAAAAAAAGGTACAATTAATCTATTTTACCTAACCCAACATACCTTAACATATATGTATTCATGTATTCAATATAAAAATTGTTAGTGGCGTCTTTTACGCGGTGTATTTTGTACAACAATGTCAAAGCCCAGTGTGCCTTCCCATTGATACGCCCATCTCCGTTTGCACTAAGCACATTTCGGGTGCTCCATAGCCACATACAGCTAATGGCTATTGTCTGGACATCAACACTCTAGACGTTAAGGGTTGGCATCAGTATTTGTGCGGCATGGCCCCTAAAGGCAAGCCAACTCATCAGCTGGTAACTGTCTTTCTTTCTTTTTTTTTTTTAATGTTTATTTTTAAGAGAGAGAGAGAGAGAGAGGGAGAGCAAGCGTGAGCAGGGGAGGGGCAGAGAGGGGGGATGGTGGACAGAAGATCCGAAGCAGGCTCCTCCCTGGTAGCAGCGAGCCCGATGTGGGGCTTGAGCTCACGAACGGTGAGATCATGACCTGAGCCAAAGTTGGACACTCAACCGACGGGGCCACCCAGGCGCCCCAGCTGGTACCTTTCTTCTGGTCCCTGGTTACACAATCTGCCTTCCTCCATAAGATTGTTTTCCACTGTGTGACACTTGAGTGTAGAAAACAGAAACTTCTAGGTTTGTAATGTTGGATCATAAAAACATGATAGCAGAGTGATCATCTGAGAACACTGAATCTTGGTATTTCTAGGCTCAGTGACTCTGGGGCCACCCTGATAAAAGTTTCTTATTGCCCGGTGGAAGGCACCTAAGCTATATGGCTTGGGCTTGGATGATTAGGAATCATAGTCCAATCAGACATTTTAAAGGATGTTTGCTCATAACATGTTTAATATTCCTACCAATACTTACCACTTACAGCCATATAGACACCCTATAATAACCCAATAGCAGGTACTGAAGTTTATCCCACAGCAAAGTACATCCCTGACCCGACAGAGATGGAATCTGAATCTGAAACAGCCTCTGCGGGTGGACAGGTGCACAAGAGGGTGTACGAACACAGGAACCGCTGGACAAACCACCCTGACCAATCGATAACCGAACAGGAATTCGTATCCTACGCAAGGGACAGGGTAGGTGGCCTGCAGGGGAAGGGACCTGGGAGATTTGGCCCAAACGGTGAAGTGGTGGGAAACTGCCACCTCGCTCGTGTTTGTGCGAAAGGGGCTTGACTTCAGAGCGGGATCAGGTCCCGTCACTTAGCCTCTTCATCACATAACGCAGCTCCGCACGACACGGGGCTTTAGCAAGAGCTGTTGTCGGGATGAAACACGGCATGTGACTGGAGCTGAAGATCTCAAAGTTCCTAACTATGTAGTAACTGCCGAGTTAAGCACATTGATTCATACGGTATTGGATATTCGGGAAAACCCTATTAAGACTTCAGGTTCCAGTGGAGTCCCTACCAGAACCTGTAAGTTCTTGCTTAACCTCCTTTAAAATATGTTACTCACCTCATTTGCCTTCACCTGACAGCAACTGTTTCCAACTTATAAACACGCTAAAATGCCCCCGGTGGGGATTTTATTTTGAGTTTGGTGGTTGGTGACTCAGGATCTGTTTTCCCCAAGCTAATCATAAAGGTCCTATGAATACATATCTTTCCACAGTAGGGCATTAATACTGTAATTTCAGTGACACCGAATTGCCATAATAACTCAGTAAGCCCCCTCGCTAACATTTCCCCGAAGATGAACAAGAAAAATACAGTGGTTTTGCCTCTCAGTGTTTGACATCGACGTAAGAAAAGGTATCCTGCTAACTCCAACACCCCCTCAGAGAGGTCTCCATGGGAAGCAGGGCTCTGGAAACCACATTCTGGATTTCTGTTTATATGTCCAAGTTTATGACAACAGTTACAGCAAACAAGCCATTTTGTAGGACATGGGCTCATCCTTTCCAGTTCCATCATCACATATAGCAAAGCAGACGTAAACGTGGACATTGTGGGAGACTGGGCCGCACAGCGTTTGATTTAAGAACAACCCCAGGGGCGCCTGGGTGGCTCAGCCAGTTAAGCGTCTGACTCTTGAGTTCAGCTCAGGTCACGATCTCACCGTTGGTGAGTTTGAGCCCCGTGTGGGGCTCCGCACCTGGGATTCTCTTTCTCCCTCCATGTCTGCCCCTCCCCTACTTGCATTCTCTTTCCCTCTCTCTCTCAAAATAAATAAACTAAAAAAAAAAAAAAAAAAAAGAAGAACCCCAGAAACTCATTCACATAAGTTTCTGGTAAAAGTCTGTTTCCTTATCATTCTTTTTGAGTAGAGAAAAAAAAGGGGGGGAGGGGAGAAAGAGAGGGGGGCGTTTGGTACCAGTTATAGAAAGTGGTTTCTCTTACATTAAGTCCCGGTTAATTGAGATATTGCTGAGAAATTCTCAGGAAAGGCTTTATCTGCTACCAACTGAAAGTTTCGCTTTGCTGGCCTGTGATTGCCACAATGATACTGAGATGAAAAGATTCTTTCCACCCGCGTGCCTTGACTACATTCCCGTCCACAGTTGACCAAGCGTACTGAATGCCTGTGAGGACTTTCACCCATGCCTTATTAGGATTCTGAAGAGTTGGGGACAGGAATGTCCACAGCCTTTGGAAAGTTTTAACTCTTCTGGAATACAAAGGCATCTCTTACCCTAATTAAGTTATTAAATTCCACTATCATCTTAGCACTACCTTCTGGCAATTTACTTCAGAGTGAGAACTGTTTTCTTAGCCAAAATTTTGCTCTACTGTTAGGTAACTGCAATTCCATATCTACATTTCCTTAGGCGTGCAGTTCAACTAACAGGCGCTGAGTATCTACCGTGAATAAGACATCCTACAAAGCATTAAATAAGCTGAAAGAGAATCTGAATAGAAGAAAACGGAGGTCACCTATAAAGTCTGGCAAGGGTTTCTAGAGAAGTGCACGTTTACCCTCTCTGGAGTGCGACCAAGGTACAAAACAGCCAAGCCGCAGAGATACTCTGCCCGCACCCTACCCCTTACACAGCCTCAGAATGTAGCTGCAGAGACGCACATATTGGAGAGATCTCTTCTCGGACCCTGACTACTCATGGAAAAGTCTTAGAAGAGGAACACTCCTCAGAAGCTGCAAATCGGGAACTCAAGTGCAGGCCGCCGACTTCCCCGAAATGTGCTTCTCAGACCTCTGGGTGCTTGTAGACCTCTGGACGCTGCTAATGCACCCCCGGTGACTTCACTCCCTTGACAACTGGGCAGAGCCGGGAAAGTGCGCGGACAACCTGTGTCTCCCAGATGAGAAAACCAAGACTTGAGGTAATTTGCCCAAGGTGCTACAGCAAAGCGGGGACAGCTCAGGAACTGGAGCCAGGCCTTGGGACCCTTGCTGGTGGACCACGCTGGTCTGTGGATGCAGGTAGCTTGTGAGTAACACATTCTCCCAGGGAAAGATGAAGCGCAGTGTGGCTCGTGTCTGTGTGAAGGACGTGCTCTTGGCTGCAGGCTGAAACCAGCCGGGCCACGGAGGGATCGGGGGACTTTCTGAACAGCAGACCGTCCAGGCGTGCGTGAAGCCAGTTGCGCACGGACGCGTCTTCCCCCGAGAGAATATTTCAGGGCCCCTCGGCCTCAGTGTGGGTCTTGCAGGTGGGCACGCGGGGCGTCGCCTGGGCATCACGGAGGCGGGGAGGAGGGGAACTGAACCCGGGAAGGGTCGGAAGCATCAGGCTCGTGTGTGTGCTCCGTGAGGTCTCCTGTGCATTTCCGTGCTTCTTGCGTGCAGATGTCCCTACCTGCTTACCCACCCCAGCTTCCTAGTGGTCTGTTTAAAACCCGCGGAACAGAAGGTCCTTCTTCCCCGAGTACGTTCCTGACAAAGGGCCCTGCTCAGGGAGGGCTGGCTTGGGAGCAAGGAAACCGGTCTCCCCATTCCGGCTCTCACGGCTCTCCGCGCTGGCCGCGGACAAGACTCGCCCCCTCTCTGAATCTCGGCTTCCTCCCAGGGAAGGGTCAGTGGCTGGTCACACAGACCCCAGGATCCACCAGCAGGGAGGCCGAGGGCTCACTGAGAGTGTCTCTCGGGCCGGGTGAGTGCAGTGCTAGCTTCTGCGCACCCTCGGACACGTTCGCTATCACGAAAGTCCCGTGACCTATCTGCGGCCGGGCCGGTTTCTTCCCGCGCGAAGGACCTCGGCCTTGACGTTAAAGAACAAGATGAAGCAGGATGCTGTATTTCCCTCCCCCGCATCTGTGTGTCCAGTCCGTGCGGCTTCCCTGAACTCTAGATTCATCTATCCAACAGCTTACTGGACATCTCTGCACGGACGGAGATGCATCTCAGGCTCAAAACTGAGTCCAGAGCAAGACCTCTGACAACCTCCGACAGCCCCAACCCCCTCATTTCCTCCCACACCCCTCCCTCCCCACAGACCTTTCCGGCCCATCACTGCCGGTCCGCAAGGCTCGTCCTGGGCCACACGGATCACTCTTTCGGCTGCCCCTCTGCAAACATCACCCACTTAGCGAGGCTTCCCCACCGAGCCCTTTCAAACCGCAGTGCCTCCCCGCTCCGTGTTCCCTACCCCCCTTCTCTGCTTGCTTTTCCTTCCCACTACTTACTGCCATCTGACACTTGATGTATTTGTTTGATTCAGCATCCTTCTCCCCTCTGGCGGGGGTAACAGAATGTATCCTGCACCCCCAAACACACCCACCGGGGTTGGGCCCAGCAAGAGGCCACGTTTCCCAGCCTCCTTTGCAGCCAGATGATGCCCTGTCTAAGTCAGAGCCAACAGGGAAGGGGGGCGATGGACAGAAGTGATCCGTCACCTCTGACGGAGGGACGAGCAGCTCGCCCCAGACATCGCCTTCACTGTGGGCTGGAAGCTGGATACGGCTGGACCGTGCCCAGTCTTGAGCCTACGGATGAAGGAGATATCCAAAGGCTGGCAAAGCGCTGGGGGCTCTGAATGACAGCCGCAAGGCGGGCCTGTGCCACCACCCAGAACTGGTTGCACGACCGCAGAGGTGGGAGAGGAATGTCTGTCTTACTCGGGCAGCGGTATTTTTGGGTCTCCTTCCACCCCTGGTGACAGTGCAGGTGTGGGCAGCTGGCGACACTGGGTGTGACGTTACTGTGACCACAGGTGGAAGCACAAGGGTTGCTCGGGGCTGGCGATACACAAACCTGGAAGATTGCTGAATGAAT
Organism: Neofelis nebulosa; assembly: GCF_028018385.1. Taxonomy (NCBI): domain Eukaryota; kingdom Metazoa; phylum Chordata; class Mammalia; order Carnivora; family Felidae; genus Neofelis; species Neofelis nebulosa. The sequence continues at coordinate 239,782,298 of NC_080782.1, forward strand.
AGGAGACGACAGCTTCACCTTCTCCAGGCAGTTTTAATTAGCGCTCCAAGACTGGTCACAGAGGGGTCTTATTTTAGTTATTATACGCCAAGTGTCATCTGAAGTCAATCATACATATATAGTGATGACTAATTTGTAGTGAATTACCAAAGAAGCTAGCAAAGGGAAGGACCTTCGGGAGGCCAACCACCTCAGCTTCCAGCGAAAGCCGCCTTGGTGCCGACTTTGGAAACTGATTCCGGGCTGAACCGGATAAAGGGAACAATTAGGCACTCCCATCATTTTACCAAATCAAACGTACTCAGCTTACACTTTTTCGGGGCCCTGCCCCCTCACACTATGCAGAAGCGTGGAGAAAATGACACGCGGATCTAGAGAACTGCTGATGACAGGAACCCGTGATTACTTTCTAGAGACAGTTACCCGGCTTATCAACACTATAGGCCAAACGTTGTGTCTGCAGGGCAAACGCCTAGAGCGGGCCGGCCCCTTACTTACTCACGTTCGAAATGTCATAATAATCCTCTGCAGTGAGGGTTTGTTGATGAAGAAGGCTATACATCGCTATAAATATATGTATGCTTTTTCACTTCAAACAAATATTGGGTGGTTGGATCTAGATTTGAGCCTGGTTTATCTGACACTCAAATTTATGCTCGCTCGCTTTTTTTTTTTTTTTTTTTTTTTTTTTTTTGTAAATTATGCTATGCTTTCCCCAACCATTTAGAGCAAAAAATATATTACAGTGTGAAAGATTCTTGGCTCAAATTTTGTACAGACAAGTAAATTCTAGTTAATTGGCTAACTAACATATACAATATAACTTAACCTAATCCAAAACACAAACCTAGCTTCACAAATTCAAACTGTCTTGGGGCACCTGGGCGGGGCTCAGTTAAGCATCTGACTTTGGCTCAGGTCATGGTCTTGTGGTTCGTGAATTCAGGCCCCATGTCAGGCTCTATGCTGACAGCTCAGAGCCTAGAGCCTGGAGCCTGCTTCCGATTCTGTGTCTCCCTCTCTCTGACTCTCTCCCACTCATGTTCTCTCTCTCTCTCTCTTTCTCTCTCTCTCTCAATAAAGATTAAAAAAAATTCAAACTGTCTTATCCCCAAGATTAAAGAGGCTATTGTTGCATTTTACTGCAGGGAAAAATAACTTATGACCTTTTTAAGCATTATTTTTTAAACTTTATTTTTAAGGTCTTTATGATATAATTAGATGAGTAGCAAATAGGTATAGTAGGGAAGAGCAAGTTGTAAACGAATTATGCTTTCTAAGTTCCATTTTCAAGATTTCACGAATACCTTGTGTTTCCATCAGAGGGTTTAGCACATGCAAATAAGACATTAGGTTTTCTGCCCTCTGACAGGTCATTCCAGTTCCAAGGAAACAGTTCAGTTCATGGCTTTCTGTACTCTCCTGTCATCACCAATAAAAATCCCACACGAAATGAAGGTTTAACGAGATTAAAGCCCAGTGAATCTATTTCTGGCAATGTTCTTAATTAAAAAAAAAATGTACTAACAAAGAGCTCTTTGCAACGTTAACTGAGGCAAGGATACAGTTTTGGAGTGCAAGCTTTATATTGTTAATCTAAACTGGCTAAACAAAATTATCGTTGTTAACACTCAACATATGAATTCCAGATATACCACAAGAGTCGGCCACTAAACGAAAACAGTTGGATTTTTTTAATCCACTTTATACCAAGCATTCGGACACTGGATAAATGTAAAAGAGTGAGACGTCATCACCTTTATTTATTTTTTTCATTTTAGACTTGGGTTTTAGAACTATGTGGTTTGTTTTGCAGTAACTGATGGGAATATTAGTCCAAAATGAGCTTTTTCTATGTGTTTCTATGTATGTATATTTAAACCGGACTGATTTTTTTTATTGTGGTAAAATATACATAACATTTACCGCTAGTGACATTGAATATATTCACAACATTGTGCAACTGTCACCACTAATTCCGGCACGTTTTCATCGCCTCAGAAGGAAACCCCATACCCACTGAGTACTCAATCCCCATTCTCCTTTCTCTCTACTTCCTGGCAAGCGCTAATCTGCTTTCTGTCTCGATGAATTTTCCTATTCTGGATATTTCATATGGATGGAATCATGCAATATTATGTGGCCTTTTGTGTCTGGCTTCTCTCACTTAGCGTCATGTTTTCAAGGTTCAACCGTTTTGTATTATTATGAGAACTCCATTCCTTTCACACTTGAGTAACATTCCACGGTACGGACATACAGCTTTTGCTTATCCTTTCATCAGATAACGGACACTGGGGTTGTCTCTACCTTTTGGCTACTGTGAAGAAGGCCGCCATGAAGATTCACATATAAGCTTTTCCCATATATTTTAAAACTTTTCACAAAGATGCATTGTTTTACATGCTATCAAAAGACACGTTATTATTACGCTAAAGCATTAAGTCGATGAATGACTCAGGAAATAAAAGTATTTCCTGAGCAAGAACTAAGAGGACAGTGGAAGATGACGACGATAGAGAGTAGAGACACTGGTCAGGGTTAGTTCACGTAGGGAGGAGTTTGGCTTCTATTCCAAGAATAACAGGATATAGTCAACAACAGCAGAATATATACTCTTCTCGAGTGTATATGGAGTATTATCCAGGACAGAACATTTGTGAGGTCACAAAACTAGTTTCAATAAATTTTAAAAGTTGAAATCATGTGGGGCACCTGGGTGGCTCAGTCGGTTAAGTGCCCGACTTCAGCTCAGGTCATGATCTCACAGTTCGTGGGTTCGAGCCCACATTGGGCTCTGTGCTGACAGCTTAGAGCCTGGAGCCTGCTTCGGATTCTGTGTCTCCCTCTCTCTCTGCCCCTCCCCCACTCATACTCTGCCTCTGTCTCTAAAAAATGAATAAACCTTAAAAATATTTTTTTAAAAAGTTGAAATCACACAAATTCCCTTTTCTAATCACAACGGAATGAAACTAGAAATCACTAACAGAAGGAAAACTGGACAATTCACACATATTAAGAAATATACCCTTAAATAATCAGCAGGTTGAGGAAGAATTTGCAAAGGAAATTAGAAACATTCTCTGAGATGAACAAAAACAAAATCACAACATAAAAAAACCTAAGGGATACAGCAAAAGCGATGTTTAGAGGACAATTTCTAGCAGTAAATGTCCACATTGAAAAAGATCTAGGGGCACCTGGGTGGCTCAGTCGGTTAAGCGTCTGACTTTGGCTCAGGTCATGATCTCACAGTCTGTGAGTTTGAGCCCCACGTCAGGCTCTGTGCTGACAGCTCAGAGCCTGGAGCCTGCTTCGGATTCTGTGTGTCTGTCTCTCTCTCTCTCTGCTCCTCCCCTGCTCCTCTCTCTCTGTCTCAAAACTAAATAAAAACATTCTAAAAAATTTAAAAAGAAAGAACAAGAAGATCTAAAGTCAATAACTTAACTTTCAGCTTTTAAGACATTAGAAAAAGAAGAGCAAATTAAATCAAAAGCAGGTGGAAGGAAATAATAAGGATCAGAGCAGAGATAAATGAAACGGAGAATAGAAAACAATACAGGGAATCAGTAAGCCCAACAGTTGACTCTTTGAAAAGATCAACAAAATTGACAAAAACTTCAGATGGGCCAAAAAAAAAAAAAAAATGGAAAGGATTTAAGTGATTAAAATCAGAATTGAAAGGGAGGACACAGCTATGGACTTTACAGAAATGAAAAGGAGTCTAAGACAATCCCATGAATAGGTGTACACCAACACATTAAGTAAACCAGATGAAAAGGACAATTATTAGAAACATACAAACCAACAAAGCCGAAACAGAAGGAATAGAAAATCAGAAGAGACCTATTAGAAGGAAATGGACTCAGAAATCAAAAACCTCCCCAAAAAGAAAAGCCCAAGACTGGATGGCTGCACTGGTGAATTCTACCAAGTATGTCTGTATGTATTTGGGATTTTTTTCTTTTGAGAGCGAGAGACTGCATGCACAGGAGAGGAAGGGGTGCAGGGAGAGGGAGCGAGAGAATCCCAAGCAGGCTTCGTACTCAGTGCAGAGCCCGATGTGGGGCTTGATCTCACAACCTTGAGATCATGACCTGACTGGAAACCAAGAGTTTAACCAACCAAGCCATCCAGGTGCCCCTCTACCAAGCATTTAAAGAAGAATTCACAAAAGTAAATAAATAAATAAAAATAAAAATAAAAATAAAAATAAAAATAAATAAAAATAAAAATAAAAAATAAAAATAAATAAAGAAGAATTCACATCAGACCTTCTCAAACCATTCCATAAAGAAAAAGAGAGACTACTTCCAAACTTTCTATGAGTTCAGCATTACCCTGATAGCAAAGCTAGATAAGGGCACTACAAAGAAAGAAAACCACAGATCAAGATCCTTTATAAAGATAGACACAAAAACCCTCGGCAAAATCACAGCAAATCAAATTCAGCAGCATGTTAAAGGATCACACACCATGACCGGGTGGGATTTATCCCAGAAAGGCAGTGATGACTAATAAAGATCAGTCAGTGAAATACTTAATAACGAAATGAAAGGGAGAAAAACAACAACAAAAAAAACCCACACTGATCATCTCAATTATGCTGAAAAAACACTGCACGAAATCCAACACCCTTTCATGATAAGAGTACTGAACAAAGGGGCCTCTGGGTGGCTCAGTCTGTTGAGCATCTGAATCTCGATTTCAGTTCAAGTCATGATCTCATGGTTTGTAGATCGAGCTCCGTGTCCTGCTCTGTGTGGACAGTGTGGAACCTGCTTGGGATTCTCTCTCTCCTCCCTCTCTCTCTGCCCCTCCCCTTGTGCATGTGCACTCTCTCTCAAAAACAAGTAAGGAAACATTTAAGAAAAAGTTTTTTAAAATACTGAATGAATTAGGAAGACAAAGGAACTTCCTCAACACGATAAAGGTCATATGTGAGAAACCCATAGCTGACATCATATTCAATGATAAAAAACTGAATGCTTTTCCCCCCAAAACAGGAAGAAGACAAGAATGCTTGCTTTCACCACTTCTATTCAACCTCGTGCCAGAAGTCCTTGCCAAAGCAGCTAGGCAAGGAAAAGAAACAAAAGACACCCTAAGTGGAAAGGAAGAAGCAAAATTTCCTGTTTACAGACGACTTGGTCTTCTACGTAGAAACCCCAGAAGATTCCACAAAAAGATGATAGAACAAATTAAACAAATTCAGTCAAGTTTTAGAGACAAATCAACACATAAAAATCAGCTGTATTTCTATACACTAGCAAGAGACAATCCCCAAAATTAAGAAAATAATTCCATTTGTAATATCATCAAAAAGATTAAAATACTTAAGAATAAATTTCACCAAGGAGTAAACTTGTACACTGGAAATCGCAAAACGCTGTTGAAAGAAGTTACAGGAGAGCGAAATAAATGGAAAGACATCCCGTCTTCATATATTGAAATACTTAGTATTGCTAAAATGACAATACTACCCACAGTGACACGCACAAGGTGCCTAGCTGGTTCAGTCAATAAAGCATGTGACTCTGATCTCAAGGCCATTCATTAGTCCAAGCCCCACACTGGACATAGAGCTTACTTTATTTTATTTTGTCATTATTATTTTTTAATGTTTTACTTTATTTTTGAGAGAGAGAGGGAGAGGGAGTCGGGGGGGGGGGGGAGAGGGAGAGAGAGAGAACGAGTGGGGGAGGCGCAGAGAGAAGGGGACACACAATCCTAAGCAGGCTCCAGGCTCTGAGCTGTCAGCACAGAGCCTGACATGGGGCTCGAACTCACGAACCGCAAGATCATGACCTGAGCTGAAGTCGGATGCTTAACTGACAGGTGCCCCGGGCCTAGAGATTACTTTAAAAAAAAAAAGTACAGATTTAAAGTTAAAAAATCACTAGAAAGTAACAAAGTGATAAGCATGATTCAATGCAATCTCTATCAAAATCCCAATGGCTTTTTTTTTTCAGGAATGAAAAAAAATCCTAAAATTCATATAGAACTTCAAGGAACCCTAAGTAGCCAAAACAATCTTGAAAACAAGAATTGAAGGATTCCCACTTCCCAAATTCCAAACTTACTATAAATGCTGTATTATTCAGAAAAGTATGGTACTGACATAAGGACAGACATACAGACCAATGCGAAATGAGTAAGAGTCCAGAAATAAGCCCACACAAGTCAACTGATTTTTAACAAGGGTACCAAGACCATTCAATGCGGGAAAGAACACTATCTTCAACAAATGTTGCTGGAAAAACTGGATATCCACATGCAAAAGAATGAAGTTCTTATGTATCTCATATCGTATTAAAAGAGCAACTAAAAAAATGAATCCAAGACCTAAATCTTGGATTATAGTTGAAAGCTATAAGTTCTTAGAAGAAAACATAAGGGAAAATGTCCATGACCTTGGGTTTGGCAATGAATCCTTAAATATACACCAAAAGCACAGGCAATGAAAGAAAAAACAGTTGGGCTTTATCAAATTAAAAAAGTTTTGTGCTTCAAAGGACACCATCAAGGACATGAATGACAAGCCACAAAGTGTGAGAAAATATTTGCAAACCACATATCTGGGAAGTGTTCAGCGTTCAGAATATATAAAGAGCTTCTCCAACCCTACAAAAAGGCAAGCAATCCAAAATGGACAAAGTACTTAAACATCATTTCTCCAAAGAAGGTATATGGACAGCCAAAGGGCCCCAGAAAAAAATACTCAACATCATTAATCATTAGGGAAATGCAAATAAAAACCACAATGAGATACCACCTCACACCTACCAGGATGATGATGATGATGATGATGATGATGATGATGATGTTACAGAAAATAAGTGTTGGTAAAGACGTGCACATTGCTGGTGGGAACATCAGTGATATGGCCACTGGAGGATACAATGTGGCAAAGAGAAATACCTGTTCTGTTTACCATTCTGTTTACAACGTGGCAAACAGAAATACTTTTACTCCTAAGTATATACGCAAAAGGATAGAAAACGGGGACTCAAATAGATCCTTCTACGCCAGTGTTCACAGCAATGGCCACAAGGCGGAAACAACCCCGTCACCTATCAACTGATGATTGGGTAACACAACTGTGGTGTATACATAAAGTGGAATGTCACCCAGCCTTAAAAAGAGAGTGAAAATTTGCCACATGCTACAACGTGAACAAACGGTGAAAACATTATGCTAAGTGAAATAAACCAGACACGAGGCCAAACATTGATACAATTCCTCTTGTATGAAATACCCAGCATAGGCAAGTTGACAGAGTCAGAAAGCAGAGCAGACCTCACGAGGGGTGGACACAGGAGGCGAACAGGGAGGTACCGCTTAGTTGCCAGGGTTTCTGTCCGGACTGACGAAGGGTTAGGGAAGCAGATGGTGGGGGGCGGGGGGGGGGTGCAGCACAACACTGTGGACGTAGTTAATGCCAGCGAACTGTACATTTCCAAATGGCGAGTTCTATCACCATAGAAAAGGATAGGAGGAAGTGACTAGAGGGTCTCAGGGGTGGACGGTGACAGGCTCTGACTTATACTTTAGAAAGAGGGCCGCCTGCAGAGGGAGAGAGGACATCTGGTGGGAGGGACCACGAGGGGTCCACACGACAAGGATGACGGCTCGGGTTGAGCTCACAGCCAGGGCGGTGTCGTCGACCGGCTGTATTTGCGAAAGGCTTGTTGTGAGAGCAGCTGGATACACTGGATGGCGGTTGGATGCAAGGCAGGACGGAATCCAGAATGATGCCCAGGTGTCTGAAGACCACGGGCAAATCATAGTCCATTTGCTAATTTTTGGGCAGAATGAAAACTTGAAGGATGGTGGAGGGGGGGGAGGTGGCAGGAAGGTAAGGAAGAGACAATTCTGTTTTGACTGTCACGCTTGAGATACCTATTCTCTACCCGCGTGGGGCTGTGGAGTTGGCAGATGGCTGGACGAACAAGACCCAGGAAAGACAGGAACAGGAGACACAAATGTGAAAATCCTGAGAGCGCGGATAACACCTGAAGCCAAAGGGCTGGTAAAATCCTCCCCCCCCCCCGCCCCACCCCCATATGTAACAGAGTCAAAGATAAGGACCTAGCACAGAACCCAGGTATGCTGCGAATTTAGGAAATCTGATGGAAGAGGAGGAGCTAGCCTCTGAGACCAGAAAAATAAGCAGGAACGGTGTTAAGGAAGCCTGGAAAAGAATGTGTTTCAAGAAGGAAGTGGTAAACCAAAGTTTACTGGGATGAATTCTTCTGATTCTTAAATAACTAGGCTACGTCACGGTACTTTATTTTAGGGACTAATTATAGAAAGCGAATTTTAACATTCCAGCAGGAAGCTAAGCAGGTTTGTGATTTTAAAAAGCTAGTGACCTTGCTCATTGGAGCTACTGTTGAATAAATTTTTGAATTAAGATGAAACCAAAATGTGACTTAAAAATACGATGTCACCAAGTAAAATTATACAAGCAAAGCACGGTGGAAGTTCATAATAAATAGTAATCATGACTTAAGCAAGATCCCACTGCTTATGCAAGATTATTTACTTTAAAAAAGTTATCATTTTTCAAATGACTAGGATCTGCATCTTTTTCCTAAGGAGTCATTCTGACTTGACTTTGAAGCATCACCCAAATATGTACATTTTTAGCTTAACATCTCTGTTTACCAGCATCTAGGACAGAGAGGTGTGTGTGTGTGTGTGTGTGTGTGTGTGTGTGTGTGTGTACAATCAAAAGTTCACCACGTCTGCAGGTTTCAAACACGTTCTGAGTGCCAAGTTTCCAAGTTAGTGCTCTAAATGTTTTTACGGATTTTCTTTTTTGAACTGAGAGAGCACATCAAAACCACTACAGCTCTGCAAGCCCTTCTCCTTTGTGGAGCCACATTGTAACTAAGGTCTGTTGATAAAGAACTTCTGAGCTTCACTCCTTGTGAGTTCTCTTCTAGCCAGCACACTAATTACCATTTCTTCCGTGATTTAAATGCAAGTGAATCAAGGCAGAATCCCAAAGGGGCCCCAGGCTTGCTTGCTTTTAATACTCCGGCAGACGATTCACAAACATGGCTATATTATAAACAGAGCCCAACCCTAAGAAGTTAACTTTTATCACTCGATTCCCCGCCTGGCTAAGTTGTATCTAAGGGCCACTGCATATAAAGAAAGTGGAACGTGAAAGGATGTCCTTGGAACGCCAACAATCCACATATATGAAACCCAGTCTATTGCAATGGCACTGACAAGGTCTGCAGCTGTAGCATTATGGGATGAAGGTTATTCTGTTCTTTAGAGCGTTGTGGAGCAGGTGACCCTGAGAGTTCCCACTAAGACTCTTTGAACCCTCTCCCCAGTGGGCGGCCCTGACTTGATCAATTTCTTCTTCCTCTGGGCTGCCTGCCCATCACGGTTTTATTGCCATCGTCAGCCTGTTACCATGTTTGCTGGGAGGAAGCCATGAAGAAAATGTGACATGCCCTTCTTGGGGGAGCGGGGAGGGAGGGGGAAATATAACTGCACTCGTTCTTAAATTTAAAGCACCAAGGAGTGCACTCCACACTTATGTTTATTCTCATATCCGTATATGAAGACATTTAAACAGTAATTTCCCTTAGATTCCTAACACACATTACTCCTTACTGTAAGACACTTAAAAATATATGGCTAGACCACCGTCTGAATTACAGAAGGAGAGGTGCAAATATTGCAATCACAACATTAGTTATGACCATCAAAGCTTTATCTTGCATTCTGGGAAGCTTTCACCAAAACGTTGTGCTCAATTCCCTAGAACAGATGTGTAATTGGAAAAGTATAAAGTTCTTTAAATAACAGGTCTATCAGTTATCAGTTATTTGCGATCTTATCTCCGCTCTTAGGAGACCTTCACTGAAGCCAGTAGTTTTAAATCGTCTCTCAGGGAGTAAAACAAAGGCAACTGATTGTTAATAATTTGGTACTGACACAACACTATTATGAATCAAAGGGTTAAAGATAAGGCGGCAGCATATTTTAATTATGTAGAACAGTTGTTTTCCATTAGACCCACAGAGGAAGCAGAAAATGGTACCAATGCCTGTCCAGATACATTGATATACCTAACAGCAAACTGAATGGGCAGATTCTACTGGTAGACAGCTCATATTACGTAGAGCATGTTCACGTAGTGTGTACATGAAACTGATTTTACTAAGCAAGAGCTAAAACAGCCAACGCACGTACTCTAGAGGCCTGATCTGCTGTTTCTGCTGGGGGCTCTGCTGTGGGAAGGTACTACGAGAACTGGAAGCATTGCTTGTTGACCAGTTTAAGCACTTTGCTTCTGAAGGCTCACAGATTAAATCTTTAAAAAGGATTAAGACAGAAACCTGCCTCCACTGGTCCGTATGTGATACCTGTATATCAACAGGTGTTCATCCTTTGTTCCTTTTGTCTTTTCCTGGTTTTAAAACTTACTGTCAAGGGGCGCCTGGGTGGCTCATTCGGTGAAGCATCCAACTCTTGGCTCCAGCTCAGGTCATGATCTCATGGTTCATGAGTTTGAGCCCCACACCTGGCTTTACGCTGACAGTGTAGAATCTGCTTGGGATTTTCTCTCTCCCTCTCTCTCTGCCCCTCTCCCCTCCCCACGCTTTCTCTCAAAAAACTAAATTTAAAATAAAAACATGTTTGGTTTTTTTTTTTTTTTTTTTTTTAGAACTTACTGTAAAACACCACACATTCTAATTGTTAAGAACTCTGTAGTAAACAGTCTGGGTTTCGAATCCCCACTTGGCCACTTATCAGCAGCGTTACGACCAGCAATGACAACTTTTTGCCTCAGTTTCCTCGTGGATAAAATCAGGAGAGAATAATAGCTACCTCACGGGACTTTTTGTGAGAACTAAATGAAATAATGCATTTAAAGGGATTATTAGTAGAGTACTTCACGCACAGTAAAATTTCTGTGTTAACCATGCTTTTCCCCAAGACCGTTCAGAATCGGACATTATATTGTAATTATTATTATGTCAGGATTTGGATTGTCTTTTAAGCAGGTTGAAACCACCCACATAGTAGATAGGCTGTTGAATAAATGGGTGGAATGAGCATAAATGTGTCCTCATAACACACCCCTAAAGCACTGGAAAGTTCAGTGCTTTCACTGAAAGTTTGGTTTCAGAACAAACCAAAATAGTTCCCCCCAGAAGTTTAGATGCATTTCTTATAAAAGACATAGCTCCCACTGCTTTTACGGAAGTATCTCAGAATCTTACCAATATGATCTAACTGGTAACATTACGCAATGTTCAATAACAGTAAGCAACAATTAACAAAATACCTAAACCTCAAGGAATATTGGGACTAAAGTGGTAAAACCATTACTAAGAAAATCCTTTAGGGGGAAAAAAAAAGAAAGAAAGAAAAAGGAAACATCCAAGGGGTACCTTGGTGGCTCAGTCGGTTAAAGGTCTGACTCTCGATTTTGGCTCAAGTCATGATCTCACAGTCATGAGACTGAGTCCCGTCTGGGGCTCCACACTGGGTGTGGAACTTGCCTGGGATTCTCTCTCTCTCCCTCTCTCTCAAAAAGCGACAAACAAACAAAAGAACTCCGGTAAGCAAATAAGAAAGTTTAATTACCTATTAGTTACAGTGATACCTCTGACGATCCAGAACTCGGGCATAACCGCCAAGAGTTGAAGGCAACCCCTACGGTTCATGTTCTCACTCGAGGGATACAGAAGACGAAGGCCAGGACCTGTACTTACTTTTCCTCAAACACACCTTGTTGAGGATTCTGCAGGGGTGAGGGGCAGGCTGACCTTACCACAAGTGAGGGCAATCTTGGTACAAGGTGTCCAAATTCTTCCAAAGGCTTATAGTAAGTTATTATTGGCATAGATATTTGGAGAGAATGAACTAAAATAATGATTCCTCTTTCTTCCCTCGGTCCTTGAGCAGGACTTATTACCTACATAGTGACAGACACACAGAAACAGAACAAGTACTAAGGAGAAACAAGGGTACACGTTTAAATCACATGCAGAAAAGGGGTAGGGAAGGAGGAGAGAGGTACAGAAATGATGTCTGAAAGGAAGACGCAGAGAGGAAGTCTATGTCTATTCACGGACACCTCATTTGTCTGGTTCTACTGCCAATATTTAATTGGCAAGATTACGGCAGAAAAAAAGACCAGTTACGTGGGCAGGGTAATTTGACTCTGTTCATTCATGAAGGTGGGTTGGTGACACTGAACATCTTCGACATGGAGGACTGCCGGCACGGGAAGAGAAGGACTCACTCTTGAGAGGAGCAAAGAGAAGGAAGAGAAAAAAAGGAAGAGAAAGAAGGAGAAAGACGAATGGAAGGCCCGCTGGCCCAGCAGAGCAGCCGTAAGCAGAAAGATACAGTGACCAATGGAAAACTGTATCCTATGTATCCTATGCCTCTTTGCTCTCCTTGATTTACCTTTTTATTTTTACCGGGAGAGTCAAACTCTCCCTCAAAGTTGGCCACATTGCAGTAGTCAAGGAAGTCTGCAACAGCATTTATTCGGCAATAAGCTGACAGTATGAAACAAAGTAGGGATTTGGTCGTTTCGAACTCTCATCAACACGGCTCAGTGCATTTGCTGACCTGAATTGCTAACCTTTGAGTTTACAAAACCTGATTTAAAAAACTAAGGCAGAAGTCACCAAGTCTGTGGTTGGTGCGTATAGACACGGGCTTGGTTCCCTATTCAACGCAGACCATTATTTTCCACGCAAACCTCCTCCAACTAAATACACGGCCTCTGACAGCACGTTTTAAGAGTCTTTGGGGCAGCTGAGCTCCTCTCTCCTCTCAGGCAGCACCACCCAGAACCCTCTCCACTGCTCCAGACATCACCACGCCGACGCATGGGATGGTGTAGATGCCGACTCATGCTGCAAAGGGAGTTGATGGTACTTCGTAAGTGCAAAGGGTTGTTATCGTGCCAATGTAGTTTAGTTTTGTTCCTAAGCCAGAAACACACCGTACCATCGTTCATGCTGACTGTTCTGGTAAGTGCTTTGTATTTAAACTGCCGGAAACATTGATTTTATAATACTCTTTCACATCCAGCACTGTATGCTGCTTTCAAAGATCGACTTTCCGAATACTGGGGTCTTTCTCCTCGTCCCCCCTACAGCCACCACCCACCTTGGTTCTCGCCTGTCACCCCTTCCTCAACTGCACACCACGGCCTCCAAAGCGGTTTGCGTCCTGCCAGGCGTGTGGACCACGGGCTGGACGCAGGAGCCTGTTTTGTTTGGCCCACACAGTATTGGCTGGGGAGTTGCCTAAGCCGTGAAGACAGAAGTGTGGACTCAGACCCACGATCCTTCATGGTTTGCTCTCCAGCACTGGGTGTGGGGGGAGGGAGACAGCAGGGGAAGAACGGGGACAAATCAACCCAGCATGTGGATATGGCTGAGCACTCACTCCATCACGGCTCACTCTGTTACCGACAGTGAGTGGCAGAGATTTTTAAAAATTTCTTTAAATGTAGCTTTAGGGGCACCTGGGGGCTCAGTCGGTTAAGCGTCCGACTTCGGCTCAGGTCATGATCTCGCGGTCCGTGAGTTCGAGCCCCGCGTCGGGCTCTGTGCTGACGGCTCGGAGGCCGGAGCCTGCTTCGGAGTCTGTGTCTCCCTCTCTCTCTGCCCCTCCCCCGTTCATGCTCTGTCTCAAAAATAAATAAACGTGAAAAAAAGTACAATACATAAATACATGTGGCTTTGGATTTTACTTATTAGTCCAATATGTGAATGTTTCTACCCAGAAAAGGAAACTTAACTGTATTTATAAGACGTTTTAACCAGACAGCTGTATTTCTTTCCAACAGGACAAAAGAGAATCATAGATGCACAAGATAAAGAGTTTTTGCTCTTTAAGACGTACACGTCTTGGAACGCGCTATCAGAAATGCAGCAATGAAAGTAAAGGGACCTGGGACCTAAGGGTGCTCGGCAGCCCGGTGACAGGACTAGAGCAGGTGCGACGCAGGGCTGACCAGACCAAGGGGTCAGGGGCATTGCTGAGAGAGGGGCTGGGCTGCTGGCTGAGGGATTCAGTCTGGCGACAGACAGAAAGGCAGCTGTGAAGGCCGGGGAGGCAGGAAGAGCGTGACCTGTGACCTGCGGGGCTGGAGGTCAGAGAGCATGGCAAAGTTCACCCAGGACGTGAAGAAGCGTTCGGGAAGGGAGAAAATCCCAGGCAGCGGCCCTGTCGCTGGAGGCTGATGTCACAGTGGCTGAGACTCGGTGAATTACTTCACTAGGCTTGGTTTCTGCCCTTCGTCATCTTGCTTCAGATCACCGGGCCTAGAGGTCTGTGTCCCGCCAGGGAAAACAGGACGGAAATGATCACGCGTGTCTCTGAGGGAAAAGAAACAGAGAAGGAAGAGAGGCGGAGAAGGCAGCTCTCACAGGAGAGCGGCTGGCCGGGCAGGGAGGTGACCGACAGCCGCTGGCCGCCCGCAGTGGAGACCACGGGGTCAACTAAAGACCGTCGCCGCCACGTGCTGTTCCGGGAAAGCCTGTCACGCCCACGGCGAGCTCGCTGCTCCTTCTCTTGGGCACTCGGTGGACTACAAGCGTAACTCTTTGGTGCTTCCATCGTGATAAACACCATAATTAACGCCGGAAACATTATAAGCCACAAAATGGCAGCGGATTGTCTACGGCAGTTCTCCGCGCCCACAATAAAGCGAAGCGACTCTTCCCGCTTCCGAGGATGTTTTTCTTCTTCTTCTTATCCCACAGTCCTGTAAGGTCTTGCTGTGTTTATCTGACCGATGGAACGGTGGAGCGCTTAAACTTCCACACCGGGACACAAAGAGGACACCATAGAAGAAACACATCACTACGGCCTTAAACATCTGTGCCGAAGGATACACAGGCTCAAAGATAGTTTTGCTTCAACTGGGACTAACAGACGGGGTTGCCATCTGGGAACTGGAACAAAGATCCGAAACTGGGCCTCTGTCCTGGTGTTCCCTGTGCAGCATGCTTAACCCTTTGGGTGCCAGAATCCATTTAGGCGCCTGGACTCCATATCCTTGTAAAAGCATGACCTTGTTCATTTTGCCTCAGAATGGAGAAGGCGGGATCAAAGAGGCAAGCTTTTACCTAAGGACTCTGCCTCCTGTAATTGTGAGCTTCTCTGTTATTAGCAAAGTGGATAATTTTTATTTACCTCGCTGCAGCATTTAAAGAAGTAATCTCCTGTGAAATTACCCTGAGATGATGAAACTCCAAATGATTTCTGCCCATTCACTTCCAACTACGGAAAAATAAGGCATGTACATTTATGCACAGCTTAATATGGCTGGGTCTACACTGAACAGGAAATCAGGATTTAGGCTGTGCTTCTTGGTGTCGCCTAGTCCAGCAGAATTGATTCTGCTACTTACAAATTTATATACAATTTTAGAGTCGACAGAACTTATGGTAACGAACAAAACCCTGGGTGAAGTCGGAAAGAGCCCGCTCTTCTGCGGACTTGGAATGTGGAGCAGATTCAGGAATTCGACCAATGCTTTATTTCCTCTCTTCAAATTATTAGCATCTTCGTTTGGTACACGAAGAAACCTGGGTCACAGAAAATCTAAATGTCTGGTTTGAAAGTTAGTACAAGGACCAGGACTCCAAATCACGTCCTCTTCCCAGGGAAGGTGACGTGAGCTAACATGTAAGACGCATACTGGTCCGTACTGGTCCTGGGATGATCAAAGCGGGTGGTTACGTGAGTGTCCTTTCAGTCCTAAATAGTTCTAGACGGCAGAGGGAAACTCCCCCGACTTTACGGTTCAGATCTTTGCCGAGGCCCTAAAATAACAGACAACAATTATGATGAACTAAAATCTAATGATACTGATGTGACATCTTAAGTGAACCTCTTCCCAATTTGTGACCTCCCCGACTTTCGGGAAGAAATCAAATGCGGTGGCATCACAGGGAGCCGGCAAAATGTAACAAGTATTATAGTATTAATACAACTAATAATTAAATTAATGGAACGCGTTGAAATTAAATTTATTAAATAAAGTAGTAATTAAATCTTGAGAAAAGGGTGAAGGCCTGTTCATTTGCTGTATTGGCTGAAAATACCGTGTGCCACTAGTCTCCTCTCTTCCCTTGCCCCCCTGAAGTCTAGTCTGAACCACAACCAGAAGGGCTTTTTAAGTTAAGTCAGGTCGTGTCATTCCTGTGGTGACACTGGGGTCTCTACAATGGCCTACCAGCTCTACTCGGCCCACGCCCTCTCCCCAGGCCCATCCATCCCACTCACTGGGCTCCAGCCTCTGCTAAGTGTGTTGCTGGCTTTGCCCCAAATCGCAGCCCCCAGCTCACTCTCTCCTCCTCTCCTTCAGGGTTCTGTCCTAGGATCACTCTACACAGGCCTCTCCCTGGCCACCTTATTTTAAATGATACCCCTTCTCTGGAGTGTTAGAATGCCAACTGCTTGGGGACTGAGAATTTCATCTGTTTTTCATTGTGGGGTCCCCAGTACCCACATCAGTGCTCAGGGAAGGCATTCAACATATTTGTCAACGAACAAGAGGGCAGACTGATCTACAGGTCATTCGCGACATCACAGAGATGCCCTGAGGAGGATTCTGCTGTATCCATACTTGCCATCAGGCACTCAAAAAGTGTTCCCCAACACGCTTCCTGAGTTCAAGAGCCTAACACCAAAAAGTATTTATTTATTTATTTTTTCACTTTAAAGAAAAGCATGCCTCCTGTGACCACTGGAAAGCTTTCCAAAAATGATTAATTTTCAATGACATTTTCAAGTCTGATAGATTTTGCTCATTTAAAGACAAAATGCGGGGCACCTGGGTGGCTCAGTCGGTTGAGCGTCCGACTTCGCTCGGGGCACGATCTCACGGTCCGTGAGTTCAAGCCCCGCATCGGGCTCTGTGCTGACAGCTCAGAGCCTGGAGCCTGTTTCAGATTCTGTGTCTCCCTCTCTCTCTGGCCCTCCCCCTGTTCATGCTCTGTCTCTCTCTGTCTCAAAAATAAATAAATGTTTAAAGACAAAATGCAACATTTCATGCCATAATGCTTGGGTCTCATGGTAGAAACATTAAACATGGTCAGAAAACACTAATATATACGTGCATAAATTTTTGAAAAGGCAAGAGAACAAAAAGGTGCCCAAACCATATCGTCAAGGAATCTGGTAAATAAGATAAAAAGAACCCTTCTGAGGCTACTCCAAAGTTGTCAGTTAACAGCACCTCCCTTCTGAGAGAAAGGATGCAACGTTTTACATCTTTATTAGAGAGATGATTACACGGGCATATACATCTGTCAAAACTCACCGAATTATATGCATTTGCTTGCATGCCAATTACATTTCAATTATGTTAAAAAATTATTTTGTAGCAGTTAAAAAGAAGAGGCACTGTCCTCCCTTTAATTATAACTGTGTAAGTATCAAGGAAAGATATTTCTTGAATATTTAAGAAAATGACTACATGATTAATAACATAGATAAGACTTCCATGAAAACTTAAAACAATTTCTCTGAGATCATCAAGATAATTTTAAAAAGCAGTCTAAGTAATGTTTTAAGCCCCCAAAGTGGGATATCATCTTGAAAAACCCTAATGCCTATTTGATACAGGACTTCAGCCTTTCAATTTTTACTTTCGACCACCTTTTCCAAATTGGAGTTATTTTACGCTTTTTCTTCCAGTAGAGCGACTCAATTACATTTCATTTAGAGTTTCACAATTTTGTCTTAATTTAACGATTATCTTTAAACTCTCTTATAGGCATAAGAGAGGTCCTTCCGAGTTCGCTTGGAGAGGCGAATATATAGCTTGCAGGTCTATGCCGTCAGGCCGACCTGGGATCGAATCCTGGCTCCTTTTCTCTGTGCCTGATGCCTGGCTGTGAAGGGAAGGCACTGGAGAAGCACAGAGAAACAGTGCAAGCTCAGGGTGGGAAAGGCAGGCGAAATGTCTGGTCCCCTTCAGAATTCAAGCTTTGCTATTTTCAACCCTCCTGGTGATTCTCTTTTCCCTCCTCAAAATGATGTGCCTCAAATTAAATCCCTTTCCAGCTGATGGAGGAAGTGGCCAGAGGCATTCACCCTTGTTTAAAGAGAAAAAAGACCTCCATCCGTTGGTGAAGGTGACATATTCCAGTGCCTTCTGGAATGTGAGCCCACAGGGGACCAAACCCTGGTCTCCTGGCACAAGGTGAGCCCTGACATACTACATCCTGAAAATAAATGTCCCCCTGTAGGAAGGGGAAGGCTTTCTAAGTTTAAACGCTGAGGATTTCCACTGCAGGTGTGGCACAAACTGCTAGAATGCTTTCTCCACGTTTATTTATTATTTTTTTTTTTTAATTTTTTTTTTCAATGTTTTTTATTTATTTTTGGGACAGAGAGAGACAGAGCATGAACGGGGGAGGGGCAGAGAGAGGGAGACACAGAATCGGAAACAGGCTCCAGGCTCCGAGCCATCAGCCCGGAGCCCGACGCGGGGCTCGAACTCACGGACCGCGAGATCGTGACCTGGCTGAAGTCGGACGCTTAACCGACTGCGCCACCCAGGCGCCCCACTCCACGTTTATTTAGATGCTAAGCATTTAATGGGCACACACACAAATCACTGTTCCATTTACAAAAGTCCACAACTTCATGAAACAGGCCTGTTGGGTTTTATATTTTTTAAATAAACTGTACTTAATCTAACATTCATTTAATTTAGTGATGGCCTTTAACAAACCACAACCTGTTTCTTCAAGAGTAAATATTTAAACCGGCTCACTGACTTTAAATGTTTCAAAGAGACTGCAGATAAAGGGCAGAGAAGTCCAATTTATAGCTGACTGGGTAATAATCAACAGCTACCGGGATCAAAGCCTGTGGGTTCCTTTTGTATCTCCAGCTCAGGACACCCCTGCCTCCCAGATGTCACAGGCAAAGAGGCAGTTCCCCAGAGAGACCGCGAGCGGGGGAGAGACAGAGACAGTCCCAAGCAGGCTCCGTGCCGTCAGCTCAGAGCCCAGCACCGTGGGGCTCTATCTCATGAACCAGGAGATCGTGACCTGAGCTGCAATCCAAAGGCAGATGCTTAACTGACGGAGCCCCCCAGGCGCCCCTGAAGAAGTCTTGATTTCTATAACTTGAATGGGGCTAGGGCTAAGACAAATATTTGAAATAGCTACCTGATCATACAAAGCGGTAGCATTTATAGCACACTTTTCCTCTAACGAGGCCAACCCATTTAGACTCTCCAGCTATTTTTGCAACATCCCTGGAAAAGGAGGAGTTTGGTCTAGCCCATTTTCAACCTATTTGCAGACGCCCGTTGTTCGCCCCGTAAGCAAATGAGCTTCACAAAGGATTCATCATTTTCTAAGGAAATCCGTCTGAAACCGTTACGGTGGGGTTCTGCTTTCTTAAAAAGATTTCAACAAATACAAGTGGATCATCTCCCCACCTCTTTTTCGGGGCCCAGGAAGAAGAGGGGGAGCTACGGCTACCAGGAGGGGTATTACCAGGACCCTCAGGGGTCCGGCACTGGGATGCGTAGGTCTGTTTGCGCTGCGCTAAATGGCACAACATCTCAGCTGGTTCGGAGCTCCTGTGGCTGCTTTGTGCATGTTTGGGACTCCTCCCCGCTGGACCGCAGGCTGCCCTTCTGCTTCCTGCCTTCTCCGTCTCTGCCTCTGCTAGATCCTTCCCTCCCCTCCTCCCTCCGCCGGGGCTGCTTCACTTGGCACTGCAATGCTTAGGACAAAAAAAAAAAAAAAAACCAAAACAATGGATGGATTCCAGGGAAGGGCTGGAAAGGTGCTCTGCTGTGCGGGGATTCTGCAGGGACGCTGGCTGATTTCTGTTTCTTGGGTCTCCACATAAGCAACCTTCAGCCGCTACCATTTTAGACCGTACATGCCAGGAACTGGGCTTTTAACCTCAGCAGTTTATGTGCCGAAAACGTCCAGAAAAAAAGCTGAAGTCTGCTTCCGATTCACCGAACGCCAAGGTCTCTTCCTCTGCCCCCTCCCCTTTCAGAGAAAACCTGAAGACGCATCGTATTGGCATTGATTCTGAAACACTTGCAACTTCCTTCCTTTTAAACTTGTTTCTGGTTTCTTTAAAAGACGCCTTTCCCAGGCACCCTACCTTTAGAAGAACCTCACGATAGCTGCACATGAATACCTTTGGACCCAGAAGCTGTGGGCACCCATCCGCAGCGCGTCCGTGGGGAAAGACTGCTTCCTGCACAGCGATGTGAACAGCAACGATGCGTGTAACACAGCAGCCTTACAGTCCAACTGTAGCCCAAATACCTAAATACCTTTAGTCAATAATGCCGCTAAAACTGGGGCACCTGGGTGGCTCAGTCGGTTAAGCGTCCGACTTCGGCTCGGGTCGTGATCTCACGGTTCGCGGGTTCGAGCCCCACGCCGGGCTTTGTGCCGACAGCTCGGAGCCTGGAACCCGCTTCGGATTCTGTGTCTCCCTCTCTCTCTGCCCCTCCCCTGCTCACGCTCTGTCTCTCTCTGTCTCTTAATAATAAATAAACGTTTAAAAAAGTAATGTCATTAAAATAATGCTTAGATAGTATATGAAAAAAATTATAGCGTAAGTAGAAAAAGGCAAAGCGGTATGAACACCATAATTACATCGAATTTTCAAATATCAGTGGTAAAGATCGAAAAAGGGTGAGAGAAAACCACCCAGATGCTGGCTTTTGTTTTGTACGCGCTAATGAGGGAAATGCTTTGCTTATGGTATTCTCCCTTCTTGTTTTCTACTAATCGTTAAAAGTTATCTTTAAGGAGCAAGTATTTCTTTTAAAAGGTTATTTCGATGTTACCTTTCTCTGTTAATTTGGAAGGTATCTTAAGTTTCTTTTGAAGAATAATCATTTTTTAAGGCTGTCATGTATTACGTATTGGTACAGAGACCTGCTGTGTTTTTAGAGACTGGTAAGCCATGTAAAACTCCTAAATAGCTGCAGGCCAACATAGCTCCCGCTTTTTTCTCTTTCCCCCACACAGCGACTTATCTGGTCACTTATCTCTTTAGAATCACGTGGCTTGTTTTACAAAGCCCCCAAGAACAAAGCAAACATCTAGGTTAAACACACTTAAATAAAGCTGCGCTGGATGAAACACCGCTTTGAATTTTTTCAAAACCATTTGTTCCAACCACAGTATTTGTTCCAAATTAAGTAAACATTGCTCAAAGAAATCATACAAAATCTGCATTTCTTATCAGACCCAGGGCAGGATGTAGTTCTTCTAAAATTTCTTGTGTGTTCCCCCCGCCTGCATTTCTCCTTAATGCCCTAAATGGGTGCATATTTTTAGGAAGTGAAGTAAAAGCAATGAGGAACAAAGCCCCAAGCAGGGACTTTTATATAAATGGTGCCTTTTATTGATCTGCAATTTACACTGATGTCACCAATCAACCCTGTGCTCTTTGTCGCAAATTGATGCTATTGGTGAGCTGACAAAGAGGTGACCAGTGGACTAATCAATTGCCTTCACACATCCATCAGTATTAGTTTGAGGGGAGGGAAGCTGAAATGAGCTCACGCTGGTCAGGCAGGTGGCTCGGGGCCTTGGGCAGCGGGGACAGAGAGGAAAGAGACCAGCCTATGTAGGGTTGCTGCAGCCTAGTATTCTAGCCATTCCAGTCATCAAACACAAAATCCACTGCAGCCCCTTTCTGGGTATCCTTTGTTGCTCCCCTGCCAGTGGGGGTGGAAGACAGCAAGACAACAATCAAAGCCAATTGCACCCTGAGATCCTCCCCATGTGGGACAACTCCCAACCTCCATATGCTCCAAGGAGCACACGTGGGCTGGGGTGGGACGGCGGGAGATGTAAGGCAGGTGCGGTCATCACTTAGAGCAGGCCGGCAGGTAAACAGTCATTACTGAGCTAACTCTGTGGCAGGTATGTTTCTGGATCTGATTTCACTTAGTTCTATCGAAAATCTGCATGAGGTATTCCGTGCTCACATACTGGAAGAATTAATGTTAAAATGCCCATAGTACTCAAAGCAATGCACAGATTCAATGCAGCTCCTATCAACATTTGAATGGCATTTTTCACAGAAATAGAACAAACCTTCCTAAAATGTGTATGGAACCATAAAGACCTGAACGGCCAAAGCAATCTTGAGAAAGAAAGGACAAAGCTGGAGGTAACATGCTTCCTAATTTCAAACTATATTACAAAGCTATAGTAATCAAAACAGTATGGTATTGGCATAAAAACAGATCAATGGGACAGAATAGAGAACGCAGAAATAAATCCACAGATAGGGGGTCAATTAATTTATGACAAAGGAAATATACAATGTATTGTATACAGTTGTATACAATAAATATACAGTGAGGAAAGGACAATCTCTTCAATAAATGGTGTTGGGGAAAAGTGGGCAGCCACATGCAGAAGAGTGAAACTGAACCACTTTCTAACACCATATACAAAAATTAACTCAAAATGGATGAAAAACTTAAATGTAAGACCTGAATCCATAAAATTCCTAGAAAAGAAAAGAGGCAGTAAACTCCTTCACATCAGTTCTTGGTGATGATTTTTGGGATCTGACACCGAAAGCAATGGCAACAAAAGCAGAAATAAACGAGTGGGTCTACATCAAACTAAAAAACTTCTGCACACCAAAGGAAACCACGACAAAGTGAAAAAGCAACCTACTGAATGGGAGAAGATATAAACAAATCATATATCCCAAGGGGTTAATATCCAACATATATAAAGAACTCACAGAACTCAATAGCAAAAGGAAATCTGATTAAAAGATGGGCAAGGGGTCTAAATAGACCTTTTCCAAAGAAGACATACAGATGGCCAACAGGTACATGAACTCATCATCACTCATGAACAGGTACACGAACTCAACATCACTCATCATCAAAATCACAATGAGATATCACCTCACACTTGTTAGAATGGCTACTATCAGACAAAAAATAACAGATGTTGGCAAGGATGTGGAGAAAGGGGAACCCTTGGCACTGTTGGTGGGAATGCAAACTGGTGCAGCCAGTTTGTAGAAAATAGCATGGAGGTTCCGAAAAAAAAATAAAAATAGGACTACCATGCGACTCAGCAATTCCACTTCTGGGTATTTATCTGAAGAAAATGAAAACACTAAGTCAAAAAGGTATCTGCACCCCATGTTCGCTGCAGCATTATTTATGATAGCCAAGACAGGAAACAACTTAAGTGTCCACTGATGGATGAATAGATAAAGAAAACGTGGTTGACAGAAATGTGGGAGGTTTTCAGTCTTGCGTTTCTGTTAAGTCGTTACTTTGGTATGCTTCAGGTATTACATCAATATAAGAAAATGTACTTAACATTTATTTCAAAGTACTCTTGTGTTACTAATATGGACTGTATTTTCAAGACTTATTTGTAGCTTGCTATAGGCTGCACATTTAGGGCACCACTTACGTATGTTCTGGGGCACCTGCAGAGGTGGCCTGAGTCACCCCTGTAGCAGAAGCATCTACAGACGTCACAGGAGAAGCAAACAATGCCGCTATGACCGCGAACTTCATCTGGACTCTTGGTGCCACCGGGAAAGCCACTGTTTTCTCCGATCGACTTCCCTCCCACACTCCGTAATGAGAACTTCAAAGACCTGTGCTTTTCCAGCCTCTGAGTTCCCTGGCTCCTGCCCGACTTGGCAGAAAACAGTGCCTCCTACTTCACACACACAGAAGCCAAGTCTATGAGCCCCCGCCCCCCACCTCCTGCCACCGAAGGCAGAAGTCCATGGTCACTGCCCCCGCTCCCCTCTTCTCTCGTCAGAGCAGGGAGCACTCCCTCCTTCCAGAGAGGGCCAACCCAACAATTATGCTTCAGGGTCCTCTTCCAGCAGCCCTTATGCGACTGCTCATTCCAGTCTTTTCCCATATAAAATAGTCAACCTCTCTCAACCTTTCCCTTCAACCTGCAAACAAGCAAATGTGTTGCTCACCTAAGGAACGAAATTAAACAAAACCGTTCACTGGCTGCACACTCCCGTGTCACCTTCGCAGGCGAACTTCTGGACAGTTGTCCAGAACTGTCTCGACTCCTCCCCTCGTTTCATTATCACCTGGTTGCATCTCCATTACTAAGACGGTGATGTCGATGTCACCACAGACCTCCAGGGTCCTAAGTGCAAAGGACATTTCCAGTGTCAACCGACTCAACTTGCGCACAGCATCCAATGGCTGCGGGACTCTACATACTCTCCTGGCTTCTTCTGACTTCCCTGGCTCATCCTCCTCTAACCGACCCTTTAGATCACAGCTTGAAAGTCATAGCTCTGTAAAGTCGTCCCTAATGTTCCTACATCATTATCCGCTATACATTCTTAGAGCACCACAGATCCCTCCAGGCACAGGACCGGCCCGTCACACTTTCGCAGCCATGTGGGTAGGATGTGAATACTGTTGCATGTGGGGTAGTCAGTTGACAACTCCCCCCACTATACCATTAGCTCCGATAAGAATCGGGGTCTACTGGTCTGTCATCGTGGGCCTGGCTCCCATTGGATGCTCAGATATTTGTTCTACAGCTAAATGAACAAGGCTCTCTCTCACAGGACAATGGTATTTCACTTGGCCAATCAGAGTCTCTCCTTCAGAGGCATGACCCGAAAGTACAGACCGAAGCGGCCCCTTGGAAGCATGGGGGAAATGAGGAGACATAAATAGAGTCCCCACTGGCTGAGAAACCATGGCGGTGCTGACCAGAACCCAGGGCAGAACTCACAGCCTCCTGCCACAGGGGGGCGACAGCTCCCACACTCCAGCGCTGCCCCAGGCCCCAAGTTCAGGGAAGTTCCAGCCTCTCCCTGCCATGTAGAGCCTCAAAACAAACCCCATTATTTGAGGCGGCTTGAGTGGTGCCACTGTCTTACAGCTGACTCTAAATAAAACAGGAACTCTTCAGCAGGAAAAAAAAATCACCGGAAAAGTAGTTCTTTGTGGATGAGTTGAAACACCCAAAGCAGAAGAAATGAAAACATACGGTACCTTACAGAAA
Organism: Neofelis nebulosa; assembly: GCF_028018385.1. Classification (NCBI taxonomy): domain Eukaryota; kingdom Metazoa; phylum Chordata; class Mammalia; order Carnivora; family Felidae; genus Neofelis; species Neofelis nebulosa. Next base: position 239,807,353 of record NC_080782.1, read on the forward strand.
CCCCCCAAAAGACTTCAAGATCTCTTCTGAGGAGATTAGTTGTGTGCACCCTGGAATCATTCCCAAGAACTGTGCCAAAGGCAGCAAACCTTCCTTTACAGAGATAAGGATTAACACTCACTCAAGACCACCAGACCATTGTTTCATGATTTCATGATTTGGACGCGGCATTTCCCACTTAGAAAAATAACTTGTTTTTCTTTGCTTTCTAAAAAGTGGCATTTAGGGAGGAACAGATCTGTACACATACGTTAAACCAGTTAACTTTCTCTTCAAATTGTAACTTACTCAGGACTTTACAACACATTAGAAGTTAAATGTGAAAACTATGTTGCAAGTCTAATTTATGATGTCCGAGCTTAGCCAGATCCCCAAAGGCAAAAAATTCCAATGCCTCAGACTTATGACCAGATCATATTAAATTTAAACCGAGTAAATTAAAGAGAAAAACTAACCCAAGTACTTTCCAACTCTAAACTGGGCAATAGCAGCTACTTTACTCAATCTTTTAATGGTGCTTTGGGATGAAATACATGATCTTAATTTGCCTTCTGGGCAAAATGATGGCTGAGCTGACCCACAGGCATGACCAGGTCGCCGCCCTGTTTTAATTGGCAAGAGGACATGTCCTTTTACGGGCTGTGTAGCATAAAGCATCTCCTCTATATTAGGTTTTTAGAGTTTTGGTTTAAATGATGAATATTAAAGCAAACAAAAAGTCAACATGTCGTAGATTACGTGTTTGTTTTTCTTAGGGAGACAGTAGAGTGTGGTGGTAAGGACGCAACGTTTGACATTAGACAGATTAGGGTCTGAATTGTGTCTCCACTGTTTCCCAGCCAACCATGGAAAATTATTCTTCTTTCTGGACCCGGTGTCCTCATCGATAAATTTAGGCTGGTGATAGGGCAGCGAGAAATTTAAGGAAAACAACGGTTTCCCTATTATGGCTGAAACATAATAGTCAAAACTGCATTTGTTAAATGCAATGAATTATTTGGCCAATGTTTGCATATTATAAAAACAGGGCCAATATGCATTTCTGTAAAGGTCAGAATCCCCCCCCCCCCATTTTTTTTTTTTTTTGGCCTTTCTACTACATTAAACAAAGAATAGAAAAGTAATGCATTTTGGTAAAGGACATAATAATATGGATTGCAAATTACATGACATTCTTGAAAACACAAGCACTATGTGGCCTTATCAGTAATACAATCACTTTCAGTTAGTTCAGAGGGTGCTTTTGTCACAGAAGAAGCAAGAACACATCAAAGCGACCCCAAATATATACATCTCTATTACCAACACTCCCCAGAAAGGCATGAGCGACCTATACACAGGATCAACACCTCCCACCCTCTCCCTCCTGGACACGGAAGCACAACCCACTAGAGCCCTGCTCAGCAAAGACAAGCCTTGAGCCCGCCCGCCCCGGGGGGAGCCCATCTGCTGATTTCTTTCCTGGCCCATCACCTGTGAGTTTCCACTGGCCAGATCTGTATGTGGGATTAAGAAAAGCCAGGAGACACTCTCCTTCCTATTCAAAATCAATGCAAACTGAGAACTGCTAACGAATATTTTTTATATCAAAGGGGAAAATATGATAGAAAAAGATCCATGTTAATACAGAGAAGAAAAGGCAAAAATTTCTCATTCATAGTTGTATTTCTGCCATGCAATGGGTTTTCTCTTCCTATTTATCTGTGAAATGAGAAAAATGAAGGAGTGAATTAAAGGAGCCAGTATTTAACTTAATGATATGTTAATGAGGGTGGTGAATCATGGACAGGAATGTCTCTGGGAAGGCAGGGAAGTGGCCACATGACAGTGTCTGGGGACTAAGAAGGGAAAACACAGGAATTCGCGGGGCCAAGGCAAAGACCTTACGCATTAGGATTTGGATCACCTAGTTAATTGGAGTTGCCCGAGTTCCATATCCAGAATGAAGATAAGAGTTAGAATGAAACAAGAGGCAGCAAAATGTCTGTATTTCCCTCTGAGAGTCAAACCAAGGGACACAGTTGGCTGACTGGGGCGCACAACAAAAGGACTTTTTACCCTGCTGGAGGCTTGACAAAAGAATGCGCATTATAAGCCCCACCGTGGAGGGAGACTGTGCTCCACTTGCTAACTGTAGAAAGGTTTCTAAAAGTCTTTGGAGTTCACTCACAGTGTGGCTCGTAAGGGGGCGGGGGGTCCCCGCAAGGTACACACTCCATGTCTTGAAAACCGACGAGTTTTGTCTTCCTATAAAATCTAGAAGAGAAAGAAAAATAATCCTCATTAGCTCTTCCTTCTAAGCTCCAAGTTGCAGCTAACAGATTCAGGATAATTTACAAATTACCAGTTCTACTTTTTTAAAAAAGCAATTCAAAGGCTTAAACATAGCAGTATCTTAGACAGACACATCCTTAGATGCGGTGAACATTTAAGAAATATCAATTCCACTAGACATTGTAAATTCTACTCAGCCCCTCTATATTGAGATGGTCGTGCTGGTGAGGGAATAGGAAATCGGTGGTCTTTTGCAATTCTATTGTAACTTAAACGACAAAACCCCTCGTAAATCAAGTGCTAGTTTTTAAACACCCGAAATTCAGAGCCCCCAAAAAGCCAAGCAAACCATAAAAGCAATGGAAAAATGTAGGGAGATACTTATATAATTTTCATACGGGGTTATTTTTGTAGGCATGACAAGAAACGCAGGAGCTGGAATGGAAGAGATAATAGCTTTTACCACACACACATACACAAACGCGTGCACACACACACACACACACACACACACACAAAATACTGCTGAAGAGCAAAAATAAAGCACCATCAACATAGTTAACGGGCAAAAGAACCCTGAAAAATAGTCCTAATCATAGCATTGTCTGTGATTTCAGTCTGTAATAGAAACAGGCAAAGAACATTAACTCCCAAAAAGAAGAACATTTCATAATTTAAAACTTTCAGTGAAAACTAAAAAGCATGATGCAATTAAATGTTAAAAAATTTAACATTGAAATGTTAGACCCTGTGAAACTGATCAAGTAAATGCACATTGCAGTGAAAATGTACCATTTTTACTCAGAACACTAGTGAGTACAGACAAAATAGCACATGTCTGGATGCCAGTGGCATTATAAAGGCCACTTGTAGAAGGGCAGTTCAGCGATACGCCATCAGAACCCAATAAAATAGTTTATATATCCTTTAACCAGGAGGTTCATTTTTTTGAAATGTTTCCTAAAGAAACAACCAAGTGGGTGACGCGGTATTTACAACAATGCAATCGTGTTATTATTTATAAAAGAAAAAAACCCAGTTAGGCACACTTTCAGTACGTAACAGTCGAAATGACTAGCCACGGTAGTCCCGAGGCAATGGAATACGACGCAGATCTAGTATACATAGTTTTTTTAACTCATGAAATACCAGTAGGTGAAAAAAAGAAAGGTGAATAACATAATTCTATTTTGTACAAACACACACTCTGGTATAGATCCTTTCAGATTTTTTTTTTTTTTTTTACCAAAGCAGCTAAAATAATTTACATACACGTATTTGCATTGAAAAAATGTGGAAGCATATTATATACCAAATATTAACAGTGATTATTTAGGGGTGCCTGGGTGGCTCAGTCGGTTAAGCAGCCAACTTGGGCTCGGGTCATGACTTCACACTCCGTGAGTTCGAGCTCTGTGTCCAGCTGTGTGCCAACAGCCCAGAGCCTGGAGCCGGCTTCGGATTCTGTGTCCCTCTCTCTCTGCCCCTCCCTCGCTCACACTCTGTCTCTTTCTCTCAAAAAACAAATAAACATTTGAAAATTTTAAGAAAACAGTGATTACTTGTAAATGTATTTCAAAATATATTTTTTTCTATGACAAAATAGTGATTTGGAGAATCAATTTGCAGATCAAGTTTATAAAGAGCAAGACAGATGAAATTATTTTATGAAATTGGATACTGTAGTAGCAAATCTGTATGATTTATGGTTGAAGCAAAATTTTTCTTAAAAAAATTTTTTTTTAACGTTTATTTATTTTTGAGACAGAGACAGAGCATGAACGGGGGAGGGTCAGAGAGAGGGAGACACAGAATCTGAAACAGGCTCCAGGCTCTGAGCTATCAGCACAGAGCCCGACGCAGGGCTCGAACTCATGGACCGTGAGATCGTGACCTGAGCCGAAGTCTGCCGCTTAACCGACTGAGCCACCCAGGTGCCCCTGCCAAATTTTTCTTTAAAAGCAGGTAAATTACCTCAAATGCTAAGGTACATTCAGTATTTGCCTAACCTTCCATTTTCATTTGACTATGAAAATATATCCATATTGTAATATGGTGAGTTCCCACCTGGTTTTAATTAAAAAATTTATTTTGTGATGCACAAAGCAATAGTCAAAGAACAAAGGTGGAGGAGTAACACTTCCTGATATTGAAACATATTATAAAGCTATAATAATCAACAGAGTGCAATACACAACACAGTGTACCATATACAATACAGTATAATAGCCAATTACAGCTACAATAATCAATACTGGTACAAAGACAGACATGTAGACCAATGGAACAAGACAGCCCAGAAATAAACTCTCACATACAGGGTCAAATGATCTTCAACAAGAGTACCAAGGCCACCTAAATGGAGACAGGTCTTCAACAAATGTTGCTGGGAAAACTGGATATCCACATGCAAAAGTTGCAACCTTATCTAACACCCTATACAAAAACTAATTCAAAATGAATTAAAAACCTAAACATAAGACCCAAAACTATAAAACTCCTAAAAGAAAACAGGAGAAAAACCTCATGACTCTGAATTTGGCAATGATTTCTTGGATGTGACGTCAAAATGCAATCAAAGGCATATGTGAAATAGGCAACAAAAGCAAAAACTGATACCCTGGGCTACGTGAAATTTTCTGCATCAAAGGACACAATCAATGTATACTTATCCCCAAACTCATCAAGTTGTATACATTAAATATGTACAGCTTTTTAATTGTCAATTATACCTCAATAAACTGGTTAAAACCAAGTAGGTCACATCAAAAAAAAAAGTTTTAAATGATAATAAAATAATAATCTTCTTTTCCAGGATTAAAAAAAAACAAGGATACAATCGACAATCGACGGAGTGAAAAATGAACCTGCACTAGGGGAGAAAATCTTTGCAAATCCTGTATTTGGTAAGGAGTTGCTATCTAGGATATTCACTCAACAACAAAAATCAAATAACCTGATTAAACGATGGGCAAAGGACTTGAAGAGACATTTCTGCAAGATGGTGTACAAATGGCCAATAAGCACATGGAAAGACGGCCGACAGCCAACATCACTCCTCATCAGGAAAATGCACTTCAAAACCACAATGAAGTACCACCTTACACCCATCAGGATGGCTGCTAAAAACCAAAGCAAAGCAACACAGAAACCGTCAAGTGTGGGGAGGCTTCGGAGGGGAATTGGAAGCACTGCGCACTGTTGGCAGGAAAGTGAGATGGTGCTACGGAGATCAATAAGGAGGTTCCTCAAAAAACGAAACATACAACGACCATATGATCCAGCAATTCCACTACTGGGTTGATTCCAAGGGAACGGAAGGCAGGGTGTAGATGAGATATTTGCACCTCCATTCCTAGCATCACTATTCACAACAGCCAAAAGGTGCATGTCCAAATATCCATGGGGCAAATGGAGGGGTAAACAAAATGAGGCGTAGACATATAATGGAATATTATCCAGCCTTGAAAAGGAAGGAAATCCTGGGGGCGCCTGGGCGGCTCAGTCATTTAAGCATCTGGCTCTTGGTTTCGGCTGAGGTCACGATCTGATCTCACGGTTTCGTGAGTTCGAGCCCCACATCAGGCTCTGTGCTGGCAGCACGCTTGGGATTCTGTCCCTCCCTCTCTCTCTCTGCCCTGTCCCCACTCATGCTGTCTCCATCTCTTTCAAAACAAATGAATAAACTTAAAAAAATTTTTTTTAAAAGAACAGACCTGCTCTAATTAAAAAAAAAAAAAAAAAAAAAAAAAAGGATGGGAGGAAGGAAATCCTGTCCCAGTCCCATCCTAGAATGCGGATGAACCTTAAGGACGTTATGTTAAGTGAAACAAAGCAGTCACAAAAGGAGAAATACTACATGATTCCACTCAGATTAGGTATGTAATCAAATTCATATAAACAGTGATTACCAGGGGCCGAAGGGAGCAGGAAAGGGAGATAGGTTGTTGTTTACTGGGTATAGAGTTTCAGTTTGGGAAGATGAAAATGTTCTAGAGATCTGTTCCAAACAATGTAAATGTACTTAACACTAGTAAACTATACACTTAAAAATGGTTAAGACGATAAACCTTATGTTTTTTTTCACAACCAAAAATGCATAAAAATTTTTGAAGTAAGGTAAAAACCGTAGCGTAATGTAAGACGGCATTATTACAGATGTATTTCTTACTAAACCCTGTAATACATGCAGACTACCATTATTTATCCTCTCGGCCAGAAAATCTGCCAAATTACAAGTAAACATCGACACAGTCTAAAATAGTTTTACATGTGAAAACTCATTTTTGTAAATAGGCAGAACAGAAAGTGAAATAAAAAAATGTTACACCCAACATTTTCAACATCCCATTGTGATATCGAAACACACATTTTAAAACTTCTTAAAAGCTAAGGAAATGGAAAGCATGGAGACTCCAATGCAGATGTCATTAAATGTTTTTAGAACAAGGACCTCTCCTCACGACAAAACGCTTTTGAGGTCTGAGCTTTCCCTAACAAATGAATCACATATATTTGCCAAAAGTATACTGATGAAAATATACTATGAGTTTGAGGGCCGAAATTAGAAGGTGAGCAAATCACACCATGTGGTTTTTTTTTTTTAATTTTTTAACGTTTATTTATTTTTGAGAGGGAGAGAGAGAGAGCGTGAGCAGGGGAGGGGCAGAGAGAGAGGGAGACAGAATCCGAAGCAGGCTCCGGGCTCCGAGCCGTCGGCACAGAGCCCGACGTGGGGCTCGAACTCACGAACCGTGAGATCGTGACCTGAGCCAAAACTGGATGCTCAACAGACTGAGCCACCCAGGCGCCCCAGTCACATCATGTTTAAATGGCCATTCAACACTAAGCAGAAATAGCTTGAAAAGCTGACTAGAAATGAGGTTGAGTGGACACACCAATTCACAAGGCTCCCACGTATGTAACCGCTGCACCCACGGACAGATGATGCTTGGACGTGACCCAGAGCAGCTATCCGCAGCTGCGCGGAGATTACACCAAAGCATTCAGAACCTGCCCTGCCGGCTTCTTTATTCCAATGGCGTAACGGCAGAATCTAAGGTTTTTTAAACTTAATTTTTAATTCTAATTTAACTTTTCAACTAAAAAAAATGGAACAAAATGTTTAAAACCATCCACCGACTCTCCTTTTTTTCTGTTTAGTACAAAGCAAGATTAATTCAGAATTCTAAAAACGAGTAGTTACTAAACTACCAGTTATGTACTTGCCATCACAGACATTGTGCTTTTAATTGTTAGAAAAGTTGCCTCAAAATTATCCTCCAATTTGAAGATGAAGGTATAGAAATTAGAGTTTTCCTATGTAAACGAAGGGGCACCTGGGTGGCTCAGTCAGTTGAGCGTCCGACTCTTGATTTCGGCCGAGGTCATGATCTCATGGTTTGTAAGTCTGAGCCCCGACGTGGGTTCTGTGCTGACAGCGTGAAGCCTGCTTAGGATTCTCTCTCTTCCTCTCTCTCTCTCTCAAAATAAATAAGCATTTAATCAAAATAAAAATCTTTAAAAAATATGTAACTGAAAATATTAAGTGGATAAAGAAACGTATCAATCTTTAAAAACTATCTTACCTTCTCTTGCTTAGACTGCCATGGTTTTAGGGACACAGAAACATTGGTAACTCTGCTTTCTGACCAAGTGAGAAAGGACACAAATTTTAAAAAATAAAATGAGGGGCGCCTGGGTGGCTCAGTCGGTTGAGCGTCCGACTTCGGCTCGGGTCACGATCTCGTGGTACATGAGTTCAAGCCCCGCGTCGGGCTCTGTGCTGACCGCTCAGAACCTGGAGCCTGCTTCCGATTCTGTGTCTCCCTCTCTCTCTGCCCCTCCCCTGCTCATGCTCTGTCTCTGTCTCAAAAACAAATTAAAAACATATAAAAAATTTAAAAAATAAAATGAAATAAAAGGGATCAGGACATATACAGGTGTTTGGCTAAACTGGCATCTATAGGTGAACTTTGAATTTTACTCTGGGCGTTCACATGGCTAATGCACACAGAAAAAGGAAATTATGCTGGATTTTACCTAATCACAGTAAATGCATCTTTTAGACCCAAAACTGTCTCCAACACTGAATTTGAAAAGAATTTTTAATTGAACTCAATCCAAATAACACCAGTTTGCCTGACGAACGCCATGTTTGAAAAGGGCCATTTTAAGAAAACCTGGTTGTAAACCATCAACTGTTCAATGAATGAAAACATTTCTGCAGGGAAAACGACATACCACAGTCCAGCTCTCGTTTTATACTGAGCTCGCTCAATACAGCCCGGAAGGCAGTCACCATGTCCTGTGTATTACAGTCAGGCCACGGTCAAACGTTCTGCAGTGGATGTTCTATGTACTGGATGACCACTCTGTTCTCTCCCATTCTCTTAACGGCACCCAGCTTCATACCGATGGACAGCCTACTGTTTATGTTCCTTAGCAACTGACAGCAAGGGCCCCTTGAAAGTGAACAAACACCTACGAGGAGATGAACCATCAGGGTCAGGGCCAAGAACAGTACGGTGGTTAGTGATCTCACGCTGGATACTCCGCCCATACTCTGAGAATGGGCAAGGGGGGCCCAATGTCAAGATGAGAGAGCCTGCCAAGGCAATTCAGGCAGCTTCCAGGAGCAAGGAGGCTGGCGGGGCACCAGGGTGTACTGGGGGTGGGGCACAGAAGGGCTGTGGCAGGCCGCATGGTTAGCCTCAGTCACAGAGGCTCCAGGGGAGGGCTCCCTGTGACACCAGACATGTGGTTAGGCATAGGGGCTCAGCAGTAGCATGACAAGTGGGGTGACCTTGGGCGTGTCATTTATCCCCTCCAAGGATCAATTTTCCCTTGGTAAAGGGGGTTTGATATTAATCCCTGGGTTTACGGAGTGGTTTTGATGATTAAATAAGCTAACCTGCATACAGTGCTCAACTCATCATAAATGCTCAATAAACGTCAGCTATCGTCGTCACGAGAAGCAGCAAAGAACTGGCAGGGGCTGGGTTATCCTTCCAGGCGGGGGCCCATGTCCCCTTGGCAGAGAAGGGATGGGAACACGGGAGACAGAGAAGGTGGCTGCAGGCCCACTGGCCACACTCTAAAAACACCTCACAAAAAAACCAAAAAAGAAGCAGTCATGTAAATAAAGCTTTCACTGGCTTCTAGTAACACTAATTGGTGAGGATGTCAAGTATGTATTTAGTGCTTACTAGGAGCCAGGCACTCTGCTGGGCGCTTTACATGCATTGTATCCTCGATCCTTCCAGCGATTCTGCAGGTCGGTATTATCAGATGATAACGTACGGGTGAGAAGAACAGGTGTCAGAGAAATTAAGGAACCGGCCTGAAGTCGTTGGACACATTTGGGAACAAGGACACTGAGGCTCCAATCACTCACACCGAGGCACAGGGGACACACTATTTCCACGCTGTACTGCTTGTGGGGAAAAGGCAGCTGCTGTCCTATTGGGGCTGAGCCTTAGGATCACAGAGGACTCTTTTTTTTTTTTTTTTTTAATTATTGCTTTTTATTCCTTTTCTTAAAAAAATTTTGTTTAATGTTTATTTTTGAAGGAGAGTGTGAGTGGGGGAGGGGCAGAGAGAGAGGGAGACACAGAATCCCAAGCAGCCTCCAGGCTCCGAGCTGTCAGTCCAGAGCCCGACGCGGGGCCCGAACCCACGAACTGCGAGATCATGACCTGAGCCAAAGTCGGACGCTCAACCGACTGAGCCACCCAGGCGCCCCGGCATCATTTTTCTGAGAGCAATATGCAATTTGCTTATTTTCTTTCTGCCTCAGTTTTCCTATCTATAAAACGGGTTCCAACTGTTTAACCTTCTTCACACAAATAGAGTCAACCTGGGTGAGCACTTTAAAACACTCTGGAAAGCCTGGGTTAAAGTCACTATATAATTATTGCCTGCCTCATGCTGGCTTAGAAAGGATGTAATTTTAAACTAATCATATAAATAAACTATGAAACATCATTCAAATGTCTACTCCCTTGAATCTGACTTTCCCACATCTAAGCATTTGCTTAAAGAATGAGCAAACATTACAGAAGCTAAGCCAGTGGGTTCAGGTGACAACGAATGAGGTTAAGCATGAGGAAGCACTTCTGGTGGGAGGTCCTGGGGAGAGTGCGTCCTGTCTCAGACTCTACAGCATATCCCTGTGGGCTCCTTCTTTGTAAAAACCGAGACCCTGGGTCCTGTGCTTTTCCGCACTCCTGCTGCCCCCTGAATCTCCTCAGGACCTCTTCTCCCTGCCCCAAAGATGAAGGGCACCCACGTGCTTTTATCAGACTCATAGAAGAGGAACAACGGAGACGCGTCAGACGTTGGCTTTGTGTTCCTCGATCAGATTTGCAGAAGGTCAGAACTCCGGCTGATGATATTCATAGGTATCAGCATCGTCTGAGATTATAGACCATTCCTTTTTTTTCAGTGGCAGATTTACTGATACCTGATTCACATACCTTATAATCCACCCACGTGAAGTACACAAGTAAATGGTCTTGAGTGTACTCACAGAGGCATGCAACCATCGGAATGATCAGTGTTAGACATTTTCATCACACCAAAAAAAGAAAGCCTGTACCCTTGAGTGGTCACCCCTCACTCTTCCCCACGCTCCCCAGCCACCAGCCCCAGGAAACCACTAATTGAATTTCTGTCTCTATCGAGAAAGGACGGGTGTGGATGACCGTTCCGGTTTCTTCTCACCAACACTTGTCATTGTCTGTCTTTTTGGTCGCAGCCATTCTAGCGGGCTTGAAGTATGTGGTTTTAATTTGCATTTCCCGGACATTGAGCATCTTTTCATGTGCTTACTGGCTGCCTGAATGTCTTCTTTGGAGAAATGTCTATTCAGATCCTTCACCCATATTTTAATTGGGTTATTGGTCTTTTCATGACTGAGTTGTAAGAGTTCTTTACGTATTCTAGATGAGACAGTCCCTAATCACCTATATGATTTACAAATAGTTTCTCTAATTCTGCGGGTTGTCTTTTCGTTTTCTTGATGATATCCTTTGGAGCACAAAAGATTTTCATTTGGGTGGAGGCCACGAGCTGGTCATCCTTCCACTGCCCGTGTTTCCGGTGTTACACAATTACAATTTGCACCAGTTCAGGTGCTAAATCACCGTGTAGCATCACACGTAGCCCGTAAGGCTCTTTCCTACCCTGTTTCTGCCCTTCAGGCCCACAGGTCTGTCTTCCCCTCTGACCTCAGCAAGAGCCACGGTGCCTTTCGGTGACCTGTGGGCGTGCTCTCGCTACGTCCAGCGAGAGCCGCGCCTCTGCAGCGACCTTGAGCCTAGACTCCTCGGGGGCCCGAACTCCAGGGTCATGTCCACGACAGGGCCCGTCTCCGCATCCCGTGTCCGCAGCGGTGCCCCTCCCCAACACAGCTGCTCCAAGTCTTGCTCAGAGCCCCCTGCCCTGATCACCCACCCCGGGCACGCCTGGTTCGCCTCACCCGCTCCAGGTTCCTCTCCTACAACAGAACTCACTTCTGTGTTATTTACTTGTTTGGCCCTTTCTAAATCCCTTATTAGGACACAAGCTTCACGCAGGTAGGGCGCTCGGCCTCTGTACCTCAGCAACGCCTCGCTTCTCCCAAAGCCGCTTCACAAAAACCCGCGGAAATGAGCGAACACCTGTGATTCGCATCTCTCTGATCACGAACGAGGATGAGCATCGCCATCTGATCACAGGCCACGCGTGTTTCCTCTTTTGTGAACTGCCCGTCCGTTCGTTTGTCCACTTGTCCACATTTTCTTTTTCATCGATTTATAGGGAACGCTTTAGGGTCTCGCGACGCTAATCCTTTGTTAGTGTGCTTATTCACTTTATTTATAACCAGCGCCTGCCACAGTGCACAGCGGGCAAGGATGGAGTCACGACCATGCGACAAATGTGTTCCGCTTCCCATCAGTGTGGGTTCACACTTGGGAGGGAACCAGGGAAAAGCCCGCTTAAAAATAATCCAGGGAGGCCTGGGTGGCTCAGTCGGGGTAAGCGTCTGACTTCCGCTCAGGGCATGATCTCATGGTTCATGAGTTCGAGCCCTGCGTCGGGCTCTGTGCTGACAGCTCAGAGCCCGTTTCGGATCCTCTGTGCCCCCCCCCCCCACCTCCTCTCTGCACCTCTCCTGCTTGTGCTTGCACTCTCTCTCTCTCTCTCAAAAATAAACAAACGTTAAAAAAAACCTTAAAAAACTTAAGCCAATAATTATGAGGCAAAGAAATCGTGCAACCTACCCTGGCAAGCAGTCCCCGCAGACGGCGTCACTGGTGACAGAGCAGTTGGCCTTCTGGAAGCGGTTCACCACCGCGCACTCCAGGCACGGCTTGCATTTCTGAAAGCCCCAGTCCTCCTTGAACCGGTGCGGCCGGCATGTCAGGCACCGGGCATCCTCCCCGTAGCCAAAGCCACATTCCTGCAGGGATTCACAAGCACCAGAACGTTACTCAGACGTCGCAAGCGTGAAGAAGACGAAAAAGACAGCGGGGATAAAAGGAAGAGCTGGTCTCATAACTACGCAGTGGGTTTTCCTGGACACAAAGGCAGCTCTTCCGGCAAGTTCAAATGTGTCTCCCGCTGCTAATCATCTCTCTTACTGCATTAAGTATTCTTAGTCATCCACTTTATTCAAGAAGCCACGAGCATCTGCATAAGAAAGGTCCTCCGGGACCCCCCGCTGCTGCATTATGGCCAGTTTATGGCAGAATTATGGCCCTTTCTTCTTCTCCTCCAATTAAGCCAGTCATGTGCATGTTCAGAAACTGAAGTCAGAGAAAAGCTCAGACGCTTACTCACTTATCAGGGCAGGAAATACGGACTCTGATAGCAACGGTGATAGTTTCTTTTTTTTTTTTTTCCACTTTTATTCATTTATTTATTTATCTTTTACTATGAAATTTATTGTCAAACTGGTTTCCATACGACAACAGTGATATTTTCAAACCGAGGCTAACCGGGTAAGAAATTTCCTAAGCTGACGATCTGGAAGGTCTACCCAGGAGAGGGCACCTTGAAATGTTCAGCCGTTTATGGTTGTGTGATAGTAGGAAGGTTCCTCCCTATTTCTTAGAAGAATACGGAATTCTTGTTTGGATTCAACCGTGTGACACTAAAGGTCCAAGGATGAGCAGCACACATGGTTCATTTCCACAAGGTCCAGAACCAAATAAATCATAGCCTGCCGTGTAATGCAAATACGATGCAACAACACGAAGAATGGTGTAGACACGTGTTCACGATCGCTTTAAAAATAAGTTATAACACAGAATGAGAAGTACGTGTCCATCTCTTACAAAAGCATTAATAATTAGTGTAATTATTATACTCAGTGACATTGAGTTGGTTAATAATAATAACATCGATTGGGTTACTCTGTGCACATTATCTCATGAATTCGTACTTCTTCCCGATGAGGGAACCACCATCATTATTCCCATTTCATGAATGGGGGTAGGGAGCTTCCCAGAAGGTATGTACCTGAACCCAGGTGACATAGCTAATGTTAGAAGCAGGATTTGAACCTACCCAGTTGAATTCCGGAATCAGATTCCACACCACGACACTGTGGAATCTGTCGGGCACGTTCTCTCTCCGTCTGGAGAGCATACCGAGCAAGCCCACAAACACAGCTCAATGCAGCAGAGAAGAGCCTCACCAATATCTCTTGGCCCCCTCCCCTGAAAACTCTGGATGCAGAATGCAAATCCCCGCTCATTCAAAATGCCCATTTGCCTATAAAACTTACATGCCTAAAATCCTTGATCTGTAGTTACACGCACAGTCAGCTAAGCGGTATTTATCGGTCAAAAACGAAATCAAAACAAACACAAAGGGTAGTGTCCCTGTACTCAATAAGCTACTGAACAAAATATTCAGAATATTTTTGGCTAATAAACTCGTTCATGTCTTAGAGGAGCAGTACGTTCCTTCCTCATTTCAGTTACTCAGCCCGGCTTTCAAATGTGAGCCATGAACATGCACAACAAAGGGTAGGGGACCAAGAAAGCAGAAGGTCAACAACCTTCTTAATCCTTAGTGTCCTAAACCAAGGCACAGACAGAAGGAAAAAAAAAATCTGACTTGAAGAATGGATTCACTAGAGATTATCTTTGGCGGGGGGGAGAGGGGGATAGTGAAATTATGAGGGGTTTTGAATTTTCATAATTCTCTGATAATTTACTCTTTGGCAAAACACATCTATGACTCTGGCAACCAGGAAAACAACAAAGATATGTATTCAAAAAGAATTTCTTGGGGGGTACACTAGGTCTTTGCAGGGAGGTCCCTGCTGGTTTTGGTGCTTTGTACGTGGGCGCTGTGCTTCTGCACGGGGGCAGAAGTGGGTTTTTGCCGAGTACGTTAGTTGCCGAGAGAGCCGAGTGCATCCCAAGGCTCTCTTTCAGTGTAGATGGGAGCCGCCCCGTCACAATCTTCCGGGATCAAACGGTGGTAGGTGTGACATTTGGGTAGGGGCGTGGGGACCTCGCTGTCCACAGGTTCGGCACCGCCATGTCAAAGGTTCACGCAAGAGCCAAGTTTCAAAATCACACTTTGATCCAGGCGGCTGGGACTGGAAGGGCCTCATATACAAGTTACAACCCAACAAAGAAAGAAAGGAAAAAGGAAGAGGGCAGAAGAGGCAAAACAAAGGGAAAGAGAAATGAGAAAGACAAGAAGGTGTCTTAGCTGGGAATACATGAAATGCCGTTTTTCCAGCGAGGCTGATATGGAAGAAAAAGTGTGTCTGACAATGGAGCCAAAGACACATGAGCTTGAAGGCCAACGCTGCCACTCGTCAGCTAAGCTATTTGGGGAACTCTGATCCTCAGTCGCTACATCTGCGAGAGGGGGTCAGTACTCGCCTGCCCTCCAGGGCTGTTTTGAGGAATAAAAGGGAAAAAAACATAGACAAGCTGTAAATTATAAATTGAGCACAGAGTGAGCGCTCACCAGATAAATGATACCCTTTTAGATTCTCTACGGCCCAACAAACCAACTGTTCTGATTCAAGTATGAAAAAGCCCCACTGGGGACCTTCAGGCTCCAGTGTTTTGCCGGGTTACCAGAAAGACTACTTCCCACCTAAATTATTTTCGTTGAATAAAATAGGTCTAAAACGGAATTATCCATCTTTTAACAATGGTACGTGGAACACAATTTAGCCGCACCTGCCTGGGTCAAGTGCGTGCGCTGGGTGGGCAGTTTGCAGTTTTAAGTTTTAATCCCCCCCCCCCCCGGCAGTGAACTATCATTCTTGCTCCTGCTGAGAATCTCTGCCTCCAGCAGTTCACTTCCTCTCTCCATCCTGAGAAACGAACTAGACAGACAGCCAAGTGGACGCCAACTTGAAAGAACTACAAGTAGGTGTTTTGATGGGTCTCATCTCTTTTGAAAAACAACAAATACTTTTGAGTCCTGACTGGATTCCAGAGTTTATATGGTACACGGGAACCGTTTTGACCCCGTGTTTCTGCCATATACCATTGTGTGTCCTTTACATGTCGTTATACTTCATAGAATGAGGATTTCGTGAAGCTTTTTTTTTTGGTCCATTCTAAAGATTTTATTTAAAAAAATTTTTTTTTAATGCTTATTTATTTCTGAGACAGAGACAGAACATGAATGGGGGAGGGGCAGAGAGAGAGGGAGACGCAGAATCCCAAGCAGGCTCCAGGCTCTGAGCTGTCGGCACAGAGCCCGACACGGGGCTCGAACTCACAGACCGCGAGAACGTGACCTGAGCCAAAGTCGGCCGCTCAACCGACTGAGCCACCCGGGCGCCCCAAGATTTTATTTTTTAAGTAATCTCTACGCAGTGTGGGGCTTGAACTGATGAACCCAACATCAAGAGTTGCGTGCCCCAGGGACTGACCCAGCCAGGTGTACCTTTCTAGTCCATTCTATATTGGACCAAATTACATATAGAAAAAACCAACAAAGCCAGGCTCCTAATGCATCATGATTTTGCCTTCATTGTCTGGATATTAATTTACTAGTTCTGCTTAGATTTTATATGTTTAAAAAAAATTTTTTTTTAACGTTTATTTATTTTTGAGACAGAGCAAGACAGAGCATGAACGGGGGAGGGTCAGAGAGAGAGGAAGACACAGAATCTGAAACAGGCTCCAGGCTCTAAGCTGTCAGCACAGGCCCGACGCGGGGCTCAAACTCATGGACTGCAAGATCATGACCTGAGCTGAAGTCGGCCGCTCAACCGACTGAGCCACCCAGGCACCCCTAGATTTTATATGTTTTAGTGGCAACGATAGTAATTTTGGAGTAGATTTAGGTGAGAGGTTGATCACAAAATAATACCTAAATGTACTGAACAGGTACAGTGAACCGTATAGTCTCCTAGGAACCTTTATACAGATTGGTTATTTGAAGGAATTCAGTTTAAAATATATTTTCTCTAAAGTATTTGTCATTTTTTGAAAGACAACATTAAAACACCGACCTAATATTATTTTTAAACTTTTAAAACACGCTTGCACTTCATGATGGTCTAAGGAACTTATAAAGCGATCATTCTGTATTTGAGAGGAATCTGAGAAACTTAACAGAAGACCATGGGGGAAGGGAAGGGGAAAAGCAGTTTCAAACAGAGAGGGAGGCAAACCCATAAGAGACTGAAATACAGAGAACAATCTGAGGGTTGATGGGGGGGCGGGGAAAATGGGTGACGGGCATTGAAGAGGGCACTTGTTGGGATGAGCACTGGGTGTTGGATGGAAGCGATGAATCATGGGAAGCTACTTCCGAAGCCAAGAGCACACTGTATACTCTGTACGTTAGCTAACTTGACAATAAATTATACTAAAAAAACAAAACACCAGAAATCTTGAATTAACCAGAAATTCAGAGAAGGTATTTCTGAGGAATTAAGTGATAGCATGGTGTCCATGGCAGCAATCGCTTTTAGAGCTAATTGTCTTATTTCTAAAGCACCATAAACACAGAGACCCTGCAATTATTTGAAATCCAGGCTATAAAGTAAACAGCATATAAACATTAAATTACCCCCAATATAAATGTCTACTTTGATGTTTTTATTTCATTCAGTAAAAGTAGGTGGTTAAAATGCCTTGAAACCTTTCCCATTAAGTTCAATAAATAACTAGCGAGAGAAAAAGGAAAAAGGCCAAACGGCATAGAGACTGGCCCCCCCAGCCTCCTGCCCAGAGTAACACTGCTGAGAGAGCACTGAGACTGTGCCTTTGTAACCCTGTGTCCACTCCCCTAGGGCCAGTGACTGTTTCTGCTGTCTTTTCATCCCTTTTTATGCTGAAAAACTTCCAATGCACACAAGATTTGTATTAAAAAAAAAAAAAATCAAACAGTGCACCCTCCTTCCCATCCCTGCTCTCACGTCCCGTTCCCTCCACACAGGCAAACACTGCCACCAGCTCTTGGGAGAACCTCCCGGAAACATCCTGATGTCTTCCGCGTGCGCACGCGTGTATTTTAACATGCTGTTCCGCAGCTAGTTTTTCAGTTTTCCCCCCTTGGTGGGTCTCGGAGAGCTCTCCGCGTCTGCATATGAAGAGCCCGCCATGGTGCGGCTACAGCTGAATCCCTTCCACTGGAGCCTACTCACCCTGCACCCCAAGTGCCGGGACGGAGGGGGCAGCCGTGGGCGTCTGCTGAAGTACGCGGGCCCTGGTCAGTGGCCTAATTGTGCAGCGGAGGACGACAGCAAGCCATCTTTTGGGCCTTCCCTCCATTACTTTTGGGTAGAAAGGGGGCAACTCCCCTAGGCGTGCGGTTTTCCCCAGCAGGCTAGTATACTACCGCTGGGAATAAAAGAAATGGTAGGAATGGGTTTGTGGTGAGGGAAAACAAAGAGTCCTCAGAAAAGAGAGTAAGCTGGCCGTGCTGACTGGGGCCCCGCTGAGCTTTCTGAGCAGCCTTCACGGGCTCCTGGGAGCTGCCTTCCCAGTTAGGCCCCAACCTCGGGCCTTGTGCTCAAGAGCCCGTTGTCTGAGACTCCTGTGCCTGGTGAGCCAGAATCCCCTCCCCTCCCATCTGCCCACCCTCCATACCTGGTCAAATTGCCTCCTGCCCCTCCACCCTCTGGCCACCCTGGCCTGCCTTCAGCAAGAATCCCGTTAGGTCTGCTTCAGCCACAATCCCCTTTCCCCTGATGTTTCCTCTTAGGAATTTTCCGTCCACTGCCCCCCACCTGGCCCCTTGGCTAAAATCCCCTCTTGTCCATGTTGTATTTGGAATTGAGCCCAGTTCTATACTGAGGCCTCTCTTTCCCTATTGCGATAGTTCCTGAGCGAAATCTGTTTTTACGGCTTTCCTCTCTGTCCTGCTGCGGTTCTCCGAAACTTTCCAGGTCACAACTAGAGCTCTCCCTCTCACCATGTCCTTGGAAGGACTACATGTGTGTTTGGTGGGGGAGGATGCGTGGGAGGGGACCGGGACGGGAGTGGGGGCGTTAGTCATCAGCCTGGGTGTCCGCATTAGAGGTACGACTTTTATTTTTACGGAGCGCGGTCTGGCCATTCATATCAATGGTAGAAATGCATTTAGCCTTTAACATAATCCTAGAGTCTTTAGTTTTGAAATTACGACTTGGTACCTTTGAAGAAATACTTACGATGTCCCTGAGTCCCTGGGGAACCTTTTTTATTAATGAGCTTGGAGGTGGGAAAATATACACACGAAGAATAACCCATTAAAAAAACCATTGCAAATAAACAAACAAACAAACAAATAAAGCACAGCTACAGGAGTCCTACGTATTTCCCCAAATTCTACAAAAAGAGAACAATCCCCAGTATCTGACGCCTCCCTCCACCACTCTCTCCCCAGAGCCTCTCAGGGTACGTGGTACTTAGGAAGCTTCTTCGCTTGACCAAACTTCAGCCAGGATCCTTGACCTTCCTCTGGGCCCATCTGTGTACCTCCTCCCAAAATCCAGCCTTAGCAAATGCTCTGCTCCGTCAGCGGCACCAGAACCACCCACCCTGAACATCTGCTCACGTTCCTCCTCCTCTGTTTGAAGCTCGATCACCCTGGCTTATCATCTCCAGCAGAGAATTGTCACATTTGCGTTGGCCAGGCCCCCCTGCCCCCGGCTGCTTCCCCTCAGCAATCTTCTACCCGTTGCCCCTCGCTCCTTGGCGATCCATTCCCGTGAGCTCATGCTGCATGGGGACGGAGCCCCCTGGCTCCCCCCTCCACCGCAAGATCCCACTGTGGCCGTCCCCCTCCATCCCTAAAGCCTGCCTTGCCATCCTTAAAAAGTGCCACGGAATACCTTCTTCTTTAACAACGCATACCAGGCCAGTGAGTAACACAGCAATGTTTGCTGACCAAACAATGGATGAACGAGTATGGGTGAAGGCACCATTTCCTAAGTTGTTGTTGTTTCATTAGTAGTGTCATTATTGCTTTATTGTAGGCAGCGCTAGCCTACAGAGGCCACAGCAGTGTCCCACGTGGTAAGGCCACGTAGACCGTGTGGGCTGGTGCAGGTGGGCGGCGTGGGGTGTGTGTGTGTGTGTGTGTGTGTGTGTGTGTGTGTGTGCGCGCGCGCGCGCGCGGCTTCCTTATCTTGGTTCCAAGGCAGGAGAAGGGCTGCATCCAGCTGGGCCATTTCCACCCAAGCTGGCGGCAGCGGGAGCTCTGACACCCTGCCCAATATTTTTAAGCCACATTTGGTGGCTTTCCAGTGGCAAAACGACCCAGAGTAAACAGTCCTCAAATCCCCTTCTCTCTCTTTGCCCTCTGCAAATTCAGCACTTAGCAAAAACACAAGTGGATCCCACCTACACGCTCCAGGAGCAGCTCCCCAGACCAGAGGGGAGACGCTCACAGACCATGGATTGGCTAGGAAGCACATTCGGGGGGCCTCGGGTCAAAAGCACTATTCACTTGGAAAGCAAGCCAGTAAGTTATTAACTTTGGTTCTTTGAACTTTAAAAGCTCAAATCTGGACTGAGAAGAAGTTATTCGTAGAGAAAGTCTAGCGCATGCAAATGGATATGACAAATTAGATTTATGTGCCTGGTATTTAGAAATCAGCTTTTTAATTTCCTTTAATAAAACAACACCAAAGACAGTTCCCGCACCCCACCCCCCACCTCCACCAACTTCCAGTTTATGAAAATCTGTAACTGAGTTTTTTAAAGAAAAATTACAAGCTAGAGCTTGCTAATATCTGCCAAACACCGCTGGGCTCGATTAGGTATAATTAAACAGAAATAAAGTGAGCAACACTGTAATTAAATGGCAGAAATGAATCTTTTTCATGCTTGCAAATTACTCTAATTTTTTTGTGTGCATGTGTGACTTTCTTCATGGGGATGAAAACAGCTCTCCAAAAAGTAGATGTCTTCAAAAATGGGAAGCCAGGCACGCACCCGTGGGGAGCAAAGTGTGTTGTTGTTTACAAGAATTAATTTTTTCACATTAGCAAAAGTCCTCCCAATAATTGGTTAGAAAAGCTTCCTTTGAAAACCGTGCCAGAAGCTTGAAGACTATTTCAAGCGGTTCGTGCGAAAACTAGTTTCCTGGTTTACTGCTGGGAGGCGATCATGTTAAAAGCACATTGTTGGCAATAATACTCAGTGAGGAGGAGGGGCTGCGGCCGCGCAGATTCTAGACGGTAAGAAGTAAAAGGCTAATGTGGTCACTCGGGGAAAACAAAAGTCATCCTCTCCCACATATCGCTAAGCTGCTTATTTTCGTGAGCCACAAGGCCAGCCGTGTAGCTCTCCTGTGCACATTCGTGGCTCCAAACGTCCAGCATGTACCGCTTATGCAGCTATGAAAACAACAGTTTGTATTTTTTTGCCTCAGAAATAGGAAGAAGGCATTATCAGTTCTCTTCCTCATAAACTTTTGAAATCTAAGCCCCGTCACGGAAGAGAAAGCGACTGACTATGGTTCCATGGGAGAGCGTCCTCAAAGCCGACCCCGCTCGGCTCCATGGCCTGTCCTACACTTTCCCAAAGACACAGAAAGACTACCCACGAGCCTGCATGACTAAAAAGAACTTGACTGAGTAGCCAGGATGCTTGGGGCTTTCAGGGAAAGAACTGGAAACCAAAAGAGCTAAGGCCGGAAGACAGCTCAGAAGGCACAAGAGGGGGACGGACACAGAGGGCACCACCCGGTGTGAAGAGCCGCAGCCAGGACGCCCATGTGGCCGGACCAAACAGAAGCAGAAGCAGGTGGGTGTTTGGAGAGCGGTGGCCGGAACCAGGGCTGCTCAGACGAGGAAGGGGAGGAAGGAGGCTGACCAGGAAGGCAGCTCCTGGAATGCACAAGCATGAGGTCAACATGATTTGGAGATCCCTTTGTTTTAGAAGTCGGTCCCGGGCCAGAATTTTGGGAGGAACGTTCACCACTCTAGAGCTGCAGTGTCTAACGCGACAGCCACAACTGCGTGTGGCAAAACTCAAATTTAATCAATTACCACGCAATAAAATGTAAAACCCAGTGCTTCTGGTGACACAAGCCACCTTTCAGGTGTTCATGAATACATTTCAAGTGGCTATTAACCCCCGTGTTGGCCAGTGGAGACACAGACCATTCCGTCATCGCAGCGAATTCGACCGTAGCATCGTACTCGAGGATTATTCAAAATGAGAAAAAGACCATTACTCCCATGTGGCCCCACCGCCTTCTCCCAGCATATCACTTACTAACGGTGACAATGGACTGATCCACTAACCATCCCTGTGTCTGTTTCCTCATCTGTAAGACAGGAGGCGTTATACCCCCTATTTAAGACATATGTTAAAAGGACTCCAGTAGTGAATACATAAATATCACATAGAACCTGGCTCATTATAATAAACGGTAGCTAATATCTATTGGTTGCATGATATGTATTGCAGAATAACAACTGAAAGCATATTTGAGAGGCAGTGCATATTTGTTACAAGAAATCCTTTCATGCACATAACCCAAAGTATCCTGGGTGAAAGGTTAAACTAGGTAATCATTTAAAAAGTGGCTAATTGGGGGCATCTGATTTCAGTTCAGGTCATGATCTCGTGGTTTGTGAGTTTCAGCCCCACGTTGGACTCTGCACCGACAGGGTGGAGCCTGCTTGGGATTCTCTCTCTGTCTCTCTCTCTCTCTCTCTCTCTCTCTGTCTCTCTCTCTCTCCCCCTCTCTCCCTCCCCCCTTAAAACTTTTTTTAAGTTTTTTTATATAAACTTAAAAAAAAGTGGGTAGCAAAGGGAAGGGTCTCAATCTAAACAAGCAACAATAGTTATTAATGAGCCTGGAGCTTCTGTGCAGACTTCTTACTATCTAATAATTGAAAGGAAGTGAAAAGAGGTCAGAGGAACCACTGACCACACATGACAGGTGTACCAAAAAGCATACTGTCTCCAGGAATGCTATTCCGGTAACTTCCCCCAAACCCAACTACATGTTTTAAATGGCAGAGACCTGACAATGGGAAAGTCAGCCCAGGCATCTTGAGGAAAACAAAAAACAAACCAGAATTGAATGCATTCCAAAGAAAATAATCATTAGGAGTAATAAAGCCACAGATGGAAATATTAACTCTACCTGCTTACCCAGAGTATTTCCAGGCTTCAGGTTTAAGACAGAAACACGTTTATAACTTGAAGAACCTCATGACCCAGTCTTTTGGTATTTTGGGTAGAGACAAATGATATTAGAAAATGGACATGAAGTTTAAGTTATGTTTACTACAGCAAAACAATTAACTTAATAATGTTAGAATAATAGTTATTTGAAACCTTTCCTGTCTGGTGAAAATGCACTTTTTTTTTACCCTTAATGTAAGGAAAACTTTAGTTGTGATTATCAGTAATTTGATTCAGCTTTTCTACTTTTTAATAACTCACTTTAAAATATTTACTGTTTATGGGGCGCCTGGGTGGCGCAGTCAGTTAAGCGTCCGACTTCAGCCAGGTCACGATCTCGCGGTCCGTGAGTTCGAGCCCCGCGTCAGGCTCTGGGCTGATGGCTCGGAGCCTGGAGCCTGTTTCCGATTCTGTGTCTCCCTCTCTCTCTGCCCCTCCCCCGTTCATGCTCTGTCTCTCTCTGTCCCAAAAATAAATAAAAAACGTTGGAAAAAAAAAATTAAAAAAAAAAATTTACTGTTTATTGGGCATTCAAAATTTCAAGCACCCCAGGTAACCAAAATTTTAACCCTCAGTTAAAAAGCTAACGACTACTGAACTTAGTCATCTCATTACAGATTAACAGGTATCCAAACTTATATTTTGTGAAAGAAGTAAAAAACAATTCAATTATTTATAAATATTTCACTATTTTTAAAAAAAAAAAAAGCTTACTCTTAGCCAGAAATGTAAAACTTGGACATCATGACTAACCTGTTGAATATATTTGCTAATTTAAGTGATTTACCTGATTTTAATATACTCAGAACTTAATTTTTTTTTCCTCTGAAAGATGTATGTTATTACAGAAGACCTAATCAGGGCAGCCCGGAAAGAAGAAACTGTAAAATCATGAATGGACAGTTTAGAAACTTCTGGCTCCAAGGTGACTGCTTATTAAAAACTCAAGCTCTTTGTCTTGATTAGTTAACTAGGAAACAATGACGAGTTTGACTCCTTTGCTCCCTTAGGCCATAAGCAAGGCTAAGTTGGGAACTTTATTTACTAGGAGCTAAAACCAAGATAAGACACTTGGCAAAATACATAATTTAAAACACACACACACATTCATTAACTTTTATAATACAAGATTTAAGTGTCACTTTTTCTCCCCAAAACTATCTGAGGTTGGCTGACTTGCTCACTCCTTTAGCAAAGGTATACTCTGCCTGCCTGCTAGGAGCTAAGCAGGGGTGGAAGCCAAGGTCAGCTCCAGACGCCTACCTTCAAGGTGGACACCCCAGGCTGTGCAGGGACTTGGCGTATACATTTGAAACATTTGTGCACCCGCGTGGGTCTTACCCTAAGTTTTCAGTGACATATTGCCTTTAGTTTTATTCTTTCTCACTCAGTTTGTCCTGGTCTTTTGTAAATGAAGAAAATGATAGTAAATAGTGAAACAGAAATATTAACAAATACACTAAGTAATAAAGGCAGAACTATTCAGATGGCTTCCCTTTGGTTGATTCCAGTGTCAGAGGGTTAAACGCCTATTTCAACACTTGGGGGAAATTACTACCTAGAGAAAAACATTTCCTCTGGAAATCCACGAAAAATTACGAAATAGAAAAACTATCACCAGATCATCTCAGTAGATGGATTATTAAAAAAAAAAAATCAGAGTTGATAGGACCTTCATCCTATTTTTTCAGTTAGAAAGTTAGCTGTTTTTAAATAAAATTTTTAATAAAACAGCTTAGATAAAAATGCTAAAGGGGCGCCTGGGTGGCTCAGTCGGTTAAGCGTCCGACTTCGGCTCGGGTCACGATCTCACGGTTCACGACTTCAAGCCTCACGTCGGGCTCTGTGCTGACAGCTCGGAGCCTGGAGCCTGCTTCGGATTCTGTGTCTTCTCTCTCTGCCCCTCCCCCATTCATGCTCGCACGCACTCTCTCTCTCTCTCTCTCTCAAAATAAATAAACACTTAAAAAGTTTTTTTTTAATACTCAATAAAAAAAAATTTAGAACTCATAGAACCTTCATCGTCTGGTCTGATTCCCCAGAAATTACTTGGAGGTTATATTTTCTAAATTCAAAGGATGAAGGAAAGGAAGCAGCCTCTCGAAAATGTTTTCTGCGTCTCTCAGCATCTGTGACATTTCACTCAGATTTGCCCAGAGATTTGGGAAAAGAGGAACTTCTGAGGGGTAGCAACTTCATCATCTATTTTCCTCTCGGGCACTGTCTGCATTTGTAACTACGTTACGCACTGATCCCAGACCTTCAGTCGGCTCCAAAGAATCCCTGTCCGCCCAACACAACAAAACCCACCTGAAAATGCACCTTACTACAATCAACAGAGACTGAAAAATACCAGCGGTGGAAATGCTACAGTTAACATAACACAGGATCCGAAGGTCGGCCAGCTTCAATCCAAATGTAAAGGCCCTGGGTACTAAAAGGCACCACTTAACACAACAAGCAGAGGAAAGCCATCCACCGGGAATCAGTTGGGGAACGCATGACATTTTGTTTCCTGCTGGTTGTAGATCATTGGTCAAAACTCTATGCGTGACAAGAGTCCACATTAAAGGAGGGTAGTCTGTAGGGGAAAAGGACTTCTCTTTGGAACGTCACTCTAAGTAAAAAGAAAAACCTTTTGTTCCTTTTCTGCGAGGAAGACTGATGATTTAGAACAAAATGAGATACCAATTATCCACAACTAGTAACATCTTCAAAAGGTCAGAAAATAAAGCAAATGGATGTTTAGCTCCAAACATGCCCATAAAAGAGGAAGGCAGTGAGAATATCCACGATTCTGAAATATGCTTCTTAACACACAGTGGTCAAGATGAATATATTTATTTATATTTTTAATTTTTTTTTTTTTAACGTTTATTTATTTTTGAGACAGAGAGAGACAGAGCATGAGCGGGGGAGAGAGAGGGAGACACAGAATCTGAAATAGGCTCCAGGCTCTGAGCCGTCAGCACAGAGCCCGACGTGGGGCTCGAACCCACGGACAGTGAGATCGTGACCTGAGCCGAAGTCGGACACTTAGCCGACTGAGCCACCCAGGCGCCCCAAGATGAATATATTTAAAACGATCTTGGGAGTAACATACACCCAACATGGGGAGACTAACAATCATGCACGTTGTCAAAAGAATGTGCAAAACCCTGGTTTGGAAAGTAACTGCTGCCATGGGACGTGGATACTGTAGGTGCTGCTTTTGGACCAGCAATGGGAATATTCATTTTAAGAAAAAGAAGGTCCAGTAAGAGAAGGTATCACTAGCATTTTCTCTTATCACTCCTTTATTTTTAAATCTTTAGTAAACATTGATTCTTTTTAATTAATGCAAATACACCTTAATCATTCTATTCTTTCAATGAAATACAATAACACAAATTACATAAAACATGTATTAAATTCTAATTATTGGAACCTACTTCCTTTATCTCAGTAAGACATATGAATCAAAGGTATTGGAAAGAGAACTGTGCAATCTTTGGCTAAAGTAACATAGGGACGGGCGCCTGGGTGTCTCAGTCAGGTAAGTATCTGACTCTGGATTTCGGCTCAGGTCATGATCTCACGATTTGTGAGATTGAGCCCCGAGTCGGGCTCTGTGCTGACATCACGGAGCCTCCTTGGGATTCTCTCTCTCCCTCTTTCTCTTTGCCCCTCCCCTGCTCATCAGCTCTTTCTCAAAATAAATAAACTAAAAATAAAAGTAAATGTTTATTTATTTTTGAGAGAGAGAGAGAGAGAGACAGAGTGTGAGCCAGGGAGGGGCAGAGAGAGGAGGAGACACAGAATCCGAAGCAGCCTCCAGGCTCTGAGCCATCAGCACAGAGCCCAATGCGGGGCTTGATCTCAGGAGCCATGAGATCATAACCTGAGCTGAAGTCGGATGATTAACCCACTGAGCCACCAGATGCACCCCCCCACCCAAAATTAAAAAAAGAAAGTAACCTAACGATCCAAGAATTATCTCATGGTGTCAAATCTTCCCTAGTAATTAACTAAAAGAATCTAGCCAGAAAGAATGTATTTTAAAAACACAGATCTACCCCTTCTCCATGCATCCGATACCTACCTTAGACAGCTCCATGCCTGGCCCACATTGCTTGCAGAGAACACAATTTCCAGACCCATCTCTGTATTCTTGCTGTCTACAGTCTCCTGTTTCGCAAATCACTCTACATACCTGAAAAAAAAAAAGTTTCCCAAACGTTATATTTTTTTATTTTTGAGAGAGAGAGAGAGAGAGAGAGAGAGAGAGAGAGAGACAGAGGGTGAGCGGGAGACGGGGAGGGAGAGGGAGACACAGAATCGGAAGCAGGCTCCAGGCTCTGAGCTGTCGGCACAGAGCCCGATGCAAGGCTCAAACCTACAGATCGTGAGACCATGACCTGAGCTGAAGTCGGACACCTGAGTCAGCCAGGTGCCTCCCAAAAACGTTATTTTAAAGTAAGTTCATCACGTTTTTTTTTTTTGCAAGAAAGCAGCAACATTATCAGTGTTATTCATATAAGCACTGAATGTCAATGTTAATGCGGAGTGAGGCCGATTTAATTTTCACTTTAGGAAGAAAAATCACTTTCTGAACAAGTCAGTGGACGAATAAATCAATAAACCTGATTCTCCTCTGTATTCCCTGAATGAGGTCTTTTTTTTTTTTTTTTTAATAAATGGCCTATTCCCTTTTCTTTTTTTTTTTTTTTTAATTTTTTTTTAAACGTTTTTATTTATTTTTGAGACAGAGAGAGACAGATCATGAATGGGAGAGGGTCAGAGAGAGAGAGGGAGACACACACAGAATCTGAAACACGCTCCAGGCTCCGAGCAGTCAGCACAGAGCCCGACGCGGGGCTCGAACCCACAAGCTGTGAGATCATGACCTGAGCCGAAGTCGGACGCTCAACCGACTGAGCCACCCAGGCGCCCCCCTATTCCCTTTTCTAAGAAGCACTGGGCAAGCAGACTGTTGCTCTGTAGAATGCCTGTCACACACAGGGGTATCGGAAATTGTTTTTGATGCTTGTAATAATGAGCCATTATTTAGTACAAACTGCCTCCACCTTGACACGAGAGTGTCTACAATGATGTCCTGCAAACTAATTGAATAAAATCAAAGCCTGAACCTCTTGAGCAGGCAGAAGGGGAGGATTCAAGGCAGAGTTCAGCACTAGAAAATGATCTGGGGCTAACGGCCTAATAATATCTTCCCGCCTCTCTTAACTCCCCTTGACTACCCATCTTAAGGAGTCTGATTTTATTTAAGAGAGGTACGAGACTCCATTCCACCACAAAGAGACTGCAATGGCTTTGCGAAAGAAATTCCACGACCTCCCTCCTAGACCAGTCATTCGAATGTTTAACAGCCCCAACTGAAAGAAAGGAAATTTTCCTTGCCATACCTGAACCTCAGAATCCAATGTGACCCATTTCCCCTTACTTTGTCTTTCAAGAAGACTTCAGGTACCGTCTTCAGGGTAAATAAGTCTTTTCACATTTGCAGGTGATGATCCTATCTCCAGATTTAATGAATTTCAATTCTTGTGAACATCTTATAGGTCCTTTGCGTCAAGTTTTCAAACATTAAAACTCTCCAACTGTCTTTAATCCTTTTTGGGACCAAGAAGGATATAAGTAACCGTATAAAAGTAACAGCTCTTCTAAAAGTCAATTCTAGCGTCTTCACACACCATGGAAGTCACGAACTCCAATTAGAATCTGGTCTCGTCAGGGTCTAGGGTGTATTGTAGAGGCATCTGCCTATAAACCCAAGGGAGCACCATTGTCATTGGTTATAAGTTACGCTGTGATTTTATTGCTTCATCTAAATGTAGTAAAATAATTTTAGGGGCGCCTGGGTAGCTCAGTCTGTTAAGTGTCCGACTCTTGGTTTCGGCTCAGGTCATGATCTCACGGTTCTGTGAATTCGAGCCCCTCCTGGGGTTCCTCCGTGCTGACAGTGCATGCAGAGGCTGCTTGGGATTCTCTGTCCCCTCCCCGACTCACGCTGTCTCTGTCTCAAAATAAATAAATAAACTTAAAAGAAGAAAATAATTGTAACCATCAGTACAAATGTCAAGACTCGGCAGCAATCTTTGCTTCTTAATCACATGCGACATTGATAAAATACAATTTGAAGGAAAAATTGAAAAGATGGCCCTGGAAAAACAAAACAGTTTCAATACAATTTATAGCGATTCTTTCCCACATTCTTATGAAAGTAAAGACTTGACTTACCAAATAGGCCAGTAAAACCACAACGGTGCGGAATGCCCTCTCTTGTCCCAGGTGCGCTTTGAAAGTCATGGCTCCCTTTTGTTGAAGAGTTTTCTAAAAGACAAGAAGATCTAGTTAACCGGAATAACACTGGTCACCGTGTTCTTGTATTTACTCTAGAATGTTTACCGTTAATAGATATACTAGGTAATACTATTTATGTTTTAAAGGAAATCGCTCTGTAAAAGATACACAGACAAACAATAGGTAAGCCTTTAACAATTTCGGTTGGGAGAATGAAAGCTTTGTCCTTCTGAAATTGGTCCAAAATTCTTTCTGGCTCCGAATTCCTGGGCTATCCATGCCTTTATTTTCTACCCAGGCCTCGACAGTGTCCAAACTACTCCACCCAGCAGAGAGGTATATCCAAACAGCGACTATATAAACCTCCATGGAGATGGGTTTGGTCAGTGCCAAGAGGGGAATAATAGCGGTAAAACAACAGTAAACATGTGCCAACCGCTCTCCGCCAGGTACCGTCTCCAGCGCATTAGCTCGTTTACCTTCCGAAGTACTCCAGAGGGGAGATACCGTCATTATCCCCGCTTTAGAGATGGGGAAACTGAGGCTCAGAGAGGCCTGGATCACACCGCACTAGGCCACGCTGCTAGTAAGAGGCAGGGCAGGGCGCACACCCAGGTGGGTTGGCTCGCGTGTCCCTGCGTCACCATCCTCGGCAACACAGTCACGACGCTTGGATGGTGGGGCTTCAGCTCCACTAAGAAGCCGATACGGCCAATGTCTGGCATGCGTGAGTTGCTCCTCCAACCAGCACAGTGAAGGTAATCTCCGGGCAGAAAAATAAGCATTTGTTTTAAAACACCTAAAAATCATTCACAAGTGATGAAATTGGAGACAT
The DNA here is from genome assembly GCF_028018385.1 of Neofelis nebulosa. Classification (NCBI taxonomy): domain Eukaryota; kingdom Metazoa; phylum Chordata; class Mammalia; order Carnivora; family Felidae; genus Neofelis; species Neofelis nebulosa. Next base: position 239,837,374 of record NC_080782.1, read on the forward strand.
TTGCCTTTCAACAAAAGGTAAACCAGACCTCTTCATCTTTGCGAGAAATGACCTAAAATGTAGCAACAAACAGGGTTGCCTTTTTTACAGGTCCACACAACGTCAAGAGAAGAGATTTATGTTTTTTAAAAAAAAGAAGAAGTGAACATTCAGCTGGCAGCTCCATCCATCAGGTAGAGAAACAAGGGTTCAGTTTCCCTTCCAAGTGGAATCTTCTAAAACTAACAGACACCCAGAGCAGACAATCAGGCCACTTAGAAAGAAATCAGAGCAGGGGCTCTTGGGCGGCTCACTCGGTAAAGCATCGACTTCAGCTCAGGTCACGATCTCACGGTCCGTGGGTTCGAGCCCCGCGTCGGGCTCTGTGCTGACCGCTCGGAGCCTGGAACCTGCTTTGGATTCTGTGTCTCCCTCTCGCTCTACCCCTCCCATGCTTGCACTCTGTCTCTGTCTCTCTCTCTAAAATGAACATCAATTAAAAAAAAGAAACAAACAAACAAACAAACAAACCAGGGCAGAGAACCAGAACTGTGGGCCAAAGACCTCAAGAAAGACAGTAACGATAACAACAAAGGAAGTGGAGCGGGGCCGGGCGGGTGGTTGTGTCACTGCTGGCCAAGCAGCCGGCCAGGGGTGAGCCTGAACAAGCCGGGACAGCAACAACCCACAAGGTCACTCCAGTCGCCTGAGTAGGTCCAAGTATCGGGGCAATAAGGAATCATTTACACGTTTGCTGAATGAATGACCCATTCTGAGCGAATTCCAAGTGTTGTGGGGTGTTTTTGTTTGTTCGCTTTTGCTTTTCTAGCTTTTTGGTCACATCTTTTTTCCTCCTTGCATATCTCAGAATGACCCAGCAATTACCCAACCATGCGGCTTCCTGCTTGTGCAGACACAGGATTGGGATGAGATAAACTCACATTCCCTAAGAAGTATGCTTCAGGTTATCTCTTTTTCGACATGGTCCTGATTGTTAAAAATGTGCTACTTTTTAAAATTTTTTTCAACGTTTTTTATTTATTTTTGGGACAGAGAGAGACAGAGCATGAACGGGGGAGGGGCAGAGAGAGAGAGGGAGACACAGAATCGGAAACAGGCTCCAGGCTCCGAGCCGTCAGCCCAGAGCCTGACGCGGGGCTCGAACTCACGGACCGCAAGATCGTGACCTGGCTGAAGTCGGACGCTTAACCGACTGCGCCACCCAGGCGCCCCTACTTTTTAAAAGTAGTAGCATAAAATCCGTATGGATTTAGCTAATATGGAAAAGAGGGTATAAATACCCGTGCATTTACACAAAACATGAGAAAAAAAGAGATTGACAGAGTCAGAGTACAGCACAATCAGGCAACTGGTCTGGACAGATCGCTATACTGGGATACCGTACCCACTGCTGGGGACGGAACACAAATACTTAGCATCTTCCGGCCGCGGCCATCACTACCATGCACACCAAGTGAGAAGTCATGGCAATATGATTCAGAAGATACACCTGTTTTATGTACAAAAATAAATGAGCCGGGGGCGCCCGGGTGGCTCGGTCGGTTAAGCGTCCGACTTCGGCTCGGGTCATGATCTCACGGTTCGTGGGTTCGACCCCCACGTTGGGCTCTGTGCTGGCAGCTCAGAGCCTGGGGCCGGCTTCGGATTCTGTGTCTCCCTCTCTCTCTCTGCCCCTCCCCCACTCATGCGCGCGCGCTCTCTCTCTCTCTCTCATAAATAAATAAACTTAAAAAAAGTTTAAGAAAATAATAAAGGAGCCAGGATACCATCAACGGTTAGGTTCCTTCATATCGTGGCATCCTGGCTGAACGTTTTCCCGTTTCCTAAAACTTCTTTGTAGTGTAAGTATTTCATTGTTCATGAAGTAAATGAAAAAAATACATGTATAATGTTCTTCAGGCAAAAAGATAAACTGCAGAGTCCTGCTTGAAAAGTCTACAAATTAAAAGAAGTGATGAGATAAAAATCACATAAACACTATTAAGGAAAAAGCAAAATTAAATACAGTACTATGATTTGTGCCTCAGAAAGACAGATTTTTTTTTTTTTTTTTTTTAGATTTAAGGTAGAAACTGAATGGAACTATAGCCTATGTGCTGACTTATGTTATTCTCCCAACACATATGCTAAATTGAATAGCTTGAGTGGGTTTACATTTGCAAATTATCCTTTAAACTCCTCAGCCTGGACCTAGGCCCTTACAGTCTCACCTGCTGGCCTGCCCGCCTGGTCACTGCTCTCATGCCCCTCTGGCTGTGCCACAGCCCAACAGCCACGCTCTTCCTGAACACCCGTGGTCTTGCCCTGTTGCACAGACTGTAACTTTGGTCTTGAGAGACGTCCCCCCTCAATCCCTCCGAGAACCAGGTCAACTGTCGCCCTGCTGAGATGCTGTCCACGAGCAAGCACACTGAAGAGATCTGCTCCCTGTGGCCCTAGAGGCCTTTCTTGCCTCCATGCACAGTACCGATCGTATGGCCTAGCAGTTATGCTTATTTTCGCTCACCAGATTGTATGTTCCTTGAAAATAGGGAGCACGCATCATTACTCTCTGTATTTCCGGTGCCTAGAATACTGCCTGGCACACACAGGCACACAAATGTTTGCTGGATTAAATGCGTGGAGAAGCACAAAACGATGAATGTGTTGTGGAAAACAGGTGAGAGTTGGTTGCACATATTCTGGGGTGAACGAGAATAAACATTCCATCTCAGATATATCTTATTACTATCTCATAATATCTATGGGGTATTAAGTGCGTTGGACTAGAAGGCAGGACTGAAGGAGGATTTTTCTCTCTAAAAATCCTAATTCACTTTAAAAAATGTGAGCAGTTTTTTTTTTTTTTCTAGGTTTCCAGGAGCTAGAGATTGAAATGTGCTGTTGGAATATGTCACTTCTCTTTTCTGTGACTTCTCTCTTAGCTTGGCTTTTTTATACCAAGGGGCTGGGAAATAATTTTGACTGGGTCGACTGTTCTGACAGCAGTTGGGATGATCTAAAATCCAGGTTCAAACAGTTTTCTGCACGTAAGCCCGACATGGGTAAAAACACCCTGGTCTTAGGGGAAACTGTCAAGGGAAAATGGCAACCAGAACGCGTGGGTTTTCAGTCCCGTTTCTTAGCGATGTCACTTTGAAACTACATAGCCATAAAGACAGAACCTATCTCACAGGGGAGTTGTGGGGATTACCTGAGATGATGTTTATAAAGCGCTTAGCCCAGCACCTAAAACAGAACAGACGCTTAACGGATGACTGGGGCTGATGTCATTACTACCGCAGTTGTTCCTGCCAATGTCACTCATTAGCATGTGAACTTGGACAAGTTACTTAATCTGAGTCTCAGTTTCCTCATCTCTACATAGGGCACAGTGACAACACCTCCTGAACTTCCTGTGAGTTTAACAGCACTTAAAAAGCACTTCCGGGGAAAGTTCATTGACACAAACTTTCTAGTAAGTGCTGCATCGGTGTTAGCGATGATTACTGTTGTCGATGACGTTATTATTGGAGGCCATATGATCCAATGCGTGTGACAGTTCTTGAAGACCGTAACCTGGTAGACAGGCAGGAGACATTATTCAGATGGCCACAGTCCGGTGGCTGGTGATGCTTTAGATCTCTAGACCCACGGGTCTGCAGAAAACATTCAAACACTAAGAATCAATTCAAAGTCTGCACTAAGCACTTATATGTTAAGGGTTGTGGTAAGGCTTTACGAAAAGTACAATTTTTTCCCTTACTCCCACACTGTAAAGTAGATATTTATTCCCACCCGACATGAGAGAAGACCAGGGGTCAAGGACACGTGATAGGAAGGTGAAAACTGAATCGAGTTCACGCCTGGTAACTCCAAAGCGAGGCTCGCGGCCACCCTGCCAGGTCGACTCAGGGTTGGATCATCATACGCCGTGGCACCCAATGGTCATTTGGCACAGGAGTGCCTGAGCAAAACTGATCAACAAAAGCAAAACTATATACCCAAATAACACATGTAGCGATGTACTCATTTATTCAGCACGCTTTGATTAAACGGTTATTAGGTGCTTGAAAGGAGGCAATATCAAGTTGGGGCAGGACAGTACAAAGGTGCACTTTGAGGAAGCTCATAGCTTAGCAGGGGCGGGGACGTCTCCTAAGCACCCTTTAGTCTAGCCTGGCAAAGGGCTGTTTGGAAACAAACAATTTAGCTGGTAGGGTGTTGTAAGTGTGACTCTGCACTTCCCGGGATAAAGCGAAATACCTTGTGAGATGCTTCGGCGTTCATAAAAAGAAGGAAAACGTAACAAAATAACAAGTGTTCAAAGAATGATATTTAAAATAAAAACAAGGCAATAAAAAGGTATTTACTGAAACGGCTTTTAGCTTCTGAGCATTCGGGGTCTGGCCCAGACAGAAAACGACTTCAGTATTCTGCTTATTTGGAGATGACTTATCAGCCACGAGACATACAAATTACCGGGATCATGGGTTTTCACAGTTTGCCGAAACGGTCCAGACCAGATAGCGCCTACTAACCACCAAGCCACCGTTCTCGCAAAACGTGTGCAGAGAAACTGGCTGTCGCTAAGCGATGAGGAAAAGCCTAATGACGCCTGGTTTACTGTATTCGAGGCGTCTGGCCCTTCTGCCCCACCGGCTGCATCAACAGCACCCAACAGAGCGGCAGCGCTGGGAGACCCGGGCAAGCGGAACAGAAGGCACAGGCGCCTCAGGGGCAGAGCTGGCAGACGTTGTGCTCGGCGGCACAGAAGGGGCTGCTTATCCAGTCAAGCTGCTCGGCCTGTTCCTTCGAACGAAGGGTAACTCACACGATATGTCCTAGCTGGCCAGCCGCTAACGGGGGCAGATCCAAGGGGCGCGGCAACGCACACGCCCTCTGCTTCCTTGTCCAGATCACGGAAACCTACGCTGCTGTGTCCTCAGGCCAAGAAACCAGGCCCCCAGCAGCTGTTCACAGGGGCCCGCTAGAGAGGAGCAGTTATGGGCGCCACCTCCCATCGGCCGGGCAGACCACCGGATCCCAAACCACGGCAGCCGTCTCCACCTGCAGCTGGCTCCGTGACCACCCCTCTTTTGTCTTGGGTCCTTCCTACGTGTCCCGTGACTCTATCTGCCACGCCTGGCCCACAATCTGTCAAAGTTCTTCTGGGCTCTCCCTGAATCTGGAATGACACCTCTCCCTCGTGCTTCCCTGGCACCGCCCCTGCACCCTGGGTTCCTCTCCGCCCCGCAGCATAATTACCCGGTTAGTCCACTCTCTTTGCAGCCCGATGCTAATGCATCTGGCCAGCAGCATTATTTTGTACGGTCACAGTTCTTATTTTGTTTTTTTAATGTTTACTTATTTTTTGAGAGACAGAGAGAGAGAGACAGAGTATGAGCAGGGGAGGGGCAGAGAGAGAGAGACACACACACAGAATCCCAAGCAGGCTCCAGGCTCCGAGCTGTCAGCACAGAGCCCAATGCGGGGCTCGAACCCACCAGCTGTGAGATCATGACCCGAGCCAAAGTCAGACCCTTAACTGACTGAGCCATCCAGGCGCCCCTAATTTTTTAAAATAAGTTTCCAATATCAAAAATAAAGAATTCTCTTGAAAAACTAGAAAATCTGGCAACCATGAGTCTCACATCAAGGCAGCACGAGCTACAGCTGAGCTATCAGTTGTCCCTCACGCAGAACATATACGTCCTAGTGCCCCAGTCTCCACCACTCCCTAATGCACACTGAGAACCCTCCCTTCACTTCAGCACCAACCAACCCATTTGAGTTTACCACCAATTATGGTTTGAGGACTTAATGGCAAGATTAACCGATTTCGCTGTAGAACTCTAACCCAAAATATGTGCCCAGTACACACTGAATGAATGGAGAAATTCACTAATTAGCTATAACCTCTTAGCTCTTATGATTGTTATAAGGACTAAAACAATAGGTGTTGAAAATATGTGCAGCTGTAACTTGAGATCGAAATGTAAATTGCTTTGGTAGAACACGATTCAGTTCAGGACCCCACTTCTTGAATATCGTGCTATCATATTAACAAAGATTACTAACGAAGAATCTGGTATTTATTTTTCTAATGTTAACAATCCATTAACTCTCTCTGAGAATGACCTTTATTTTTTGTCTTACGAATGACCAGAATGCATGCATTTCAGAGTAATTCAAATAGCCTGGATATTTTTTCCAGAATAAATTAATTTTAGTTTTTTATCCCTTTACGGTTATTTGATTTATTATCCAACATACAGTGCCCGCAATAGGTAACAGTTTTCATCTCATAAAACTGTATTACCATTATGTAATAAGGCTACATTCAACTCATACGTTTTTCCAATATGCAATAAACTGAAATATTTTTTTAAAAAATCAACATTAAAGTAAACTGGCAGGCTTACAATTTATAAAAATCAGCTTTGAAATAAAGCCAGTGCTATGCATACGGCCTTTTTAATGGTGGACCATAATCATAAATGGCTTAGAAATAAGGTCAGTCCCAGATGCCGAGAGAATAAAAACTAGTTAGCAATGTAGGGTACGGCTATTTCCAAGCAGGACAGTGACCCCGGCCTCTGGCCTCCTCCCACCTTAGCCCTCCATTGCCTGACGTTCTGAAAACCATTCTTCCTACATCATACGGTGGGCAGCCTCTTTGCAGCCTAGGAAGCCTCACAAGGCATGCAGTAATAAGGATATACATATTGTTGTTGGCTGGGAAATGAGAAAGATTTCCCTTTTTCAGATCATGAAATAGTTTCTACTAAAAACTCCACAAGCTTCACAACGTTCTGTTGCCAAACACAATACCTTCAATTCCCCCAAAGTTCAAAAACATTAGGGGCCACTCACTGTCAAGGCTTCTACAATAATTTTTTTTTTTTTTTTTTTTTTTTTAAGAACTTAACCCAGGACAGGGTTTTTGAAGATGAATTCTTTTGGTTTCTCTGAGTTGTGGACTCTCTCATCTTTGCCTTAGGAAAATCACGGTCAGGGTTCTCGAGAAATGTGGCATACTGTAACTAGGGCACCTCCTCCCACCTCACTGCAATTCATAAATGTTTTTCTGTCTCAAAATGCAAATAGAACAACGGTAGCATGAAGGAGTGTGGGGGCCTCAAAGGCCGACACGGCGTATCTTCAGAGAACTGTGCACAGCCATTTCTAAAACACAGCTGTTTCAATTTTTATTTTAGAAGTCTGGATCGGTTCCAAAGCTTCTCTTTGAAACATTCGAAGGGTTCTTTTCCAGTATAAGTGGCGTCCATTCTTTTAGATCTCCTCGTGTTAAACCTATCCAAGCCCACTGAAGAGTGGCTCCATAATATTTAATCTCCAGATACACAAGTTCCTTTGTTTTACCTAATTGCTGATGGGTGCCTGTTCTCTTTGTAAAGCCCAGGTTTTAAAACTTCAGTTTGAAAGGTACATATTCTGTGATGTGTGGACTAAAAGATAGCCCGATACTGTTTAAACATCTTACTTTTAAATGTAAACATTTTAGGTGGATGAAATACAATGAATGAACTCACTGCTCAACGTAAATCACGAAAAAAAACTGTGTTCACACTGCTTTACTGTTGTTTCTTCAGTTAGAAAGTTACTCTAAAAAGGCTATGAACGTTTCATAATAATCAGCTGCCATGAGACAAATGTACTTCACTGTTGAACCGCTCCTGGCTCTTATCACATAAGCAGCTGTCTATTTATTTGGAGTGTACATTTATTCAAGGTGGGTATTCTTATTCAACCTGTCATCAACAGAGATAGGGTATGTTGGCCTTTCCCCGAATTTTAAATGCTTGACTTTAAATATTGACTCGGCAGATTTGAAAGGACTTGCTTTCTTCCTATGTTCACGGTGCCTGCAGTTTTTTGTGTTTTACTAATTTCTGAGTGATGGAAGTGATCACAGGGGATTGGGCTAAGCTTGGAGATTTAAATACACGACAAAAGAGAATCAAATTCTCTTCATGGGTGTTAGCTGAATATTTCACTTATGTTTCGAAAATTCCCAACATGCCCTCGATTCATGTATTGAGAGCTGTAACTAGTAAATTAAATTAACATATCAAGGACAACATGTGACCCTTACATGTCTCCATTTTTCCATTCATATGTTGTGTGCAGGTAGGTACAAATGAAATCCAGTGATTACCTGAAGTAAAGACATTTCATTTCCTTTTCTTTTCTTTTAAAAAGCTTATATGAGGAGTGTTCCTTACTCAATTTTCCGGAGAGGAAAGGTACTCTAAGACTGCAATTTCAAGTGCATAAACGTCTTCACATGTCCTTAACTTCAAATTCAAGATGCAGCCTAGTCCAAAGACACTCTCGTCAAGGATGGTAACTTCCATCAATGTCCCAGAAAATACTAACACAATGTCTCAAAGTCAGCACTTACTGTGGAAAAAAATTCTCAAGTCAATAAAGTCACGTGGCCTTGGTAATTGGGTAGATGTTATGGCATTTCATAGATCAAAAAATAAAGAACTTACAGAGCTATGCATTGATGTCAAGGTGTTATTTTCACAATGAAATGCATTTCTAGGTTTTGTATTATTTTCAGGACAACTCGATAAATATCACCCCAGATAAATTCTTTTTAAGCACCCACATCTCTGTGAATGATGATTAATGCCCAACACGTTCTTCTTCCACAGTGGGACTCCATTCTCACCCCCTTCAAGTTGCCAATCTTTAAATTAGAGACTAAGCAGCGCTTTGCAATAAAATATTTGCAAACTACATGAAAGCAGCACTGGCAAAAATGCCCGAGGTGAAACTGCACAACAGAAAACATACTGAGCAAATCCTGAACTAATGCAACATAATCCTCCCTTTTGCAGAGCAGTACCGGATCATGAAATAACAGCATATTAAAATCTTCCGTTTGCATAAGTCATGTTTAACAATAACTGTTTCCTGTTTATGTGAAGAAACTGTCTTCTAGGAAAGGAAAACCGTCAATGGAGTAGAAAACTACACCTGCATAAATATTTTGAGTTATTTCGGCTCAAGAAATACGGCACGAGGCTTATGGACGTGTTTGCAGATCGAGTCCTTTGATGAAAATGCAAAAAAAAAAAAAAAAGACTCACATGGATTCCTCACATGTCCGATGAACAGTTTGCTGCCATCAAAACGAATCACTGAACGCCGAGCCTCCCAAACTTCATCTTCGAGAGTTGATCAGTAAATTTCTCTGGGACGCAACCGAGACGAGGGCCGCGAGCATTGACCTTCCTCCCTCATCTACGACCTGCTCTGCCCATCACCGTCCTGACAGATGGTCCGAGGTCTGCGAGATTCCGCTTCCACGGAATTTGTTTACGGAGGGCTCGTAAGGGCCGTGAGTGTCCTCTGCCCCGCCCCACGGCGGCGGGGCGGGCAGGCCAGGCCTGCGCCCGCTTCCCCCGAGCAGCGCCGCGTCCACGCAGGGGCGCCGCGTCCACGCAGGGGCGCCGCGTCCACGCAGGGGCGCCGCGTCCACGCAGGGGCGCCGCGTCCACGCAGGGGCGCCGCGTCCACGCAGGGGCGCCGCGTCCACGCAGGGGCGCCCGCTGCAGCGCCACCTTTCCGGGCCCGGCTTCAGCCTCCCGCAGGTTCATCTACAAGCGCGCACACGTCTGCCTCACAAGCCGTTTCCCATTTCCAAGATCCCTGGATGTTAAGACCCAGTCCCGCCGCTCCCACCGCCGGCGGAGACCCGGAGGCGTTCGCTTTCCCGCGTCCCCCTCGCGGCCGCGACCAAAGCTCCAGCATCTGCAGAGCGTCCTCCCTCCTCCCCTGGCTGTCACCCCGCCCGGGGGTCACCTTCGCCCGGCTCGGTCCGCCCGCTCCCCTCCGCTGCGCCGGAGCAGCCCTAGCCGGCGACCCTCGCCTCAGGCAGCCGCCTCCTCCCCGGCTGCCGAGCCTCGGGGACCCACCCGGGGCGGGGGACCTCCGCGCGGCCCCCGGCGCAGCCGGGCACCTACCTTCCCAGTGACCCGGGAGGCTTCGCCGGCCGCCGCTCCCCGTCGCGCCCTGCAGGTCCAGGCGGGCTTGCAGCCAAAGGGGCGCGCGGAAAGGGCCGGGTGCAGGGTACCCGGCGCGCAGGCGGGTCTGGGGGGGGGTCCTCCTCGCGCGCGAGCCGGACGCTTCCCTGCGCCGCGGGCTGCGCGCTCTCCGGTAGCCCGGCAACGGCAGCCGCCTCCCGGGCCCCGCCCACCCAGGGCCGGCCCCGCCCACCCAGGGCCGGCCCCGCCCACCCAGGGCCGGCCCCGCCCACCCAGGGCCGGCCCCGCCCACCCAGGGCCGGCCCCGCCCACCCAGGGCCGGCCCCGCCCACCCAGGGCCGGCCCCGCCCACCCAGGGCCGGCCCCGCCCACCCAGGGCCGGCCCCGCCCACCCAGGGCCCCTCCCGTCCCCGCGCCCCGCCTCCGGCGCTGGGCCGCCCCAGCTGTGCTCAACCCCGGCTTCCCTCCCACTGCCGAGCCGAGGTCAGAGGCGCAGAAGGCTTGACCCCTGAGGCTACGGGAGCTGGCGGATGCGTCCCGCAGGCTAAGTGGGGCCGGGGGTGGGGGAGGTGGGGGGAGAGCGGGGCACCGAGACCGGCAAAAGCTTGGCTGTGTGAGGGGAACTGCCTTTGGCGAAGGGAGAGAGCCGCCGTTTGTACTCTGGACGTATTTTCTCAGGACCTTTGTGCCTTTCCCTTGCCTGGTCGCATTCTACCCAGCACCTGCTTCTGCGTAGCAGGAAAGAACCAGCCCCCCCCCCCCCCCCCCCCGAAAACGATGTGGCACGTTTGCTCTGGTCGATCAAAATCATGATGACCTGGCTCGTCAATAATCGTCTCATTCATTCATTGATGCATTTTTCCAGCAGATACTCACCCAAGGCGCCCCCTCCCCCACCTTGGCCAGAAACCTCTGAGGATCAGTTAACAAGGTGAATCCTTGTGTATACGCTTGGGTCCCCCTCCTCCACGCCAGCACTAGCCCAATCCAACCGTTAAGGTCGCTCCATAACCTGGAAGCCGCTGGCCATGTGGGGGAGCGCAGAGAGCTGGCTCCACGCCTTAACAAAGTATTTTGTGGAAGGTGTTGAAACTTCTGCACTTTATGCACTTATCAAACGGAGCTAACGGTGCCCGGTTTGCAAATTTGTTGGAAGGAGTAAAAGAATCAGGTACCTAAAAAGTACTTTTTCGGCAGTAGAATGCCATAGAAATGTAAGCAGCTATTGTTTCATCTGTCCAGCGGGTAAATAAAAGGGGAAATTTCCTTCAAACACAAGATACATTCATGACTTTGGTAAAAAGAGGCATCCACCGCTTGTCTGTTGGTTTTGTTTTCCTGACACAACGACACCACTCTTTGGATGGAACCATAGCCTGTGTTTCTTTACAATACCTTAAAGCCCATAGTAGCCCCTCGATAAATGTTTGTTGATGAATAAATGAATGAGAGTTGTTCTAGTTAATTTCTGATAGTACGTCTTGAGACCTTGAGCACACCATAGTGCTAGGCCAGGTGCTTGTGAAAAGTACATTCAAAAGCATGCCCAAGGGTCACACCTCAAGATGACCTACTTCAAATCTAACCCAGTCTGAATACAGACCCCAACATCGACTTTGTAAATAACTTACAAATGATATGCACCATCTTATTTGAACCTCACGGCAAGACTTCCATCCTTAGATGGAGAGGTGGTTTCCCACCATCCACAGCGAGTTCAATTTGCTCTTTGATGAAAGGGGGGGGGGGGGTAGGCTTTGCAGCGACTTTTCAATCCACTCAGCCCTTCCAGCACAAACCACTCTCTGTGAGAGGAGTTCTGATAAGTGCAGCTTTCTGCATCTTCCTAAACGTCCCCGGGCTCGGGCAGCCCTAGCCTAGCATCATGTGCCGCTGCTCAGGGAAGTTTCACGCAGAGGAGTCTGCTGTATTTATCGGGAGGTAGGAAGAGAGCCTCGCAGCCCATCTGTGCCGTGGCCTGGCACAACTACACGACTGCACTCCTGTGCGTGTTATACCGAAGTCGCCTGTTTGATTGCGCTCCTTTCCCTACCTGGACCTCAATCACCGGAGGGCACGTGTTACTTCCTTAACGTCCCCGGGTCTGGCACCTAGAGCACTCAGCGTCTTGGTGAAGCTGAATTGTTGCCTCTTCCTTTGTGCGGTCTCACACAGTCACCCTTTCTTCCTCTAAAAAGAGGAAGGGAAAACCCTTTGTCCCACTAACTCCACCAAGGTACAGGCCCTCCCCACCTTGCCCCGGGATATTGCCGCAGTCAACCTTTCTCTCCGCTGGTCTGTCCAGCCAGCGGTCTGCTTCCTCCCGCCTTTCATCACTGGCAGTGTCTAATTAAAAGGTTTACGAGAGGCTCCTCATTGTTAAGACCGGCTTTCCGGCTCCTTAAATTAGCATTCAAAGATCGCCGTGTTTGGGGCTCTGCCCACATTTTCAGCCTTATCTTTCTCTCCTCTAGACCACACACTTTCTGTTCTGGCCAAACTGGTCGGCTCGCCTTGCCTCAAATGTGCCCCGAACTTCCCCTTCTCTTCCCCTTAATACTCACCGATTCCCCTTTACTGCTCTGACTCCTCACTTACTTACACCTGACTTCTATTTCAGAACCAGCTGGAAAGCCACAGCTCTCCCGAGTCTATCCAAGATTCGTGGGCTTCCTCCACTTGCATCCAAGTGGGACTGACTTAGCTTTCTGCCTTAAGGAGTTAAAAATGCTTACAGAGAAGGGGTGTATTTTGTTCAAACTTGTATCTCCGATAATATCAAACATCCAAGCAAATGTTCAATAAATGTTTTCTCAGTGGAATTTAATCTGCCAACTTGAGAACTACCTCTGTGACTTCAGCTAAAAGCCCTTTTGTTCTCTGGCCTCCTTTTGTACTTAGAGACAGTAAGACATTATTTAGCCCATTCGTTCTTGCATCATTTTATGTGTGTGTGATTGATCTGCCCGGTTAGCCTATTAGTTCACTATAGAGAGAGACATTATTTTTGACATGCATCGGCCTTGGCATCAGATTATCTGGTCTTGGATGCCAATTTGCCATCCACTATTGCATATCCTGGGAAAAGGAGCTTAGCCTCCTTAAATTTCCTTTTTTTTTTTTTTTTTTCCTCATCTGTAAAATTTGTCTCATCGTTGGTTGCTCAATAAAACAAGGCATTTAAAGCACTCAGCTCCATGCCTGGCACAGAGTAAATGCTCACTAAATGGCAGCCATTATTACGATGGCAGGATATCTATTGTAGGGCATCCAAAGCCTAGCAGCAGTAAATAAATGGTAATTGAAATGATATTTGACAGTGGGAGCAAAGAGCACTGGAATTCTGCACTCCAGCTATTGCACGCATCTTATCCTTAAAGAAGAGGCTGGTTGGGGCGCCTGGGTGGCTCAGTCGGTGGAGCGTCCGACTTCGGCTCAGGTCACGATCTCGCGGTCCGCGGGTTCGAGCCCCGCGTCAGGCTCTGGGCTGACGGCTCGGAGCCTGGAGCCTGCTTCCGATTCTGTGTCTCCCTCTCTCTCTGCCCCTCCCCCGTTCATGTTTTGTCTCTCTCTGTCTCAAAAATAAATAAACGTTAAAAAAAAAAAAGAGGCTGGTTAAGTTCAGTAAATACTGCCCACTTTACCACCCTCATTCAGATGCTGGAAGACAAGAGGCTATTCCCGCCCCCCCCCCCCCACTTAAACTAGTGAAGTAACAAACTTAAAAAAAAAAAAAAATTAGTTTTAGTGACCAGCCAGCTCACTAAAAGCAAAGTTCAAGGAAAATTGTTTGACTTCCTAGTAATTTCTAGCGTAAACCACTAGTCCTTGGGAAAAGGCAACAGAATGCAGGCCACATGAAGGTACTGAATTTTGTCTGTCAGTGCAATTTAATTTACAGTGCCTGGCACATAGTAGGTACTCATTAACATTTGTTGAATGAGTTAACAAGTGGGAGTGACGATCTCAAAGATGAATAAAGTTTGTCAAATATAGTTAAGAAAATAAGGGAAAAAATAACCAAGATGCAGCTACTTAAGTAACTCGCAACACCCATTGCCGCCAATCCTGGATGATCAGTGCCGGGTTGGGGCCAGACATGCTGTGACTTGCTCAAGGTCACACACCAAGTTCATAATAAAGCTGGAGTCAGAACCCAGGCCCCCTGAGTCTTAACATAATGTTCACCATACCACTACATAAGCCAATATACGTGCAAAGGCCAACGAGGTTATTTAGAGCAAAGCTGTTATGAGTGAATAGCAGTTGCAGTGATCTTTGTGAATTTACAACATCCGCCATTGGCTAGACTTGTCATGTGTTTAATGAGAAAAGAAATGGCCCTGGACTCTCCTCCTCTCTTTCCTGATAAATGTGGCAGGCTCCTCCGCATGTGGCTGAATGAAAGACCGGGCTTCCTGGGAACAGCCCAAGAATGGGGACACTTAGCAGGATGCAGAAAGCTGTACTTATCAGCACGCCTCTCGCAGAGGGTGGTTTATGCTGGAAGGAATGGTTTGATAAAGTTGCCGGAAAGCCCCACCTGCCCATCTCCGCTCTCCCTCCCTCTTTTCATCAAAGAGCAAACTGAACTCACCCTGGATGCTGTGAAACCACCTGTCAGTCTAAGGATGGGAGACTTGGTAACTTCTCAGTGGTGATTCCAGCCAGTGGGTGGGTTTGAGGAACAATTCAGGGGCCAACGCTGAACGGCAAGGGACAGTAGAGGGGAAATTAAGCACCGCCACCGGGGAGCCTCCCCTGCCCTCCTTTTCAGGGCCAGTTTTCTAAACTGGGCTGACAAAATGATAAAGCATCATCCTCTCAAGGGGTCACCAAATTATTAATTTTTCCAGGGCAACTTGGACTGTCTCTGCCATCACAGAGAAGAGAGTCTGACCAAGCCGGTGGCAGATGTCTGAGTTCTGTCTAGTGAAGCAGAGGAAGAATGGTTTATGTCTTGACATCCTTTATAGCTATAGATTCTAGGCTAACTGATGGAAAGCTCTATCAAAAATTTCTAATAGCTCTTATGAAATATATCAAAAGAGGGGCGCCTGGGTGGCTCAGTTGGTTGAGCATCCGACTTCGGCTCAGGTCATGATCTCACGGTCTGTGAGTTCAAGCCCTGTGTCGGTCTCTGTGCTGACAGCTCAGAGCCTGGAGCCTGCTTCAGATTCTGTGTCTCCCTCTCTTTCTTCCCCCTCTCTGCTCATGCTCTGTCTCTCTCTGTCTCCAAAATAAATAAAAACATTTAAAAATAAAATAAAATAGAATAAAATAAAATAGAATAAAATAAAATAGAATAAAATAAAATAGAATAAAATAAAGTAAAATAAAATAAAATAAAATAGAATAAAATAAAGTAAAATAAAATAAAATAAAATAAAATAAAATAAAATATATCAAAAGAAAGTAAACTACAGAACCTGTTTTTTGGGCAAAATCAAGTTGGCTCTATATAATTCTTGTGATGGAAACAATTAACGGTCTAGTCCTAGAACAAAAGAACCCAAGGTCTGAAATCAGATACACTCAAGTGCTGCCACTTAATTATCCTTGTGATCTTGCACATGTTGTCTATTAGTCTCTCTGAGACTCACTTTCCTCATCTGTACCATGAAGGAGACAATTATAAAATTAAATGAGAGAGTGAAAAACATTGTGAGAGTGCCTGGCACACAAGTCCTCAATACCTATCAGTGAAATAATTAATAATTAGTGAATTAAGAAATATTAGTGACTGTTATGGAATAATAATCTGTAAAGCTTTATATGAAAACTTTAGGAGGATGAGAAGACTTGGGGATGGCTATTTGGCTGAGAGCAGTATCTACGTTCAAGCTTTATAGTCAATCAGTAAGTTGAATTTATTCGCAAGAAATGTTTTTTTCTCAAGGGAAAAAAGGAACAGAAAAAAATTAAAGGAAACTTGTTCAAGGATTCTTAATGTAATCAAATGTGGCATGGAACACAGATCATGTACAAGCCATATGAAATTTGCAAAGTAAAATCTCATAAAAATCCCACCGGGAATCTCCCTCAACGAATAACGACATTTTATTCACTATTAAACTTTTCAGGGACATCTTCTCAGAAAATATGAATTCCTGGAAAACACATAAAGATTTATTTATATGATGCCCCACTTGTATATGCACACATACACAGGCCGACTCACACAAATATATAGGATTGCACATTGAGCCGAGACTTCGACTTTTGGTAAAAATTATTTTAGGGGCACCTGGGAGGCTTAGGAGGTTACATGTCTTGACTCTTGATTTCGCTCAGGTCGTGATCTCACGGTGGTGAGATTGAGCCCTGTGTCAGGCTCTTTGCTGGGCATGGGGATTCTCTCTCTTAAGATTCTCTTTCTCCCTGTCCCTCTGCCCCTCCCCTGCAGGCGTGTGCTCGCTCTCTCTCTCTCTCTCAAAAAAAAAAAAAAATCATCTTAAACATTATGGTCCAGCATGTGTTCAGACTGCTTAGAAATACAGAAGCAAAAGGAACAGGTAGAACATAACCAGACTAATCCAGCTAACTGACATCTATTGAGGAAACAAAAATATATACTCCATTAGGAAGTGGCTATCTTACTCTTTTTTTTTTTCCCCAACTTTTTTTTTTTTTTTTTTAATTTTTGGGACAGAGAGAGACAGAGCATGAACGGGGGAGGGGCAGAGAGAGAGGGAGACACAGAATCGGAAACAGGCTCCAGGCTCCGAGCCATCAGCCCAGAGCCCGACGCGGGGCTCGAACTCACGGACCGCGAGATCGTGACCTGGCTGAAGTCGGACGCTCAACCGACTGCGCTACCCAGGCGCCCCAAGAAAGTGGCTGTCTTACTCTTTATCTTTCAGACTAACATTGTTCTCTGTTCAGCTACATAGTGCATTGAATTTGTTGTGCAGTTGTTAGAAAATAGACGATGCGTGGTGAAATAGAGAGAACACTGGATTAGGACTTGAAAAACCAGCCATGTGACCTTGGTTAGGAGAGTCAAGTTAACTTTTCTCTAATCTCAGTCTGCTCATCTGCAAAATGGCTATAAAAATTCCACCGGCTTATTTCACAACGAGATAGTCAACTCCCTCATTTAACACAGGAGAAAAACAAGTAGTGAAGTGACTCTCTTAAGGTCACATAGCGAATCAGGACTAGAAAAGTCTTTTGAAGACTTGGTCCTTCTACAGTAACAACGCTGCCATTGAAGCAATAGATAGGAGAGTGCTTTGAAAAAAACGCAATACAAGGGTGTCCTTCATGGAAGTATTATGGATCAGGGCTACTTAAGTCACGACTGAGATCATCATGTGGCAATTAATTAAGAAATGCCTTTTGACATCATACCTGTACCTCAGCAATAGCCATCTTCCTTTTAAAATCAAACACAATCTGTTTCATTTCTCAACCAGGACCCAAGAAGTAAACAATTAACTGAATTAATTCAGAAACTGAAGTGGATTTTCAAGGACTTGACTTGCCCAAGCTAGTTTTCTACAAAGCCGAAATTAATCAGATAATTGCGGATTCTCCCTTTTGTTTAGTGCTGAGGAGTGTTTGTATCTGTTAAAATGAGCCTTGTAGCAGTAGAAGCAATCATTTAAGAAATTTTACAAATCCCAAATGTAAACTAAATGATCAAGTTCCTCGGCGTGTTATTTCTTCAGGCATCTTCTCCACTGGTTACTTTAAAAGCTTAATTTTCTTTATTGGAATGTGAACATGAATACTGCTTTTGTGATTTAAAGAGGATTTTTTTCAGCAAACAATTGAAAGAATCGACCTAAACTGATACCCCAGGATATTTTGAACTGGCTTTGTTACACTGTCAGTAGAACAAAAATTTAAATGCCTCTCCTGGCGTCGTGACCAAAAAACAACAGTTAAATCTCTTAGATTAAATTCTTACCGACACATCTCTAAAATATAGTCAGCTTAGTATGGTTTTAAATAATATCCTCTTAACAGTGATCACAGTTTTAAAATTAAACAAATAGTGCTAATTACCCTCCTTCTAATATCTGGAGGAAACTTTAGAAAGTAATTAAATTAATTGGCTCTGAAAAATTAATTACATATGAAATGAGGCTCATTAGACCTTTCCTGTTTCATCAGAATTTCAAACTAAAGGATAACTAATCTTATCACTTATAATTTCTTTGTGGTTCAGCTAGCATAAAATATGCCATTGTGATGATAATTATTTTACCCAAATAAAGACTAGAACACTAAAGTGAACTAATGTGAACACAGACTCTTTTGCACTGTATTAAAATCTTGCCTCTCCATGTAAAGAGTTCTCCGTATGTGTGTGAGTTGTGCGTGTGTGTGTGTGTGATCACTGAACTGACAAAAAACAACAGTTAACTTTCAAATTTGGCACCCACTGCAAGATATATTTTGGTTTTGCCAAGTGGAGTATAAACCCAAGTGAGAATTTGACTAAAACCTGTGTGGAGCATGGCAACTGTTGATTACTCAGATAGTTTTCATAAACAGTTGGCAACTTTTAACTGGCAACAGCTGTCACTATAAATTTAAAGTAAATGTTAATTTAGGAATACCCACGGCGGGAATGTTTCTGTAAACAAGGCTTGTGCTATTTCCAAAGGTTACAGAAAATCACTAGGGAATTTTTTTTAACAAAACTTGGCACAACTTTACCCCTCTCTGGTTTAAAAATCCTTCAGTTTTACACCTAAAAGGCTTTAATCGTACTTGAATGCCTTTTCAGTGATTCCCTTGAGGATGCAAACTGCATAAGGAAATGTAGTTGATGGGTTTACGTCTGGGAGGTGAGAGAATAAATAAACTAAGGAACAGTATTGCCAAAGGTGCACTATACTCTTTTATGTAAGAAAATAAGGAAAGCCTTGGGGCGTCTAGGAAAGTTCTCCGGCCTGTTTACTAAATAAAGTAACCTGTAAACACTCAACGCAATTACAGCTTACAGATCTCAGGCTCTGAAGGCGGGTTGTATGCTAAAGTTAGTGCTCTGTTTTCTCCTGTGTGAACAACTCATTTCCAAGTGCAGTTTGCATGACCCATTGCCAACCCTTTTGTACCACCTCTAAAAACAGCATGGAGAATCATAGTTACTCTGATACACCCAGGAAACACAATGTGGTATTCAAGCAGAGAAATGCCCGCTTTTAATTGACTGAAGCCGTCGTTTCCTTAGAGCACACAGGAAAAGTGAAGTGAAAGCTACGACAAAACATAAAATTTGTACCTGCAAATGTGCTGAACTCTTTCCAGGACTCACCCTTTCGGCAACTCAGTTTCTCCGTGGCAGCATTTCTGTGCCAAGTGCTGCTACCTTCCCAAAAATGTATGTCAGCACAAGCCCGGACGAAACTTCAAATCCAGGAAAATAAAATTAACCATGCAGATCAAAGGCAGACGAGCAGGGAGATGAAATGCCGTAATCTGATCGGCGATCAGTTGCAGAACTTCAAAGGCAGGGCTAAGTTTATATATATGCATGGATATCAAGAAAGTTCCCTTTCCGCAGGTAATTGCCCTCCCCTCCTCGTCCACAAATTCTTTTGTTTAACACGGATCACGTTGTTTTCCTCTCTCTCTCTCTCTTTTTTTTCCCCCTTCCCCTTTGCAACCAGGCGATACCCGTGGCTCTCCCAAGCTTGAGCTGAGTGGCTGGATCCGTAGCCTTTTCGGTTCCCAAGCCGTGTTGTGGATTGTGTGTTGGAGGCTTTGCCTAGTGCCAGCGGGTTCTGCTTGATCCCTTTCATCTCGCTGAACTGCAGATCCCATGACATCATTCAGCGCCGTGGGACTGGTAGGAGAGCTATAATTCAGCCTGTGGGGGAGCAGAGCTCCGGAGCAGCCAGAGTCTGCCTGATTTCCAATCATGTTAGGCTAGTGTGCCTCATGCAGCACAGTTTCTGTTATCTGTTTCCCAGTTGGAAAGGACAGAGATTGCGGGAGTGTGATAAGATCCCTGATCCATCTGGGTTCCAAAGGACTCCATTTAATTGCCTCTTCGTTGATAAGAATCACAATTTTTTCACAAAGCCTGGGTGTCAAATATTCAGAGTAGTTAAATAGCACTCGAAGACCATTCCAGACAACACCCAGGGGCTCTGCTGCAAGGAGAGAGGAACATTTTAAAAATGTTGTCTTTGTCTGAAGCGTGACCCATCTTTAAGGACTTAAAGCAAACTGTCTTTTCCTGGAAACTTAAATTAGTAGAGGTTGAACACCAGTGAAACAGTGGTGTTTCAATTAAAGTAATTACTCCGCGGATAACCAGCAATTAATCACTGGCTAAATATGTACCACCCTCTCCCTTAAGCCTGAGGGCAGAGACTTACTCTTGGTCTTTATCAGGGATTCTGAAAACTATATTTAAAATTTTTTTTTTCAACGTTTATTTTATTTTTTGGGACAGAGAGAGACAGAGCATGAACAGGGGAGGGACAGAGAGAGAGGGAGACACAGAATCGGAAACAGGCTCCAGGCTCTGAGCCATCAGCCCAGAGCCTGACGCGGGGCTCGAACTCACAGACCGTGAGATCGTGACCTGGCTGAAGTCGGACGCTTAACCGACTGCGCCACCCAGGCGCCCCTGAAAACTATATTTTAAAACAATATGTAGTTCTTAGTTTTTATTTTATTTTATTTTATTTTATTTTTTTAACGTTTATTTATTTTTGAGACAGGGAGAGACAGAGCATGAACGGGGGAGGGGCAGAGAGAGAGGGAGACACAGAATCGGAAACAGGCTCCAGGCTCCGAGCCATCAGCACAGAACCCGACGCGGGGCTCGAACTCACGGACCGCGAGATCGTGACCTGAGCCGAAGTCGGACGCTTAACCGACTGAGCCACCCAGGCGCCCCTGTAGTTCTTAGATAGGTGTAATTCAGTAACACCTGTTGAGCATTTTTTAAATTCACAAAAGAAAAGGACTCGGTAGAGGAAAGCCGTTGCCCCGTGCTAACCCCAAAGCTATCCGTGCCTTTGGGATTGTTTCTCCTAAATCCATAGTTTGCACTTGTAACTCACAAAAAGTCACCACGTTGGTCTCATTCTCCGTAATTTAAAATGAGACCTGTTGCACATTATGTAGCGTTCTCTTGACGATCGGTTCTTGACAATGGCCGATTCGATACAACAAGATGATTTTATTTTTAGTGTTTATCAAAACAGAAGGTCATCAGAAATTTTGTCTTCATGACAATCCGGGGTACAGGGCATCTCTGAATTCCAGACCACTCTTTCATGGAATGAAGGAAAATGTTCTATTTTCTAAGGGAAATTTGCCAACTTTTAGAAGGTCAGGTGAAAACATTTTTGCAAACCTGAGAACACAGTAGAATCTAATCATTCTTTATGTAACTTCTCTCCCTAATTTGTTTCATCTAATTTTTCCTGAAAGTGTACTTTATAGTGGGTTCTGTGAATCTCGAACGAATTTTAATAGCAAAACATTGGCTTGAACAGCTACTGAGCTCAGTATAAATGACATTTAAATAGTCACGTTTCTTTTTCAACACTTCCTTTATAATTTTTCTACCGCACACATCATTGCTCAAAGAGGCCCAGAGCTCCAATGGTGTTTGAAGTGCAGGTGTCATTCTTTACGACTTCTTAAAAGCAGGGCAGGAAAAAAATCCTGGGATCCCTGGACTCCACGTAACATTTCTGGCGATGCTAAAGCGAATTCAATGAAAACATTTCAAAAGACAAAATAGTTCCGAGTGGGCATGTGCCCATTTCTTCTTGGAGGCCACCCACCCCTGCAACCAGCATGAAACCCCTATCGCATCCCCCTGCACCCTGGAATAGGGCCTCCCTAGAAGCTGATGCAGGGAGTCAGAACACCTGGTGCTCTGCATGGTTCGTTGCAGCGGCGAGTAATCCTAGGGTCTTGCCCGAGTTCAACACCGGCAGAAATAGGTGAGGGACTGGGGCGCCTGGGTGGCGCAGTCGGTTAAGCATCCGACTTCAGCCAGGTCACGATCTCGCGGTCCGTGAGTTCGAGCCCCGCGTCAGGCTCTGGGCTGATGGCTCGGAGCCTGGAGCCTGTTTCCGATTCTGTGTCTCCCTCTCTCTCTGCCCCTCCCCCGTTCATGCTCTGTCTCTCTCTGTCCCAAAAATAAATAAAAAAAAAAACGTTGAAAAAAAGAAATAGGTGAGGGACTGAATGAGGACTCTTACGGTTTCACCGGGAGCTTCCAGGAGGCGTTTGAAAGCAGGGACTCACACGAAAACCAGGCAAATGATCTTTGATGTACACAAATCTCATCGAGGGAGATTTGCTGTGCAAAACACGCCTAGCAATGCAGTAACGTCTTCGATGGGAGGGTTAATTCCCGGAGTCACTGAACATTATTATGAATTGGTCCTCCTGTGGCCAAGACCTGTCCCCCTTGCCCCCCACGTGTGAGATGAAAGGAAATTGAGGTTAGGGCCCCATCTGTCCCCAGGAGCAGAGTGTGGCTGAAGGCCCTTCTGGAATGAGGAGGGACCTCTTGACCCGGGGCTCATTAGTGCTGTGCTTCGGCCCCACGGAGCTCCCTGCATTGTGGACATGTGGCCTGGACCATTGTGCTTTGTGAGCAGCACCCTGAAAGCAAAGCTTTTCTCTTTCCCTCCCAGAAACTTAGACGGGTGACGTTAAGTCTGGTGCCACGGTGATAAGAAATATGTCACTCCACTCTACGTCGTTACCTGTTGCAACGACACGAGGTGAGAACGTTTTATCGATGACTCCTAGTGCCACGTCACCCGTGAGTGGCTTTTGTTACTCTTCCCCAAATGGCGTTTCAGCCACCTGGCTGTGAGTGGTGCAGGGACCGCGATCGGATCCCGGGTGAGGAGCTAGCTGCCTGTTACGTTTCACTGCACCTGAAACGGAGGAAGCTTCCACTTGTCATATCAAAGGATGGGGGGGGGGCCTTCCTGGGATTCTGGAGCAGGTGCCTCGCATGCCCCTCCGTCGCCACCCACTGCTATTTTCTTCCCAACAGCTGACACACGCTTCTTGGTTTCTCTGCTTTGACAGGAGAATCACATACACTCCTGTGATGGCGAGATACAGTTTCGGGTAACAGATTTTTTTCCCCCCGCTAAGTTTCAAAGTTCTTGGAGTTACCTGGACCTCTTTTTTAATGCTGTCTGTTCTCAACTTTTTGTTTCGCGACATCCTGGGTTATACATCAGCTAATACAGTTGTAGGGACACAAATCGGGAGAAATGATTTTAGAACTTGTTTCACGGACACGCTTTCCGTGTGTGGGGGTAGCTCGATGCTGCGGGAGGGGCAAGGGTACCGGAGTCTGACTTTTTTTTCATCCGTAACTTCATGACAGCTTGGACGATGTGGGCGAGACACAAAGCTTCTTTTTCCTACACTGCAAGAAGATGACAACATCTGCGTCCTCAGTGTTGTTGAGACCACCAGCTTCTGTAAAGCCGATCAAGCAGTCCCACTGGAGTGTATATCCAAAGGAAATAAAATCGAAGAGGGAAGAGCTCCGTGTCCCCACGTTCATTGAAGCAGTTTTCACTACAGCCAAGAGAGAGGAATAAGCTAAATGTCTGGTGACAGATAAGTGGATAAAGAGAATGTGGTATATCTGCACAATGGGGTATTTTTCAGACTTAAAGAGGAAGGAAAAGTTAACATTTTTGACGGTGTGGATGAACCTGGAGTGGATAAGCCATACAGAGAAAGACAGATACTGCAGGAGCTCATTTATACGTGGAATCTTAAACCAGAAACAAACACAAAGCCCCACTGAACTCATAGTAACAGAGAGTAGAGTGGTGCTTACCAGAAGTTGGGGTGTGGGGTAAAGGGGAGACTGAAACAAAAAACATCGGTTACCAGGGGCGTAGGGGAGGGGGCCATTGGAAGTTCTTGTTTAATGGGGACAGATATTCAGTATTGCAAGACGAAAAGAGATCCAGAGATGACAGTGATGGTCAGACAAAAATATAAATGTATTTAGTACCACTGAAGGGTACGCTTAAAAATGGTTAAGATGCTGAATTTAATGTTAGTGTATTTTACCAAGAATTTCAAGAGGGAGAAAAATCGAGAATCAAGCAGAGAAAACTCTCAACAGAGAAGCTAAGTTTCATTTTTGTTCCCTGTGACGATTAAAGAATAATAGTGAAACACCGACACTTATTTGGAGAGCAAACTCAAATTTGAGTTGGGCTCGATCTTCAGAAGGATCAGGGCGGAACATCACCCTGTCCTGGGTCTGGTTAATCTGAGTCCGAGGTGAGCTCGGATGTCCTCAAGTCCTTTAGAGGCCAGGGACCACTCTTCCATTATCTGTTTATCTTCTACATGACCTTAAAAAGAAATGTTTCAAGCCTGTTAGAGGTTGAATTGCAGCCCCCAAATTCGTATGTTGGAACCCTAACCCCCAGGAACTCAGAATGGACGCAGGGTCTTTAGGGGAGTAATCAACTAAAATGAGGTCATTAGGGTGGGCTCTAATCTAATGTGACCAGCTTCCTCATAAAGGCTGAAATTTGGTCACAGAGACATACAGATGGAACATGACGTGAATAGACCCAGGAAGAAGACGACCATGTATCAGCCA
Organism: Neofelis nebulosa; assembly: GCF_028018385.1. Lineage (NCBI taxonomy): Eukaryota > Metazoa > Chordata > Mammalia > Carnivora > Felidae > Neofelis > Neofelis nebulosa. Next base: position 239,861,965 of record NC_080782.1, read on the forward strand.
AGGAGAGAGGCCTAGAAGAGATTCTCCTGCAGCCTTCAGAAGGACCAACTCTGTCAGCATCTCGATCTCAGACCTCTTGCCTCCAGAGCTGTGACAGTCTATGTCTGTTGTTTAAGCCGCCCAGTCCAGAATAGGTACCACATTACATCAGTCCTAGGAACTGAGACAGAGCCCCCCAACACTTCAAAAGGCTTATATTCTCACCAGAAAGCTTCCTGTCCACTTCTTAGAAACCTCTCTCAGCTCCTGTGGGCACCCCCTACTCTGGCTGGACTGCTTCCTCCCCTATGGGCAGAAAGTTTCTTTCGTCTCCAAAATGTCAGTTCAGGGGTACTATTGAGTGAAGCAGAACACTGCTGAAAGTAATTGAAGACAGGAATTAAAGCACAAAATTTGGCTGTTGTATATAAAGCTGCTAATGAACCCTTGTGGACAAGTCTTTGAGTGGATATAAATTTTTATTTCTCTTAGGTAAACACCTAGAAGGAGAAATTCTGGGTTATAGGGCATAGCTCTCTCCTTCTCTCTCACTCTCTTTCAAAAAAAAAAAAAACCTTAAAATAAAAAAAAAGGAAAAAGAACTTGCCCAACTGTTTTCCCAAGTGGTTAGATCATTCTACATTCTTGTCCACAAGGTGTGAGATTCCCATTTCCTCTACATCCTTGATAACACTTGATATTATCAGTCTTTATAACTGTAGCCATTCAAACGGAGCCCACTGGGGCCTGATGATGGTGTTAATTTGCAATTTGCTGATGCCAGTGCTTAACTTTTCTTACACAGATAGACCTCATTTTATGACATAGCTGCAGGTTGACAGAAACATCAAGTAGTTAATACAGAGGTTTCCCACGGAACCCCTAGGCTTTGTACACAGTGTCCCCTATGATTTGCATCTTACATTAGTGTGGTGCACTTGTAATTAATGAATCAGTATTGATACATTGTCATGAACTGAAATCCTCAGTTTATACTGAAGCGCATTCGTTGTGTGGTACCAGCCTACGGATTTTAACAAATGCGTAATGTCATGTATCTACCATTACAGTATCGTACAGAAGAGCTTCACCGCCCTAAAAATCCTCTGTGCTCTACCTGTTCATCCCCAATGCCCTGAACTCCTGGAAACCAGTGATCTGTTTAATGTCTCCACGGTTTTGCCTTTTCCAGGATGTCACATAATAGAAATCGTACGGTGCGTAGCCTTTTCAGATTTGCCTCTTTCACTTGGGGATATGCATTGAAGGCTCCTCCCTGCCTTTTCATGGCTTCATAATAGCTCTTTTCTTTTCATCGCCGAATAACATTCCATTGTATGGATGTGCCATAGTTTGTTTACATATCGCATAGATACGTTGACATATTGGCTACATAAAACTTGGTATCTTCCAAGTTTGGGCAGTTGTGAAAAACGTTGCTGAACATCTCTGTGCAGGTGTTTGTATGGATGTAGGTTTTCAATTCAATTGGGTGAATAAATGCCTAGGAGCATGGTTTCTGGATCATAGGATGAGATTATGGTTAGCTTGAAAGAACTTGCCTGTCTTCCAAAGTTACTGCACCATTTTGCATTCTTCCATGCAGTGAGCAAGGGTTTCTGTTGCTCTGCATCCTTGTCAAGTGGGGTCGGTTTTCTTGGATTTTAGCATAATGTGTCATGGTATTTCATTATTTCAATTTGCAGTTACCTCGTGACCTATGACATTGAACACCTTTTCATGTGCTTGCTTGCTACCTGTACGTCTTCTCTGGTGAAGTTCCTATTCACATCTTTTGCACATTTTTTTGTTTTTTATTTTTTGGGATTCTCAAAAAATTTATTTAAATTCAAGTTCGTTAGCATACGATGTGGTTCTGGTTTCAGGAGTAGAACCGGTCATTCGTCACTTACATATAACACCCAGAGCTCATCCCAGAAAGTGCCCCCCTTAATGCCCATCACCCATTTAGCCCGTCCCCCCACCCACCTCTGCTCCATCAACCCTCAGTTTGCTCTCTGTATTTAACAGTCTCTTATGGTTTGCCCCCTTCTCTGTTTTTATCTTATTTTTCCTTCCCTTCCCCTATGTGCATCTGTTTTGTTTCTTGAATTCCACATATGAGTGAAATCATATGATATTTATCTTTCTTTGCCTGGCTAATTTCATTTAGCATAATACACTCTGGTTCCATCCATGCTGTTGCAAATGGCAAGATTTCATTCTTTTTGATTACCGAGCGGTATTCCATTGTATACCTATCTATCTATCTATCATCTATCTATCTATCTATCTATCTATCTATCTATCTATCTACCTATCACATCCTCTTTATCCATTCATCAGTAGATAGACATTTGGGCTCTTTGGCTATTGTCGATAGCTCTGCTGTAAACATTCAGCACGTGCCCCTTTGAATCAAGCATCTTTATATCTTTTAGATAAATACTTAGTAGTGCATGACACAAGACATGAAGAGACACTTTTCCGAAGAAGACATTCAGATGGCTAACAGACACATGAAAAGATGCTCCACATCACTCATCATCAGAGAAATACAAATCAAAACCACAAGGAGATACCACCTCATGCCTGTCAGAATGGCTAACATTAACAACTCAGGCAACAGCAGATGTTGGCAAGGATGCGGAGAAAGAGGCTCTCTCTTGCCCTGCTGGTGGGAATGCAAACTGGTGCAGCCACTCTGGAAAACAGTATGGAGGTGCCTCAAAAAATTAAAACTAGAACTACCCTATGACCCAGCAATTGCCCTAGTAGGCATTTATCCACAGGATACAGGTGTGCTGTTTCGAAGGGACACAGGCACCCCCATGTTTATAGCAGCACTATCAACAGTAGCCAAAGTATGGAAAGAGCCCAAATGTCCGTCGATGGATGAATGGATAAAGAAGATGTGGTATATATATATACAATGGAGTATTACTCAGCAATCGAAAAGAATGACATCTTGCCATTTGCAACTACGTGGATGGAACCGGAGGGTATTATGCTAAGCGAAATTAGTCAGAGAAAGACAAATATCAAATGACTTCACTCATATGAGGACTTTAAGAGACAAAACAGATGGACATAAGGGAAGGGAAGCAAAAATAATATAAAAATGGGAGGGGTACAAAACATAAGAGACTCTTAAATACGGAGAACAAACAGAGGGTCACTGGAGGGGTCGTGGGACGGGGGATGGGCTAAATGGGGGAGGGGCACTAAGGAATCTACTCCTGAAATCATGGTTGCACTATATGCTAACTAACTTGGATGTAAATTAAAAAATAAATTGTAAAAAAAGGAAAAAAATAAATAAAAATTAAAAAATTAAAAAAATAAAAATCTTGTATTGGAAAAAAAAGGGGGGAGACAGGATCCCAAGCAGTCTTGGTGCCATGAGCACACAGCCCCATGCGGGGCTTGAACTCACAAACCACGAGATCATGACCTGAGTAGATCAAGAGTCGAATGCTTAACCGACTGCACCATCCAGGCACTCCACCTTTGTACCTTTGTAAAAAACAAAAAAACACCCCAGTTGACTATATTTTGTGTGAGTCTATTTCTGCATTCTATTCCCTTCTGTTGACCTGTGTCTTTATTAGTCAGTACCTCACTGCATTTATTTACCGTAGCTTTATAATAAGTCTTGAAATCAGGTGGTGTCAATGCTCCAACTTTTTTTTTTCCAGTATTTTTTTGACTATTCTAGTTCTTGTGAATTTTCATACAAATTTTAGCATAAGCTTGTTGAAATCTCTCAGGGGTTTTAACTAACGTTGTGTTGAATGTGTGGGTCTTACAACTGACATTGCAAAAGCTTCCAATCTATGAATGTGACCTCTCTCTCTCTTTCTCTCTCTCTCTCGGTTTTCTTTGATCAGTGTTTTAGATCTGTTGCTATAAATATTCTTCACATATTTTACTAGACTTACACCTACGTATTTAATTGTTTGGTGGTGTTGTATATTATGTTGTTTTCTTAATTTTGAATTTCAATTGTTCATTACGAATCTAGAGAAATACAATTGATTTTTGCATACTGACCTTTTATCCTGTTACCGTGCTAGAATAACTTACCAGTTCTAGGATTTTTAAAAAGCTTTTGGGGATGTTCTACACAAACAATGCTATCTACAAGTTGAGATTGTTTTATTATTTCTCCAATCTGTGTGTCTTCTGTTTCTTTTTTCTTGCCTTATTGCACTAACTAGGACTTTCATTAGATGTTAAATCAGAATAGTAAGAGAAGACATCCTTGCCTTTGCCCTGCTCTCAAAGAAAAAGCACACAGTTTTCACCATTAGGTATAATAGTAGCTATAGGGCTTTTTCATATGCTTAACAATTTGGGGAAAGCCCTCTCTATCCCTAGTTTTCTGAGAGTTTTTATCATAAATGGATAGTGACTTGTAGGATATGATTTTTCTGCATCTATTGAGGTGATCATATGTTTTTTTTTTCAGTTTGTTATAGGGATATAGGGAATTACACGGATTGATTTTTACATGTTAGGTTAGTCTCGCATTCTTGGGATTTGGTTGTGATATATGAGCTCTTTATATATATTGCTGGATTCGATTTGTTGATGTTTTTTGGCCTGTGTGTTCATGATGCATAGTGATTTTTAGTTTTCTTTTCTTGGAATGTCTTTGTTTGGTGTATGGCTTGGGTATAGGACAGTGCTGGCCTCCTAAAATGAGTTGGGAATGAGTTACTTCATCTGCTATTTTATAAAGCACATAAAGCTTTTTATAAAGCATATACCATGGCATAGTTGCCATTTATAATTTGTAAAAAATGACTACATGAGAACTTTTCTAATGTGATTCAAAGTCAAAACGTACGGATTGTACGAGTCTCAGAGTTTAGTCTTGTTTTTTCTAATTTCATAGACTATTGAAAGCAAGTAAGAGATGTAAAGAGTTTGGAAAAGGAAACTGTTCTAGACAAGTTACCACCTTTCAGTGTCCTAGTTAGAACCATACGACTCAGGTGGATGGTCTCTCGCACGAGGTTCCCTTGGTTTGAAGTCCAGTACTTTGACATACACTTCTGAGGATGAACGAGTCACTTTAAACTTCAAATTCCCTCTCTCTAAAATGGGAATAATAAGAACACTGCTCCTTAGTTCTTGTCAACGTTAGAATAGTACTGTCGCGTAGTAAGTATGGAACACATGTTAACTCTTGACTATTTTAAGCATTGCTAAAAAAAAAAGACATGTTATTTCTGACTGTAACAAGTGAGAAAAAGTTGTTCCTCTTTGGGAGAGAAAGCACTCCGTATTCCTCTCTTTAAAAGCATTTCTCATCTTGAAGCCAAAAGATATTTTGCATTTTGGCAGGCAACTTGTTTTATAGAATCTGAAAGTGGATAACTTTGAGTTTTAGAACTTGCTGCTGTGACGTTTCAGTGTTATACAAACAAAAAGTTCAGTGTATCATGATAGTTTTTATTTAAAAAAATTTTTTTTAATGTTTATTTATTTTTGAGACAGAGAGAGACAGAGCATGAACAGGGGGAGTGGCAGAGAGAGAGGGAGACACAGAATCGGAAGCAGGCTCCAGGCTCTGAGCCATCAGCCCAGAGCCCGACGCGGGGCTCGAACTCCCCAACCGTGAGATCGTGACCTGAGCTGAAGTTGGATGCTCAACCGACTGAGCCACCCAGGCGCCCCTCATGATAGTTTTTAAAGGGGATACTTCATTCCTGTTCATGTTAGGAGTCAAGGTCGAGGACGCGCCATTCTTTAGATGAATGTTTAAGATTATAATTAAGATTCTCTCAAAATAATACGTGAAGTGTGTACCAAGTTCAATGACTGGTAGGACTTTCATATACAGGTACAGCGAGACAGGGAGTGATTCCTCCGGTCTCAGAGGGGCAGAGTCCCCCAAAACAGAGAAGGATGTTTGGCCTTTCCTAAGTGCCCAAGCTGAGCGTATGGAGGAGGGCAAGACTCTCCATGGAGGCAGGGAGGAATAACTGGGAACACAGCAGGGGTGGTCTGTGTATGTCAGGGAGGAGGGAGGGGACAGCATTTTGTGATTCTGCTCTCCTGGTGTGGTGTGGGCTTCTACCGAGAGGGGCAAAAACTTGAGGTTCTGGGAAGGAACAAGAATTCTTGTGCTAAGATTAAGGGCGTGGTCTTGCAAGGCCACACATGACATGGGTGAACGGTGAGGACTTCAGCCAGTAAAAGGTGGAGGAATCCAACTGGTAAAAAGTCCGGAGAGTGACCACAAGTGAAGGACTCTGGGGCCACATGCACAGGTCCCATGAGAGCCTTTATCAGCAGAGACAGTGAAGTGTCCAGCCCTCCCTCAAATATCTCCATGATGATCTGACAGCTCCTTTGGGGTCTCCGACGGGTCGGCAACATGGTGACACTCTGCTTTTCTATGCGTTCTGCAGTTATTGACAAGAGCTCCCAGTTAACTCTCCCCCTTCCGCCTGGCACTCTGTTAGATTCACAGTTCGAAGGCTACGAGAGGGAGGGTCAGGAGAGCTATGTCACTTTCCAAGGTCCCATGGCTAAAATTGACCTCAAGAGCATATGACTCTACAGCTCTGCTCTGTTACAAGATCACACTATTTCACTATTGTTTTCTGTTAATTAAATATCTGTCTAAAACGCTGTTTTTGTTTTCACAAGTAGGGAGCCCTGCCAACCTAAGTGTTAATAGCCTCTGTAAATTAATCTAGGCTTCTCGCACCATAGGAATCCCCAACAGGAGGCTTATGTGTTGGCCTCTGAAAAAATGTTAAATTTCAAGTATTGGGATTTTTTTCCCCCGATTACAAAAACAACACGTATTAATAATGGAAATTTGGATAATTAAAGAAAAACAAAGTAAGAAAAAATCACTCCTAATTCTCTTTTTTAAATTCTAAATTATTCTCTTTTTTAAAAAGCTATGTAGTTTTAGATAATTAAAGCAAGAAATAAAAGTATCGTCCTGCTCTCAGAAGTGACCCCGGCCAACAGCTCGCTGAACAAACTTCTAGACAGATATTCTTTTGATTCGAGGCCACTCCCAGTTGCTGCCTCGAGCGCCGCTGCCCTTTTCCTTACTGGCGGACACCGACTAGAGAAGGTGGCGAACGTGCTGTTTTCTGCCAAGGGTGTTCTCGTCTCCTATTTATTTAACCTTCCGGTTGCTACCCTAAGTACCGCTTCGGTGTGATATTTAATACAGGAAATGCGTTCTGCTGCTTTATCTCACAATTGTATCTGCGCGCAAAGCGTTATGAAACAGATGCCTCCGACAATCGGTCCCTTTATTGGGAAGGTCTCCGACACCGGGGAAGAGACTGTAAAGTAAGACACTGTCCCCAGATGAGGTTCCTAAGAAAAAGGTCGCTTGTGTTGGAATTTGAATGGGTTTTGCACCCTGTCTTCTCTGAAGGTCTAGCGTGAAAAGAGAACCATGACTCAGAGATGAGAACATCGGTACGGGAGTCTGTAATGAGAGCTCAAAGACAGAGATGTGTGCACTGGAGAGGATCCCTCCTTACTTCCAATCCAAATCCATCACACGGGGGCAACACACATGCCTCCCGTGCACGTGCACACACACACACACACACACACACACACACACACACACACCATGCACTGTGCACACACATACACACACACACACACAAAGGTGACCGTGCTGCATTCTGCTGTATTGTTTCATGTTTTATTGTTGGAATGTTTTACTTATTTATTTTGAGAGAGGGCACGAGTGGGGGAGAGGCAGAGAGACAGAATCTGCTGTCAGGGCAGAGCCTGACGTGGGCTGCATTTCGCAAATCACGCGACCGTGACCTGAACCTACATGGGGGGGGTCAGACGCTCAACCAACTGAGCCACCCAGGCTCCCCATCTGCTGTATTATTTTAAAACTTACTTTTGTCCTAAGTATACCAAAATGCTAGCGTGATATTCATTTATTAGTGGCTAGTAGGGTATTTCCAATTATTTTGTTAATGTAAATGTACCATAGGTAATATTTTCGCCAGAATGTGCTTATATTTCTGTAGGAAAGATTTCTAGAAGATTGTTAGGTCAAGTGACATGCATTTATAGTTGTATGGTAATGCCACATTACTCTCAAAAAGGTCATACTAGTTAACATTATTGCCAGGAGTATACGAAAACGGACTGTTTTTTCCAACTTTCGCTTTGCTTCACATTGAATTTGATCAGCATTTTTCTTTCTGGGGCCAATTAGATAGGTGAAAAATATATCTCACTGTTTTTTTAAAATATAATTTATTGTCAGGTTAGCTAACATACAGAGTATACAGTGTGCTCTTGGCTTCGAGGGTAGATTCCTGTGATTCGTCGCTTACATACAACACCCCGTGCTCATCCCAACAAGTTCCCCCCTCAATTTTCATTCCTTCTTTGCGATGAAGTGAAGAGGGGCAGTTTTTCACAAATTTGTTGGTCATTGTGTTTCCACTATTGTGACTTGCTGTCTTTGTCTATTATTTAACATGTTCTGATTGATTTGAAACAATGATTTTTATATTATAAGTAACAATTTATGTATTACATATGTTATAAATATTGTTGCCAAATCTGCTTACTTGCGTTTTAAACTTGTCTGTGTTCCTGTATCGTATATGCACATAACACAATCAATCAAATCAATTATTTTTAGCTTGTGGCATACTATTATCTGAGACTCTGCTCATTTATTACTTTATTTTGCTCTATTGTGTTTTATTGAATTGCGTTGCATTTTATTTTACATATTCTCCCTCCTACCCTCATTTCTAATTTCATTTTCTACCCCCTTCCCCACTATGACACCGTGCATCGATGCACAAAGAAAACAATTGGATATTTTCTTTCTTCTGGATTTCTGGAGTTTGTGTTATGATTAGGAAAGGCTATCTCCTCTGAGTTAGAATACCCTTGTTTTCAACAGCAATATCAAGCCCCCATGTCACCTTCAGAATACTTAGCTTACGTACTAAAGGGTTTTCAGTGTTTGTATGTCTTACAATGTTAATATTGTTAGGACAACTGTTTTTAAGGTATAGTCTCTTTCTGCAACAGTGCAGCCGAAATTTACACACGGGGAAAAATTCTTCAGTTTCCCCTCGTAAGTGGGCTGGCTCCTCACCTTTTCCACGAGAAGAAAGACAAGTGTTTCTCTTCACCATGCCATGAAGTCTGGGCTTCCTTGAGTCTATTTGGATCTATATGGATGGCCCAAAATCTCCCTTGAGATTATGAGCCTTAGTCAACCGGGCTGTGTAACAAAGTACCATAGACTGGATGGCTTAACAACAGACATTTATTTCTCACCATTCCGGAGCCTGGAAGTCTGAGATCAGGGTGTCAGCAGCCAGCTGCCTTCTCACTCTGCCCCCACATGGTCGGGGTAGGGGAAGGGAGACAGAGAGACAGAGACAGAAGCAAGCTTTCTTTTGTCTCTCCTAATAAGGGCACAAATCCCACTTTGAGGGCTCCGCCCTCATGACTTAATTACCTCCCCGAAGTCCACCTCCAAATACCATCACATTGGGCTTTCAACATATGAGTGGGGGGCGGGGTGGACACAAACATTCAGTCCCCAGCATTATGTCACTTCCCTTGCCTATAGGATGGAGACAGAGCTTCCTCCTAAGACAGTGGGTCATCTGACCTTCTGTGAGCTTCCACACAATTCTTTTAAAAGTCTGAACTTTGGGTTCCAGGAGCATAAATCCTATTTTGTTTGGCAATGCATACTCAATGCCCAGCATATGCCCAGCACAGTGAACCCCCAAAGCTGGCACGTAGCAGGCTCTGAAAGAACATTCATTGAATGAATAAACGAGGGGGTGCATGGATGAATGAATTTAGTTCTCATATGTGGGAACTTCCACTTTCCTGTGTCTTCTTCTCAAAGCTGTTTCGTCCAACGGCACCTCCTGGGCTCCTCCTACCTTTGCTCTCCTTCCTGCCTCGTTCTGTCTCGTCCTTGCATTTCCTCCTTTGCCTGTGATGAGCTGGTGATGCAGAGGGAAAGGGATATTTATCGTACCCTGATGGAAGGTTTGTAAATTTGTATTTGGCAACACGGCTGTACTGATCTAGTCTAGTTCTGGGAACGCACCCATGTGTGTGCGCAAGGACCACTGACAAGGGTAGGCATCTCCGCATTATTTGTGTGGCGGGTGAAATGATAGTTTCACCCCTGCACTTTTTGGAGACCAGAGAAGAAAAAGTATTGCTCGTGGTGCCGTTTGCCCTAATGACTCACCCAGAGGCATTCTTGGTTAATGTGGAGGAACTAGAAATAGTAATCGGGCCAGGAGAGAGCTTGATGCAACTTTGACACAGTTCAGCCAAGGTCATTGTTTTGTAAGGAATAGGGTCACAGTCAAGGTAATAGGAGCAATAGGCTTGATCAGGAACTCCTTACATGGTTTTGTGATGAGTTATGTTTTCTTCAGGTACCTCAGGGGGTTAGTCAGTTTCAGCTTCGCTGGTGGAGAGACGTCAAGAGCTGCCCATTTCTGTCTGTCCTCTGTCTGTGGGACAAGGGCTTGGCCACCTGTCTAGAGATGGGAGCCTAACAGAGAGGCTCCACAGAAGTTTGGTGAAGGCCTCCTCCGTTACCCTCTCGTGGGGGCCAACTTTCCTGATCGAAGGGTGGGGGCAGCGGGTGAAGGGCTTTCATGTCAGAACCTAGGAGGACTGAGAGATGAAGCCCAGGGAATCAGGGCACCTGGAACACCCTCTCCAGAACTAAACAGAGGCACATTGCCCGTCTTGGCTGGAACGACAGAGGGAGTTAGGTGAACAAAGGAGCGATTGTTGGCCATCACCTCACTCAATTTCCTCCCATCTTGCCCACCAAGCTGAAATACCTTAGGATATTTAGCTCACTCATTCTTCCGGGGGAAGTGTTACTTACAGGGCTCTTGGAAGCGAGTGTGTTTGATCTGAAAAAGATGGGAGGTTGTATTGATTTTTGGCAAGAGCGCAGCCCCTCAGCTACGGGCCTTCTGAGAAGCACCAGTCATCTTGCTGGGGTGCACTGGTAGAGGGGAACGCCGGCCAGCAGAGGACCCCAACTCCAGGGACTAAAGCGTGCCCTCCCAGGTCCATCCCCCTGCCCCCAGGGGACACATAGCCACCTTCTGTGGGACCAAAATGAGGGCGAGGCTGTGATCTAGAGTACCTTAGGAATTAGTGAAAATTAGAAACAACCCAATTGTTCAAAACAGAGCAACGGTTAAGTAGATGGTGGAAATACACTCTCTAGCTATTTGAAAAAATGACGTGGAATATACGGAATGACATCCATGCTATTTGTTGATTTTTTTTTAAAGCAAGTTGCATAGCAATCTGTGATATAAACCCATTAAAAATTCTCCATATGAAGGGTATACATTTGCATACACGTAGAGAGAAATAAAATGGGAAGAACGGTAGACAGAATAGCCTGCTCTTTCGGGAAGCTCTCCCTAACGTCACCGGGGATGGATACCCCTTGTCTCTCCCTCTTGAATGACCCATGGCAACCCCTACTGTCTCTGTCGTAGCGTTTCTCTCAGTCTTACAAAGTGGTTTCCGCTCCCACTGTGCACATTAGACCCTGCGCCCTTTGAAGGCAGGACCCACGTTGTACCCATCCGTATCACCACCCTCAAGTCTAGCTGAGAACCAACCGGGCAGCCGATGAAGAGTGAGGTCAGGCCGGCAACACGTCACTCGTTACCTTGCGATGCAGCCCACCCCCCACAGTCATCTTATCGCCGGTGAAGGGTTGAGGTAAAAAGAAACGACACAGTCCCGACTTTCATCTGGTAGGGTTGTCACGAACTATGGCAAGAATGCTCTCGTGGCTCTTGGCCGCGCGAGGTCTCATCTCCAACTTCGGTGGGCCCCATGTGAAGCTTGATCTAGGCGAAGAGGTTGCAGCAAGCAGGACTGCTCATTTGTGTGTGAGGGAGAAGGCCTTGCCCCTCAGCCTGAGCACCTCACTGGGTCCGACAACAGGTGGGTTGACCTTCAGTGACGCCTGGCTCCAACGTCGTTTTTCCGCTAGGACAGAAGCTGTGCTGTTTACAAACCTATTTTGCGATTTGGAACGAATCTATTCTAAGCGGGAATAACAATGTGAAAATTTGGAAGTCTGGCAGAGGAAAAAATGTCCTAGGATTTGCTAATCACTAAACTGAGATGGTCACACGGAGTCAGAGAGGGTTGCATTTAAAAAAAAAAAAATTTTTTTAACGTTTATTTATTTTTGAGACAGAGAGAGACAGAGCATGAACGGGGGAGGGGCAGAGAGAGGGAGACACAGAATCTGAAACAGGCTCCAGGCTCTGAGCTGTCAGTACAGAGCCCGACACGGGGCTCGAACTCATGGACCTCGAAATCATGACCTGAGCCCAAGTCGGCCGCTTAACCGACTGAGCCACCCAGGCGCAACCCCCCTTTTTTTTTTTTTAAAGATAAAGGTATTGCCATATGGTGGGAATCAGGTCCCGTTGTGGCAAAGACCTGGGATTAGCCCCTGTTTGGTCACCAGGCTTGTGCCTTTTGGAGAAGTCACTCAGCCTCTCCGATGACAATGGTTACCTCAAGCTTGTTTCTGGCTTTTAAAATTCTGTCGTCCTAAACTGGGCATTGTTTGATTAACAGAGACGCTATGTAGGGGACACATAAGGTGACGGCAACTATTGAAAGGCTTTCCTATTTGTATACTTCAATATGACTTTGCCGCATGAGTCATACTCTGCCAAAAAGTAGATGTAATGTCACTGGTGGATGTGAAAGGATGTGAAAGACGTTGGGCAGCAGGTAGGAGAAGGTAAGTGAGTGTCAAATGACAGGTAACAGAGGCCAGAAGTACAGTGAGATATAATGATTCCCAAAGGGAGTTATTCAGGCTTAGTTTCTAATGTGGACGTAGCGGATCTAACGCTTCCCATGGTCTCATTTTGCAAAAGCCTCGATTGTTATTTTTGGGACTATTTCCTGCTATTCTAGGTACGCTGTTCTTTCCTTAGTTTAACCTTTGCTGTTTCACCTCCAAGCACGCAAAATAAGGACTTGTGTCCTCTAGCAAGGAGGCACCTTTTAAAAAGTTAACGCCTTTTAAATATTTGTAGACGCTTATCAAGTACCCAGGTACCCCTCTCCACCGTTACTTGGCCAATCTACACACCGCCAGGTCTTTTGATCTTAACGCACAAGTTACTCCTTTGATCATTTTGGTGCCTTGCTCGGGATCTTCTCAACTGTATCAACTTACTTCTGTTAACAAATATCGCTCCGAGCAGTCCAACTATAGTCTTTGGAGAAGCAGATTGCAGAGAGAATATTCCTTTACTGTTCCGTGATGTAAATCTCTGCAGCATTTGGCCCAGCTCAAGACTTTCTCTGTGACTATAACTAAAGTCATTTCAAGCTTACAGTTAAACAGGCTAGCCCTTCTGGTTTCTCACAATAATACAATGTGGGGTGGCTTTACCTGTGGGGTAACAGAAAGGGCTGTTTATTGCCCTCTTCTGCTGATGAATTTGGGTCCACCTTCTCCTGATTGGTCAAGCATTTCAATTGAAATAGATAAGCTTTAAAATACGAATACCACTGTGAGGGGATACATTGACCTCAATTTCCACAAAGATGTAACCACACTGGGGCGCCTGGGTGGCGCAGTCGGTTAAGCGTCCGACTTCAGCCAGGTCACGATCTCGTGGTCCGTGAGTTCGAGCCCCGCGTCAGGCTCTGGGCTGATGGCTCGGAGCCTGGAGCCTGTTTCCGATTCTGTGTCTCCCTCTCTCTCTGCCCCTCCCCCGTTCATGCTCTGTCTCTCTCTGTCCCAAAAATAAATAAATAAAAAAAAAAAAAAAAAAAAAAAAGATGTAACCACACTGACTACATATATTTCCTAGAACTTTTTAAAAAAGTTCTTTTTAATGTTTATTTATTTTTGAGAGACAGACAGAGATAGAGCATGAGCAGAGGGAGAGGGAGACACAGAATCTGAAGCAGGCTCCCGGCTTTGAGTCAGCACAGAGCCTGTCGCGGGGCTCGAACCCATGTACTGTGAGATCATGACCTGATCTGAAGTCGGACGCTTAACTGACTGAGCCACCCAGGTGCCCCTCCTAGAACGTTTTTAATTCTGGGGCCTCGAATTAGAAAATTAACCACAGAAAGGGAAAAGGGCAGGGAGAAGTTTGCAACAAGAAGAGAAGAAAAACTCAGGTAAATGTTATATTGTAGATTTCATCATTTGCCTTAGGGCCAGTCCTGCTCTTAGGGCTCCTTTAGGGACTGGATCAATGCCCTGTACAAATTGGCAGCCATTTTTAGCACCTCGTATGGGGTGTGGCGCAGAAGATGGCCAAGAAAGAGTGGTTGAATAACTAAATGACTAGTTTTTGTTAGGAATTATCTGTTATCTCTTTGGTTCTGTTACTCGTTCATTGGGTAGACGAGTACGTATTCTCTTTTCTAAGTTATGCCCTATTTTGTAATATGTTATCTCTTGTTTTTCCTCTATAAATTCGTGAGCATTATTCTCCAAATCTATTTTTTGTGTGTGATGTTTCTTAGTTTCCTGTGAAAATTTCACTATCCCACCTAGTTCTATTTTTCATCATCCAAAAAAGACAGATTCCATGTTATCCAGAATTGTGCTTGTTCAATCCAATGTGAATTAATAAAGGGGTTATTAAGAGGACACTATCTTCTCCAAGACCAAACTTCACGTTCCCTGAAGTTTGTATTTTTGCATTATAAGCAGTAACACAGCTCAGCACCTTAATTACAGGGAAAAGTGTGTAAGTGAATGCAGAGATTTCTAAGGAATTTTTACCTAGACAACAGAGTGTTGTAGATTAAAACCAGCCCCTTTGAGTTACCTCAAGAAGTAAAATAGAAACCTTCTGTTGGAGGCCAGATTTCCCAGAATTCTTCGTGGCTGGCTTTCCAAAGCAGACCTTGCCACTCGAGGTAGCTGTTGAAGTTTGTGAGTGAGATGCCAAAAAAAACTCCCAAAGAAATGTTCCTGCTGGAAACTGCTTAGGGACCAATGCCACGGTGGCATCTACAATAGGAGTTTTCGCAGATTCACACTTCAAAAAGTTTTGAAGTCAGGGACCTATTTTTTTTTTTTTTTCCTTCTAGTCTATTTACTCTGCAATGTCATATGCTATCTCTGGAACATTTTCCACAAGGAATCGGTCCTTGGTTTTAAAGTGGTAAGAAGCAACGAAGAAAAAAAAAAAGACAAACCAAAAAATAGACTCTTCACTATAGAGAACAAACTGATGGTTACCAGAGGGAGGTGGGGGGAGGGGTGAAATAGGTGATGGGGATTAAGAATACACTTATCGTGATGAGCACTGAGTAATGTATAGAATTGTTGAATCCTTACATTGTACACCTGCAACTAATCCAACACTGTATGTTACCTATGCTGGAATCAACATAATTTTTTTTTAATGTTTATATTTATTTTTGAGACAGAGAGAGACAGAGCATGAGCGGGGGAGGGGCAGAAAGAGAGGGAGACAGAATCCTAAGCAGGCTCCAGGCTCCCAGCTGTCAGCACAGAGCCCGAAGCTGGGCTCCAACTCACCAACTGTGAGATCATGACCTGACCTGAAGTCTGATGCTCAATCGACTGAGCTACCCAGGCACCCCTGGAATCAACATTTGAAAATACATAAATAAACAAACAAATAGAAGCAGGTGGAACATCTAAAAAAAAAAAAGAAGTGGTAAGAAACTTTGTTTTTCTTTGTATATACAATGTTTAGGAATAGATTTTGTCTACACGGCCAGAAGTTTAGTCAGTTAAAAAATATTTATTATTATTATTTTTTATAAGAGCAAAATACTATGTTAGACACGGGGGGTGTCTAAACATAGCCCTGACCTTAAGGAAGCTCATATCTGGTGACAGAGACAGATGTGTACCCAGATAATCCTGAGCAGACATAGGGAGTTGGAAGAGAGCATGTAAATGAAGGCTCAGCGTGGACTAAGTTAGGGTTTAGACTCCAAACTGAAATGCTTCCAGTAGCTTCCAGTCTACCAAGTGGTGGCTGTTCCAGGGGGTCGGAGGTATTGTTTTCATCTTGCGAGACATTTCCCCCGCATTCGTGAAACACGATTGCAATCTCTAGCTCTCCAGTGTTGTGCAGGGGATCATTGAGATTGGAAATCTGGCCGAACGCGAAGCCCATGAAGTTCATGCACCATAACGCTCATTTCCTCCCTATTCCTTCTGGGTGAGCGGCAGGCTTCTCAGCACACTGATCAAACAGGAGAAGCTCGTTTCACTCCCTTCGTTCTTCTTGAAGCTGATGAAGCAGAGTCGACTTAATTAGTCTCAAGTGGAATCTCAACTATTTATCCCAGAACGTGAGTGTGTCTGGGCGCGCCTTGAATCCACAGCACGTTTATGGCAGCCCTGGCCAGGTGGATTTTCCAGAAACCCGATGAAGCAGGAGCCCCACAAACCTTTGCAGCCTGCTCCGTGGGGCTCACGATTCTACTCCAGCCGCACCTGCTACCCGGCGGCGCGCTGGCAAGGCTTCCCTTCCTTCCCCGGCTGGGGCCAGGCCCCTCCCCCTCTCGCGCATGCGCGCCACCGGTCCCTGGCCACGGGGAGGGTAGGCTGGCTCCGGCCGCAGGGCGGCGCTGCGGGCAAGGCGCGCACGGGACGGGGCACAGCGGGTGGGAGGTAAGAGCCGCGGAGAACCGGAAGGGTGTAGGGCTCATGCCTATTTAAAAATTAGGGGCGCCTGGGTGGCGCAGTCGGTTAAGCCTCCGACTTCAGCCAGGTCACGATCTCGCGGTCCGTGAGTTCGAGCCCCGCGTCGGGCTCTGGGCTGATGGCTCGGAGCCTGGAGCCTGTTTCCGATTCTGTGTCTCCCTCTCTCTCTGCCCCTCCCCCGTTCATGCTTTGTCTCTCTCTGTCCCAAAAATAAATAAAAAACGTTGAAAAAAAAAAATTAAAAATTAACCCCCATGATGGTCTTGGAGTTAGGTGAGTTAATACAATATACAACAGAAAGAAAGAAAGAAAGAAGAAAGAAAGAGAAAGAAAGAAGGAAAGAAAAAGGTGGAAAGGGAAGGAAGAAGGAAAGAGAAGCAAAAGGAAAAATCTTCCATTTATGTTCTGTGTAACCGCAAGGGAAGGGGAAAGACCTTCTTTTCTCTCTCTTTTTTTTAACTAAACACTTTTAATTACACAATATTAAAATTTTTTTATGTTTTTATTTTTGAGAGAGAGAGCGAGTGGGGGAGGGGCAGAGAGAGAAGGAGACACAGAATCCAAAGCAGGCTCCAGGCTCCGAGCTGTCAGCACAGAGCCTGACATGGGGCTCAACCTGGTCAACCACGACTTCATGACCTAGGCCAAAGTCGGCCGCTTAACCGACTGAGCCACCCGGGCGCCCCTTAATTACACAATATTTTAAATATCCAAAAGCATGCAGTTGGATCTCATCGAGACTTGACATTTTTCTTCATCAAAAAACATCAGGAAGGAAATAAAAGCAAGCCCCAGATTCACGATACGTGTATCTGAAGAAGACTTCTCCAGAACAGGTGAAGCTTTACAAAAGATAAGCAAAGACAATAAACCTAATTTTTTTTTTATTAAAAAAATTTTTTTTTCAACGTTTTTTATTTATTTTTGGGACAGAGAGAGACAGAGCATGAATGGGGGAGGGTCAGAGAGAGGGAGACACAGAATCGGAAACAGGCTCCAGGCTCCGAGCCATCAGCCCAGAGCCTGACGCGGGGCTCGAACTCACGGACCGCGAGATCGTGACCTGGCTGAAGTCGGACGCTTAACCGACTGCGCCACCCAGGCGCCCCAATAAACCTAAATTTTAAAGGGATCACCTTGCAAACGAGGATGTCCGGATGGCCAACAAGTGAATAAAGGGGCTTAACATCATTGCTCATCAGGAAAATGCAAATTAAAACCTGAACTGAGATACACCACACACCCACCAGAATGGCTGAAATTTAAAAAGACTGACAAAAGACTAACAAGTGTTGGCAGGATCAGGGCCACTGCAGTTAGGACATCGCTGGTGCTGGTGTTAATGGTACAACCACTTTAGAAAACTATTTGGCAATTTTTACTGAATCCGAGCATATACAAGATTCGGATGGTCCAGTTCTAGAATATACGCAAGCGAAATGGGGGCATACGTTTATAAACAAATACGTTCCAGAAATTTATAGGTGCTTTCTGCATAATGGCCAAACCCTGAGAAAAAAATCAAATGCCCGCCATGGGAGGGTGCCGTGGAGGGAAATCATTGCGGTATATGCATGCAGTGGAATACTATTACCATACTATAGTAATTACTATTACTTTAACTTTTAAAAAGTGATCTACTGGTACATACGAAACGTGGATAAATCTCAACGATGTTACGTTGAGTGAAAGAAGGCAGACACATGAGTATATAGTATAAATCCGTTTATACGAATTTCAAGAAACAGGCAAACTTAACTGATAACAGAAGTCAGAATAGTGATTATCGGGGCTCCTGGGTGGCTCAGTCGGTTAAGCGTCCGACTTCGGCTCAGGTCACGATCTCACAGTTTGTGAGTTCGAGCCCCGTGTCGGGCTCTGTGCTGACAGCTCAGAGCCTGGAGCCTGTTTCCGATTCTGTGTCTCCCTCTCTCTGACCCTCCCCCATTCATGCTCTGTCTCTCTCTGTCTCAAAAATAAATAAACGTTAAAAAAAATTAAAAAAAAAGAATAGTGATTATCTGTACACTTAAGATTGGTATACTTTATTATACAGATATCCATCAATTTAAATAAGAGTATGAAAGATAGTAGACAACATATATTTCTTATCTATAGCATCCAATCTATTTTGATGCTAACATTTGCCATATTTGCTTCATTTTTTTTTGTTGTTGTTGATTAGAATACAAAACAATACAATATATTTGGAACTGTCTCCACATTCTACTACATTTCTCAGTCCCCAAAGGCAATCACCCTTCTGAAAGAGGTCTGTATCCTGGCCCCTATGTCTCAATCTAAGCCTACTCTGCACCACGCAATATTCTGGTTCCTGGAGATGTAGCAAGCAATGAAACACACAAATGTCCCTGCGCGTCTGCTGCTGACATTTGAAAGAATGTAGGGACAGACAATGAGCGAAAACTAGGTAAAACACGTGGAGTGTTAGATGAGAAGGCGTGCTAAGGAAAAAAATAAAACAGGAAAGAAAACAAGGAGGGGTAGGGGCGTGTTCAGTTTGGGATAAGATCGCCAGGGAGCAACTCAGTGATGGGATTACATTTTAGGAAGATCTGGAGAAAGAAAAGGAATAAAGCACACAGACATCAGGGCCACAGGCATGCCAGGCCAAGGGAACCGAGGTTCAAGGAGTGAGGTTGGGGCAGCTCTGGAGCAATGAACAAAGTCAGAGGGCCGAGGGCTGGGGTGAGGTGCAGCCTAGCAGTCCATCGTAAGGAGTTTTTGAGGTAGGAGCCATTCGAGGGTTTTGAGCAGAAGGGTGGCTTGACCTGACAAATGTTTAACAGCATCATTCCGGCTACCGTGCAGAGGAGCATCGATTCTAGGCAGGACGCGAGCACAAGGAGGGAGACCAGTTAGGGGAGTGAAGCAATAATAATCCGGGGCGGGGTTGGTGGTGGCTTGGGCTGGCTAGTTAGCAGGGATGCGGGCAGGACTGGTTGAATTCCGGATGGATTTTGAATTTGTGGAAAGTGCCTACATCGCCATCCAGAGCATATAACATTATTGTGTGCGTTTGAAAATTTACATATATGGATTCATACCCCACGAATTCTCTGGCAGTTCATTTTTCTTCAAGATTCATCAGTGTCGAGGCATGTAGATTATTTTATCTGCTGTCTGCTATAACATGGTGTGAACACTCATTTATTCGTATATATAGCAAGAACTTGTTGAGAGCCTACTAAGAGTCGGGCACTGTTCTAGGTGCTGAGCATCGGGAAAGAGCAAGAGACAAACATCTTTGTCACATGGATGTTAACAGTTAGTGTTTGTTCATTGACCTGGTGATGCATAGTTCGGTTGTTTCCAGGTTTTCACTACTTCAAAATGCTGCGAAGGACATCACTGAACTCGTATACAACTCTAGTGTATACGTATATGTGAGATTTTTACAAGTATACCTTAAATGCAGCATTTAGGGGTTTGCCGGCCGCTATCAGGTTGTTTCCCAAAGTGGTTGTTCTGATTCTCGGTGAGCCCTCAGTTCTCATTCCTCCACTAACCCCACCCAGTGCTTGGTTTTAAACTTTGGCCAGCTAATGAGTATGAAATTATATTTTATTATTTTTAGCTCCATTTCCTGATTACTAGTGAGTTTGGATATCTTTTGAAATGCTTATTGACCATTTATATTTTTTCTTTTTTGAACCACCCATTCATGTACTTTGCCGGTTTCTACCCTGGTTTATCTTTTACTTGTTGAATTGCTGAATGTCACATGTACATTTTGATACTAATTCGTGGCTGATTGTACATGCAGTGATCACCTTTTATCTTTGTCTCAGATATATTTTTTATGCTGAAGTTAAATAATATTAACATAATGAAATTGATAAATCTTTTCTTTAAATTTTTTCATGTTTATTTGTTTTTGAGAAAGAGAGACAGAGTATGAGCAGAGGAGGGGCAGAGAAAGAGGGAGACACAGAATCTGAAGCAGGATCCAGACTCTAAGCTGTCAGCACAGAGCCCGACACGGGGCTCAAACTCATGAACCTGTGAGCCTCATGACCTGAGCCGAAGCTGGACGCTTAACCAACTAAGCCACCCAGGCGCCCTGAAATGTCTATTTATTTTTGAGAGAGAGAGGAAGACAGAGTGTGAGCAGAGGAGGGGCAGAGAAAGAGGGAGACACAGACTGAAGCAGGATCCAGACTCTAAGCTGTCAGCACAGAGCCGGACACGGGGCTCAAACCCATGAACCGCAAGACCATGACCTGAGCCGATGTCAAACACTTAACTGACTGAGCGACCCAGGTGCCCCCAAATTTATATATCTTTTTGATGAATTATAAGGTGTTTGCTTTCTTTTGTCTTAAGTAATATTTCTTTATTCCAAGGTTGCAAAGATATTCTGTATTTTTTCTCCTATTTTTCACTGTTTTGCTTTTCACACTTAGATTTTTAAATGCATTTGGAATTTATTTTTGTGTTTGGAGTGAAATAGATGCAGTGTATCCCCCACAGAGAATAGCTAAGTGTCCCAGTATATGCAATAAAACTAATTGCACACAAAAAGATTGTATTTGAAATACTTTTCTTTTTTTTTTTTTAAAAATTTTTTTTTCAACGTTTATTTATTTTTGGGACAGAGAGAGACAGAGCATGAACGGGGGAGGGACAGAGAGAGAGGGAGACACAGAATCAGAAACAGGCTCCAGGCTCTGAGCCATCAGCCCAGAGCCTGACGCGGGGCTCGAACTCACGGACCGCGAGATCGTGACCTGGCTGAAGTCGGCCGCTTAACCAACTGCGCCACCCAGGCACCCCTGAAATACTTTTCGTAAGAGATTAGGTATTTAGTCATTTTGACTTTCTTTTTTTAAATTAATTAATTTATTTTGAGAGAGAGCACACGCACCAGAAAGGGAAAGAGAGAGTGTGAGCAGGGGAGGAGCAGGGAGATAAAGAATCCCAAGCAGGCTCTGCAGTGACAGCACAGAGCCTGACATGGGGCTCGAACCCACCAACCATGAGATCGTGACCTGAGCCAAAATCAGGAGTTGGACACTCAACTGACGGAACCACCCAGATGCCCTAATTTTGACTCTCTTTTAAAATAATTCAGACATATTATCAAAGGTTGTTAGGACTGTTAGATTACCACAGGGAAAAAAAACAAAAACAAAAACAAAAAACCAACCAAGGTCAAATTCCTTCCAGGTAGTAAAAGGAGCACAATTTGTTGAGTAGTTCATACTTTCCCCACCCAGAATGCTGTCTCTAGACTACTGCATATATGTTATACATAAAATAAACTCTTCCTCGGTTTTCATTTTATTCCATAGGACCATTTAATAATGTTAGATTTGGGTACAACGTTTTTGAAGTTTAAGAAAAGGCCTCTTCCATTTCCTGTTTGCTATTTTTTTTTTAAATTATGAATTTGTTTGAAATTATATATCAGAACTATGATCCATCTTCCAACATGATTATAAGATTTTCCTCATCTTGTCTGTTAATAGGATGAATCACATGAACAGATTTCTCTGAAGTTAAATTTCTTGAGAATAAACCCAACTCGGTCAATCGCAAACTAGCCTATGTAAATTTGGGACTGCGTAACTCTTACTTATTGTCTGGTAGGCAGCAGGAGCCTCTGAAAAGTTCGAGGTGGGAGCAGGTTAACTACTGCCTCACAATCTCTCCGCCAGGTATAATGAAGCCGTATCTTAGACAAAATTCTGTACACATACTAACATGTACTCAACCACTATTGATTAAAAAGTGGATATAAAACTGTTCGTACACCCAGTCCTCTACTCTAGATGCAATTCCAGCCCTCTGTACATTTGGGTCCTCTGACCAGCACTTTGCATGCAATGCATGACAACATTCCATGATTTGTGTCAAGCAAACAGATACTTGCTTCGACCGGTGGCTGGATTCCAAGTGTATTTTGTTTAAAGATTAAGCCCTCAAAGCATCTCTGTGGGTTCAGACGATAGACTCTTTGAATTCTTATGTTCTATAAGGGTGAGGAATGCCTCTGAAATACGTTCGCCTATCCCCATATTCTAAATATGTTTAATTCCATCAATGAGAGGGCATTTTTTTTTTTTGAAAGAGAGAGAGAGAGCATGTGTGCATGTGTGCGTGAGCTGGGGAGGGGCAGAGGGAGAGGGAGAGAGAGAGAGAGAGAGAGAGAGAGAGAGAGAGAATCCCAAGCAGGCTCTGTGGTGTCAGCACAGAGCCTGATGCAGGGCTCAACTTCATGACTGTGAAATCATGAACTGCACTGAAATCAAGAGTCAGATGCTCAACTGACTGAGCCACCCAGGCGCCCCGAGAGCACATTTTTCACACACATTATGCTAATTGATAATTCTTCACGTGCTGGCTAAACACCCTTAAATGTGGACTTATGATTATAAAAGTTGACTGTGCCGTGTTGAAATTTGAATTTACTGAAACAAATATGCTCTCACTCTTTCTTGGCTAAAGTACTTCAAATTACAGATAAAATAAATAATTGCTTTAATAATTTAACAAATATTTATGGTATACTTTAGGTAATGGAGATATAGCAGGAAGGAAACAGACCAAAGTCCCCAACCTGATAGAACTTCCATTCTGGTAAGGGAGACCGAATAAAAGGAGGTGGGGGTGGGAGGTGGGGGGTAAAGATGAAGTTAGATTGTGTGTTAAAAGCTTATAAATACCTTCTACTTCCTTCGTGTTGGAGTTGTGGTCACTGGGCTCACCCTTCTGCCACCAACAATTAAACAAGTGGACAAAATCAAGAAATAGGTGCTTGAACACATTGCAGTACAGGGAGTGTGGGATTGCGATTCCTGAAGGAAGGGAACAGATAGGGTGAGACCTACTATCATCCTGGCTTTAGACCTGGAAGAAATGACAACTGTGTTCAGGATTTAAAGGAAGACGTGTACATAACCAGAAGGGAAATTGAAGATACATATGTATTTCTTTATATGTATTATATATAACCATATATAAGTATTTATAATATATAATTTATACATAATAATCTATAATATATAATTACATAATCTTATATATATTTAAGATACTACATATTAGGGGAGCCTGGGTGGCTCAGTCAGTTATGCATCCGACTCTTGATCTCAGCTCAGGTTGTGATCTCCAGGGTCATGGGATTGGGCCCTGCATAGGGCTCTGTGCTGACAGTGTGGAGCCTGCTTGGGATTCTCTCTCTCCCTCTCTCTCTGCCCCTACCTCTCTCGCTCAAAATAAATAAATAAGCTTAAAAAAGATATTAAATTATACATATACATATGTGTGTGTGTGTGTGTGTGTGTGTATAACTTATAGAGTTGAAACCTTGTAGAGTTGAAAACTATAATACCTGAAAAGAAAAATCACTGAGTGGGATTAGCAGCAGATTAAAGACTGCAGAAGGAAAACGGCAGTAAAATTGGAGAAATAGCGTTAGAAACTATCCAAATTGATGCACACACAGAGAAAAAGAAGGCTGAACAAAAATGAACAGTGCTTTAGTGGCATTTGGGAAAATATCAACTGGCTCAACATGTCATTTGAATGAGAAGAGGGCGGAAAATATTTTTGAAGAAATATGAGTTAATATTTTTCAAAATTTGGTGAAAACTGTATGTCAATAGATCCAAGAAGTTCAATAAATACCAAGCAGAAGAAACATGAATAAAAACACACCAAGGCACATCACACTCAAATTACTAAAAACCAATGATTCAGGAAAAAATCTTAAATGCAGCCAGAGGGGGGGAAGAAGACATTACATTCACAAGAACAAATTAAGAATGTCCCACACTTCTTAGGACCAGCGAAAACCAGAAAACAATGGTATCTTTACATTTCTGAAAAAAAAGTGAGAGCATAGAAGTGTATGTCCAGTGAAAATACTCTTCAAAAATGAAGGCAAAATATTTACTTTTATTGAAGACAAAATCTGGAAAGATTTTTTTTCCCAGGAGGGCTCTACTATAAGCAATGTTAAAAGAAATTCCTCTGGTTGAAGTAAAATCATACTAGTAAGTTGGATCTTAAAGAGGAGCGAAAAACACCAGAAATGGTAAATACGTAAGTAAATGTAACAGCTTAAAGAAGAAGTAATAACCAATATAACACTGTATGTTAATTATCTGAAATTATAAGTAAACAAACAAACAGACAAGAAAAATTAAAGAAGTAGGAATAACATTTTATTTTGGATCTTGTAATAAGTGTAGAAGCAAAATACGTGACAGCAGTGGCACGAACAATGAGATGGAGTGAAAGGAAGTATACTCGAATGGTTAAGAAAACAGGCAAGTTACCAATGTTAGGAATGAGAGTGGATCATCACTACAGGTCATACAGATATGAAAAAAATAATAAGAGGATATTGTGAATGACCTTTTGTTAGTAAATTTAAAAACAAATTGTCAATGTGATCCAAGAAGAAATGGAAAATATTAATAGTTTGCTATTAAATATTTTAATGTGTTACTGAATCTCTTGATGAAGAAAATTTCAGACCCAGGTAGTTTTCGATCGGCAAGTTCTACACAAGTCTTCCCATCAATCTTTGAAAATACAGAGGAAAAGAAAAACACTTTTCAACTTATTTTTTGATGTGAACATTAACCAGATACCAAATCCAGAAAAAGACATTACCAGAAAAGAAAGAAAGAAAGAAAGAAAGAAAGAAAGAAAGAAAGCTATTTATCTATGTATTGTAAACATAGAGTTAAAAAAAATCCTTATAAAAATTCTAGGCAATCACTGTATATGAACTAACTGGAATTTAAATAAAAACTTAAAAAAAATTTAGCCAATCAAACTCCATCAGTATATAAAAAGGATTAATGCGGGGCGCCTGGGTGGCTCAGTCGGTTAAGAGTCCGACTTCAGCTCAGGTCATGATCTCGCGGTCCGTGAGTTCGAGCCCCGCGTCGGGCTCTGTGCTGACCGCTCAGAGCCTGGAGCCTGTTTCAGATTCTGTGTCTCCCTCTCTCTCTGACCCTCCCCTGTTCATGCTCTGTCTCAAAAATAAATAAATGTTAAAAAAAATTAAAAAAAAATAAAATTAAAAAAAAAAAAAAAAAAAATAAATAAATAAATAAATAAAAAGGATTAATGTATCATGTTCGAGTGGGCTTCGCCCTGGGAATGTAAGACTGGCTCAACCTTAAAAAAAAATCAACCAAAATACTTCACTATATTAACAGAATACACATAACCACCAGAATCTTAACATGCATGGAAAACTCTTTGACAAAATTCAACAGTCACTAATATTAAATAATCTAAGCAAACTGGGAATAAAAGGAATAAAAGAAAACTTCCTCAATCTGATAAGGATCGTCTGTGAAAAACTCAGAGCTAACAACACATTTAATGGAAAAAGCCTGAACATTTTCTCTCTAAGGAACAAGGCAAGGATGTCTGTTTTCTCCACTTGAGTTCAACATTGCCAAAAAAGAGAGAAAAGAGGTAAGGAAGAAAGGAAGGAAGAGGAAAAGGAAGGTATATAAATGGTAAGGGAAGTAGTAAAACTGTCTTTAAACAATACCTTTTACAATGACATCAAAGACATAAAAAGATAAAGTTACCCAATGATAAATTTAACAAAATCTTGTAAGATCCGTTCACCAAGAGAAATGAAAGACTATCTAAATAAAGAGATACATTGTATCAACAGATTGAAGACTCAATACATGTTTTTAAATTTTTAATTGCAGTAAAATATGCATTAAAAAAAACTCCCCATCTTATCCACTTGTAAGCATACAGTTCAGTAGTGCTGAGTATATTCATATTATTGTGCAACCAATCTCCAGAACATTTTTCATCTTGCAAAAACAAAACTCCATATACATTAAATGATAATTCCTTATTCTCTTCCCTCAACAGCTCCCGGTAACCGCCATTCTACCTTCTGTTTCTACAAATTTGAGTAGATTCCTCCCATAATTGGAATCATATAATATTTGTCTTTTTGTGACTAGCTTATTTTACTCAGCATAACATTCTCAATGTTCATCTATGTTGTAGCGTATGTCAGAACTTCCTAGAGGGTTCAGTGTTTTTTAAAAGATGATTCTCTTGAAACTGATCTATAGATTTAATGTAAGCTCAGTCAAAATCCCAGCAGGCTTTTGGGGTAGAAATTGAAAAGCTGATCCTAAAAGTATATAGAAATGCAAATAACCTGGAATAGTCAAAACAATTTTGAACACTAAGAGATAAAGTTGGAGAACATACCTTCCTGATGGCAAGTTTTGCTAACGAGTAATCATGACAGGGTGGAATTATGTTAAGACAGGTAGAAATCAGGGGGGTAGAATACTGTATTATTTAGAGTTCTCAATAGGATATGTACAGATATATATATCTGTCTACATATGAGATTTATTACAGGAATTGGTTGACATGATCATGGAGGCCAACAAGTTCCATGATCTTCCATTTGCAGGCTAGAGAACCAGGAAAGATGATGGTGTGGTGCCATCTGAATCCAAAGGCTGAAAACCCAGGTAGCTAAAAGTGGAAAGACCAGCCAGAGTCCAAATGCCTGAGAAGAGGTGTGGCAAAGCTTGATGGTGTAAGTCTTGGTCAGTGTGAAAATCTGAGAATCAGGAGCACAGACGTCAGAGGGTAAGAGAAGATAGATGTCCAGCTCAAGCAAAGAGTACAAATTTGCCCTTCCTTGACCTTTCTGTTCTATCCAGTCCCTCAGCAGATGGGATAAGGCCAGCCTGGACTGGTGAGTGCAATCTTCGTTCCTCTGTCTACCAAATCAGCTGCTAATCTCCTCTGCAGACACATCAAGAAATCATGGTTTACCAGCTACCTGGGCATATCTTAGCCCACATTGACATTCACAGATACACAGTCTGGAAACAGACCCACATATGTATGGTCAATTGATTTTCAACAAAGATGCCAAGACAATTCAATGGGAGAAAGGGTGTCTTTTCAGCACATGGAAAACAGATGGATTTCACTTCTGAATGACCTTGCTTGAAAATATGAATTCAGAATAGATTATATGTCTAAACATAAATTTAAAACTGTAAAACTTCTAGAAGAAAACACAGGAAATAGCCTTTGTGACTTTGGGACAGCAAAAATTTGTTAGCACACCAAAACACCAAGAATAAAATAAAATAGTAATAACAATATTTAAAACTTATGTTCTTCCAAGTATTGTAAAAAATGAAAAGGTAACCACAGAGGGAGCGATAATATTTAGTATATACATATACATTACATACATAAACTTTATTGTCTAGAACTTATACTCCCTTAAAGTTGATCTAAAAAGACCAACTAAAAAGAACTAAACTAAACTAAACTAAACTAAAAAGATTGTTGAATTCAGTCTGCTAATATTCAGAATTTTTACATCTGTGTTACACAACGATTGGCTTGCAGTTTTTCTTTCTGAGACACTGTTATTTGATTATTTTTAGGATTATAGCAGCATCACAAAATGAAATGATGTGCTCTCCACTTCCTTTTTCAAATATAGTTAGTTCATTAAAAAGGCTATTTTTTCCAAAATTTAGTAAACTTGTTTGTAAAACAGTCTAAGGGTGGCCTGTTGGTTTAGTCATGGTTGTTTTTTTATTGTTTCTCCACTGACTTGACTTTTTAAAATGACTATAAAGGTTTTTCTTTTGAGATTTATAAAAGTTTTGAGTCAATCGAATCATCTTCTAGAGTGGCTTGTGTTTTGTGCTCATTTTCAAAGTCATTAAAATATAGATTTCATAATATTACCTTGCTATTTTAGCTTATTTCTATGTCCTTTCGTAGCTAAGTTCCAAATATAGGGCACAACTACTGAGAATCCTACATGAAGTCCATAAATGTCAATGGCCTGAAAGAACATGATTTCTCTGTTCTTTATTAACAAAAATATATCCTAATGATTATTTTACTTAGAAATTATAAGATATCATATATATACATACATATATATATATAGATAATATATATATATCATATATATAAAATCTTTTTTTTTTTTAAGAAAGAGAGAGAGAGAGCAGGGGAGAGGCAGAGAGAGGGAGAGAGAATCCCAAGCAGGCTCCACGCTCAGCATGGAGTCTGATGCTGGGCTTGAACTCACAAACCACAAAATCATGACCTGAGCCAAAATCAAAAGTCCGATGCTCAACTGACCAAGCCACCCAGGCACCCCTATCTGCTGTATCTTCTAAGAAACTAGGAAGATCCATTTATTTTTCCAAAAGGTTATTTCTCCCCCTCTCTTCTCTCTTTCCTTCTGTCAATTTCTCAAAGAATTAAGAAGACGAGACTCTGCAGAGAATCAATATAGTGAAACCTGATCTTAAGAAAATTATAGTCATGTTGCCCAACATACAAGGTTTAAATAGAAGTAAAGCTAGAAGCATAGGCTGGATCTAGAATACAAGGCTACATAGTCAAGGGTGTGCGCTATCAGTGTGATCTATGACTGTTGATGTTGACCTAGGTCACCTGGTTGAGGCAGTGTTTGGAGGTTTCTCCACTGTAAAGCCATTTTGTGTCCTCCCCCTCTCTATTCTGTACCCTTTGGAAGGAAGCTTGCTTTTCTCTTTTCTGTAAGTTGAATTGATTTGTGAACCTAGCGAGGGTAGGAATCCCATTGGGATCAGAGCCCCCCATACAAGGCTTTCTCATCAGAAGTCCTTCACTAAGCGATGACATTGCCTCTTTGCTTTGGTGTCTGTGCCCCAAATGAGTCTTTCTAGCTCGGCGGCATGAGCAAGGTTAGCACTTCCAGGAGGAATGTCAAGAGGACCGACCTCACCAAAAATATTCGTGTCAGTGCCATTGGGGCATCATCTTTCCTCCTTATTTGTCCTAAAATTGTCCTTTGGGATGGCACTTTGGGCAGGGTTTTATACAATATAGTATGAATGATGCCCCCTGGAGTTGTGCCGTGGGATAAACTACCAAGGGGGTGATCTGTTTCCTGAAGGAAACTATTAAAATGTATGTGCACCTTCCGGCATCAGGGTACATTCCCTTTCTCACATAATCATAGGGACTGGAGAAAGCAACAAGAACTCATCCCACAGCGACAAGACCCGTACGGGACTCAAAGAGGAAAGATGGGGGTCTCCGAGGGCAGGCACAGAGTGATCAGGAAGTCTAGAAAGCCAGAGGGATGTGGGAGGACTGAATCACTTTGTGCTTGACCAAAAGCCAAGAGTATACGAAAGCCAGGGTGTTTTAAAAATAGATGTTTTTAAGAGATGTTTTGAAATAAATAAGGAGTTAGTGAAGTATCTTAGGAAAGCTTACACAGATTTGCTGACAACAATATTTAACATATACCGAATGCTTATCATATATCAGGCACTGTTTGACATTTTACAGTTTGTCTTGGTTTCTCGAACTCTTGGTTTCTCGAACTCTTGGTTTCTCGAACTCTCGCCTGCATCAGAACTACCTGGATGCCTTCTGATTTAGTGGGTCTGGGTGGGGCCAGAAAACTGGCACATCTAATAAGCCCCCAGATAATGCTGTTGCTGCTGATTTGTGGATCACACGTTGAAAATCCCTGGTTTGGGGCACCAGATGGCTCAGCCGGTTAAGCGGCCGACTCTTGGTTTTGGCTCAGGTCATGATCTCACAGGCTGTGAGATCAAGTCTTGGGTCAGGCTCTGCAACTGGCAGCATGGAACCTGCTTGGGATCCTCTCTCTCTGTCTCTCTCTGCCCCTCCACTGCCGTCTCTCTCTCAAAATAAATATACATTAAAGAGAAAAAAGAAAATCACTGTTTTAACTCATTTAATTCTGACAAATACCTATGAGGGAGATACTGTTATTATTCCCATTTTATGTGCAAGGAAACTGAGACAGAGAAAATGAATAATGTGGCTGCACACCCACCATCCCCCCAGAGGGGAGATTTGAACCTTAGCTGTCTGACTTTGGTTCTGGATCTTAAATGCTACACCACACAGTGTCCTAGATAATTGGTTCCACCAAAGAAATCTTCTCCATCTAAGACAGCATCCTGGCAGATTTACTGCTGATTTAGTTTTAAAGATGTTATCCCCCAAAGGCAGCAAATATTTGACACTTAGTGAAATTAGCTATGTATATTGGCAAAATCTTGGTTTAAAAAAATCACTCACTGTGATAATTGTCTTTCAAAGCGAGTGAGGTAGATACTAAAAAAAAAAAAGAAGAAGTTAACATAATGGGTGGGCAAGCCTTATAAAACCTTCAAATCTTTCTGGAATTTCAAGATTTAACCCTGAATGTGGATTACTGTTTGCACCGAATTGAAAAGCTTCTTCAACTCTATTTACCATTTTCTCTTCTGGCTTCCTGTGGACGGAGCAGGTCAAAACGTGTTATATAAACTCAACCGAAAACATTTCCAAGTTAAATTTAGTTATTTATAGTTTAGTTATTTAGTTATTACGGAGTCTATAATTTAAGGCATGGTGGGCACATAGAACACATTGCACATCTAATGACGACTGTGGTTATTAACCTAAATGACACGTTATGCTCTATAGGGCTTCTGAGAGTTTACAGCAGAGTAAAAATAACATTAATGCACAGTCAGATCAGTTCAGAAAATGAAGAGGAAAAAAAAAAAAAAAACCAGAGCAGAATGTCTAGTGAGATGGGTCTTCAGAAAACCACCTACAGGTCAGTTTCCCCCCAAATCTTGACAAAGAGTGACATGTGCAGGGATTGATGTATGCACACATACATGACGTCAAGATGCTTCCGTTGGTTTATAATGATTTTATAGCATCAGCAACTGGCGACGGAAGAATGTGAAATCTCTCTTCATGTTCTCGAGGTCAGAAGACTGGGGAAGACTCTGTCTAACTTATTTCACTTAGCGTTATACCCTCTACATCCATCCATGTTGTTGCAAATGGCGAGATGGCATCCTTTTCGTGGCTGAGTAATATTCTGTTGTCTTATATGCCACACCTTCCTATCCTTTCATCTATGGATGGACAGGATCCATCCCTATTGGGTTGCTTCCCTATCTTCCCTACCAAGTGAACTAAGTCAGGTAGAGAAAGACAAATACCACATGATTTCGCTCCTCTGTGGAATTTAAGAAGCAAAACAAACAAGCAAGCAAAGAAAAAAAGAGACAAGACAGACTCTTAAACACGGAGAAGAAATGGTAGTTACCGGAGGAGAGGGGGATGGGGGTGGGGTGGGAAATGGATGAAATAGCTAAAGGGAAGTAAGAGGTACAAACTTCCAGAAAATAATAAATAAGTCACGGATGTGAACAGTACAGCACAGGGACTATAGTCAATAAGGTGGTAATAACGTCGTTTAGTGACAGATGAGGAGACCACACTCCTCGTGGTGAGCACGGAGTGATGTACAGGATGGTTGAATCACTATGTTGTACACGTGAAACTAATATGACACTGCATGTTAATTATATTTAAAAAAAGAAAGAACAAAAGACGATTGGGACCCCCCCCCCCCATCGTGTGGTTCAGTCCGGTAAATGGTGGTCGGATGGCTGTTCCTTCCACCTAATTTAAGTCTCTTTGAGTGTCAGTCTCACACTACTGACCTTCTTTGCTTTGGAGGTGGGGCCGTCCCCAGCATTGTAGGATGTTCAGCAATCCCCCTGGCCTCTACCCGCTACGTGAGAGTAGCAGCCGCTCCCAAGCTCCAGCTGAAGTAGTGAAAAATATCTCCAAACACTGTAAACGTGTTTTGGGGGCAAAAGCACCCTCGGTTGTGAGAGCCATCGATTTTGACCTTCTCATCCTCTTCTCTCTTAAATTGTCGTCACTGTGGGCACGCCATGCTTCGTAGACCTTGCGAATCATTCTTTTTTTCCCTCTAGACGAACAACTTCAAATCATACGTGGTACCTTCGCTTCCCTGCTGGCGTTAATCTTCAGAGTTGGAAGGATCGTTGGCGATCCCGCTCTTTAACTTCCTCAACTATCAGGTTAGGCTCATGAAATAATATAACTGAACCAGTTCTATTAAGAGAACGAATATAAAATCATGGTTCCAAACTGTTGGACGAAGGAAACCGTGAGTTACGGAAGGAAGAGGGTTGTTGTGGGGGACAACCAAGCAAACCAACATCGTAATTAAGTAGCTGTACGGCTGCTCCAGCAGGAGCTCAAGAAACCTTCATGGAAGCCATCAGCCCTGGAGTAGTTTATGCTGGCTCAGCCACTCCACTGGCTACTTTTTGTTTTCCTGAGCATACACAGGGGCAGTTTGCTTTTCAAGAAGCGGCTCAGTAAAGAATCACATCAGCGATACTGTAAAATCATTGAACCGAGGCAAAGACATTACAGAACAAAGACAGTGATGAGAGATGACAGGGACATACCACAGCTTCAAAATGTAGCCCACAGCTTGCTAGAGAGGACTTCTGTTCAGCCTAGGCATGCAAATCAGTAAGAAGCAGGAAGATATACCAAATTTGCGGACACTAGGTTTAGTCATGAAACAGACATATTTGCGTGCTCTGTCATGTATGTCTGTTGTTCAATATTGAAATTTTTTTAACATTTATTTATTTATTTTTTTAAACATTTATTTATTTTTGAGACAGAGACAGAGCATGAATGGGGGAGGGTCAGATAGAGAGGGAGACAACAGAATCCGAAACAGGCTCCAGGCTCTGAGCTGTCAGCACAGAGTCCAACGTGGGGCTAGAACTCACAGACCGCGAGATCATGACCTGAGCTGAAGTCGGCCGCTCAACCGACTGAGCCACCCAGGTGCCCCAACATTTATTTATTTTTGAGAGACAG
Source organism: Neofelis nebulosa (assembly GCF_028018385.1). Taxonomy (NCBI): domain Eukaryota; kingdom Metazoa; phylum Chordata; class Mammalia; order Carnivora; family Felidae; genus Neofelis; species Neofelis nebulosa. The sequence goes on from NC_080782.1 coordinate 239,895,458, forward strand.
AGAGAGGCAGAGTATGAGCAGGGGAAGGGCAGAGAGAGAGAGAGAGAGAGAGAGAGAGAGAGACCCAGAATCCGAAGCAGGCTCTAGGCTCTGAGCTGTCAGCACAGAGCCTGATGCTGGACTCGAACCCACGAACAGTGAGATCAATACCTGAGCCGAAGCCGGACACTTAACTGACTGAGCCACCCAGGCGCCCCAAGGACTCTACCTTTGTGACCTAATGACTTCCAAAGACCCCACCTCCTAATACCATCACTTTGGGTGGTGGGATCTCAACATACACATTTTGGGGGGAACACAAGTGTTTGGTCTATAGCCAGCATTTCAGTTGGGAACCTGACAAAATGAGAACTGTGTAAAGTTCCCGAGGACAGTCGGTCTCAGGGGCAAACGTCACCGGCTTCCCATGTGCCTTTTCGGCAACACCCCTACCCGGGGTACCATCAGTCACCACGAGCGCATCCCCTCGCTTTGAGACAGACAAACTAGGGCCAGTAAAGGTGGAAATGGTGTCCCAAGGGCAGAAGGGTTTTGCTCTGAGGAAGCATGTCAGGTCACTTTCCTCTTAAGCCTGCAAGAATATTTCTTTATGTGTGGAAAGCTAAAACAGTGTGTTGTTGCCCGAAGCTCTCTCTCGCCCCGCTTTTGCCCTGAAGTAGAATTGTCCAAAAGGAGATGGATGTCTCCGGGGCCACCCAAAAACCAGCTCTTTGCCGCCAGCAGCACTAGCTGGAGGAAAGAGGCTCACAAGCCTTGAGTGTGAATGAACTTGTACCTGCACTGTCTCCGATGATTTATGCTCTATTTAGTATATATTTAAATTGACTCCTGTCTATTCCTAGATATTCCCTGCATGTGTGTGGTGTTTTAATCCCATTATTCTCTTTTGGCAGAATCCTCCTAGCGACTGACTGTGACAGGTAGTTTTTTCAAATCCCAAGGATTTCAAGAATGGACATAGCAGTGAAATAATCACAGAGTGCCTTTAAACAAAAGGATCACAAAATAAACAAAGCCACACATCAAAGCAATGGGGAAGATCAAACATTAAGTGAGCCAACTGTGCGTTTAGGGAGGACTTCAGAAACCCTAACTTGTACTTAGCTTTCATGAAAATGAGAATTTTCACTATTGGTTAAAGCAAGGTCTTGAGTAAGAGGCTGCACACTGTTTTGGCAACATTATTTGGTTTCAACTCACAGCTACTAAATTACCCTCTGTTTCTTTTGAGTGAGCCAGAACTGCTCTGTATCATCTTGGACAATTCCGAACTAACTTTCCAGAAATGCTCAGTGAAGTAAGGTATGTTTACTGGAGCTTTCCAATGAGATACTTCATAACCTTTAAATAGCACTCTTTGAAATGGAACAATTATGAATGTGTCCAACGAGATGGTTGTAAATAGCTCATGGGGTGTGTGTCTATTTTGTGATTCGGAGATAATGGACCAAAAGAAGAAAAAAAAAAATCTCAGTTTAAAAACCTTTTTTCACTTGTGATGGAACTTCTCCATTAATCACACACACACACACACACACACACACACACACGCACGTATTCAGTTGCATGTTGTACTATGATAAATACAGGAAACCTCCAGGATCGGGAGGTTTGCCATCATTATTTCTATTTCATAGTTGAGGTAACCAAGTTCTAGAAGACATAAACAACTAGCCTTCGTTATTCGGTCCTCACTGGAAAGCTAACATCCAGGTGTGCTGACAAGCAAAGGCCTTCTGAAAGGCAAGACTCCCCTCACTGGGAGTCCTTTCGCTGTGAGGGTTTGCTAAGCGGTGGCAGGAACCCAGCTGATGCATCGTATCCTCAGTCTCCTGGGGCTCTCATCTTGCTTCCCAGCCTGCAACAGCCCAAACACAATCGCCTCAGGGTTTGAAAGAATCTGCTGGACCGGGCAGAGCTTCAAGAGGCACCACAGATAGCAACGACATTAATGGACGCTAATGGGCATGACCTTCGCTGATTAAATCCAGCCTCAGCTCTCGGGTCCCTGCAGGTATTTTAGAGAAACAATAACTTTTAGTTTCCCTCCGTGCTAAGCTGTCGATAAATGAGAAGAAGGAACCACCTGAGCTGCTCTGAGCAGGTGCCTGAGCCCCAGGCTTTCCCAGGATGGCTGTTCTGCGCAGTTCAGGACGTCAAGAGGCCGGCAAGGGAGTGTGGCTTTTCACGTGTTGTGCCTCCACTTGGTCAACTCTCAACTCACTGCAAACCCCGTGCAGTGTGATCTGCGTCCTGTCTGGTCTCAGCGATCACTAACCACTGAACACCACTTCCAGTGTCTGTTTTCCCCACCGTCATCGCCCTTGCCCGGATGTCCTCCGCGGGCTGCCTCCAGGTGAGGTGGGACTTGTTTGGTTCACGTAGTGTTGACTATCGTAGTTTAGTTTTTAAAATCGAGTTAGTTGCTAAGCTTTAATATTTGCATGTCTACCTGCATTCTGGCTTTTGTCAAAACCTCGGAAGATTTCATGTTTTGGGTTTTGTTTTTTTTTTTTATATTTATTTTTGAGACAGACAGAGCTTGAGTGGGGAGGGGCAGGGAGAGAGGGAGACACAGAATCCGACGCAGGATCCAGGCTCCGAGCTGTCAGCCCAGAGCCCGACGCGGGGCTCGAACTCGTCAACTGCGAGATCGTGACCTGAGCTGAAGTCGGACGCTCAACCGACTGACCCACCCAGGCGCCCCCAAACCTCGGAAGATTTGAATGTGCCGAGTCAACACTCCCTCAAGCTGAGGACTGCTGCCCATAAGATGAGACCGGGGTCCCTGCTTCCCCTGCTGTAGCTCACCCAGCCAATGCCCAGCATCCTGGGGCCCCTTAGGCATTTATGAGTTTCTCATCCCTCCCTTTGTCAACACAAGGCACCACTGACCTCACGGCTCGTGTGATGTAGTGGCCTCCACTCTCTGGCATCTCGCTCTTTCTGGGCCCTCCTTCAACTACGTCTCCCACATTCTCCTATCCTTTCAGTGGAGGTGTTCCCTAGAGGGGAGATCTGTCTTTGATCTTCTCTCTCCTCTCTCCCTTGGCACCTCTCGATCCCTGACTTGAATTAGCAATGCTCTAAAGATGATATTTATAGCCCCTTCTCAATGCAACCAAATACGGTTGAACATAAGTGCAAAAATGGAAAGAAGATCCTTTAGGAGTAAAATGTAAGTAAGGAATAAGATACATGTATAAACAAATGCAGTGCAATTTGATAAAGGCGGCAGACTTAAAACTTTGCCTTTTGCTTAGAAAAGACTCTGTGGACTCGTGCTCTCCTACCCAATCACATGCCAAATTCCGGAGGCTGTTCTTTAAATCTTTTTTAAAGTTTATTTTTGAGACAAAGAGAGAGACAGAGCATGAGCCGGGGAGGGGCAGAGAGAGAGGGAGACACAGAATCCGAAGCAGCTTCCAGGCTCCGAGCTGTCAGCACAGAGCCTGACGCGGGGCTGGAACTCACAGACTGTGAGATCGTGACCTGAGCTGAAGTCGGATGCTTGCCCACTGAATCACTCAGGTGCCCCCGGCTCAAATATCTCTTGAACCCACACCCTCCTTTTCAATTCGGTGCCTACGGGTGTTATCTGTCTCTGTTCTCCGTTGCCAGAGGTGGGCTTTGGCAAAAAGTTCACCGCGTCTCCCCAGCATGCCGGGTCGTCTCTGATTTGGGCATGCTGTCCCCCTGCCTGGAACGTCTCCTCTGTTCGTTTTGGCCGTGTGAATGCCATTATCCTCAAATGGCACAGACTGCTCGCCCCATCCCCTCTCTGGCTCATTTTCTGGTAGAGAGCAGAGGCTGCACTCTCCCAGAAAAATCCCCCCTCCCTGTGTTTCTAGACCACTTTGTTTATGCCTCTGCGACAGGTTTACCTCTCCCTGCTTCCTAGTGGAGCCGTATGTACACCCTTAATTTTTCCCCTTTTCAAGGTCATAGACTCCTTCAGGGCTGAGCGTATCACTTTTCAACTGCTCTTTGTTTCCTGGGGCTAGGCTTTGTGTCTTGCATTTTTGTCGATGTTTAGTCAACACGTACTGAATAACATGGGTAATATGAAAAACGACATATGGGCTCTTCTGTCATGCGGATCATTCACTTGATAAACTTGGTGCAAAAGTCGAGTAGAAAAAAAAAGGCACAAGTAGAATTAACAACGAAAAGGATAAAACCTGTACCAGACATTTACATTCTTACGTGTGACATTAGAACATATTAGGAACAAGATGTGTCTTAAGGTAAGACATCTGCAAATATAACGGCAGTCGGTGGATAGTGGGGATCAGTATGAAATATGCTATCTAATGCAAGTTTAAAGAATTATATACAAAACCTAGATTTTCACTACAGGTAAAGAAAAACCTGCATTTATGGAGCATATAAAGTTCTGCGTTTGCATAGAATTAGGTTGGAGAAAATAATTTGGTGGCAGGGGTGGGGATGAATCAGATCTGCCCTAAATTTCTTGTGACAGATAGATGCTACTGAACGCAACCGTAACTAAGTAAGGGTTCGTCTGAGAACCCAAGGGTCTTATAGGTTGGGGGCAGGAGACTGTTAGGTCCCCAGAGTGGCTCCTGGAAGGGCTTGGTGGTGAGAACAGAGACGCGGAGGAGGGCAGGTTGAACGGGGTTGCGGGACCCAGCCGGCCCCTGTGGAATGCAGGTGCACGTAGGAGAAGCGAGCTCGCAGGGAGTGAAAGCTGACGGGCAGAGCTTGGACGTGGTCCAGGTGGCCATCCAAATGGCGAGATCATTTAAGGCCTGTCCAGGTTACCCAAGGATATCTCTGACTATCACGGAAGAGTGGGAAATGAGGGAAACTGTCTACTCTCCTACTTGGGTTGGAGTACTTGGTCCTACGCTGAGATAAGCTGAAAGGAAGTAGACACATTCACTGGCAGAAAGGCTTCTCCGTGACACATGGCAGGATGTCCAGGCTTTCTAGGATCATCCCACCATGTGTAAGATTGGAGTCCGTTTTAAAGCGAACTGTAGGGGCGCCCGAGTGGCTTAGTTGGTTGAGCGTCGGGCTCTTGATTTTAGCTCAGGTCATGATCTCAGGTTCGTGAGTTCGATCCCCGCAGTGGGTTCTGTGCTGACATCGTGGAGCCTGCTTGGGATTCTGTCTCCCTTTCTCTCTGCCCCTCCCCCACTTGCTGTCTTTCTCTCTGTCTCAGAAAAAATAAAAATAAACTTAAAAAAAGAATAAAGTGAACCGTGTGTGTGTGTGTGTGTGTGTGTGTGTGTGTGTGTGTCTGGGAGGGGGATTTTCCTCTGATCAGTGTCCCTATAACACTGGCATCCTTAGAAGGAGAACCATACATCCGCCGTCACTTTCACTCTGTGGGATCACTTGGGTCTGAATACTGGAGCCTGTAACCTGGGATTGAACTAGCACTTATGGATCCGTATATGAAAAGAAACACACTGGAAGACCCAAGGCTTGGAGTTGAATTCCAGAACCATATCTCCATAGCTGTTTCACTGATGTTTGTGAAAGTCCAAAGCACAGTGCCTGGAACAGGGAATGAGAATTAAATTTGGGTCTAGTTTATTCTTTTTTCTCTGGACTTTTTTCTCTAGACGTACCTCACGTTTTCCCTTTTCAGGTGCCAAAAATAAGTAAGTATAGAAATAAACAAGTGCAGAAAGGTTAAGGAATTTGGAGGAGGTCAGAGAAGAAAGAATCAGATTTTGAACTCTTCAAAAGTTCTAGGCTCATTTTAACTTACCAAGTGCTTTACATTTTAGGCCGATTTTGTTTATTCTCCATAACGCATCCCGTGATGCAGTATTTCTGTCACTCACCAGTAATAATAGGTTGCTTTGGACCAGTCTTGATTGTATGGGATCTCATCGCCGAGTGGAAGCAGAGACTGAGGCAGGGAAAGGGACACTCAAGTTAGCAGACAAGATCCATCAGATCTCAGGACGCTGTCCCTCATCGTGAGTCCTACCGGGCGGAGTGAGAAGAACAGTATGGCACTCTTGGAGTCAACATCACAAATAACTTGTGTCCCTTGGGGACAGCTGATGAGCTTGTGCGGGTCTGGCGTTAACCTTAAGCAGTTGGAGACAGAAGAAGACATGAGGCGAACGCGAACCAATAGTGAAGTTTGTCATGATGGCTAAAATGGGTCAGCATGAGGTCCACCCCAACGTATAGAATTAGCAAGGTGGCTCAGGTTGGGAGGAGGTGACGCATTATGGAAATAGCATGTCAATTGATGATAAAAGAGGAACTCTACCATCACTTCTTCCAAAAGCAATGCCCATGGGTACCGTGAATACCCAGCTAGGGATACCCTATTGTTTTCTGTGAATATTTTCTACAATATGGTTTTTGCACCACCTGCTGGCAAAGACCTACCTCTCACTGAAGGAAAGGCACGTATTTAAACTGTTGGCAAGCAAGGCGTTGGGGAGCTCAAACTCAACTTTGTTTATTGGAAACATGTAGCTACCACTGCTAAATGGCATCCAATTCCTTGTCACCACCTTGTTAACAAGTTTTAAATTGTGCCAGGTGATACACACAGGTGTTTTCTTTCTAAAAGTGTCATAATAATGTGAGAAGATTATTCTGGATTAAGTTAGTGAGAAAGGGAATATTATTTTCAGTGATTAAAAGAGACAGTCCCTCCAATACGCCTGTCTAACACACAGGCTAATCTTTTGGGGGGAGGGAAGCATTTCCAGGCTACTATCATTTAGAAACGTTGAAGCAGCATTATTTACATTTTTGTTTCTCTATTGCCAAGGAGCCATTTAGATTTTTGTGATTGAGCAACACTTCGGGAATAATCCAAGAGTATCATGTTCTACCTTGAGTGTTTGAAGTGGCTTTTCTGGGTGAGATTTTGAAGAATATATGGAGACATTTTCATTGTGCTGTTTTTGCCACTTTGGAAAGAATTTGGTCTTTCTTTCTTCCCTCTCTTTCCCTCTTTCTCTCTTCCTCTCCTCTCCCCTCTCCTCTCCCCTCCTCCCCTCCCCTCTCCTTTCCTCTCCTGGAGGGATGGATGAAAACTCTGAGCTAAGCTAATAGGAGGCAAGACAGACTAAAGTCTTCACTGATAACGATGTCAAATTCAGCTCATCTCCATCACTGCTCCTTGATGTTCTACAGCTGGGAACCTGGGTTGGGGAGCAGGACCATAAATGGAGCCCTGATTGCACCTGGTGTTCAGAACAGGTGCGTTCCCTTCCTCCCGGCTCCACGTGCACCCTTAGTTTATAAGATGGAGAAGTGGTTTATCAGGACATGTGATGGAACGCAAAGACTTTCCTTTAGAAGAATAGTGCTTCCATTCCCTATGTCAGTGGCCCTGAATAATGGGAACAAATTTCTTTATTCTTGGAGAATGTTTTTGTGAACTTTTTTTGATTTTGAAGAAACGTCTTCTTCCATCTTTATTCTTTAGTGTCCCTTTCCTCCTTTCCGCCCCCTCTGCTTCAACTCAACATTCAGTCAACAGCGACTACGTAGGAGATCTGTACTTGGAAGACGGTAGGGGACGCACAAATCTGAAGGTGTGGTGCAGACGCTCAAAGAACCTAGTGCCTCCTTTGGGAGAGAAATCTCCTTCGTGCGATGATATCACTGTCCTCAGAGGATCACTTACGAAAGTGCCTGGAAACGTCAAGGAGAGGTGGGTGACGTTGGCTGAGTGAACTAGAGAAGGGCCTAGAAAAAGAACCAGGCAGAAATACTGACGAGGAAACTCTACACCTGAAATCTTTATTCTCTCTTTTCACTGACTTCCATTTACTCTCTGATTTTTTTCTAACGAAAGTCACTTTTCCAGACACAAATTCTTACCTGTTCCTGTCGAGCGTTTCCTTCTCCTCAGGGCAGGCACGGTGCCTTCACAGAGGGACAAGGGACGGCGGGCGTTTAATAGACTCCGTTAAACTCTCTTTTGATTGGTACAAAATATTTTGGTAGCCTTTTCGAAAGAACAGATTCACGTTTTTAATCAGCAGAAGCCAGTGCTGTTGATGATAAGCGTTGTTCCAAATGTTGCCTCTATTGGGATGTAAGCTATAAAGCTCTGTTTGTTATTTTAAAGTGGCATCTGGAAATACACTTTTGATCTAATATTGAAGTCCTCTTGAATTGCCTAAGCTGTTCCACATGGAATCAAACGCATAGAACGTGTCTTGGGAGGGCTATTTCAAAGACAGAGGAATTGAATTCATGTTTGGTGGCCACATCAATGTCTTGCAGGCTCTCATAACCCTTTTGTTTTCCAGATAAATCCGCGAAACAGATGTGGCTAAATGATATTGAAGAGATGCCATTGTGGAGTGAACTGGCCACGTTTAAGAGCACAAGCGGCTCCTTTAGAAACGATGCTTTGGCTTGTAGTTTTAGATGTTGCTTAGATCAATTATAATTCTGTCGTAAGTAAACGTAGCCTTTTAAAGCAAAGGAACTCCTATGAAAGGCGGTGGTATTTTGCAATAGCTTATACAAATCTGAACAAAGCAAGGTGATGGAAAAATCTCAATAGCTTCAGACCTAGAACTTAAGCGATTGCAAAGAGCATATTTTCTCACTAAATACATGTTCTATTCCATCGGCTAGAAAGTCTCCGATCAAATAAAACCTTAAATTATTTTTAAATGAGTGAAAAAACTGAGGACAGGCCTAGAAGAGGATTTTAATTTTTTGAAAATGTTTATATTCCGAATAACTCTTATCATTAAAGAATAAATAAACATTCAGCTAATTGATAAGAGACAGCCTAAGAAATGAGATTGTGGAATTGGGTGATCTGTTACAAATGCTTAAAGAAAGCTAATATCCTTGTCTAAAATATCGTTTGGCTGAGATAAAATACCTGTGTATCTGGCTTTTTTTTTCTTCTACATGTGTTTCTGATCTAACAAGTGATTGGCTAAGCTTTTCATTTTAGATATAGTGTTGTGCCTTATCTCTTCTCCGGAGAAAAGTTTGGACTGGTTTGGCTTCTAGAAACACGGCCTTGCTCTGTCATTCTTCACTGCAAAAGAAAACTTACTAAGTTGGGCACATAAGAAAGTCAGACAGGCTTTTGCTCTATTCAACTAGCATAGCGTCATAAATTCAAAAGTGAATGCTTTTTCTATCAGACGTGATCGCCCCCATGCTGCTCTTTGGAAATAATCTATCACCTCTGGGCTGGGCACAGGCCCACTCCTTGGAGGATCCCTTGGGGAATCCCACCGGAAGACGCTACCCCTGCCCCCAGTTACTGGAAGTCTCACTCTCAGCTCTGCCGGGGGCTCTGGCTAGAAGGCTCAATTAAAAAGGTATGTGCTCCCTGTTTGGCTCCCTGTCTGGGATTCGTGAAACCAGAATGTAAGGCTTTGATTATAAACCTTTGACTTCTGGTATTTGTAATTTAAACTATAAAAAATTGCCTCAGAAAATGTTGTAGCGCATGGGCCCCCGTAATAGTGTAACTGTATTGTTAACTTTTTATTGGGAAACAAACGGTCATCTGCCATTGTTTAGACTTAAGGCTACTTGCTTCAAAAACTTGAAACAATACAATTTTGGGGGGTACGATCTTTAGGCAACTTCATGAAAGTTGGTGTTATTCACGCAGCAGTCTTATGACAGCTCAAATGGACATTTTGCTTTCTTTTACCAGGCCTGATATAACACCAGCCAGAAACAGTAACCATACAAGGACAAGTTAACGTAGAAACATGAAGACAGTAAGAAAGCTGATTATTAGTGAAGATATATTTATAGTGGCCTCTATAGTTTGAAAAAATAACTTTTAGGAAGGCACTAAACCTTCATTTTCCATACGGACTTCATTGCAGATTTTCCTGGAATGATAAACCTTAAGAAAAAGTATAACTCTGCATGGGCTAATTCATATAAACCGAGTTCATTGTAACTTTAGACAGCTAGTATCACGGAGGCTTAAATTATTCGGATGGACTGTGTTGATCAAGTTACCAAATATTAATTACTAGAAGGCTTCATCTCTATTTCTCTTTGTACCGCGTGAGCCAAAGATCCTGTTATGAGAATTTATGAGATCCTGCTCCAATGGAAGCCTGCTATGAAAAACGATCGCTGTGTACAAGGCACCTAGTCTCGGCCCCTGTTGTGTAATCTGACTTCACATCAGGGTGGCTGGTTTCCCAGGTGCTGTGGGCACGGTACTAAGGAAACTAATAAAACTCAAGTCATGGGTCTGATTGGTACGGGAGCCCCGGCAAAGGATCAGATCCTTGGCCCAGTGGATGCCGTTGGCCTCAAGGAATAGAAATGTCAATCTACAGCTGAGAGGGAGTTAGCCAAACAGTTGATGCACACACCCCAATGGCGTTGCAAAATACCACTTCTGGTGAGTTCTGCTTCCACGGAGCGTGTAGAAAACTGCAAAAGGCATCGCTCCCACCCTGCCGATGACAAAAGGCTGGATCATCTAGAACATGGTAACTTTTCAGAAGCCCGTCAGAAAGTTGAGGTCACAAGGCCACTGAGTGAATGGCATTTCAAAGAGGGACCACCCCTCCAGCAGAGCCCAGATCTGTGAGTTGCTGCACCTTGGGCAGCACGTAAAGGGGAGGCGGCCACCCTACAAGCAAGTAAGAAGGAATCGGTTACAATCTTGACAGATTCCTAAAGCCCAAGCGGGGGTGAGTGTGTCTGTCTGGAATAACTGGGGGCCCAGACCTAAAGGGAGAACGCGCTCACTCACGGGCTGTTCATGCAGGAGACTGGGCAGGGGGAGCCCCTGTCAGTGGCAGGGTGACAGAAGTGAGCAGCTGCCTCTGGGGACCCGCACAAATGCCACCCACACACCTTTCCTCTTACAAAGCAAAAGCCTTAATGGTTAAGGGAGGAGAGCAAAGTCTCTACTGGGGAAGCAGGCAAGACCTTCTGCTTCTGAAGAGGCAAAGACAAAACCTGACTGCCCTAGGGGAAGAATGGAAGACTCTCCTGCCCCCAGGACAGGGGAGGAAGGAACTAAGTCTCCACGTGTCTCCTGGAGGAGAACAGGACACCTTGTTGGAACCATGGATCAGCTCTCCATGGGTTAATTTATTTAATGATGACTCGCTTTTCAAATTTGAGGCAGCTTAGGATAGAATATAATTAAACAGTAAGTTTAATCAAAATGAGAAAGGAAAATATGTGGTTAGTCTCGTTACTGTGACCCCATTATCTGCAGTTTTCAGTTACCCGTATTTAGTTACCTGTATCATCAGAAGGTCAGTAGTAGCCTGACGTTGGGTCACCTCCCTCATTTCCTCACGGAGGCATTTTATCATCTCACGTCATCACAAGAGGGGTGAGTGCCATACAATAAGATATTTCGAGAGCGACCACATTCACGTAACTTTTGTTACGTATATCGTTAGAGTTGTTCTATTTTGTCATTAGTTATTGTTGTTAATCTCATATGGTGTCTAACTTATGAACTGAACTTTATCATAGGTATTTTTTTTAATGTTTATTTATTTATTTTGAGAGAGAAAGAGAAGGAGTCTGTGTGTGCACGAGCGGGGAAGGGGCAGAGAGAGGGAGAGAGAGAATGCCAAGCAGACTCTCTGCTGACAGTGTGGAGCCTGATGCAGGGCTCGATCTCATGAACCACCGCGAGATTATGACCTGAGTCGAAACCTCAAGTTGGGTGCTTAACCGACTGAGCCATAGGTATGTTTTTATAGGAAAAAAACATAGTACAGATCTTCCTCGGCTTATGACGGAAGATGGAAGAGGCTTATTATGGTTAATCCCTATAAGCCCATGGTAGGTTGAAAATATTGTAAGTCAAAATGCCTTTAATACACCTAACCTACCAAACGTCACAGCCGAGCCTATCCTACCTTAAACGCGCTCACAACACTGACTTTAGCTGACGGTTGGGCAAAATCATCGAACACAAAGCCTATTTTTTCACCAAGTGCTAAGTAGCTCACGTAACTGATCGAATGCCATCCTGAAAGTGACAGGTGGCGTGGAGGTCTGGGTGCGGAACGGTTGTTGGGCCTGGTGACGGTGTGCCTGGCTGGGAGCCGCAGCATCGCGGGAGAGGACCCTCCCACTTACCGCTAGCCCGGGAAAAGATCCAAATGCAAAATTCAAGTATGGCTCATACCCAACGCATGTCACTTCGGCACCATTGTGAAGTCAGAAAATCCCAAGTCAAACCACTATAAGTAAGGGGACTGCCTGTAAATACAGGGTACGGTTCTATCAGTGGTTTCAGGCATCCACCGGGGGCTCGGAAGTTTCCCCAGCAGGGATGAGGGAGGGCCTCTGTATTTGGTTCTGACTGGGCAGCCAGGACAAAAACGTAAGCTTAATGGGTTAAAGAATTCTAATGTTGGATGTTCATAAATTCCTTAATAGAGACAACCTTTTCCTAGCGATCAGTACTGAGTGGAGAGCATCAGACTTTACACAAGGGGCTTGGGTGATAACATAGTATTTATTTCATCAGTCAATGAATATTTATTGTTCATCAGGCTAGGCCTGTGCTAGACTTGGGGATAAAAAGACACAGTTCCTGTTCTCTAGGGACTTTCAATGGAGTCTTTAAGAGAATCCATATGTTTTGGCTACCAAATGAGGAAGAGTGGCCTCCTTTTACAAATGTTGAGAAATCTGGCCAGGGTTGGAATGAAAGGAGACAATCCCAACTCAAGGTGGGCTAGGAAGGTTGGGCAGCTGTGGGCAGAGGTTGGGTTTTCCTCAAAGTTAAGCTTTGAACTCATCCAAATATCTAGGCACAGATTCATGTGACACGGTATAATTCCTGCCATGGTGCATGGCAAAGAGAACAGCCACCCAGAAGCTTTTTCTTGTCCATAGCACCAGTCATTTATATAGGTAAAACACTTAACAGTCCCCTGGGGGAATATCTGCTTCTGCACTCCAGGTCGCCTAGTAGGATGAATCGGCTGCGAATGTTTCTATATAATTGTGTTATTGGTATGAGGTATGAAGACGGCACATGGAATATCATGCTTGAACCACGGGAATTCAGTGGTTCATACTGGAGAAAGATCTTTAAAACCACAAACCAAAGCCAATGTTTTGGTTAAAATATGAGATCTGTAAAATAAAAATGGATAAAAATAAAAGGACACAATTTGAAAACCTGGAGTTTGGTAAAAATGAAATATAACTAATAAAACTAATGCCTCAAGCTGCCCTATCACAGTTAAATGAAATATTTTGGCTTCTTGGTGGTGGGTTAGTGCTTTCGGGCATGAGGTCTGGCTTTCTCCCTCTGTCCCTCTCTCTCTCCTTTCCTCTCTGCCCTTTACTACTTCAGAAGGCCTTGTATAAAGAAGAAAGTGCTCTTGGTCACTGTGTGGGACTTGATGTCCACGGAAGTGTCTCCCCCATACCCCAGAATCATTTTCCAGCCCATGAGAAACATTCAGAAAGTATCTGGCTTAGCGTATTTTCTTGAAACTGGTGCTGCAGAGAATCATTAGTATTTCATAATTCTAGGAAGAAAAAGACATAACCGAATGTTAACCCTGGATAAATGATCTCTAGCTAGAATGATTCTGAGTCAGTTAATTGTCTCCAGAGGGAGGTGTCTAAAGAAAAGTATACAGTGTGTCACTGCTATGTGTAAGGACCTTGGGACTTATCAAGAATGAAGGTCCTGTAAATGGAACATCTTATGAACATCTTATCTATTACAATACCTAATTTCTCAGAGTATCTTGAGTTATCCAAATTTTGCTTCCTATTGGAACCTTTAAAGAGAATTTTTTTGCATTAATCAAAACCTGTTACCGCTTTAGAGAGTGAAATTTCTCATGGGCCAAGAGTCTGACATTTATTGTGGAAGCAGATGATTATCTCCAGAGCTTCTGGAATGTCTCCTGGGGTGAATTTATCAGTGATCTCGTCATCAATAACTCATTTTGCTTATTTTTAGTTCAAGGAAAGTTTCAGAAATTTTACACGAGCTTTCATTTATGCAACTTTTGGCTAGTGAGAGCATATGGTAGTTACTTTGTGCTTCCTGGAGGATGAGCTGGTTTTCATTCAGTAAAGTAAATGGAAACATCCAGATGTTTACTGTGCATAAAATGAAGCAGAAAGGTTTACATAGTTTTGTGCAATATTAGTTTTCCAAAAATGGTTCGTAATTCAATTACGTTAGGACTCAAGCCAATGTCTTAAATGCCTTGCTTTACATATTATAGAAAGTATCAGGAGTCCTACTAGAAACGTGATCTTTTATTTGTTATAGGCGTTATAATTTTGAAATTACTCAAATTTAACATCGTTACATTACTATTAACTAAACTCCAGACTTTATTAGAATTTCAATATGTTTTCTCATTAATTCACTTTTCCTATTCCATGATCCCATCCCAAAGGTCACATTGCTTTCATTGTCATGTCTCCTTGGTTCCTCTGGTCTGTGACAGTTCTCAGCCTTTCCTTATTTTTCACAACTTTGAACGTGATGAGGAGTACCAGTCTGGTATTTGCTAGGATGTCCCGTAATTTGGGTTTTTCTGATGTCCTTCTCATAATTGCACTGGAATTACGGATTTCTGGAAAGAATATCACAGGTGTCTTTTTCATGTGTCATATTGAGGGCACGTGATATCTACGGGACGTTGCTGGTGACGTTAACCTTCCCCACCTGCTTCAGGTAGGGTTTATCAGATGTCTCCATTGCAAAGTTATTATTTTTCTCTTTCCAGTTCTTCATTCTTTGAAAGCAAGTAACTAAGCCCAGCCCATCCTCAAAGGAGGGCAATTAGACTCCACCTCCTTGGTATTGTTTGGAATTCTTCTGTACAAAAACCTTGTTTCTTCTCCCTCATTTATTTATTCAGTGTTACTTATATAATTATGTATATTTATTTTATACTTTGGGTTATAATCCCAATCTATGTTATTCTGTTGCTCTCCTTATTCCAGATTTGACCACTGGGACCTCTTTCAGGTTAGATCCTGTGTCCCTTTAACACACTTCCATTCTTTGTTCTTTTGAGTTCTCTCTTACCTTCTGATGCTACAAGGTGTTCCAGGCACGTGTTGCATATCCCCTGCCCCAGCTCTAGAATCAGCTCCAAGGAACCCTATTTCTTTTATTGCAGAATGGTATTTACAAACCAAAGTCAGGGCCCTGGGAATGTTCATTGCCACCAGGGTGTCAACATCTTTAGAACTTCTCAGCAGATAAGTCATAATCTTTTCAGTGCTTAGAATCGTTAAAGGTTTTAAATTGATCCTAGATAAGTCTTCTAATATAAATATGTATTTCTGATTCCCATTTCTTATTATGAACCCATTCCCCCCCTCCCCCCAAGCTTCTCCCTTCTTTTTCTCTGTTTCCTTCATAAGATACCTTTGCTCACTTGAACTCCTCTCTTCACCTTCTCTCCCTTTCTTAATACTCCCCCCCATTTCTTGCCCTTCTCCTCGCAGTTAGTGAAGGTCTAACCTGGTCATTAGGAGGAAAATAATCTGCTTAAATGAATTTTTCCTTAGAAGTGAATGACTGGGGTGCCTGGGTGGCTCAGCTGGGTTGAGCATCTGACTTTGGCCTAGGTCATGATCTCACAGTTCTCTTGAGTTCGAGCCCCCCGTCGGGCTCTGTGCTGACAGCTCAGAGCCTGGCACCTGCTTTGGATTCTGTGTCTCCCTCTCTCTCTGCCCCTCCTCTGCCCATGCTCTGTCTCTCTCTCTCTCAAAAATAAATAAACATTAAAAAAAATTAAAAAAAAAGAAGTGAATGACTGATGATAGTCTATTGAAATGGATGGTTCTCAGAATTGTATGTGCAATGAATCAATCACTGAGTTGTTGAAAATACAAACACCAGGGCCCCTTATTCCTGACTGAAGGAGAATCTTGGGGTGGGGGCAGGGAAATGCTATGACATCTGTAATTTTATAACCTAAGGTATTTTGTGTCTTTATGACTGTATGCAAACTGAGATCACTTTAGAGATACAGAGATTGTTAGTGGGTATCATATTTATTAATATCTCTTTGTTTTATATACACATATATGCACACATAAATATACATACTTTTAGAGCTTCTGAAAAGTGAATTTCAGGTGTGGTACTAAGTCAACCATTTTGGTTCAGACACAAGGGGTGCTGGTCATTCCCCGTTTTCTTCTTCCCTCCCCCATCTCCCCCTTCCATCTCTATTCTTCTGCCTGAATCCTGGGAGACTGGCCCCTTCAAATTTCATGTTTTAGCTTTTTTCCAGGTAGCTTTGATGCATGGCAAGCAGATGGACAGCAGGAAGACAGCGAGGTGAGGATCTTTTTCCCCTTGCTGTCTTGAGTTGCCCCGCAAGGCAGGTAATCACTGTCCCTTCAAAGATTGTAGCTACTGGCCTCTGGTCACCGTCTTTCTCTCTTTGTTACTTCAAGGCCAGGGACATGATGGTTCCCTAATGTTGCTAACCTCTGGGTGTTTCAGCGTCTTTGATGGGTCCCTTCGTGAGACCCACAGCTCTGAAAAGTCCTCGCGCTGAAATTGTATGAAGTGAACCCTCTGCGTGAACTCCTGTTTCTTGCTGGGATTCTGACTGATACACAAGGGGTTAGCATCACCTCTTTCATCTGCAAAGGCCTCCATGGCTTGTAGGGTGAAAGGAAGAACAGAAAAACTTCCTATTTTAATTAAGGAGCACACGCATTATGATTTGTGAAAGACTAAGAAGTCCATGCTTTATTAAAGACATCCAGTCTCACCACACCCCCCCTTCCCCCCCCCCCCCACTATTCAGGGGGCAAGATTAGGATTTATTGCTCTATTTTAGAATTGCAGATGACTTTATATCAGACTTATAATGAAATCCACCAGGAATCTAGTCTAGCATTTCTAATGACATTATCTTAGGATAATCTGCAGTAGAGTTTTCAGAGTTAGGAAATTGGTCCAGGATACTGTTTCCAGAGGTTTTTTGGGTTGGGATGCTTCTGGGGAGAAAAAAAGGAGACGTACTGTCTTGGGAAACTCAGCAGCATTTTATTGAAGAAGTCAATCCTGGCTTGGATATGTTGGCTTTGAATTTTTACAGGATACACCCCCACCATTGCCATGAACTGGTTTATTATATTTTCTTTCTGACTACATTACTTGCCTGAAAAGGGATGGAATTGTTTTTATGCCTTTCCCCAGCTTTGCTGGCAAAGCACCATTCAGTAAACCCAAACGGATGGGAGCGGAATGTACTGTCAGTCCACGTAAGGTCAGCTTTTGTTTACGCCATTTGTTTCTGGTTTCTGCTGCCTCATAGTAAGGTACTCAAATCGGATCTTGTATTTTGGGTTCCAGTTTCGTACTGACAGTTTCTTCTCAACCATCAGGTGACTGCATTTCCCGGATGAGTTCTTCCTGAAACTTCCCTGTAGTCTGTGACTCCCTCCCACATCACCCATTATTATGTAGGCAGAGGTCAGTGTTGCCCTGGGTAGAAGTCACCTATAGCCTGGTTTGTCTTATGAGAAAACTCTTTGTATAGATGCGGAAGCCA
The DNA here is from genome assembly GCF_028018385.1 of Neofelis nebulosa. NCBI lineage: Eukaryota > Metazoa > Chordata > Mammalia > Carnivora > Felidae > Neofelis > Neofelis nebulosa. The sequence continues at coordinate 239,912,965 of NC_080782.1, forward strand.
TAAACCTGAAATTATGATATGTATTTCATAAAATAACTCAGCTCTGTTTCAGAATGTGAGCCACTCTATTGTTTTACTTCTCCTCTTTCTTATTTCGTATTAGTGCCAGAAGTTTATCATTCTAGACAATTCCAGAAAATCCCAGTGATTTCTGACTACAATGACTTTAAATATATAGGTCTAAAGTCTTTTTTTTATCCTAATTGAAGGCAGTTTGGATCACTATTTTGTCAATGGAAATGCCAGGTTTCCATGGTTTTATTGTGCCAGCCCCTTTGTTAGTTGGATTACTTGTGTATATATTTGTTTTAGCCTTAATTTTTATCAAAATAATACATGCCCATAGCTGAAGCCAATGAGCTGGTTGTGAAAAACAATAGGTTTCATTTCCTTCTCCCCTCATTTTCCGGGATAACCATTTCTACGTCTTTAGGCAAATTTTGCTTTCCTTCAGTGTCTCTAAATGGCATGGCGCCTTTTCTGTCTTTGTATTGTAGGTTACCTTCCTCCTATAAAAGATGATCATTTAACTCCTCTTCCTCCTATTAGCCATGTTTTGTTCCTAGTCTCCGGACTCTCCAAATAGTTATGTTGTGAAACAATTAGCTCAACGTTTTGTATTTACATCATTATGACTATGTAAATGTTATTTGTAGCCGAGTTATGTGGGGGATTATGGTTACTTTTTCCTTTCTATGCAGAGTTCTATTTTTCCTAGAGCTAATGATCTTTTCTTTCCCCTGGGCTTTCTGTCCTCTTGTTAGTTCAACCTGATTCTTCACAAACTGCCTCTTCCAGATACGGGAGGCATTCTATCAGTTTCATTTTTCTGGACAAGTCTCCTCTATAACCTTCCTGTTTCCTCTGACCTAGACTGCTTGTCCTCCACGCCTGGTACACAGCTGTCATCCTGGCATCTCTCTTAACCATTGCTTGCCTCTTCCTGTGTTCTTCTCTTATTCCAGATCTTCTTTATTGGTGGAACTTATTTTCTGGTAAGAAATAAGTTTTTTGTGAGAGGCTATAAGGCACACAAAAAATGTTTTTGAGAAGTTAAATATTTTAAAATATGATTATTATGGGCTCCTGCTTGACTTGTCGTTGGGCTTGATATGTAATTCTAGGATGAAAATATTTTCCTTTAGAGTTTCCAAGGCATTTCGCCATCGCCTTCTGGCTTCCATTGCTTTTGTTGAGACGGCTGAAGTAATACGGTATTTTCTTGTTGTCATCTTTGTAGGTTCTCTTTGTCCTGGGATTCTGAAAATGTTTGATAATGTGCTCTGATACGATTTTGCTTTTTAATTCTCGACTGCTTGGTTGGCCCCTTCCATGCAGAAACTAGTGACTCCTAGCTCTGAGAAAGATTCTTGCATTATTTCTTTGATCGGTCTCCTTCCTCCATTTTCCGTTGGCTTTTTACAGATCTCCAAGTTTTTACTTTTAAAGTAAAGGGAATTGGGGCGCCTGGGTGGCTCAGTCGGTTAAACGTCCGACTTCGGCTCAGGTCACGATCTTGCGGTACGTGAGTTCGAGCCCCGCGTCGGGCTCTGGGCTGATGGCTCAGAGCCTGGAGCCTGCTTCCGATTCTGTGTCTCCCTCTCTCTCTGCCCCTCCCCTATTCATGCTCTGTCTCTCTCTGTCTCAAAAATAAATAAAACGTTAAAAAAAATTTAAAGTAAAGGGAATAAAGGAGATTTATTGGATATCTTCTTCAGTCTGGCTACTTAGCTATGTCAAGAAAAGGAAATAATAGGACAGGAGATGTATGTTCAATGAAAGTCAACGGCAACAGCAACAAAATAGGGCCAGGGAAACTCATGATAATTCTTCCAATTCTTTTCCTTTCTGGAGGAATAAAAGGATTGGGCTGAAATAAAGGTGAAGAGGAATGTTTAGTCTCTTTCTGTAACTTTCTGTTGGGGCACAGAGGAGTGAAGGTGCAAGGAAAGAAAACCATATCCTTCATCTGTATTTGGGGCTGAGTAGCCCGATGATATGTGTCCAGCAGAGAATTTGGGTGGTGCTGGGTTTGGTGAATTGTCAGGGAGTTAAAACCTTCTGGAATTGTCTGTGGTGAGCTTACTAAATCTTGGAGTTCAACAATTACCTTGACCTGGGGCTTAAAACGAAGAGATGTGTCGGCAGATTGGGTTGGACAAATGCAGATAAATGAGTGAGAAGAAAGCAGCACTGATCATTTATTCTTATATTTTCCTAATTCAGTGTTTAAGATGTTCTGTATCATTAGCATCCTCTCCAACGCACACCTGCACACGTGCTGATGGGCTCATGTAACCAATGTCAAAGTGAAACTGAACAAAACCCATCATCCATACTTAGTCTATACATACTATATATGTATACACACCTTTGACCCTTAATACGCTGGTTTCTGTTGTTATTTATTATTTCATTAATGTACCCTGTGTAAGCCATCGAGAGCAAAGTAATTACTTTGTGCCCCATAAAACGCTCTGCATCTTGCCTCACCAGGCACGCTCCCCTTATGTGCCCACAAGCATTTGTAGTAGATGATGATCCCATATACTTTCCCCTTATGCCCGAGAGAAAATCAGAAGGAGCTAGTCATGCTCAGTTTGCATGTCAACCAGATTTCCCAACGGTCGGCTACGAAGAGCAGAACCTGGGGTCCAAAGGTAAGTGAGAAAGTGCCTTCTAGCTGCATGAATATTTTTAGATAGACGATAGTACAGAAAGTGAGTTGATAGATTTCCCATGCCTTTTGTCATAGTATTTTCTTACAGTCCCTTCTGCATTTTCTCCTCACAGACTAGTCAGTTTGTGACTTCAGGAAACAATTTTGAGAGGCGGCGTAGGTAAAGAACTCCCTGTGGAAAGTTAAATATGGATAAAAAGTGACCCAGGCAGTTGGAGGAGAGGTGGGGGTGAGCCAGAAGGGCCAGGGGGGGTTGTCAGTGACAGCAGCAGATGCTGAATGCCTGCATTCCAGGGGCTTGTCGGGAAGCCAAGGGAGTCACTGTGTACAGAGCTCCGGCCCTGGAAAGAAGGGAAAAGAATGCAGGCCCCCCCCCCCAGCGCTCATGAATAGAGCCAGAAGAAAATCAGGCTCCCGGCTCCTCTGGTTCACAATTGGCTTTCTCTCAGAATTCCATTTCCAACTGGTTGGAGGACAATTTTAAATAGAAATGGGATTCCAAAAATAAATAAATAAGCAAACGAAGACTGTTTTGGGCAAGATGGTGTATCATAACTGAACACTGTTCTTTAATTCAGATAGTTTCATAACAAACAAAGCTCTGCTCTTTCACTGGAACCACATTAAAATTGTTTTCTTGCCCCCCCCCCCCGAAGAAAATAAGCATTTTCAAAAGTAGCTTCAAAAAGACAATTACCATTTTAATGTGACATGCTTGGTTTCAGAAAGTTTATAGCACTGTGTTCCAAATTTGAGTTCAAAGGAAATGGAGATAACGGACCTGGAATTTGCTGCTACTCGATGGCCAGCCCTTGTAAGCTGATCCATCACGGGCGCCCGGGCAGAGCTAGGGTTTGAGCACAGAGCCTTGCCCCCCGCTGCTGGGGTTCCTGGGGGTCCCATCGTCTTTTTCCCATTTGCTTTATTTGCCTCACGGTGGCCACATCTTTTCAAACGTAAAGGCGTATCGTTTCGCTGCTTTGAAAAAAGAGGGTACCGCTGGACGATTGTGAACAGGCAGTGTGCCATCACTGGACGAGGCAGTTTTCAAATGTTTTCTCGCATCCCATGTAATCCTCACACAAAGTTAGGAGGTTGGCAAAAGCAGAAACAGGCCCACGGGTACAGGGAATAAACGGATGGTTGCCAGAGGGGAGGGGCAGGGGGGATGGGCACAGTGGGTAAGGAGTGGGAGATACACGGTTCCGGTTATGGACTAAATAAGCCACTGGGATGAAAGGCGCAGCCCAGGGAACGTGGGGGATGATGTTATAACAGGGTCGTATGGTGACAGATGGCAGCTATGCTTGTGGGGAGCACAGCATGAGGTACAAGTATGTTGAATCACCACGTGCTACACCTGAAATCAATGTAACAATGTGGGTCAACTATACTTAAAAAACAAAAGCAAAAACAAACAGAAGGTCCCGCAAAACAAACTTAGATCGGTATTATCATTTCCCCCATATTATAGATGAGGACTCTTGCCCAAAGTCCCGACGCTTAGGAACTGTTGAAGCTGGGACCACAGGCAGGACTGGCCCACCGTACTTATCCATGACGCATCCCCGATTCCCTCCTCATGGCTCCTCCCAGAATAGCAGGGAACAGCAGCACTTGTGTCCCAGCTGTGGTGACAGAAAGAGGAAAGGAATTCCTTGTCCTTTTCATACCCAGTTGGACAGCGTTCTTTCCTTTCGGCATTTATGTAAATCTTGAGATCAGCCAGTGCTCCAACTGAAAACAAGGCTCTCGTTCTGTTTTTAAATTTCCTTACATCATTACTCCAACGTTACAAGGTGCATAATTTGGGTGGTTTTACAGTTCCACAACTTTGGTGGGATGGCTCAGAAATTTAATAATTACTATCAAGTTTCATAAAAACTGTTCAGGAAGCCACTAGAATGCCCAGGAGGCTTATAAAGGTTTGAATCTACTCCTTCACCAATGACTTCACCTGTTTGGAAAAGTTTTTCTGGTATGTGTATTTCCACTACATGCTATCTCTATTTCACACCCTTCCCAAAATACAGCTTTCTCAAAAGCCTTGTTCGTATGTACGCAGTAAGTTCAAAATGTCACCATTCTCTTTGGTTTTTTTTCTTAAGTTTATTTCTTTTGAGAGAGACAGAGACAGTGGGGGGTGGGGAGGAGGAGGGAGCAGAGAGGGAGAGAATCTCAAGCAGGTTTCACACTTCTGGCGTGGAGCCCGAGGGGGAACTCGAACCCACGAAACTGTGAGAGCTGAAAACCAAGAGTTGGATACTTAAGTGAGCCACCCAGGAGCCCCCAAATGTCATCATTCTTAAAGACTACGTGAATACCCATACGAGACTCTCCTTGGAATAACATAAAGGGAAAGGCTTAGATAGTGTGAAGGCAAATCAAGTCGCAATGAAAGAGCTATTCCAGTGCTTTCTCATAACCCGGATTTTCCTACATTCGCTCATGTAATATGTACAGGGCCTGACTACCGAGAGCCTTGTTTCAGATCCCCGCTTTGCCACCTGGCTCTTTGTGACTTTGAGCCACTGCACCTCCCTGGGCCCCAGTTCGCTCCACTGTAAAACATGAGTAATTGTAACAGTATTCACCATTATCGGCGTCAAGCTCCATGCGATGTGCTTTACACGTGTGCGCACACTTAAGCTCACGGCATCCCTGGAAGTTACGTAGATGGGAAAGATGAAACCTTCCAGGTTTATGGACAGCAAGTAAATCCCAGAGCGGCAAGGTAACCCCGACTGTATCTGAGCCCAGTATGAGCCCACTCGACCACTGGTCCACCCCAAGAAGGCTCAAGAGTTCTGTGATCTGCAGTTATGCCATGGGGAGGGCTGCTTGAATCTGATCACCGTGAGGCGTCTGTCAGAAACTTCTGATGATATCGGAAATGAAAGGAATCTGGCTTATATTTCTACTTACAAAAAGCAAATATCTGGGACGCCTGGGTGGCTCAGTCGGTTGAGCATCCAGCTTCGGCTCAGGTCATGATCTCATGGTTCGTGGGTTCGAGCCTCACGTCTGGCTTTGTGCTGACAGCTCGGAGCCTGGTTCAGGTTCTCTGTCTTCCTTTCTCTCTGTCCCTCCCTTCCCCTCACAAATAAATAAACATTTTTTTAAAGCGTATATTTGGACACAATGAGAAGTGTTTAGGAATTGGGACTCAGTCATTGGTAAGAAGTTCTTTCTTGCAGCATTCTTCAGCCATCCACAGTAAGTGGCACTTAACAGATTTATATCTGACTCATCTGGGTGATGATTGATCAGCAACTATGGACAGCAATATACACACTTGCTGGGTCTGATTTGTTTTTGCATGATATAAATAGGAGCTGAGAGGATTATTGTGATATTGTAATTTATAATAATATACTATTTGATCTTCATCCAGTTGCTGACATAGAACTTTAAGAAGAATTTTTTAAAAATGTTTATTTATTTATTAAATTTTTTTTTAATGTTTATTTATTTTTGAGAGATAGAGAGAGACAGCGTGAGCAGGGGAGGCAGAGAGAGAGGGAGACACAGAATCTGAAGCAGGTTCCAGGCTCTGAGCTGTCAGCACAAAGCCCGATGCAGGGCTCGAACTCACTAACCGCAAGCTTATGACCTAAGCTGAAGCTGGACGCTTAACCAACTAAGCCACTCAGGCGACCTGAGATGTTTGTTTATTTTTGAGAGAGAGAGAAAGACAGGGTGTGAGCAGAGGAGGGGCAGAGGGAGAGGGAGACACAGAATCTGAAGGAGGCTCCAAGCTGTCAGCACAGAGCCCTCACGGGGCTTGAACTCATGAACCGCGAGATCATAACTCGAGCCAAAGTTGGCCGCTTAACCCCCTGAGCCACCCAGGCACCCTTCTGGCACAGAACTTTTAAAACCCTTGGGATTTCCTAAGTGATAAGGATGAGCAAGGTGTCTTGATGTTCCTTTCAACTGCACCTAAATTTCTGTGAATGAGGTGGCCTTTTGGAAAGCACCTAAGGATGGAGTTTGGTTGCCAGGGAAACCAACCTTGAGAAGGGGGGTTGGAACTTTCAGTCCTACACCCCTCCCCCTACCTCTGGGGAAAGGAGAGGGAGGGAAGCTTGAGTTGATCGCCAATGGGCAATGATTTAATCAATTGTGCCTCGGTAACGTAGCCTTCTTAAAGACCTAAAAGCTAAAAAAAGGATGGGCCTCAGAGGGCTTCAGGGCTGGTCAGCACATGGAGATTTGGGGGCGGTGGTGCCCCTTCCTGCGTACCTTGCCCTAGTCATCTCTCCCATCGGGCTCTTCTTGAGTTGCCGCCTTTTATAGCGAGCTGGTTACCTGGTGAGCAACATGTTTCCGAGTTCTGTGAGTTGCCGTAGCCAGACTGGTCAAGCCGAACGAGAAGATGGTGCGGCCCTCCATTCCATAGCCGGTCGGTCCGAAGCACAAGTGGTAAACTGGACTCGGTTTGGCATCTGAGGTTGACGCGGGGGAGGGGACAGTTCAGCGGGACTGAACCTCAACCTGTGGGGTGGGGTGCCGTCTCCAGGTGGATAGTGTCCGGATTGAGCTGATTGCTTGGTGGTGTGGTAAAAAGGGCCCACAAGTCAGAACGGGTGTCAGAATCGCAGTTAGGAGATCGCTTCCACCTTTGGGGGGGGGGAGTACGGCATTCTCCCCGACTTGCACATCATGCTTCCCTTTCCACCCTCACTGTGTCTGACAGGTGCCTCTTGACCATCACTGCTCTCCTCAGGTTTCTTGCTCACTCCGCCCCGGAGCAGGGACCCGGGGGTGTGCAGATGGCAAGGGCAACCCAACCTTATCCTCAGTGCCTGCGCGGCTCCCCACGGGCCCATCCAGGTAATGTGCCAAATCCCGAGGCCAGTTCAGGGCAAGAGACGGGCCCTTGGAAGGTCTGGTTTCACTTTCACCAGGGAAATACTGGATCGGGTGGAGTTGGCAGAAAGGCAGGCCCCTTCCCATTTCTTGGTCTCGCGTTTGGAGCCACCGTGCAAGCCATGTTCTGCTTGGCTGTACGCGGTCACTCGGATCGGCTTCTTGTTGTTACCACGGGGCGTGGAGCGCTTAGTTTTCAGGGGAACGGGTGTCTCAAGTTTCTGGCTACTCGATGAAATGATACAGAAATACCACCCCCCCCCCCCCCCCCACGCTTTGTGGCGACCTGGGCGCTGAGTATGTTGGTCCCCGAACCGACCGCGAGGCCATCAGCTTGGAGCTTTAAGGCCTCAGGATCGTCCCCATTACTTCCTGTCCCCAAAAGTCCTTAGTATGTGTTTCCACTGTCAACAGTCTCTGGAGGGCCGCCCTGTCGGTTTGGGCTCACGTTAGGAGGGCTGTCTCCTGAGGCTTACACCCAGGCTCACAGCCGGTTCCTTTGGCAGTGTTCTTACAGCAACAGACGAAGACGGCTGGTGACATTAGCCACTTCGCTCTGCCGTCTCGTTTGCCCAGGGCGCTCGCTTCCCCGAAAAGCACTTAGGTTGCAACCGTTAACCCATGGCCGCCACCAACACAGCTCTAGCAAAGGCTGTTCCCGGGACGATCACATGCTGTGTCTCCTTTTTACCCTGTTCTATTTCGGGAGCGAAGTGCACTTTGGACGGCGCTCCGTGGAGCCCGCGCCCCTTCGGGTCGGAGCGGTGGCTTGTACAAGAGTCTGCCGCTTGGCCTGGGTCATTGGGAGAAGAAATAAATTCTGCTCATCCGCCCAGATGACATCACCGCTCGCGTTTAAATTGTAAATGATTCCAAGCAGGACATTTTTTTCTGCATCGGGGAATCTATTTGTTAAGAACTTTAATAAGGTATTCGGTAACACGTGCATTGATTTAAAAAATCGAAACAGTATAGAAAGGCAAAACGGATAAAGAACAGTCTCCCTCTCACTCTTCCTCAGCCTGTCCCACTGCTCCTAGATAATTCTTGAGAACGTTTCTGTTTTCACTCCTGTTGGTTACTTACAGAGGTCTACATGTCTATGCTTTGGCCAATTAATTTTTTTATCAATTCTTTTTAAAAAAAAAAGTTTATTTATTTTTAAAGTTTATTTTTGAGACAGAGAGAGAGAGAGCACAAATGGGGGAGGGGCAGAGAGAGAGAGAGAGAGAGAGAGAGAGAATCCCACTGCTTAACTGACTGAACCACCCAGGTGCCCCAATGTTTATTTATTTTTGAGAGAGAGACAGAGAGAGAAACTGTGAATGGGAGAGGGGCAGACAGAGAGGGGGACAGAGGCTCCTAAGAGGTCTCTGTGCTGACAGCAGAGAGCCCAATGCAGGGCTCAAACTCACAAACTATGAGATGGTGCATGACCTGGGATGAAGTCGGGCACTTAACCAACTGAGTCATCCAGGGGCGCCTATCAATTCTTCTTTTATTTATTTATTTATTTATTTATTTAAAAAAATTTTTTTAATTTCATTTTTTAAAATTGACATCCAAATTAGCATACAGTGCAACAATGATTTTAGGAGTAGATTCCTTAGTGCCCCTTACCCCCTTAGCCCATCCCCCCTCCCACAACCCCTCCCGCAACCCTCTGTCAGTTCTCCATATTTAAGAGTCTCTTCTGTGTTGTCCCCCTCCCTGTTTTTATATTATTTTTCTTTCCCTTCCCTTATGTTCATCTGTTTTTTCTCTTAAAGTCCTCATAGGAGTGAAGTCATATGATTTTTGTCTTTCTCTGACTAATTTCACTTAGCATAATACCCTCCAGTTCCATCCATGTAGTTGCAAATGGCAAGATGTCATTCTTTTTGATTGCCGAGTAATACTCCATTGTATATATATACCCCATCTTCTTTATCCATTCATCCATTAATGGACATTGGGGCTGTTTCCATACTTTGGCTACTGTTGATGGTGCTGCTATAAACATGGGGTGCCTGTGTCCCTTCGAAACAGCACACCTGTATGCCATGGATAAATACCTAGTAGTGCAATTGCTGGGTCGTAGGGTAGTTCTATTTTCAGTTATTTAAGGAACCTCCATACTGTTTTCCAGAGTGGCTGCACCAGCTCGCATTCCCACAATTCTTCTTTTAAACACAATTTTATTGATGTATAATGTACATACAAATTCACTTATTTTGAATGTACAACGAAATGAATTTTAGTAAATTTACAGGATTGCATGAATCATGACAGTCTAATTTTAGAACATTTCTATCGCACCCAAAAGATCCATCCTAGACATTTGCAGTCACTTCACGTTATCAGTTCCAGCCCCAGGCAATTCCTATTTTATTTTTCTGTCTCTGTAGATGTCCTTCTTCTGGACATTTCATAGAAATGGAAGTGACCAATCAATTTAAGACTATATTTAATAATTTTCTCATACAAAAGATTTACCTTACTTATAGAACTGCCTTCCCCCACTCCCATGTCTGCTAATTTTTGACAATAACATACTATTTTTAAAAGTCTTATGTTGGTTATTTTTGTCATTTTAAGCAATATACTCCTTTAAAAATTTTTTTTGGTCCACTTTTGTCAATGTCATTTGATGCCCTTGTCCCCATATAAAGCGCGTCATGATCTTCTCTCATTTCCCTCACCCTTGTTCACAGGCAACTTCTGACAGTTAAGACTTAATTTCACTACTGTTAAGGCTGATGATATTTCAGCTTGTATCTTTTTAACTGTAAAGTTTTGATGTTTATAGGTTGCTTCCAAAAGTAGAAAGCTAAGGGCAAACGTTAGGAATTTGTAAATATTGCTCAGTGCGAATCTGGGTAGACTGCCCGCGTGAGGTTTCCTTCCCATTGGGTCCGGGGCAGAGCAGTGGTGATGCTCCGGGAGAGCGTGCCCATGAGAGTCACATAAATTCTCTTTCTGTTCCTGCATTAAATGCTCAAAAGCTTACCATAGTATGATTGTTACATTGGGCCATTCCTGTATACCTTTTCATTTGTTTTCCCCTAGAGTTTGAAGTTATTTTTATCCTTCTTGGAAAAAGCATAATATACCTTTGCTATAACCTAGAATTTATCTGCCTCTCTATCATGCTAACCAAATGAAATCCTCCTTTTCTTCATCGCAGTGAGGTCAGGATGAACATTCCGACTGCTCGCACACTTTTGTGATATTTTAGCACGTTGCTGAGAAACCCAAGCTGGCGTGCTTAATGTTAGGAAGTGTGGTTTTGCACTTAAATTTTACACAGGAGTGTATTTTGATGGCTGCTGCACTGGCAGGAAAATATTTTACCCACATTAAGGAGATTACGATAGAATATAGATCAGTAGACTATGGATTTCTTTTTCTAAACACGTTTATTTTATTTTTTCAATCTTTTCTTGCTTAACCCTCCCTTCCCTGTTTTATCAAGATAAAATCAACAGACGGCACTAAGTTTGAGGTGTAGAGCAAAATGACTTGACTTGAACGTGTTGTAAAATGATCACTACGGGGGCGCCTGGGTGGCTCCGTCGGTTAAGCGTCCGACTTCGGCTCAGGTTATGATCTCACAGTTCGTGAGTTCGAGCCCTGCGTCGGGCTCTGTGCTGACAGCCTGGAGCCTGCTTCACATTCTGTGTCTCCCTCTCTCTCTGCCCCTTCCCTGCTCATGCTGTGTCTCTCTCTGTCTCAAAAATAAATAAACATTAAAAAAATAAAATAAAATGATCACTACGATAAATTTAGTTAACACCCTTCATTTTGTACAGATACAAAAAAACCCTATTTTTTTCTCTTTTGTGGTGAGAACTCTTAGGATCTGTTCTCTTAAGAACTCATGCTAGGGGTGCCTGGCTGGCTCAGTCAGTGGAAAAGACAACCCTTGATCTCGGGCTTGTGAGTTCCATCCCATCTCGGGGGTAGAGTTTTATTCAAATGTTTTTTAAGTTAAAAGGAGTGCCTGGCTGGCTCAGTTGGTAAAGCTCACAGCTCTTGATCTTGGAGTTGTGAGTTCAAGCCCCATGTGGGGCCTAAAGCTTATTTAAAAAAAATTATGAATAAATCGTACATCAGTGTTAACCATCTTAGAACTGGAAGTTTTAAATTTTTGACCACCTTCATCTAAGTTCTGCACCCTACTCCACCACTCCCTGCCTGTGGTAAACACAAGTCTGGTCTCCTCTTATCTGCGTTTGTTTTTTGTCTTTCTTTCTTTTTTAGATTCCACACATTAGTGAGGTCATACAATATTTGTCTTTCTCTGACTTATTGCACTCAGCATAATGCCCTAAGGTCCATCCATGTTGTTTCAAATGGCAGAATTTCCTTCTTTGATATGGCTGAGTAATATTCCAGCGTGTGTGTGTGTGTGTGTGTGTGTGTGTGTATTTAGGTTGTTTCCATGACTTGGCTGTTATAAATAATAATGCAGTGATCTTGGAGGTGCAGCTGTCTCTTTGGGATAATGATTTCCTTTCTTTTGGATGTATACCCAGAAGTGGAATTTCTGGATCATATGGTAATTCTATTTTTCAATTTTCGAGGAACCTCCATCACCTCCATGGTGAGAGAAGAACTGTGAATGGGAGAGGGGCAGAGAGAGATTTACATTCTCCCCAATTTACATTCTCCCCAACAGTGCATCCATGGCGTTCCCTTTCTTCAACATCCTCCCCAATTTGTTTTCTTTTGTCCTTTTGGTAGTAACTGTTCTAACAGGTGTGAAGTGATATCTCACTGTAGCTTTGATTTGCATTCCCCTAATGATCAGTGATGCGGAGCCCCTTTCCATGTGCTTGTTGGCTGTTCATATAATTTTGGAAAAATGTCTATTCGGGGCCTTGGCCCATGTTTTCAAATGGATACCTCAACTTAGTGTGCTTTATTGTCGGGAGTTTTTATCACCCTTTTTTGTACTTAATAGTTTTAGTCATTAATTTCAAGGGACAGTGCAGTGACCAAACAAAGTAAATATTTTTTAGAAGGAGGAATTTGCAAGGGTGCCTGGGTGGTTCTGTCAGTTAAGCGCCCCACTTCAGCTCAGGTCATGATCTCACAGTTTCTGAGTTCGAGGCCCGAGTCGGGCTCTGTGCTGACCGCTCGGAGCCTGGAGCCTGCTTGGGATTCTGTGTCTCCCTCTCTGCCCCTCTCCTCCCCTCATTCTCTCTCTCTCTCAAAAATAAATAAACATTAAAAAAAAATTAAGAAAAAAAGAAGGAGGAATTTGCATGAAGGACCCAAGCTTTGGGAAAGTGACTGTCTCAGGAGCTCCTTACCAAGATAATATGTTTTCATTTTGATGTGATAAAATTATCAATTTTTTCTTTTGGTTTCATTGCATGTGTGTATGCCTTTGGTTTTTGCATTGTTTAAACTCTCATTCTCTGCTATTGAAGAAATAAAGATATTTTCCTATGCACTTTTAGTATTTTAAAAGTCTCTTTTCACAAATTTTGCATAGTATAGAAATTAAATTAGATGTGGAGTAAATTTCACTGACATTTTATTTTTTCCATACTGGTAACCAGTTGTCCTGATATTGTGTGTAGAATAATCGATCCATTGTTTCCACATTGAATTGAAATTTTAACTCTGCTACGTATAGGGCCTTCATGAATGCATGGAGAGATTTCCCGATTTTCTTTTATTTCATTGTTCTGTTCATTATCCTCGTACAGGTAGTACACCATAATTTAATGGTTCTACTTATAAGTCCTGATAGATTGCAAACTGAATGAATCCATTCTCCATTCCTCCTTCCAAATTGCTTTGGCTAATGTTGGCTCTGTGTTCTTTATCCTTCTGTCTCAATTCCGGGAATAGGCAAGTTTAGTGAACAAACATGTTGTAAATTTCATTGGCATCACAAGTAAATTTTATTTTGGGGAAGAAATATTTTATTATTTTTAATTTTAGTTTTTTATAATTTTTTAATGTTTATTTTTGAGAGAGAGGGAGGGAGGGAGAGGGAGAGGGAAAACGAGTGGTGGAGAGGCAGAGAGGGAGACACAGAATCGGAAGCAGGCTCCAGGCTCTGAGCTGTCAGCACAGAGCCTGATGTGGGGCTCAAACTCATGAACCGTGAAATCATGACCTGAGCCGAAGTCGGACACTCAACCGACTGAGCCACCCAGGTGCCCCTATTATTTTTAATTTTTAAATAAGGAGCCTATACACCAATGATATTTTTCAGGTCCTACAATAGAGTTTTATACATTTCTCTATATACATCTTGTATTTCTTTTCTATTTCATCACAAGCGATGCTTTCTTTCTTTGTGAATGGGCTTTTAAAATGTTACATTTTGCAGCTGATTGTACAGTAAGGTAGCTTTTTATCACTACGTACTCTAAGCAACTTTGCTGAATTCTTACAAGTTTTAGTTGTTTGTAGTTGTTCTTGTAATTATAGAGTTATATTTGTAATATCTATAAAAATAACATTATTAAAATATGCCTTGTATCTTATGTCCATTATCTAATTGAACAAGTTAGGATATCTGTTACAGTGGTGAATTCAAATGGTGATCATGGCCATTCTTACATTTTTCTTGACTTTAAAGGAACTGCTTTTCGTGTTTTTCCATAGTGTATGATGTCTGCTTTAAATCATTTTATAGTTACATACCTGTTTGGAGTTTATAAACTTTTCAAACTACAGAAGCACAAGTGTCTTTCCCAATCTTCCACATAATGAATATAATGGAAGTTCTATAGCAATGGTTAGTTTTAATATTTCATCAAATACTAACCCAGCTTCTGCTTTCTGTCTTTAGGATTGTCTTTTCTCCCCAACTTATATTATAGTCAGCATTAGAATACCATTAAGGAAAATTTTTTCTGGGGTGTAGAGGGGATTGTGGTCTTGAATATCTGTTGACCATTCACATATATTCTTTGGAAAAATGTCTATTCAGATCCTTTGTCCATTTTCTAAAAAATCATTATTACTTCTTCTCCCTTTTTAAAAATGTTTATTTATTTTTTGACAGAGAGGGAGAGAGAGCAAGCTGGGGAGGAGCAGAGAGGGAAGGAGAGAGAAATCCCAAGCAGGGTCCACATTATCAGCTCAGAGCCCGATGCGGGGCTCAAACTCACGAACCGTGAGATCATGAACTGGGCCAAACCAAGAGTTGGACACTTAACCGACAGAGCCACCCAGGCACCCCAGTTCTTCTTCCTTTTTGTAGGACTTTTTTAAAAATTTAAATTGTAGCGAACATACAGTGTAATATTGGTTTCAGGAGTAGGATTCAGTGAGTCATCACTTACATATGATACTCAGAGCTCATCACAACAAGTGTCCATTTTAATACCCATCTCCCACCCACTTCCCCCCATCAGCCCTCAGTTTGTTCTCTCTCATTAAGAGTCTCTTGTGGTTTGTTTCCCTCTCTTCTCTTTCCCCTCTTCCCGTGTGCTTATCTATTTTGTTTCTTAAATTCCACATATGAGTGAAATCATATGGTATTTGTCTTTCTCTGATTGACTTATTTCACTTAGCATGATACTTTCTAGCTCCATCCACCTTGTTGCAAATGGAAAGATTTCATTCTTTTTGATGGCCATCATGTATATATATATATATATATATATATATATATATATATATATACCACATCTTCTTTATCCATTCATTAGTTGATGGGCGTTTGGGCTCTCTCCATAGTGGTTATTGTTGATAATGCTGCTATAAACATAGGGGTGCATGTACCCCTTCAAATATTTTTGTCTTCTTTGTCTTTTTGTCTTCTTTGGGTAAATACCTAATAGTGCAATTGCTGGATCATAGGGTAAAGTTCTATTTTTAGTTTCTTGAGGAAACTCCATACTGTTCTCCAGAGTGACTTCATCAGTTTGCATTCCTACCAACAGTGCAGGAGGGTTCCCCCTTCTCCACAGCCTCTGCAATGCCTGTTGTTTCTTGTGTTGTTAATTTTAGCTATTCTGACAGGTGTGAGGTAGTATCTCATTGTGGTTTTGATTTGTTTTTCCCTGATGGTGAGTGATGTTGAGCATCTTCTCATGTGTCTGTTAGCCATCTGGATGTCTTCTTTGGAAAGTGTCTATTCATGTCTTCTGCCCATTTCTTGACTGGGTTGTTTGGTTTTTCTGTGGCGGGGTGGGGGAGTTTGAGAGCTCTTTATAGATTTTCATTACTAACCCTTTATCAGATATGTCATTTGAGAATATCTTCTCCCATTCCATAGGATGTCTTTTAGTTTTGTCGATGGCTTCTTTCACTGGAAAGCAAAAGCTTTTTGTCTTGATGGAGTCCCAATTCAGTTTGCTTATGTTTCCCTTGCCTTCAGTGACGTGTCTAATAAGCAGTTGCTCTGGCCAAGATCAAAGATGTTGCTGCCTGTGTTCTCCCTTAGGATTTTTATGGTTTCCTGTCTCACATTTAGGTCTTTGATCCACGTGTAAGAAAGTGGTCCAGTTTCATTCTTCTGCATGTCCCCGTCCAACACCATTTGTTGAAGAGACCGTCTTTTTTTACATCGAATATTCTTTCCTGCTTTGTTGAAGATGAGTTGACAAAGATTCAGGTCCTAGTTTTGAGTCCATTTCTGGGTTTTCTATTCTTTCCCATTGATCTATATGTCTGTTTTTGTGCCAGTACCATACTGTCTTGATGACGACAGCTTTGTAATATAACTTAAAATCTGGAACCGTGATGCCTCCAGCTTTGTTTTTCTTTTTCAGAATTGCACTGACTATTTAGGGCCTTTTCTGGTTCCATACAAATTTTAGGATTATTTTTTGTTCTATTTCTGCAAAGAATGCTGGGGGCGTTTTGACAGGGGTTGCATTAAATATGTAGACTGCTTTGGGAGTGTAGGCATTTTGACAATGTTTGTTCTTGCAATCCATGAGCATGGGATGCCTTTCCATTTCTTTGTTGCTTCTTCATTCCTTTTATAAGTCTTCTATAGTTTTCAGAGTATAGATCTTTTACTTCTTTAGTTAGGTTTATTCCTAGGTATGTTATTGTTTTTGGTGCAGTTTTAAATAGGATTACTTGATTTCTTTTTCTGCTGCCTCTTATTGGTGTATAGAAATGCAACAGATTTCTGCATGTTGATTATTGTATATCCTGTACTTTGCTGCATTCATGTATTAGTGATGAATTTTTTGTGGAGTCTTTTCAATAGAATTCAATAGAATTCCTATTCTATTCCATAGAACATTATGTCCATCTGCAAATAACGAAAGTTTGACTTTTTCCTTGCCAATTTGTATACCCTTTATTTCTTTTTGTTCTCTGATTGCTGAGGCTAAGACTTCTAGTACTATGTTAAATAGTAATGGTGAGAGTGGGCGTCCTTGTCTTGTTCCCGACTGTAGGGGAAAGGCTCTCAGTTTTTCCACACTGAGAATGATATTAGCTGTGGATCTTTGCCCACTTTTTAATTGGGTTATTTATTTTTTTTGCTATTGTGTAGGAGTTCTTTATATTGTATGAGTTCCTAATACATTTTGGATATTAACCCCTTGTCAGATACATGATTTGCAAATATTTTTTTGCATTCTCTAGGTTGCCTTTTCATTTGTTAATCACTTTCTTTGTTGTGCAGAAGCTTTTTAGTTTGACACAGTTCCACATACTTATTTTTGCTTTTATTGCCTTTGATTTTGGTATCAAATCCAAATGCCAAGACCAATGTCAAGGATCTATCCCCTACTTTCTTTTAGGAGTTTTATGGTTTGGGACATTTAAGTCTGAATTTAAGTTATATGATAGGGATCTAGTTTCATTCTTTTACATGTGAATATCCAAATTATAGCCCTATGTATTAAAGAGACTGTCTTTTTCCATTGAATATTCTTGGCTTCCTTGTCAAGGGATCTTGACAACTGTATATCTATGAGTTTATTTCTTTTTTTTTTCAATATAGTTTATTGTCAAATTGGTTTCCATACAACACCTAGTGCTCATTCCAACAAGTGTCCTCCTCCTTGCCCATCACTCACTTTCCCCTCTCCCTCACTCCCCGTCTACCCTTAGTTTGTTTTCAGTCCTTAAGAGTCTCTTATGGTTGGCCTCCCTCCCTCTCTGTAACTTTCCCCCCTCCCCCTCCCCCTCCCCCGTGGTCTTCTGTTAAGTTTCTCAAGATCCACATATGAGTGAAAACATATGGTATCTGTCTTTCTCTGCCTGGCTTATTTCACTTAGCATAATACCCTACAGTTCCATCTACATTGCTGCAAATGGCAGGATTTCATTCTTTCTCATTGCCAAGTAGTATTCCATTGTATATATAAACCACATTTTCTTTATCCATTTATCAGTTGATGGACATTTAGGCTCTTTCCATAATTTGACTATTGTTGAAAGTGCTGCTATAAACATTGGGGTACAAGTGCCCCTACGTATCAGCACTCTGGTATCCTTTGGGTAAATTCCTAGTAGTGCTATTGCTGGGTCATAGGGTAGATCTACTTTTAATATTTTGAGGAACCTCCACACTGTTTTCCAGAGCGGCTGCACCAGTTTGCATTCCCACCAACAGTGTAAGAGGGTTCCCTTTTCTCCACATCCTCACCAGCATCTGTTGTTTTCCTGATTTGTTCATTTTAGCCATCTATGAGTTTATCTCTGGGTTGATTCTGTTCTAATGGTCCATGTGTCTGTTTTTATGCAATTGCTATACTGTTTTGATTACAATAGCTTTATAATATAGCTTGAAATCAGGAAGTGTGATGCCTCCTGCTTTGTTCTTCTTTCTCAGGATTGCTTTGGCTATTTGGGGTCTTTTGTAATTCCATATAAACTTCAGGATTTTTTTCTACTTATGTAAAAAATGCCCTCAGAATCTTGATAGGGATTACATTGAATCTATGAATAGCTTTGAGTAGCATAGACATTTTAACAACTCAATTTTTCTAATCCATGAACATGGATCTCTTTCCATTTATTCAGCGCCTTTAATGTCTTTCATCAGTATCTTGTACTTTTAGGTATAAAGCTCTTTCACTTCTTTTGTTACATTTATTCCCAAGCATTTTATTGTTTTTGATGTTATTTTAAATAAGTTTATTTTTTTCCGATAATTTGTTAATGTAAAGAAATGCTACTGATTTTTGTATAGTAATTTTGTATCCTGCAAGTTTAGTGAATTTGTTGATTAGATTGTGGGCTCTTCAGGATTTTCTATTTGTGAAATCATGTCATCTGGAAATAGAGATATTTTTACTTCTTCCTTTTCAATTCTCATGACTTTTATTTCTTTTTCTTACCTGTTGCTCTGACAAGGATGTTCAGTAATATGTTGAATGGGGGTGGTGAGAATGGGCACCTTTGTCTCTGTTTTGATCTTAAAGGAAAAACTTCCAACCTTTATGTTGTTAGCTACGGGCTGTCTACGGCCTTTATTATGTTGAGGTATATTCCTTCATAACTAATTTGTTAAGAGTTTTTATCATGAATGGATGCTAAATTTTATGAAATGCTTTTCCTGCAGATATCAAAATGATCATATATTTTTTCTTTTATTGTATTAATATACCACATTGATTGATCTGCCTATGTCGAATCATCCTTGCATCTCAGATATAAATCCCATTTGATCATGGTTAATAATTTGTTTAAGGGGCTACTGAATTTGGTCTGCTAGTATTTTATTGAGAAATTTTGCATCTATATTCATTAGGGATACTGGTCTGTAATTTTCATTTCTGGTAGCGTTCTTTTCTGGCTTTGGTATCAGGGTAATGCCGGCCTCCTAAAATGAGTTTGGCAGTGTTCCTTCCTCTTTGATTTTTTGGAAGAGTTTGAGAAGGCTTGATATAAGTTCTACTTTGCATGTTTGGTAAAATCCACCAGTAATGCCATCTGGTCTCCTACGATTTCCTTTATTGGGAGATTTTTGGTTACTAATTCAATCTCCTTACTAGTAGTTGGTCTGTTAATTTCTATTTCTTCCTGACTCAGTCTGGTAGGTCATATGTTTCTAAGAATTTTTTCATTTCTTCTAGGTTGTCCAGTTTGTTGGTATCTAGTTGTCCACAGTAACTTCTTATAATTCTTTGTATTTCTGTGGTATCAGTTGTAATAACTCCTCTTTCACTTAGAATTTTGTTGATTTGGGTCCTCTCTTTTTTTTTTTTTTTTTTACTTGCTTGGTTTAGCTAAAAGTTTGTCATTTTGTTTATTTTTCAAAGAACCAACTCTTAGTTTTGTTAATCTCTTCTATTATTTTCCTACTATTTCATTTATTTCCACTCTAGTCTTTATTATCTCCTTCCTTCTTCTAAATTCATGCTCAATTTGTTCTTCTTTTTTCAGTTCCTTGAAGTGTGGGGTTAGGTTGTTCATTTGAGATCTTTTTTGGTTTTTAATGTGGGCATTTATTGCTATGAACTTCTCTCTTAGGACAGCCTTGCTGCATCCTGTAGATTTTGGTATGGTTTGTTTTTATTTTCAGTTTTATTTGTGTCAAGATACTTTTTTGTTTCTTCTTTAATTACTTCTTTGATCCATTGGTTGTTTAGGAGAGCACTGTTTAATTTCCATGTACTCCTGTGTTTTCCAATTTTTCTCCTGCTATTTATTGATTTTGTTTCATATCATTGTGCTCAGAGAAAACACTTGGTATTATTTCAACCTTCTTGAATTTGCTAAGACTAGTTTTGTGGCCTAACATAGGATCTGTCCTAGAAAATGTTGCCTGTGTGCTTTAGAAGAATGTGTATTCTGCTGTTGTTGGGTAGAAAGTTCTGTATATGTCTGTGTCCGTTTGGTCTGTAGTGCTTTTCAAGTCTGCTGTTCCCATATTGATTCTCTGTCTGGATGATCTATCTATTTTTGAGAGTCGGGAATTAAAGTTATTCCTATTATTGTTGTTGTTGTATTTGTTTGTTTCTATTATTGTATTTGTTTGTTTCTCCTTTATATATAAAATATGTTATACAATATATATTTATAGACATTTATACACCCAATATAAAAGCACCTAAATACATAAAGCAAATGTTAACAGACCTAAAGAGACAAATAGCAGTATACCTCTTTATAAAAAGCAAAGTATATTATATAATTTTATGTGTCAATCTTATGTATGATATGCAGCATACATATTCAGTAAGCATATCAACATCATTTATATTTAGTTTTTTGATAGTTATCTCTCATTAATATAATCATTAAAATATACACATGCATATATATTATACACACATATACGTTACCATGGTAATGTGTACACAAATATCACATATGAATATATATTTTTAATAATTATATGAATTTATACATTTTTTATATTTATCTTTTAGACATACAAGCCTAACCCTATTCTTTTGTATGGGCAATCACAATTTCCTTTTTTTAACCACTATTTCTTTCATAATTCTAGTTACGACTCCAGAATGACAAAAACTTATTAAATATTAATTCTCTATTTAGTTGCCTATTTTCTCACTTTCAATAAGCGTGTACCATTTTTGTAATTCTACTTTTTTCTTAAGTTTATTCTGATTATGTTGAAATGCAATCTTGTGTCTCTTGGATTCTGAAACATTTGTGTTTGTACTTTGTACATCTTTGCCTTTAAATTTTTATTTATTTATAAATATTTATTTTGCTAGTAATTTATTTCGATTGTATTTTAAAAAACAACAGGAGGAAGGAAAAGGAACTGGTCCTTCACCACAGATGGTTTGAGAAGCCCCAGCATGGGGCACTTGGACTGGAGTCCATCCTAGCTCTTTGATGCTGAAGGAATACTCTGTAATGAAGTATCCACAGTAGGTTTACGTCTTTCCGGGTTTTGTACAGTTTCTTTTATGCAGACTTCCTTTATTAGTACTTTGAAGGGACAATGTTGGCCTTCCACATGCTCTGGAGGGGTTATGGGGTATGAAAGAGAGGAGACTAGCACAGGTCTATGAAGACCTTCAATCATTTCCTCTGGTTCTCTGCTTTCTTTTTCATTTCTGCTCACTATATCTGCCATTTCTGAGGCCCAAGACTCCAGAGGGGAGGCTGGCTCCCTCCGACACTGTCTCCAACAGTTCTGGGCTCCAGCTTCCTTTGTTTCCTGTTCATCTGCTTTCTGTCTTCCAGAAATTTGTTGAAGTTTCTGGTCTACCGATACCCCTCTTCCTTGCTTTCTGTGTTGCGTGAATACGTTCTTCTTCGTGCGTCTATGCTGTCGTTTTATGGCTTTCAGGAGGAATGGGAGGTGGATATATGTTCACTATGATCTTGAACTCGATTATCCTCAGGTTTGAATCTTTGACGCATGTGTAAATTCTTTTAACAAATACCATATAAAATACCACGGTGTGACTTCTCTCAAGTTGAGATACTATCCAGATAATTGAAGAAGAAATTTACCAGTTCTATGTAATAAATATATAAATATTTTAGATTAAAAGTTTTCCTTGATGTAAATTACTTGGATTAACTCATCATTGTTCTCGTCTACGTTTGAAAGAACCACGACTGATATTTGTAATGTTGTCTTTGTACATATATCATTCTTTCAACAAATATGTGTTGAGTGCTCTATGGACAAGCGCTGTCCTAGATGCTGAGGATGAGGGAGTTAAGAAAACTAAAAGCTCCTTGTTTTCACAGAGCTTTCATTTAATAAGGAGAGACTGCAAATAAGCGAGTGACTAACATAAGATTTTTCAGATAGGGAAAAGTAGAATGAAGAAAATAAAACAGGATGATATTAAGTGACTGGTGGAAGAGGTTGGTACCATTATATAAAGCCCTGGGGAATAAGTTTATCAATTCAGAGAAATATTATTGGCCATTTACAATTATTTCCATCTTACAGTGGATCCTGTAAACTCAAAGCTCAGAAACAGACTCTGTGATCTTTTTAGAGTATTCCTTGTTGTCTTCAAAAAGGTATTTGCCTAGTTCATATCACGTTAAGTACATAATTGTATTTCTTCTTTCTAATTAACATGATCACATAAGCAGTGTTTAATGTTATTCTGAAGTCTTTATTGTCATTCATTTATGTTACTGTGTGTATAGTACATATTAACTTATAATGTAATTGCTGTATAATTACTGTAATTTTAAATATATTTAGCTAGTCTTCTAATAAGATATTTTTGTAGTTTCAAGGGTGTTACTTACTTCTATAATGAGCATTGTTGTGTACTAATTGACTTATTTTTAATGTTTTTTTGAGTTCATTTATTTATTTTGAGAGGAGAGAGATCAGAAGAGGGACAGAGACGGAGGGAGAGAGAAGATCCCAAACACGCTCCAGGCTGTGAGCATGGAGCCTGACGATGTGGGGCTTGATCTCACAACCGAGAAATCATGACCTCAGCCAAAATCGTGAGCCAGACACTTAACTGACAGCCACCCAGATGCCTCTATTGACTTGTATACTTTTAAAATTAATTAATTAATTACATTACATTACATTAATTTATTTTTGATAGAGAGAGATAGAGCACAAGTGGGGGAGGGGCAGAGAGAGAGAGACACAGAGTCTAAAGCAGGCTCCAGGCTCTGAGCTGTCAGCACACAGCCTGATGCGGGGCTTGAACTCACAAACCGCAAGATCATGACCTGAGCCGAAGTCGGACGCTTAACTGACTGAGCCACCCAGGTTCCCCAACTTATATAGTTTTTAGAGTTTATTTATTTATTTTGAGAGAGAGAGAGAGAGCACACACAGTAGGGAAGGGGCAGAGAGAAGAGGGGAGAGAGATTCCCAAGCAGGCTCCACACTGACCGTGTGGGCTTGAACCCATGAACTGTGAGATCATGACCTGAGTTGAAATCAAGAGTCGAATGTTTAACTGACTGAGCCACTCAGGTGCCCCTACTGACTTATTTTTTTTAATTTTTAGAAAACATTTATTTATTTTTGAGAGAGAGAGAGAGAGAGAGAGAGAGAGACAGAGAATGCAAGCAGGGGAGGGGCATAGAAAGAAGGAGACACAGAATCCAAAGCAGGTTCAAGGTTCTGAGCAGTCAGCACAGAGCCCTATGTGGGGCTTGAACTCGTGAACCATGAGATCATGACCTGAGCCAAAGTCAGATGCTTAACCAACCGAGCCACCCAGGTGCCTCCCTACTGATTTATTTTTAAAGGCTCGAGTCCATTATTGAAATTATTGCCTCAAAGTATAATAGTGTCGTTGAGGCTTTCAGAACGACATTTCCAAATCATACTTCAAAAGGGTTGTACACATTTATTCTTCCAAAATCCATGCATGAGAATGTTTGCTTCATAGAAGCATTTCCTGAATCAGTTATTTCTATTTTGAAAGTTTTAAAATGTGATAGGTGAAAATGGCATATCGTATTATTACTAAGATTTTTATTGTTTTATGATTAATGAAATTTAACATTTTCCCACTGATTGCTTATGCTTAGATTTAATACAAATGCATGCACGAAGGCACATTTATAGAGTATTTTGGTCATTACTTATTTTATAAAATTTGTTTTTTGGGGGAGGGGGGCAGTTGACAAGTTTATACGATATGCTATGTTCACCACAAGCATAGTTACCATCTGTCCCATGACAATGCTATTACAATACCACTGACTGTGTTCTTTATGCTCTGCTTTTTATTCCTGTGACTTTCTCATTCCATAACTAGAGGCCTGTATCTCCTCCCTCTTTCCTTGACCCATTTTGCCCAACCCCCCCCCAGCTCCTTCCCCTGTGGCAACCATCGGTTTCTTCTCTGTATTTATAATCCTGATTCTGCTTTTTGTTTCTTTATATTTTTAAAGATTCAATTTATGGGTGGAATCATAGAATATTTGTTTTTCTCATTCTGACTCATTTTACTTAGCATAGTACCCTCTAGGTCCATATATATAGGTATACGCACACACATGCACACACACACGCCACATTTTCCTTATCTATTCATCTACCGATGGGCACTTAGGCTGCTTCTGTGTGTTGGCTATTGTAGATGATGTTGCAATAAATATAGAGGCACATGTGTCTTTTTGAGCTGGTGTTTCATTTTTCCTGGGCAAATACCCGGGAATTATTGGATCATATGGTATTTCTATTTTTAATTTTTTGAGGAACATCCATATTGTTTCCCAAGTGGCTGTACCACTTTACATTTCCATCCACGGAGCACGAGAGTTCCTTTTTCTCTATCCCCTTGCCAGTACTCCTTTTTCTTGTCTTCTGATTTTAGCCATTCCAACAGGCATGAGGTGATATCGCATTGTGGCTTTGATTTGCATTTCTCTGGTGATGTGTGATGTTGAGCATCTTTTCATGTGTCTGTTGGCCTTCTATACATCTTCTTTGGAAAGATGTCTATTCAGGTCTTTTGCCCATTTTTTTAAATTGAATTGTTTTTTTGTTTGTTTTTGTTTTTTTGTTTTTGTTTTGTTTTAATGTAGAGCTGTGTAAGTGCTTTATATGTTTTGGATATGAACTACTTATCAGATATATCATTTGCAAATATATTCTCCCATTCAGTAGGTGGTCTTTTGGTTTCCTTGATGGTTTCCTTTGCTGTGCAAAAGCTTTTTATTTTGATGCAGTCCAGTAACTTATTTTTGCTTTTGTTCCCCTCACCTCAGGAGACAAATCTAGAAGTATGTTGTTACGGTCACTATCAGAGAAATTACTAACTGTGTTCTCTTCTAGGAATTTTATGGCTTCAGGTCTCATGTTTAGGTCTTTAATCCATTTTCAGGGTTTGTTTTGTTTTGTTTGTTTGTTTCTGTTTGTTTGTTTTTGAGAGAGAGAGTACAAGCTGGGGAGAGGGGCAGAGGGAGAGAGAGAATCTTAGCATAGCATGGAGCCTGATGCAGGGCTCAATCCCATGACCCTGGGATTATGACCTGAGCCAAAATCAAGAGTTGGAGGCTGAACCAACTGAGCCACCCAGGTGCCTCTCACTTTGGGTTTATTTTTGTTTATCCTATTAGATAGTGGTCCACTTTCATTCTTTTACATGTAGCCGTCCAGTTGTCCAGCACCATTGATTGAAAAGACTATCTTTTCCCCATTGTGTATTCTTGCCTCCTTTGTCATAGATTACTTGACCATATAAGTGTGGGTTTATTTCTGGGGTCTTTATTTTGCTCTACTGATCTATGTGTATATTTTTTGTGCCGGTATCGTACTGTTTTTTTGAACGTTGATTTAGTTATTTTGAGAGAGGGAGGGAGGGAGGGAGGGAGAGAGAGAGAGAGAGAGAGGCAGGCAAAGGGAGAGAGAGAATCCTACCAGGCTCCACAATGTCAGCACAGAGCCCAACATGTGGCTCCATCTCACGATGTGAGATCATGACGGGAGCTGAAATCTAGAATCGGAAGCTTAATAGACTCAGCCACCCAGGTGCGCCCATACTGTTTTGATCACTACAGCTTTGTAGTATATCTTGAAATCTGGAATTGTGATACCTCTAGGTTTGTTCTTCTTTTTCAAGATGGCTTTGGCTACCTGAGGTCCTCTGTGGTTCCATATAAATTTTAGTTTTATTTGTCCCAGTTTTGCGAAAAATGCTGTTCGTAGGTTGATAGGGATTGCACTCAAACTATAGACTGCTCTGGGTAATATGGACATTTTGACAATAATAATTCTTCCATTTCATGAGCATGAACTATCTTTCCATTTTTTTGTGTCCTGTTCAATTTCTTTCATCAGTGTTTTATAGTTTTCAGAGTATAGATCTTTCACCTCTTCAGTTAAATTTGTTCCTAGGTATTTGATTCCTTTTGGTACAATTGTAAATGGTGGGTTTTTTTTTAAATTTTTCTTTCTGCAACTCATTGTTAGTGTATAGAAACACTACCGATTTCTGGCTTGTGATTTTGTATCCTGTCACTTTACTGAATTCATTTATTATTTCCAGTAGTTTTTTGGTGGAGCCTTTAGGATTTTCCACGTGTAATATCATGTCATCTGCAGATAGTTTAACTTCTTTACTAATATGGATTTCTCTTGTTTCTTTTTTGTCGTGTGATTATGTTGGGCAGGACTTTCAGGACTATGTTGCGTAAAAGTGGTGAGAGTGGGCATCCTTATCTGGTTCCCCATCTTAGAAGGAAAGCTCTCAGTGTTTTGCCATTGAGCATGATGTCAGCTGTGGGTTTTTCATATGTGGCTTTTATTATGTTGGGTCATGTTCCCTCTAACATGTTTTGTTGAGAGTTTTTGTCTGGAATGGATGCTGCATCTTGTCAAAAGCTTTTTATGCATCTATCGAGATGATCAGATGACTTTTATTCTTTGCTTTGTTGATGTGGTGCGTGACATTGATTAATTTGCAAATATTGAACCAACTTTGCATCCCAGACATAAATTCCACCTGACCATGGTGAGTGTTTGCTTAAATGTCATATGCTGTTTGGTAATGTTTTCTTGAGGATTTTTGGATCTATGATCATTAGGAATACTGGCCTGGGGTTTTCTTCCTTGTGGAGTCTGTGTGGTTTTGGTGTCAGGTTAATGCTGGCCTTGCAGAATGGATTTGGAAGCTTTCCTACCTCTTCTATTTTTTAGAACAGTTTGAGAAGAATGGGTATTAACTCTTCTTTAAATGTCTGGTAGAATTCACCTGTGAATCCATCTGGTCCTGGACTTTGTTTTTTGGTAGTTTTGACTTACCAATTCAATTTCATTACTTGTAATCAGTTTGTTCAGATTTTCAATTTCTTCCTGGCTCAGTTTCAGAAGACTGTATGTTTCTAAGAATTTGTCCATTTTTTCTAGATTGTCCAGGTGGTTGGCATATAATTTTTCATGCCATTCTCTTATAATCCTTTGTATTTCTGGGGTGTCAGTTGTTATTTCTTTCTTGTTTCTGATTTTATTTATTTGGGTCCTTTTTCTTTTTTTTCTTGTTGAGTCTGGCTAAGGGTTTGTTGATTTTATCTTTTCAAAGAACCATCTCTTGGTTTCATTGATTTTTTTCCATTATTTTTTTAGTCTCTATGTCATTAATTTCTGCTGTAATTTTTATTATTTCCTTTTTTCTACTCACCTTGGGTTTTGTTATTTTCTCCTTTTTTTTCTCCTTTTTTAGGTCTTAGATTGTTTGTTTGATTTTTTTCTATTTTCTTGAAGTAAGCCAGCATTGCTATATACTTCCTTCTTAGAACTTGCTTTCATTGTGTCTTGGAGATTTTGTACCATCGTGTTTTCATTTTGATTTGTCTCCATGTATTTTTTGATTTCTTCTTTATTTCATTGACCCGTGGGTTGTTTAGTATCATGTTGTTTAGTCTCCACATGTTTGTTTTTCCAGGTTTTTTGTCTTGTGATTTATTTCTGGTTTCATGTAATTATGGTGAGAAAAGATGCATGGTATAATTTCAATTTTCTTAAATGGATTAAGGCTTGTTTTATGGCCTCAGTGTGATATATTCTGGGGAATGTTCCATATGCATTTGAAAAAATGTGTATTCTGTGGTTTGGGGATGGAATGTTCTCTAGATATCTGTTACGTCCCTCTGGTCCAAGGTGTCATTCACAGACATTGTTTCCTTATTGATTTTCTGCCTGGATGATCTATCCATTGATGTAAGTGAAGCGTTAAAGTCCCCTACTATTATTGTATTACCATCGATTTCTCTCTTTATGTCCACGAACATTACAATTTTGGGTATGCAGATATTGACAGCTGCCATACCCTCTTGTTGGATTTATCCCTTTTCATTATGTGTTGCCTTTCATTTTCTTTTGTTATGGTCGTTGTCTTATTTTTTATTTTGCCTGATATTAAGTCTTGCCACCCCAGCTATTTTTTCCCTTCCATTTGCATTATGGATATTTTTCCACTCCTTCATTTTCAGTCCGTATGTGTCTTTAGGTCTGAAGTGAGTCTCTTGTAGGCAGCATATAGATGGATCTTATTTTTCTATCCATTCCACCACTCTCTGTCCTCTGATTGGAGCATTTAGGCCATTTACATTTAAAGTAATTATTGATAGGTATGTACTTATTGCCATTTAAAAAAGTTGTTTTCTGCTTGTTTTCATAGTTCTTCTTTGTTCCTTTCTTCTCTTGCTCTCTTTGTGATCAATGAGTGTGTCTAGCGTTTCTTTTTTTTTCCCTTTCTTTTCTTTTCTTCTTTCTTTCTTTCTTTCTTTCTTTCTTTCTTTCTTTCTTTCTGTTTATTTTCTGTGTATCTATCATGGGTTTGGGGTTTGTGGTGACCATGAGGTTCACACGTAACATCCTAAGTAAACAGCAGTCCATATTAATTTGATGGTTATTTTTATTTAAACACATCCTAACAAAAACCCAAAACTGAACTAAAAACAGAAAATTTTTTTTCTTTTTTCCTTTCACTTCCCTTTTTACTCTCTTCTCTACATTTTATGTATATGTCGTCATATTTTACATATTTTTATTAATAGTTTTCTTATGGCTAATTATGGCCATTTCTTTTCCACTTAAGGAAATCCCTTTATCATTTCTTGTAAGGCTAGTTTAGTAGTGATAAACTTCCTTATCTTTTGTGTTTCTGGTTAACTTTATTTCTCCTTTAAGTCTGAGTGATAATCTTGCCAGGTAGAGTATTCTTGGTGATATATTTTTTCTTTTCAGCACTTTGAATATATCATGCCATTCCCTTCTGAATTTCAAAGTTTCTACCGAAAAATCAGCTGATCGCTTTATAGGTTTTTCTTTGTAGGTAACCTTTTGTTTCTCTCTTGCTGCTTTGAAGATTCTCTCTTTATCTTTAATCTTCGACATTTTAATTATTATGTTCTGTGGCATGGACTTTCTTGAGTTCGTCTTGTTTGGGCCCTTCTGTGTTTCTTGGACTTGGATGTCTATTTCCTTCCCTACATCAGGGAAGTTTTCAGTTATTTCTTCAAATATGTTTTCTACAACTTTCTGACTCTCTTCTTCTGGGACCCCTATAATGTGAGTATTTGTTCACTTGATGTTGTTCAACAGAGTTCATAATCTATCCTCATTTCTAAAAATTCTTTTTTCTTTTTGCCATTCAGCTTATGTGGTTTCCATTACCCTGTCTTCCAGATCACACGTATGTTCTTCTGAACCCTCTAATCAACTGTTGATTCCCTGTAGTAGGTTTTTTATTTCAGTTATTGTGTTCTTCAACTCTGATTGGTTCTTTTTAATATTTTCTCTTTATCTAAGGTCTCACTGAGTTCTTCTACCCTCTTCTCCAGCCCAGTGAGTGTGTCTACAATCATTACATTGAATTCTTTATCGAGCATATTGTTTATCTGTTTCATTTAGGGTTGGGTTTTTTTTTTTGAGTTTTTTTTCTTATTTTTGCTTTTGGAGCATATTCCTCTGTGTCCCCATTGTGCTTGAGTTTCTGCATTTGCTTCTATGGATTAGGCAAAATGGTTACTTTTCCTAAACTGAAAGGAATAGTCTTGTGTATGGTGTCTTGTATGCAAAGTGTGTGCCAGAACCAGCTCTGGTCTAGGCTTTTAACCTATGGGGTGGGAGTGTAAACTGTGCTGTCCTCCTGTCCCCAGACCTGGAGAGACTTCTCACTGCTCCTGTGCTCCTTGGTAGAGTTCTAGTGTTGTCTCTTTCATATGCTAGCTGTTCTTTTAAATTATGGCTTTTTTTTTCTGTGCCCAAGGACAAAGTTCCCTGTACCTCAGGACTATGTGTCCCTATGGCCATTCACAGCGTTGGGAGTGTGGGTTCCCTTTGTGGCCGTGTTTCTGTCTCTCTTGTAGTTCTCTCTATCTTTGGCTGCTCAGTCGCTGTTCAGTCACCCCTCGGTTCTTCTTCAGGAGGAATTGTTCTATTAATAGGTGTAATTTGGTGTGTTCTGTGGAGGAGGTGAATTCAGAGTCTTCCTACGTTGCCATCATATACTGGACCTCCGTAACATTTGGATTTTAATTCACCTATCTCTGAATCTTGATTTTTTTTTAATTAAATACAAGTGTTTGAGAATCCCCAAGTTAGCTGGAAAAGTGAGTTTATTTATTTTATGGACGTGGCCACAGTTTATTCAATCATTCCTCTATTGATGAATAATCTCTTTGGTTCTTCTTTTGCACATCCTTGCTGCAATAATAACCTTGAACACACATCCTTATGTACAGATGATTTTATCTAGTAGATATTTTCCCAAGAGTGGGATTGCTTGTCAAATAGTATGTATATTTTTAGCTTTAACAGATTGTATCAGATATTATCAGATTTCTTCCCAGAAATGCTGTAATAGTAATGCTTGAGAGTTTATTTTCTCTACAGTCCTTTTCTGTAAAAAAATGTTTAGAGCAAAAAATTGCAAAATGTTATCTTCTGACAAAACTGACTAATGAATATACTAGTTTTTGTTTCATCATTCCCTATATTCTTCTGTGTGCTTGAAGATTTTATAATAATTTTAAAAAGTTATAATGCTATCCTTGGTGATATTTTGTGCATTTTAAAAATAAGCATATTTAAAGTGAGTAATTCTTCCATTATGTTTGCTGTCATT
This sequence comes from Neofelis nebulosa, assembly GCF_028018385.1. Classification (NCBI taxonomy): domain Eukaryota; kingdom Metazoa; phylum Chordata; class Mammalia; order Carnivora; family Felidae; genus Neofelis; species Neofelis nebulosa. The sequence goes on from NC_080782.1 coordinate 239,943,943, forward strand.
ATTTCCTCTGCTTGTCTTTTTTCATATTGCAACTTTATTGAGATATACTATACACATAATGAAATTCACCAATTGTAACTGTATGGTTCTATACAGCTTTTATAAATTTGTAAAGGTGTGCAATCATCAGTCCGGTTCTAGAAACCTTCCATTACTCCAAAAAGTTCTCTTGTGACTATTTTTTAAACTTTATTTATTTATTTTGAGAGAGAAAGAGAGAAGGTAGCATGGGAGGGGCAAAGAGAGAGGGAGAGATAGAGAATCCCAAGCAGGCTCTGCACTGATGTGGGGCTCAGTCTCACAAACTGTGAGATCATGACCTGAGCCAAAATCAAGGGTCAGATGCTTGACCGGTTGAGCCACCCAGGAGCCCTTCGATTGTGCCTATTTGAGCCATTTCCTTCTCCCAGCCCCAGCGGCAGGCGAGCATTGGTTTGCCTTCTGCGCCTATAGCCTTGCCTTTCCAAAAATGTCATGTGAATGGAATCATACAGTATATAGTCTTTTGTGTTGGGCTCCTTTCACGTAGCATAGTGTTTCTAAAGTTCATCGGTGTTCCTGCGCGTTATCAGCAATTCATTCTCTTTACTACTGTATCCCATTATATTGATATACCATATATCGTTTATCCGTTTATCAGTTATGGACATCTGCAACGTTTCCAGCTTGCGGCTGTTAGAAATAATGCTGCTACGGATGTTTACACGGACATGTCTGAGCCTACGTTTTCTTGTCTCTTAAGTAGATATTTAGGAGTGCATGTGTTGAACTTACTGAACAGCTGCCAAACTATTTTATAAAGTGACTGTATGGTTTTTATGTTCCCACCAGTTGTGTGTGAAGGTCCATTTCTCCATATCTTCACCGACACTTGATTGTCAGTCTTTTTGATCACAGGCATTTTAGTGTGTGTGTATAGTCCTCATTATAGTTTTAATTCGCATTTCTCTGAGCAGCTCTCGTGTGCTTATCTTTCATCCAGAATATGTTTTGGTGAATTATCTGTTCCATTTTTTGCCCAATTTTAATTGCAGAATTTGCCTTTTTCCTATGGAATCATAAAGTTCTCTATGGAGTTACGGAGCTCTTTATACGAGATCCAGTCTTTTATTGGATATATGGTTTGCAAGTATTTTTCTCAGCTTGAGATTTGCCTTTGCATTTTCTTTTTCTTTAAAAAATTTTTTTAATGTTTATTTTTTGAGAGACAGAGACAGAGTATGAGTGGGGGAGGGGCCGAGAGCGAGGGAGACGCAGAATCCGAAGCCGGCTCCAGGCTCCGAGCTGTCAGCACGGAGCCCAATGTGGGGCTCAGACTCACTGCCTGTAAGATCAGGACCCGAGCTGAGGTCAGACTCTCAACCAACTGAGGCACCCAGGTGCCCCTTTTTTATTCAGCTTTTAAACTAAGCTTCAGAAATTAATTTTCATAATTTTCAGATGATTCCCTTTGTTTTTCTAAGTGGAAAATCAGGTTTTCTTCAAATAATTGCGATTTAGTATCCTTTCTTATTTTTGATTTATTTATTTTTCTGTTGGCCGGAAATTCTAGAACAATGAAAATCATAATGACATCAACAGGCAACTTTTTGTTCCTGATTTTCACAGGATATTGGCTACTAGAAGGAAATATATTTCATTTTGATATCATGATAAAAATGTATTTTCTATTCCTAGCTCTAATAGTATTTTGGTGTTTAAATTTATCCAATATCACTCGGTATTTATTAATATTTTTCTTATTTTGCCTTTTGGTGTATACGATTAATTTAACATTTATTTATCCTCAACACTGCTGTGTACATTCTGCGGGATAGAGACAGTTTCTTTTATATATCCATCGCTTCACACAGTACCTGCTACTTTATATTTCTCAATAAATATTATTTAAATGATGACACATTACAATTACAAATTTCCTAATATTAAGCCATCCTTAAACTCCTAAAATAAATCCTACTTGGTCTATTCCTTTAATATACAGTTTAAATATTTTATTTATGATTTCTATAATTATACTCATAAGAGAGGCTAATTTACAGCTTAATGTCTTTGGATGAATTTTTTAAAGTTTTAATTTTTGTTATTAGGATTGTTTTGGCTTCATAAAATGAATTCAATAGCTTCCTTTGTTTTTTCTGTGTGTTTTAGTACAGTCTATATAGCGTGTGAATTATGTATCACTGGAAAAGTTAAGAGACCTACTCGTAACAGCACAAAAGACTAGACTGATGATTTTCAAACCTAACTGCATATTCAAATTACCCAAAGAGCTCTTCAAAATCCTGACCCCAGGCTATAGCCCTAATGAACAAAATCAGAATCTCTCGGTTGGGACGTGGCTCTCAATATTTAAAAATGCAAAGCAAAATGAAAAACTCAGTGGTTTATAAAATTTATGCTAGATGAAATATTTCCTGATTTTGTTCACAAGTGGCCCAATTATAAATATTGATTCATTTGTACGCTACTTGGTTCTAGCTAACTGATGGAGTCCAGCAGGCAAATCAAAGGAATAGTATTGCAAAGCTAGTTTCTCTGCCTGTATCTTATTTTAATTTTACACCAAACCAGTAAGGTAAAGCAGATGAAACAGACTTTGGAAGGTTAAGTGGCACAGCCTCTTAACTCCCATCATTTTGTTATTTCGATCAATAATAGAGTCTAAAGACCAAGCAATAAAACAATGGTTAACATACAAGAAAAGAAATACGAGCTCATTAACTAATCAGGAGGTCTTATTTCCAAAGACTAAATCTGATTACATTGCTGCCTGTTTAAAGCCCTTCAATGGCTTCCTTATGCCTGAGGAAAAAAAAAAATCCAAATTCCTTTGTGTGGCATAAGAGGTCCTTTGTGTGACACAAGGTCTGGCCCCTCATTACCTCTCCAGCCGTATTTCTCAAAAGACCCTCTCGTGCTCCTTCTACTCAGTCATGCAAAATGTTTTGAAATTCTCCAAATGCTCTGGCTTTTTTGTGCCCATGCTTTTGCTCAAGTTATTTGCTTTTTCTGAAAGGTCCACCTTCAAAACGGTCTTTTCTCTTCCGCTCTCTAATTCTGTTGACCAATTTATCTTTAAAGACTGATTCAGTTCAAAGCCTACCCCCCTGAGACCTTCCTTCCTCCCTGCTTCTAGAATTCCCTATAAAACAATGACTGCCCAAAGGGCAGCGACCGTTTGTTAATCATCCCACACTGCCCAGAACACGGCCGTGGCTGGTATTTAACAAGGGTTTGTCAAGCTGATATTGGGGACTGTAGCAGATCTGTTAGTTGACCCCAAGATCTTACCTGTTGAATGAGATCTCTGCTGCTGCCCGGTCTCTGTCCACTGGCTTGTCAAGGGCACTCCATGAAATAGGGGGGCGGATAAAGCTGGTAGCCACACTGCCCTCGACAGTCGTGTTGGTAATTCCAGAACATACACCTTCCCTCAATAGTCATCATAAACGTTTGCGCAAAAAGAAATATTCCACATCAGGCAAAAAGTAGGGATTGCTTCTTTTGTTGGTTGCTACATTTTTGATGAGGCAAAAGTTCATGGGGCACTCGGGTGGCTCGGTTGGTTGAGCGTCTGACTCTTGATGTTGGCTCAGGTCATGGTCCCAGGGTTGTGGGATCGAGCCCCGTGTGCGGCTCTGCGCTGAGCGTGAGAGCCTGCTTGGGATTCTCTCTCTCCCTCTGTCCCCTCTCCCCCGCTCATTCTCTCTCTCTCAAATCAACCAACCAACCAACCAAACTGTGAAGAAGTTCTCTCTTTCAGTTAATGGAGACTTTCTGCAGGCTTGTTTTTTGTTTGTTTTAAGGAGCAGGGAGCCAGTGGCTGCACCGTTTTCAACTGGACATTTTGCTGCCAGGAAGAGAGCCTTCGTATAGGACAGAAACCTGAAGCAAACTAGAGCTAATGTTTTTCAAGTGCTCACTTAATTTTAAAACCACAGCATTTTCCATTGCTTTCTACCCTAAAAAAAAGGGGGGGAGAGAAAGGCACATCTGCTCAAAATTCAATCAAGCAATGAGATTGGGAAATAAAGAGGTGATACGCGTGTGCTGCGTAGACGTCTTCTGTTTGTGCACCGAGCCTGACGGAGGACACGCTCAAACAGCCTGGTGTCTGGGCCCAGGGTGCCTGCGAAGGGGCCGGATACACGGCTGATGAAATCCATTCACAGTTTCAAATCAGAGATGTGGACTCCTTGCAGACTCCCGTTTTGAACACCCCCACTTGAATTTCTACGGAAGGAGCCGTCGTCAACATTTAAGCCAGGCTCCGTGCGCCACGCTGTAGGCTGAATGAATAGGTGGCCTTCGTTCCCTGCGTCCGTTTGCTGAAATTCTAAGTATTTCTTCACAAGTTTGCTCGTGGCAGCCCAGCCCCTGAGACGATTACCTTTACCGAGTGGTGCTTTAATGGCAAAATTCTTATTCCCTTCAACTTGTGTCAAAACTCTTGGGGAGGGTATTGTCTGTCACATCCTCACGTAAAGCCGTATGAATCCTTGCCTTGTTCTTTTTAGATTTGGTTTCTAGGGAAAAAACCCGTTTTTAAAAATCCACATTCTTTCATCTGCCTACTGATATTATCCATTTCTCTTGTCTCTACTTTTGCCTCAGCCTATAGGGAGATCAGAGCCACGTTTTATACTCAGTTATAGAAACTACGTTACGTGTTCGTATTATTGTATTTACTATATTTTTTTCCTCTCAGTCCTTAATTCCCATCTCTGTTCTTTTATTAAGCCTATCGTATGTTTTTGTTGTAAATAATATCAAAACCATTTTGGAGAAAGACAGGGTTTATATAAACAATAAGGCATAACTATCTTTTATTGTCCAATGAAATCACCTTTGTTTTTAGATTATATGCTTCTAGAAGAAACAGACCATATCTCTTTAAAAACTCGAGAAGTAGAGACCTCGCTTCTCCTGAAGTTCACTGTGGGTGTAGCATCCACATTGATACAAATGCCTGAGGCCTGATTAGCAGTACATTTGTTAACCAGAAAACATTTCTTACAGATTCTCAGTACCTAAGTCTCTCAGGTTCTTGGTCCTTTTTTTTTACTCATTTTTTTTAATGTTTATTTATATTTGAGAGAGAGAGAAAGACAGAGCGTGAGTGGGGGAAGGGCAGAGAGAGGGAGACAGAATCCAAAGCAGGCAGGCTCCAGCCTCCAAGCTGTCAGCACAGAGCTCGACGCGGGGCTCGAGCCCACGAACCGCGAGATCATGACCTGAGCTGAAGTCGGACGCTTAACCAGCTGAGCCCCCCCCCAGGCTCCCCTCAGGTTCTTGGTCCTGTTTATTTCCTACATTACTCTGGAAAGGTACGCAAGCTTATTATCTGAGAACAGGTGTTTAATGAGATTCCACGGACAACAGTACTTAAGTGTGAATGATCAAGACTAAATAGAGCAGAGTCGTAAATAAAATGAAATTTAAAAGTGGGGACGTGTGTCTGAGTATTAGACATGTGCTAGCCCAGGTCATTGGTTCTGAGGCTCTGTCCATCTGTGGGTTTGCTTCAGCAGCCTCCAGCCTTAGCCACCAATGGTATACAGAGGTCTTTCAGTGCACGGTGCTGCCCTAGGAGCTCGGGCTTGAAGCTGGCTGGGTCCTTGCCACCAACAGACTCAGAAACTCGGCACTGGAACACAAGGACGGATCTCGCCATCTGGGATGGGACTTGGTAGCTATTCCTTGACGTTTCTGTGTCTAAGAGGGCTGCTGCCCTCAGTCCTCTCTCGTGAGACTCTCCTGTTTTGTTTTGTTTTTGTTTTAATTTTTTTTAACGTTTATTTATTTTGAGACAGAGAGAGACAGAGCATGAACGGGGGAGGGGCAAAGAGGGAGGGAGACACAGAATCCGAAACAGGCTCCAGGCTCTGAGCCGTCAGCCCAGAGCCCCACGCGGGGCTCGAACTCACGGACGGTGAGATCATGACCTGAGCCGAAGTCGGACGCTCAACCGACGGAGCCACCCAGCCGCCCTGAGCCTATCCTGTCTTAATGATCATTTATGTCAGGTCCTTTGCCAGACACTCCAGAGCGGAACCGTTCTTTGTCAACTCTGCACGCAGGCGAAGGAGCTAGCCGCGAATCAAGGCCAGTTTTAGGAAACCCTTTCGGGGAGATCTCTGCGGGCACGGCGCCGGCCGCACTCAACCCACCCTAGGGCATCCTTGACACTGTGCAGGGCAGCTGCAGTTAGTTCAGCACCGCTGGGTTGTGTGTTTCTGTGATCCGCTCTTCCCGTGAAGTGTACCCACTAATTTCTCTCCTTTCGCCACAAGTTCCTCAAGCCTAAAAACAATGCTGACTTCTTCTTGGTGGCAACTCTCTGCAACACACAGTGGGACTCCTGTCCCTTGAGGCTTCTTGTGTGCTTTTTTTTAGAAACGTTCATTTATTTTTGAGAGAGAGAAGAGACAGAGCACGAGCAGGGGAGAGGCAGAGAGAGAGGGAGACACAGAATCCCAAGCAGGCTCCGGGCTCTGAGCCATCAGCACAGACCCCGATGCGGGGCTTGAACCCACGGACTGCTAGATCATGACCTGAGCCGAAGTCGGACATTTAACTGACGGAGCCACCCGGGTGCCCCTTCTTGTGTGCTTTCTGAGTCATGAGCGGCCCCCTGCTCCACCGCTGGACCCCGGCCGGGTCATGGTTGGACTCTCTGGGGAAACCTGGAGTGATACCCCTGGTCACCGGCCATCTGCACTGTGGGCGGAGGAAGGACTGGAGCTTCCTGGGATTAGTTTTCTTATTTGCACAACGAGGGCGTTGGAACACACTCCTGTTGGCAACAATTGTGTCTGTGTTAGAACAATCTCTTATGAACTCCCAGCCCCCGAGCCCCGCCCCCCCAACCCAAAGTGGGTATTTTCGCAAAACCACGTCTTGAGCGGCGGCTTTGAGGTGGGGATTTTTTTTTTTAATGATACCACTGCGCCCTCCTGTGGTTGAAAGTGGGGCCTTCAAGCGGTCCCAGTGTGACGGCAGGGCTCTGGGGAACCGGGGGCAGGCAAGCGTGGCCCAAGTCACAAAGATCCGTGTCTGTGTCAACTGACCATTCCAGAAAGCGCTGCACTGCCAGGTAGGCTCACTGCCAAGTACGACCGAGAGGCCCTGGGAGTCACCAGCCTGGAGATACCAGTCCTAATACGGAGTCCCGCTGTTGCTTGGGTAACAGGTAATGTCAGTTACTTCTCAAGAATCTCTCAGATGCACTTCTGAGAATCATTTCCTCTTCCTGGTGAAGCCAGTACTCACATGACCCTTCCCCGCCCCCCGCCCCCCCCCCCCCCCCCAACCTGTGCCTTCCCCACATGGACACCTAACAGTTTGCTGGAGGGCCTTTTTGAAAAATTTTTTATTTTATTTATTTTTGAGAGAGAGAGAGAGGAAAAGCAGGGGAGGGGGAGACACAGAATCGGAAGCAGGCTCCAGGCTCCCAGCTGTCAGCACAGAGCTCGACATGGGGCTTGAACCCACGAACCGTGAGATCATGACCTGAGCCGAAGTTGGCCACTCAACCGAATGAGCCACCCTGCTGGAGGGCCTTTTCATCAAGTCCCCCCACTTCCTGGTTTGGCTGCCTCCAGAGCCATGGTCTCACCCACGTGATGGGAAGAGTGGCCCCGCCGACCGGCCACTGGAGACCTGTGGGTGCCGGAGAAAGCATGGGTTCTGCTCTTCGCCCCGTGGGACTTGGTGGCAAAGCTACTTAACCCCTGTGAGCCGCCATTTTCTTCGCTGGAAGCCTGGTTGAATCCTGAGGTTTTCTGGGAGCTTGAAATGAAATAACAAATGCAGAGCCTCTGGCACTCCATGAATTTTAGGTCCCCTTGGGCACCTCCAGGTGTCCTGACATACTTCTGGATGCCTCCCGTGGAGCCCTGAATTTACAAAGTTAGTAAAAATGAGGCATTTATCGAAGTCATTATGGGGACAAGAAAAATAAAAAGCGCATGATGAGCTGGCTTCTAGTCAAAGTCAAAGTAACTTCTGCAGGATATGATGTGGCAGACATATTCCTAGACCGTGAGAAGAATGGCCACTCAGCCAGAGCCCCCTGTGTCCCTACACCTGCCGCTAGGAGTGCAAGAAAGGGTCAGAGAAGCCTTTGGGTCCTTATCATTGTCACCGATGAGCATTTATTGAGCCCTTACTATGTATGGGGCGCTGTGGTAGATGCTGGGGAATATTAAGAAGAATAAGTAAGGAAACCCCATATGCCAGGTTTTCCAAGGCAGCTATAGTTTCAAACATTCACTCTCAGGATTCCTGTAAGCAAACCTGTACGGGTCAGCTTCTGGGACCTGGCTTTCTATTCTGAAAGATGCAGTGCATTTAAGACATGTTTTCTGCCTCCATAAGATTTATTCTAGCTAAGGAAGAAAAGGCAGATATATAAAGACAGAAGTGATCGTCACGATATCTTTTAGAGCCTTTTAAATCTCTAAGATACACATAACAGGAAAATTTACTGGTTTTGTTCTTTGTAAATTTGGCCTTGCTAAGAAGGTTCACAGGGTTGTGTGTGCAGCCTCCAGGGCACTGTTTATCTTGCACAACTGAAACTCTGTCCTCATTAAATAACAACTCTGCTTTGCCCTCTTCCTCCGGCTCCTGGCAACATTCTACGTAGTCTCGTAAGGAGGGAAATTTCCTTTTCCCTCCTATCCTCCTAGAGCCGGGACCCGAGGGTGCAAGGGCCCCTGGCCCTGGGGGACCAAACAGACCAGGTTCGGCCACTCACCGCTGACAGAATCCAAAGGCAGAGGGATGAGAGGTGGTGACACAGAAAGGGATTGGTTCCAGGGAGGACAACACGGGGAAGACAGCCGGCTAGCGTCCCAAAGTCGCGACAATATGTCCAGGTTTATGTGAGGAAAATGTGGGATAAAGGTTAGTGAGTACGTGCAGGTGGGCAGGGAGGGTCAAGTCCTCATTGGCTTGAGGTCAGTCACGGGGTCATGCCCACAGGGTCTGTTGCCTGAGTTAGAAAACAAGCTGGGAAGAATCAATGAGAAAGTTGGAGGTCAACATGGAGGTGGTTGAGGTCCACTTTCACTTACATTTTCCAGCCGGAGCCCTGTAAACACAGATGAACAGAGAAAAACACAAGTTCATTAGCATGTGCATCACGCATGGGCACAGGGCAACGCCCAGCAGTGTGTAACCAAAGCGATGGTGAGAGCTTGGGCTTTGACCCCCTCGTAGGCCAAGCAAAGGGAAAGGGGTTTGGGGCTTCTTGGTGGGGGAGGCGGGTTATGGGAAGGTAGCCAGGAAGTGTGCCCAAGAAGGGTGTTTGGTCTGGCCTGTGGTACAGATCTTACTTGGTCCATTGATGAGATTTGTTCATAGTCCTCCTCCCTGCTCCCTGAAGGGGGATACCTTTTACAAATGGAAATGTCCTTTATAGACGCACATTCGCCTCCCAAAAGGAAAATTGGTCCCCTGGTTTTAGAGCCTGTCCTTGCATCTGCCGGTTCGCAACGGCCTTTAAGCTCAAAAGGGTCCATTGCCAGGGAGGCATATTTTGGGGGTGGCATAATTTGGTAGCCCTCAGTGTCTCTGAGTATGACTACTCTAGGAACCTCACGTAAGAGGAGTCATAGGACATTTATCCTCTTGGGACGGAGGAGGCATTCTCTTTCACCAGTGTATTTCTCTTTGTCCTTTTTGGTCCAGGATCAGGATCGTGTGTGGCCCCTGGTTGTCACATGTGGTTAGTTTCCTTCTGGAACACGCTCAGTTTTTCCCTCTATTGTCTGGATTAGCTTTCTAGCACCAGCATAACAAAGTACCATGGCCTGGGTGGCTGAAACAACAACTTACTTCCTCCCAGTTCCGGAGGCCAGAAATCTGAAATCAAGGTGTTGGCAGAGTGGGTTTTTCCGATGCATTTCCCCTTGGCTTTCAGGCGGTCATCTTCTTGTGTTGTTTTCCTCCGTAGGAGCCTGTGTCCTGATCTCCTCCTCTTATACGTTCAGTCAGATTGGATGAGGATCTGTCTTCAAACGCAGTCACGTTTTGTGGTACCGGGGGCTGGGACTTCAGTATGATGTTTTTGGAGGGGGGAAGCACAATTCAGCTCATAGCAGGGTCCTTGAGAGGGTTAAAAAGTACAGACCTGAAGTAGATCCTGGAAGTTCTCACCACAAGAAAGAGTAACTGCGTGCAGTGGTACGATAATTATAAATTTATTGTAGGAATCATGTTGCAGTAGACACGTATGTCAAATCATTATGCCGTGTACCTGAAGCTAAAATGATGTTCTCTGTCGATTGTATCTGGAGAGTAATAACAAAAAAGTATAGGTCTTCTGTGTAGGATGACGCCGACTTGGTTCTCTCTGATGTTTTCGCACGACCAGACTTGGGAGGAATCAGAACTTATGCCGTGTTCCTCTTAGAGGTCACCTTGATCCACTTGAACGATGCTAATATTGATGAAATGGCCCAGTGGGCGTCTGCCCAGTTCCTCCATGACTTTATCATGACTTTTTGCACTTTGTATTTGATGAGTGTTTGGGGAGAGATATTTGACATTTATGTCAATGTCCTATTCTTTGTCACCTCCATGTGGACCTTCCTTAATAGCCGGTTAGACTCCTGTTTCAGTGGCGAGAGAGAAGGAAAAGTGGAGAGAGAGGAGGTGGACAGGGAAAGGGAGTTTAGAGCATTTTATGGTGTCTACTAGGAATAGTTACAGGTGGGGTTTGATGACTTCCATTTCTAGATTCTTCCATTTCTTTTCTTTTTTCAAAATTTTTAAAATGTTTTATTTATTTTTGAGACAGAGAGAGACAGAGCATGAGCAGGGGAGGGGCAGAGAGAGAGGGAGACACAGAATCCGAACCAGGGTCCAGACTCTGAGCTCTCAGCACGGAGCCTGACGCAGGGCTCGGACTCACAGACCATGAGATCATGACTTGAGCTGAAGTCGGATGCTCAACCGACTGAGCCACCCAGGTGCTCCTAGATTCTTCCATTTCTTATAGCATTGCCTTGGATTGCTGTAGTAATGCTCGCACGTAATTTAAAATGTGTTCCAGAGACACATTTAATTGAATAAAATCTTCTTTGCAGTGTAAATCCCCACTGATTTTTTTGAGTTTACTATGTGCTAAGGTTTCTGCAGGTACGTGAATCCTCACTGCCATTGGACATGTGGCATTGTTGTGATTTCCATTTTATGGATGAGAAAGCTAGAGCAGAGATGGGTTGAGTAGCCGAGTTTCCACAGCCAGTAAGCCGCTTTGGAATTTTCAGGACTAACACCTGGGATGGTGATCTTCGCCTCTACTGATACCTGGTCAGAATGCGGCTACTCAGAACCTACCATGGCCGAGTTCTGTGCAGCATGCCAAAATGATGAGTTCGTTTCCATACTTAGGTTCAAATGACAAAGGACTTTCCAAAATTGGAGAGTGAGTTTTCCATCTCTTATCATAGTTAGAATTCTTGAAATGACTTTTGCTCATTTTTCTTTTGGTTCTCACTTCTCCAGATTTTGTTTTTTAGTCACTTAGCTAGCTCAAAAGGAGGACTGCATTGTCCTTTTTGGGGTAAGTGACGAGCTGAATAGTCAGAGTAAAACTCAGCAGTGGCTGGAGAAAGAGGGGACGTCGGGAACACAAAACAGGGTCTCCAGCAAGCAAGTGTGGGCATGAGTGCAGAACCCACCTTGCTCGCAGACCACGTGGCAGGTTGCAGACCAACCTCATTCTCCACCTAAGAAGGGGAAGAGTGCAACTATCTCTGAAGCTAGGGGCTTCATGCCCTCTCAACCAGCCGTGGGAAGTTAGCATTTTTATCTTCATTTCCCTGGTGAGAAAACCAAGGCTCAAAGTGAATGATCAAATAGGTGGCCCGCAGGTTATACAGTTGGTGGGAGCTCAGATCTCAGCCTGCATCTGTCTGGCTACCTCCAAAGAGTGTGTTCTTTTATTTTAGTTCACCATGACTACTTTTAGGTGAGTGATCTCCCGCTAAGATTTCAGAAATGTATTTCCCAACTCCCCCAAACCCTGTTTGCCAGGATCTCCTGTAATCTGATCATAATGTGGAGCGTTAGTAGCCAAGAGACTGTAGGAGGAGGTACCTGTGAGTGAGAGTGCTGCTGGGGGGAGAAGGGGGACCTGGGCTTTATTCCCAGCAGTACGACTTTGGAAATGGTCCTTGACGTATGGGTTCATCAGTGTCTTTGTCCTAAAAGAGAGTTGAGAGGATTAAAGGAGATAATACATATAAAATGCTTAAGACATACAAATGGCAAATGTTCAATAAAAGGTAGTTATTATTAGTATGTATAATAAATCAATGGTCTGCCCAAAGGATATGGATTAAATTATCAATATGAACCTGGAACATTGTTTTTATTTATTTATTTATTTGTTTATTTATTTATTTATTTTTAAAGCTTATTTATTTATTTTGAGAGTGAGAGAAAGCGCAGCTGGGGGTGGGGCAGAAGGAGACGGGGAGAGAAAGAATCCCAAGCAGGCTCCGCACTGTCAGTGCAGAGCTAGATGCGGGGCTCGAACCCATGAACCGTGTGAGATCATGACTTGAGCCGAAGTCAGACACTTTAACCCACTGAGCCGCCTCGGCGCCCCTGAAATGTTGTTTTTAGAGGGCTACAGAATTCTAAGTTGTGTCCTATTCAGCAATGTAAAAGCGACCCGAGTGAGGATGTGAACGATGTGCATACTCTTGGGTGACAGCTCCTTAGCTGAGGAGAAGCAAACATATCATGTGAGAGTCAGGTCCTGGACCGTAGATGCACAGCTGCATTGAAAAGCCACCAGAACTCAGTGGCTTGAGCTAACACTCACTTAATGTCCGCTGCCTGCAGCTCAAGGCTGGGGTCGTTGGATTGGGGCAGCTGTGTTCCACGTGTTTCTCATTCTCTTGGGACCGGCAGCCACCCGGGACGCAGTCACTTCACAGTGATGCCAGAAGCAGAAGCATGCAAGCCTGGTCACAGGAACGCTTTGCAAGACACCGTTGTTCTCGTGTCGGGTTCACATGCCATTGACCAAAGCAAACTGCATGGCCAAGCTGAGGGTCTGAGAATGACAGCAAGCCCATAAGGTAAGGGCCCTGCAAAGTTACGTGGTAAAAGGCACAAAGAACGCTAAAGAATTAGGACCTCTGGTGCAATCTAGATAGGTTGAATCCATTGAGATGAAATGTATCACGGATAAATTTATTGTAGCTTGGGTTCAAATTTTATCCCAGGAAGACAGGCCTGAGCAACGGCATCTGGAAACGGCATCTAGGAAAGATGTAGTTGTCGCCATGTTTCATATAGATAAGGCGAGCATACAATTAATCACCCAAAGTGGGGCAGTTGAGAGTAAAAAGGGGCAGTATTGATAATTTAGGACAATGAGCAGAATCAGGGACTGTCCTGGGTAAAACATGACCCATGATCACTGTACATGTAGCTTAACGTATTGATATGGGAGTCCAAACCCTGAGGTACACTTCGGCTGAATTACCACGTGTGTAATACTCAGAAAGACGAAAAAGATAGCTCTACTCTCCTTTGTGCTGGTCTGGCCATCTCTGGAGTAGTGTGTTCACATCTGAACTTCAAAACCAATTGATTGTTGTATTGGTCGGGTTTCTCCAGGGAAATAGAAGCAGTAGGATGGATATGTACATTTATTTATTATATGAGTTGGCTTATTGGATCATCATCCAATACAGAGGCTGAAAAGTCCACTATCTGCAGCTGGGAAGCCAGAGAATCAGGAAAGCCAGTGGTGTAATTTATTCGGAGTCTGAAAGCCTCAGGAGCAAGGGGTCTATTGGGTAAGTCCAGGTGTTGGACCAATGGCTTGAGAACCAAGAACACTAATGTCTGAGGATGAGACCAGAGAAATGTCTGCAGAGGGCAAATTCACCCCTCTTCTGCCTACAGTGTTGTCTTGGGGCCCTCAACAGATTGGATGATGCCCTTCGACCTTGGTGAGGTGGCGAGGTGGGCCCGTCCACCTCTTCTTCCACATCTTCTTTACTCAGACTACCAGTTCAAATGCTAATCTCTTCTGGAAACACCTTCACACACACTCGGGAATCATGTTTCTGGCTATCTGGGCATCCCTCAGCCTGGTCAAGTTGACCTATCAACATAATCATCACAGTCATGTTTGGAAGGGAAATGAGAATGGTGAGGAGTGTAGAAACTTTGTCACATGAGTCTGGATTGAGGGGAAGTGGACTATTTACCTAGAAGCAGGAGCTGCTCATGGGAGACATCCTATCTGCGTTCAAACATATGAAGGTGTATTACAGAAAAGAGAAATGAGAGGTGCAGTATTATTTCGTAGGAAAGCGACTTAGACTGATGGTTCTACGGCAAGAGTATTGACATTTGAATCAGGAAACCACCTCTTGCCACTACTGGTCACCAGTTCTGTGACTTGAGCTAAACCACGAAACTTCTCTGAGCCTCTACGTCCCCATCTGTAAAGAAGCAACGATAGAAATAATAATGCAGTCCTGCGGAGGACTCTCATTGAAGAGAGTTTATTTGTGGTTGAACTCTGCAGATTGTACCTCTGTACAAGTTTGGTGAGATAACAGGGACATCAGATTTCTGTCCAGTTTATGAAGAGGGTCTCAAGAGTCACAAAAGCTACCTTTGGAGGTGATGATACCGTCTCAGCTGCTTGAAGATCCCTGGGAATCTCTGGCAAGGATGTTTGAAGAGAGGCTTCAAGCAGTGGATCCTCGGCCAGATTATCACGAAGGTTCCTCTTATCCCAGGGAGTCTGTGATTCTGTCTAAGAGAAAGCAATGTGTGCATGCTGATCAAATCTGTGGCCTGGCCTGGAGATTCAGGACATTGGAGTGAATAGTTTTAGAAAGGGCTGTAGTTTTATCATCCGGACAATGCGTTGTGTTATTAGAGGGTGTCAACAATCCCCTCAGGAAGGCCCGCGTTATGCCAGAAAAACATCCATTGGCCTGCCACTCTGCTTGAAACGTTATCTTTATTTCCAAGACCCGTTCCGGGCAGTAAATGTAAGTGAGAGAGAAGTAGGTCAGATCAGCACTGTGATGAGCTAAAGCCAACATAACCCATTTAAAGAGGAGCCCCTGCTTCCCAGCCTGCGCCCATTGTTGACCATCGGCCATTCGAGAATATGGGTCAGTGTGTTCACAGATCTTCCAGTTGTCAAGAGAAGCCAGAAATCTGGACAGTAAGTGAAGCCTTCCAACTTTTGAATGTTGACAGTGTTTTGTCAATGTGGCAATTACTTATTAAACACCGTGCTGGCCAAAAAATATGAAGGTCAAATGAAACTAGGGGAGTAGTAGAAAGAATGATCAAACCTCTGAGCAAGACCACTTGGAAAGTGCTCCCCCCTTTTTTTTTACCACTGCTAGACCACATTCATTGCAGACACATCACAAGTCCTATTGAATCTTCTCATTAACTTGGTGAGGAAGGCGTTATTCATACAGGATACATTTAACTTTGATGAAATACATAATATACCAGTAATACTGTAATACAGATGAGGAAACCCAAGTGCAGAGCAGTGAGGAACTTTCTCAGGGTCAAGTAAATAGAATTTGAATCCAAGTCTGTGAGATTTCAGCCTGTTCTGGTCACTAGACCTTTTCCCTTACTTGACCTTCTGGCAAAAGGAAATCATTTTATTTGTAAATTGCTTAAAATGTAATTAAATGCTTTTACACACCTGATATCCCATTTTCCCAGAACTAACCTTTGAATTACATGGGCCCGTGATCATTTCTAAATAATACTAAATAAATAGTAAAACTTTAAGTCCCTAACCTCATCGGTGGTTTAGCTACATCATAGCATCATCCGTTCCCTGAAAAAAACATAAGGCAAAGCACTCAAAGAAAGGCTAGTTCATGTTCATAGATGCCTCTGTTTTTGTTTTTGTTTTTTTTTTTAAGTTTTACCTGTGGGTGTTCTCTCTTGTCCGTATTTGGTAATATTGTATGGGTATAATTTTGTGGGACGATTAGTGTGAGGTTACGAGTTTGGAGCTAGAAAGGCTAACTATCCTATTATGTTGAGAAAGGAGCTACAGAAGCTTTTTCTAGGTACATGTGGATACAATTTGCGTGAGGAAAGGTGATAAACCTTTTTTCCCAATTTCCCAACCTACTATTATATTTTGAAGAGAGTGGAGCTCAGATTATTCAGAGCTGGCCCAAGGGTGTACTACATATTGATGTCAATCTATGAGCTGACACCATTTCAGTGTGGGTAAAAAGATTCTTAAAAATTTTTGGAGCTTTTCCTAAATCATTTGGGCAACCACAGGTCTTAGGTTTCTTAGTACCTATGGGATAATTTTAATAGCATCACAGTCAATTTCCTTGCCCTTCAGCTTTCTTACCCCATGTATCTGTACTATGAAATACGATTAGCCATTTAAAACTATATATTTAAAGCATACGTAATAACCTGGGAAATACTTTAGAATAGTCAATACAAAATTGTCAATTCAAATTTAAATTGTTTGCGTCGGGTCTCTTTTGGTTGCCAGTATCATTGACCCAACTCGGATAAAGGGGGCTTGAAGTATGTTTCAGAAGTCTCATGAGAATCAAAGCACAGGAAGAAAGACAGGTCTCTTGGAAATTGAATCTGGAAGATCAATGAGCGTAAGTTTCCTTTTTTGGGCTACCGAATTTTCTCATTGTCCTTGCATGCCTTTTCTGTATTTCTCTATCATGCCAACCTCTTCTCCTTAAATGTGGTTTTTGTTGTCTCAGGATTTCAGTGTGCACATCGCCCAAAAGGTTCTTCTTAGCTTCTGTTATATTTCATATCCATTCATCTCAGCTTCATTACTCACTGGCTTCAGTTCTCAGCCTCCCAATTCCAAACTCCTAGACTGATTGGCCTAGCTTGTCTTTTTGAGTCAGATCCCAGCTCAGAGGTCCTTACTCAGTCTAAGAACAGGCTACCCTTGAATCTGGTGGCCAGAGAGGTCAGGTAGCTTTGGCGTAAAGTATGTTCACTGAGGCTGGAGAAGTCCTAGGTGAAAAGCATCATAACTGTGTCTAGAATTTAAATACTATGTGAAAATATGGATAGCTAGAAAACAGAGGGGGAAAACCAAAATATGAAATAGCAGGGGTCTCTGGAAAGTGATGTTACCGAGATTTCTTTTTCTTCATTTTGTAAGTGGCCTCTTTAAAATTTATATATTTATTTTTAAATTCTTATTTATTTATTTTGAGATCGAGAGAGAGAGAGCACATGGGAGGGGCAGAGAGAGAGAATCCCAGGAAGACTCTGCACTGTCAGCACAGAACCCAATGCGGGGCTCAAATCCATGAACTATGAGATCATGACCTGAGCTGAAACCAACAGTGGGACACTTAACCGACTGAGCCACCCAGGCCCCCTAAGTGGCCTTTTTTTTTTTTTAATTTTTTTTTTCCAACGTTTTTTATTTATTTTTGGGACAGAGAGAGACAGAGCATGAACGGGGGAGGGGCAGAGAGAGAGGGAGACACAGAATCGGAAACAGGCTCCAGGCTCCGAGCCATCGGCCCAGAGCCCGACGCGGGGCTCGAACTCACGGACCGCGAGATCGTGACCTGGCTGAAGTCGGACGCTTAACCGACTGTGCCACCCAGGCGCCCCAGTGGCCTTTTTTTTTAAAGACAGTAATAGGTTTACGCTTTTTTTTTTTTTTTTAAGATTATGATCACCAATAAAACCAAAAAGATACTAGAGAAAGTATCATGGAAAGCAAGGGTGACACTTAAAAAATTATAATTATGTTCCCACTATGCTATGGAAGAGTCCTCTCTCAGCTTGCCTGTAAACACCTGTTACTGATATCTTCACGTGACTTAGTTTATCCATCATTAGGTTAGTCTTTTCCATTAAAGAAAGTAGTACAAAGCTTTGGAATACTCCCACTTGGCATAAACCAAATTTGGTTGGAAGAAGAGAATAATCAACTGATTGGCCTAGAATACAGAGCTTGACCGGAGGTCACAAGCCTGACTGGAGTACCACCAACAGTACAGTAGCCCCCTTCATCCATAGGGGGTATGTTCCATGACCGCCAGCAGGTGCCTGGAACAGTGGATGGTACTGAGCCCTATATATACGAATTTTTTCTTATACGGACATACCTATGATAAAGTTGAATTTATAAATTAGACACAGTAAGAGATTAACAATAACAATGAATAATAACATAGAACAATTATAACAATATACTATAATATTAGTTATCTGAATGTGGTCTCCCTGTCTCAGAATATCTTACCGCTCTATGCTCCTCCTTCTTCTTGTGATGATGTGAGGTGATCAAATGCCTACCTGATGAGATGAAGTGCAATGGATGACAGTAACGTTAGGCTACTGTTGACCTTCTGGCCATACGTCACGTCACGGGAGGATCATCTGCCTCCAGGCTTGCTGGCGGGTGACTGAAACCACGAAGGCTAAGGTACAGATAAGGCGGGAGACTACTGGGTGTTGGTAAGTGACAACTAGCTTCCTGAAGGCTCTTGTTAGTAGCATCTGCCTATTTTCATGGAGTAACCACTCTCACTGTGGCTGATTTAAAGCTACCAATGTGATATTGCTGAGCACAGCACTAGGAGGGGATGTATACGGCTGCCTCTAGCATCCCCCTGGGCCACCACGGTGGGGTCTTGGACAGTGAGCAGACATCAAGCAGGCATGAGGCACCAGAAAATGGCGTGAAGAGGTTTCTCTAAACATAGCTCAGGTCCCTCTCTCTCCACAAGGCTTTCTTTGTGTTTGTTATTCTACCAGACGTGAAAGATATAACCTTAGCCAATTAGGAAATCGGACACAAAGTCTAATTAGGTAGCGTAGCATCCTGATTGGCAGTTGTAGACTTCCACGAGCCATTAGAAGTAAAGGTAAGTGGATGCGTCAAACGTAGATCCAAGAATGTGGGTTTCCTGAACACCCTTTCTTTGAGGTGTAGAGTTCATTTTGTATGGCTCAGCCTGGTACTCAAGATCTTAGAAAAATAGACCTGTGAATCCTCTGGGCTCAGGCTTAGCTCCCATCTCCTTTGTTATGCACCCTCAGCAAGGAGAAGAGTTACATCCAAAATGTTGGGTTGATAACCATTGCCTTCTTAGTGGATAAGCATCTCTTAATCCTGAGAAAGTTGTGTGACAACAGAAATATTTAAGGAGGTGAAATCCATCAACCATGTGGTATTTGTAGTTGACCTTTGGAAAATTAATTGTGTATATTTGACATTTTAAGGATTTGTAATGTTTGAAAGAGCTTGGCGTCCCAAAGCAATGGATTAGCTTTATGATTCTATTAAAAATTTGCCATTGACTGGTTCACTCTGACTTGCTGTTTTATCCTGAAGTCTTACTAACATGATAGACAGTTATGATACCTTAGGAATCATTACATTTATAAGATTTGTAGGAGCTATTTAAATAAGAAGATTTTGTTTATTGTAGCACTTAAAAAAGTGAACATTTCACATTTGTAATTAAGTTTGAACTATTTATGGTGATCTCAATGAGATGTCAGAGTTCGCTTTGCTAGAGTCACGCCACTCATGGCTGTAGAATAATAAGATTTGGAAGTTGGATTAAAAACTAAAGGAAAATTGGGTTAAGTGCCCGACTCTTGATTTTGGCTCAGGTAACGATCTCATGGTCCTTGAGATCGAGCCCCATGTCAGGCTCCACAATGACAGCACAGAGCCTGCTTGGGATTCTCTCTCTCCCTCTCTGTCTCTCTCTCTTTCTCGAAAATAAATAAGTAAACTTAAAAAAGAACAGAATACTTGCAAAAAAAAAACCCACAAAAACTAAAGGAAAATTAAATTTTAAAATTTGTAACTTTAATGAAATAAACATTAATTTTAAAAATGAACATCACAGTTGAGTCATATTTTGAGGCGCAAAAGCCACTCTTCTGAGTTCCACACCATCTTTCAGGCTGTGTGCCTCTCCTGAGGGGCGATCCATGCTGGTCTGGGGCAGGAGGCCATTCTTGCTTTTCTTTCTACCCCAGCACCCACCTCAGCCTCGGCACTAGAGGGACATGTCTTAGTCAGAGTGGGCTGCTGTAACAGATGCCACACGCTGGAAGCTTCAACAACAGAAATGTGTTTCTCAGTGACGGAGGCTAGAAGTCTGGGATCAGGATGCCAGGTCAGCTCCCGGTTTGGGGATGGCAGCCTTCGTTCTGTGCTCTTACCTGGTGAGAGAGAGAGATCATTTCTGACGCATTTCTTCTTGTAAGGGCTCTAATTCCTGAGGGCGGAGCTCTCTTGACCTAATCATTTCTCAAAAGCCACCAAATACCATCCTCCCCCAAATAGCATCACATGGAGGGGATTAGGGCTTCAACGTACGGATTTTGCAGGACACAAACATTCAGTCCGGAGCAGGGGACCTCCAGAAGTGTTCACCAAAGTGATACACAGAGGGGAGAAGGCTGAGGTGAGGGAAGGACATGGCCCAGGATGAACGCGGGGCAGGCTGTAGAAGGGAGGCCAGGGGTTGGCCTCACTCTGGCTCTCCAGTCTGACCTCTCACATGCTTCTCTCAGGCTCATCTGACTCTGCAGCTGTTTGTATGTCACAGACCTGGGCTTCATGTTTTCACCACATTCCAAACACTCATTCATGGTGAGGTTACACCGACACTTGCCCCGTCGTCGTTTGTAGGATTCCCTGAATTATGTCACATGTCACCTGTGAGTGGAGGCAGCTGCTCCCGGGCCTTCGGAAGTCACTGTCTGATGGACAAGGTGGCCTCTGTGGGGCAACAGCTGCTGTCTTCATTGTTTCAGAGGGAGCATGGCCAGGCATCAATCTTTGGGCAGAAGCAGTTTCTCTCTTATTAACCAATGGATGTGTTCTGGCCAAGTCGTCGTCTATTAGGAGAAAAGGAAATGTAGAGTCTTGAGAGGCTATGTCTTTTTCATCTCCGATTCCACCTCGAAGCACAGCACCTGGCACCTTGCAGAAATGTGATTAAATATTTGTTTAAATAGATATGAGGGTAACAGACAGATGTGAGGGCGAATGAATGAGAAAGAAGAGTGTTCCAGAAGGGGAAGGGGTTGTCTCCTATAGAAATGCTTCTGTCGAAGCCGGCAGTGAGCGTAGTAACTGACTCGTCTGTGTGCAAGAGGGTCCCTTTTCAAGAGGCTCCTTTATTTCAGGTTTGAGTGACAGCTGCCATCTTCCTCAATGCCATGTCCTATCCATGGGGATTGGCCGGAGCAAACCCAGGAGCCCAAGGGGGGAGCGTCTCACTCGAAGAGAATTAGCTCGGCCAAAGAGAGGGGCAGAGACGAAAGACGAAGAGAGAGTCCTTGTGGCATTTCCGGCTCTGGTTTCTATACTCCTGAGGCCCAAGTTTTTGCCTACACTGGTTTGAGTCAGTTTCCTGAAAACCAGCTGACTGATGATGGTGCTGGTAATGAGAGCAAATGTACCGAGCGCTTTCTGCGCACTAGGCGCTGTTCTAATCCAGAAAACGGTTAGCGCCCTTAGGGCTCACAAAAAATCTTACAAAGGAAGTTTTATTGTGGTTGAGTCTTTCGGAAGAAGAATGGAAGCCATGCTAGTGTACAAGTTCAAGTTCACACCGCTGGGAAGAGGCAGCGTCTGGAGTCAGCTCAGGCAGTTGGCCATAAAGCAAGCTCCTCCCAGGGGCTGAACCACCTCTCTGTGCTCTAGTGTTTGATGAGGATGACGAACATGGTGCCCCCCGCCCTTCCCCCCTTATGTTGGGAGCACACATTTCTAGCTCATCAGTGGTGGTGGTTGGCTTGCCGGGAAGTCCCAAATAGAAGCAATCACCAAGCTGGGGAAGGCGAGAGCATGTCAAGCTTTACGGTGGCCTCGATGCTTGTCTTAATTGTTGTTTGTTGCTGAACTTAGAGCCATTCTTGGCTTGGGGGGATTTTTCTTGGGCACTGCAAGGTGTTCAGCTAGGTTAGGCTTGGGCTGGGGAGAAGGAGGGACAACAGTCTTAAATTAACCGGACACAGGGGGGGATCCGAGGGGTCCTAGGCCTGGTGAGAAGGAGGGACGATAGACTGAGATTAGCCGGACACGGCGGGGCATCCAAGGGGTCCTAGGCCTGGAGAGAGGGAGGGACGATTGTCTGAGATTAGCCAGACATGATGGGGCATCCAAGGGGTCCTAGGCCTGGAGAGAGGGAGGGACGATTGTCTGAGATTAGCCGGACATGATGGGGCATCCAAGGGGTCCTAGGCCTGGAGAGAGGGAGGGACGATTGTCTGAGATTAACCGGACATGGCGGGACATCCAAGGGGTCCTAGGCCTGGCAGAGTCCTGATGCTCATGGTCCCTCACTTTTGTGTACTGATTCACAATTGACAAGTACATTTTGTCCCACTTCATAATCATTACTACCATCATATAAAAAGGTTGGTTAATATCTGAATGCCTTGTACATATGCTATACCCAATATAGAACAAAGTGTTTTTTTTTTTTTGAGAGAGAGAGAGAGAGGGAGGGGCAGAGAGAGAGGAGGAGCCAACATGGGGCTCAAGTTCACAAACCACGAGATCGTGACCTGAGCCAAAACCAAGAGTCGGACACTTAACCGACTGAGCCACTTGGTCACCCCATTGCACAAAAGTTCTTTAGAGACATAAAACCCGTTGAATACTCTGAGAGTCACCCTATGCTTGGAAACTTGGGGGTTTTAGCATCTTATAGTTTACAGATGTGAGTAAACCTGAACCCCTGGCAGTGTGCATTTTCGATAAAGAATTATGGGAGTTCAAGGGACATGCCATTCTGTTTGTATAATTGTGTAAGTGGAAACGGAATTTTTATATAAATTTTTGAAAAGCTGCCTTTATTACTACTTGTTGGATGTCTACAGTGAATCTATCCTGGGCACTGGTGGCATGGTCCCTGAATCCACCCCTGGGCTGGGGCAGAAAAGAGAGGGCTGGGTCACTGAGCAGCTAAGGAAGCAGAGAGAGGGCACCCATGTGGCCTTGGCTGAGCCAGCAATGGCTTCCCAGGCCAAGGATCTCCAGAGACCCCTTTGTTCCTGTGAGGGTTGATGTGTGGCCCAACACATCATGTGGGAGTGACATTGGCAAAGACCTGCAGGTGAGAAAAAGATCGGGTAAGAGGGGCATAGAAGGAAGATGGTAGGTGTGAGGGAACTCGCCTAAGAGAGGCCGGGCAGGGTGTTTGGGGCAGGAGAAGAGGTCAGTGTGGCAGGACGTAAGCAAGTGAGCGTGCTCAGAGTTGAGGCTGGAGAGGCACGTTAAACAGCGTGCAGGGTGGGGATTGTATACACATGAGAAGGAAAATGCATCGTCCTGTCTCCAAAGGGTCTGTAGACCCATCAATGGGTAAGAATTGCCCTGGTGATAGTTCTCAGCCACTCACATTGAATTAGGTCCCTGCCTATAGCCCCATAGCAGGCACCCCAATGGTCCCTCCATCATATATATCATGATCACCTTGTATTTTAGACTGTTACATGCTCGGCTCCCCCACTAGACTGTAAACCTTTGAACATAGCAATGTGTTTCTCCTCTCACTCACCCTAAGGCTTGATACAGCACTTGGCATATTGAAGGCCATAAGAAACGTTGGGTGAATTTTGCCGTTAAAGCAGTGTTCGTGCTAAGCATTATAACAACATGTTGGCTGGGGGCACCTGGGTGGCTCAGTCAGTTGAACGTCTGACTCTTGATTTCAGCTCAGGTCATGATCTCATGGTCCATGAGTTCGAGCCCCACTGTCAGTGCAGAGCCTGCTTGGGATCCTCTGTCTCCTTCCCGCTGCCCCTCCCTATCTCTCTCTCAAAATAAATAAACTTAAAACAAAAAATGCGTTGTCTGCATCATCTGGCCATGAGCTTTACAACACATCACGTCTGAGCCTGGTTTATTCCCTTGGAAAAATGGATTAAAGAAATCGCTCTATCAGTTAGAGATCTATGAGCTTTCTTTTTAAATGTTTACGTATTTATTTTGAGAGAGAGAGCACGAGCAGGTGTGGGGCAGAGAGAGAGGAGAGAGAATCCCAAGTAAGCACCACACTCAGCGTGGAGCCCCACGTGGGGCTCCATCTCTGGACTGAGAGACCGTGACCTGAGCCAAAATCAAGAGGTGGACGCTTGACCGACTGAGCCGAGCTTTCTACCCGTAATTAGTCTTTACAGCTTATCTTAGAATTTTAACTGCTTATTTGTGGCGTGCTGCCTTGCCAGGCATCATATTTCAGTGCTTTGGCTTGAGTCAGAGGAGGTCCTGAATGCCCGTATGGAAAGAACAATTTTCTAAATAAAATAAATTGCTTCAACAAAGGCCGGAATCCAACCCTGGCCGCATGTGAAAATGCTTTTATCAGCTTACAGTCTTGTTATAAAATAATTTTTACGCTTACACAAGATGAGTAGTTGCGCCTAGAAAACCCATAGAGTTTTATATTTTTGCCTAGAAAATTTAATTAGTAAATCAGGCCATTCAATTTCCACAATTAACTGGATAACTGACATTTATCGATTGATAATTGAACTGGATAATTAACTGGAAAATATTATGACAGAATGGGAAGGGTTTTTTTTTTTGTTTTTTGTTTTTTCCTTGGGAACTGGTTAACAGTCCTCCATCTGGTTCATACATGGAGAGTCGTTGCTGTTTCACTTCCAGAATTATTCTCTCAGTGGAAAAAAAAAAATGGTATTGAAGCATGAGTGATTCTACAATAAACAGTACAAGCTAGAGGTGAGGTAAATTATGAAACCAGTCTTCACAAGAAAACTCTAACTTGCTAGCATTCCACATGGAGGTGGCCTTTGTTGCTTATGCTAGAAGTCTGATTCTTTGTTGGTGGGAAGGATACCTGGAATGATAAAAAACGTACCTCTGTGATGTTGGCCAGTAATCTAGAAGCAGCAATAGCGATAAGAACCACACGAGTAACAATAATGGTCAACAGTATCCCAACAATATGAAAAGCGGCTCATGTAAGTGATGTGATAGGGGCACGGCTAAGAGTCGGGTAGCTCTGGGTTGGAAATATGGTTCGGCCCCCCAGCGGTCAGGACTTTTGGTAGATGACTTAAATTCTCCGTACAATGGTTGTCTCACTTGTAAAATGGTACCGGGTTCAGGAGTTGTACTAAGAAGTAAAATCTCAATGAAAGTGAGCCAAGCGCTGGCTCCCAGGAGATACATCCGTATTATCGGCAGCTGTTGTGGTGATTGTGTCCAAAATGGTACCGTGGGGAGTAGTCTATTCAATACCTCTGTTGGTATCTTGGAGAGGCGCGTGACTGAATCCTCAAGGCACCTTGGGACAGGTGCGTGTGCTGGGCAGAGGAGGAGGTGGGTGCCTGGGCCAGCCCAGGCCCTCTCGGGAAGAAGTGTGCGCTCTTGGCCTTGGTCTACCAGACAGCAGGCTTTTAGGGGTCTGGGAATCAGAGAGGAGGAAGAAGGTTCTTGTAAGGAGGACAGTGCAGCAAGACATGATGTTGGAGGCAGGGAGACTGCAATCATAAGACAGGGGTGGAGAGGAGCCTGGACCTGGGCAGGGGTAGTGAGGAGTCGTGCTGGACTCCATCCAGGGAGCAGCGTGGGCCCAGTTAGTAACAGCTAACCCGTGACAGGCATACGAAGCACCAGCATTGCTCTGGATGCTCTGCAGGCTTTCAGTTGCTTAATGCTCATACTGGCCCTGGAGGTGGGAACCTTCAACATTCCCTGTTTCATTTGTGCCCGGGGCTTAACTGATAGAGGTGTTCAAGCGACAGCCCAGATCGATGCCATTGAAAGAAGTTTTATTTCTCACAGTTTCCAAGAGGAGGGGCATGCCACACCACAGAGGCCCACAAAGAGAAGTCCCAGGGTCAACGGGAAGAAGGTGTGAAGGCCCAGAGTCTTTACAGTGGTTTTTATGGGGATGAGAAGGAATGGGTAAGGCAGAGTAGGCCAGTTTGAGCAGATGTGGATCGGATACCTTGAATAATTTTGATCGGCTTTGTCTATAGAGGGCGTCTCTAGTCGTCCAGCACCTAGCTCTTGGGTGATGTGGGGCCAGGGAAATACTGGCTTGGTGTGACAGAGTCGGATAAAGGAGGTGTTGGGGAATACGGGCTCTGGATTGGTTGGTTTGCATAGGAAAGTCGTACTCTGAGGGAAGCAGCTTGCCATCTGTAGGAATTAGCTAACCCAGGAAGGGGTGGTCACGCCCCTGGCCAGCCAGGCCCCCAAAACGTCAAAGTATCCTAAAACATAGAAAATAAAAAGCAGGATTAATATAACCCTTTTGACAGAGAGGGTAAGCAATTTGCATTAAGACCACACAGCTAAATGATGAAGTTAGACATTCAGTCGAGGGACAGTCTTTGGGCTTAGCCACTGTGATAACTCTCTCCAGTTAAGGTGGACCTTTTTAAAAGTGGTGAAGTGAAAGGGTTCACTTCACTGATTACGGCAAACAGTTCTTCACAAACCAATAAAGGTTTTGGGGGGAGGAATTTTGAAGTGTCTTATTTTGTTTTAATTTTTAACTGAAATATAATTGACATGCTCCTATACGTTTCAGGTGTATATCAGAGTGGTTCAATATTTGTATATACTATGAAAGGATTCCCACAATAAGTCTAGTTATCATCTCGCCACACAAAGTTATTACAATAGTAACGCTCTTCTCGCGGGGCGTCTGGCTGGCTTAGTTGGTGGAGGACGCAACTCTTGATCACAGGGTTGTAGGTTTGAGCCCCACGCTGGGTATAGAGATTACTAAGAAATAAAATTAAAAAAAAAAAACCCTCTATTCCCTGTGCTGTGCATTACATGCCTGTGACTTATTTATTTTATAACTGGAAGTTCAATCCCCTTTGTAAGCCCCTTCACTTATTTCACCTGCCCCCCCATATAATGGCCTTACAGAGAATGGGGGCAGCTCTCCAAGGTTCACATGAAGGCATCGTTACTATTGCAACTTGACTAAATACACTTCACTTCCATGATCCAAGGAGAAGTGCCGTCATCACGCACCAGAATGCTTTCCAGAATTCAAGAGGGTACGTTTGACTCCAGATGTCATCCTGATTAATGGGGAGCAGGTGGCTTGACAGCCCAGGCGAGTCCTCATGCCCCATGGATGGTTTAGATTTTGGCTGGCCTGAAGCACAGAGATGGTCATTGATGACCTTCCAAGGTTCACTGGGCGCCTGACATAATTTTTTCTCATTTCCACGGATCCTCATGGACCCGTAGCTTCCTCCTGGTTGACACAAAGGGAGGCAGCAAATGAGCTGATCAAAGGGACTTCAGCCTTCCCCGAGTTATGTGGGCCAGCATGGCATTGGGAACACCCCTCGACTTGCTTAATCCCTCTTCCAAAAGGTGTCAGGACATGGAAATTGACATTTAGATGAAAGTTGCAGATTCACAAACAATAATATTCTCTCCTCTTTGTGAAAAATAAAATGTGCTATTGTTTCCCTGGATCGAAAAATAGAAATACTTTGATTTCCAATCCTTTTTTTTTCATTTGCTTTTATTTAAAAAAAAAAAGACAAACAAAAACTCGCAAGCAAACCATTGGCTTCATGGGAGTTGTGTGTCAAATCAACACACATTTCTTGGGCAGCTGTCACGGGCTGGGCACTGTATTAAAACACCTTATCTTACTGTCGTGTCTATAGACGCATCAGCTCATTTAATTCAGATACCAACCTGCTGAGGCAGGCAGGGCAGACTTTGCATTAAGTGTTGTTTTTGTCAGATCAGCCACATTTCTTGTTCTGCAAATAAAAGGAAAGACACAGATATCGGCCTGCCCGGTTAAGATCTCAATGTTTTTCCCACATAAGCAGAGGTCTAGGCTGTGGTTGGCATTGGTTCGGTTGTTCAGTGACACCATTCGGTGCCTGGCTGTCTCCAGCTTGCTGCTCTGCCTTCCTTGCTGACTTGGCTCCTGTCACCAGCCTTCTTGCCAACTTGCAACCTCTTGTCTAAATTCTACACAGAAAACCCTGGCAGGAATCGGCTCTGTCTGACCCTACCCTCCTGGGCAACAACTCTTTACGGTTAGCTCTGGAAATAAAAATGTTATGCTGTCCATAGTTCCATGGTATCAGTTATACAAGACTGTTTTCCCTGTGAGGGAAAGGTGAAAGAGGAGAAATTATCTTTTCATTTTTTAGTTGAAAAGCCCACCCTAGTGGGGGTGGGGGTGAGAAGAACCAGAGGTTTGTTTCTACGTTCACTTTTCGATTCATGGCTGTGTCAGGTTTTTCTTAATACATCATCTCCATTCCTTTTTCTATTAAAAAAATTTATTTTGTTTATTTTTGAGAGGGAGAGAAAGAGAGCATGAGCAGGCAAGGGGTAGAGAGAGAGGGAGACACAGAGTCTGAAGCAGGCTCCAGGCCCCGAGTTGTCAGCACAGAGCCTGACGCCGGGCTCGAACCCATGAACCGCAAGATCATGACCGGAGCCAAAGTTGGACACTTAACCGACTGAGCCACCCAGGCACTCCACAGCATCTCCATTCTTCTTCTTTTTTTTAATGAATTTTATTTTTAAAAAATTTACATCCAAGTTAGTTAGCATATAGTGCAACCATGATTTCAGGAGTAGATTCCTTAGTGCCCCTTACCCATTTAGCCCACCCCCCTCCCACAACCCCCTCCTGTAACCCTCAGTTTGTTCTCCATATTTATGAGTCTCTTCTGTTTTGTCCCCCTCCCTGTTTTTATATTATTTTTGTTTCCCTTCCCTTATGTTCATCTGTTTTGTCTCTTAAAGTCCTCATAGGAGTGAAGACATATGATTTTTGTCTTTCTCTGACTAATTTCACTTAGCACAATACCCTCCAGTTCCACGTACTTGCAAATGGCAAGCTTTCATTCTTTTTGATTGCCGAGTAATACTCCATTGTATATATATATGCCACATCTTTATCCATTCATCCATCGATGGACATTTGGGCTCTTTCCATACTTTGGCTATTGTTGCTAGTGCTGCTATAAACACTGGGGTGCATGTGCCCCTTCGAAACAGCACACCTGTGTTCCTTGGATAAATGCCGAGTAGGGCAATTGCTGGGTCGTAGGGTAGTCTGTTTTTAGTTTTTTGAGGAACTTCCATACTGTTTTCCAGAGTGGCTGCACCAGCTTGCGTTCCCACTAACAATGCAAAAGAAATCCTCTTTTTCCGCATCCTTGCCAACATCTGCTGTTGCCTGAGTTGTTAATGTTAGCCATTCTGACAGGTGTCAGGTGGTATCTCATTGTGGTTTTGACTTATATTTCCCTGATGATGAGTGATGTGGAGCATTTTTTCATGTGTCGGTCGGCCATCTGGATGTCTTCTTTGGAGAAGTGTCTATTCATGCCTTTTGCCCATTTCTTCACTGGATTGTTTTTTGGGCGTTGAGTTTGATAAGTTCTTTATAGATTTTGGATACTAACCCTTTATCTGATATGTTGTGTGCAAATATCTTCTCCCATTCTGTTGGTTGTCTTTTAGTTTTGCAGATTGTTTCCTTCGCTGTGCAGAAGCTTTTTATTTTGCCGAGGTTCCAGTAGTTCATTTTTGGCCAACTCCATTCTTAACTGAGTTTTTTCTCTGTCTTGGATTCTAGGTCTTCCGCTTTGGGGACAACGAGTGATGAGGTTATGGCCAGACCTTTTGGTGGGAGCAGTCACTTCTGGGCCAGAACATGCAGGAACAACTTGAGGGTGCAGACTTCCAGCACGGCAGCGCATAAAGTAGTAGCTCAGGGGCGTCGTGGTGGTCTTGTTGATGTGTCCACTTGGGGAGGATGCCATCCCCAGTTACTCAGCCAAACGCCAATCTAGGTGATGCTCCCAGGGTACTTCATAGATGTGATAAAGGTCCAAAGTCAGCTGACCTGAAACAAGAGTGTATTATCCTGGGTAACCTGGGTGGGTCGATCAACCAGTGGAAAGGCTTTAAGAGGAAGAAGGAAGTCAGCCTGAGGACAGTGGTGTCAGCCTGTGCCAAGGGCTCCAGCCTGCCCTCCACATTTCAGACCGTCCCAGCCAGCCCCGGCAATTGCATAAGCCATTCGTTCCAACAAATCCCATTATCTCCTATGGGACTGGTTGAACCCTGACTGATACAGACGCTATTACTCCGTGTCTTGAAAGCTATACTAGCCCACATTTTCAAACCTGACACTGTGTGTCCTTAGGCAGCGTATTTGTTTCCTGGGGCAGCCGTTACAAATTACCACAGACTTTGTGACATTTATGTGGAGGCTGCGTGAAGGCCAAAAGTTCCGTATCTGGGTGTTGGCAGAGACGTACCCCTCCGCAGGCTCTGGGGGGCACCTTCCTTGCCCTTTCCAGCTGCTGGTGGCCCTAGGTGTGCCTTCCTTGTAGATCATCACTCCTATCTTCGCTTTTGTCTTCTCCTGGCCTTCTCCTCTGTGTCCGTGTCACCTCCTCTTCTGTCTCTTGTAAGGACACTTGTCATTGGATGTAGTGTCCACCTAAATCATCCAGGGTGATCTCATCTCAAGATCCTAAATTATATCTGTAAGACCCCTTTTCCAAATAAGTTTACATTCACAGATTCTGGAGAATACAGTTTTTTGGGGGAGGGGAGCTAACGTTCAACTCACTATATGCAGTTTTCAGTTTGGGATAATTTCCTAGTGGGTCTGCAGCTGTAAAAATAATGGACTCTCGCGGTGCCTGTGTGGCTCAGTCAGTTAAGTATCCAACTCTCGATTCTGGCTTGGGTCATGATCTCACAGTTCGTGACGGTGCGGAGCCTGCTTGGGATTCTCTCTCTCCCTCTCCCCGGCTCGTGCGTGCACATGCTCTCTTTCTCTCTCTCTCAAAATTAAAAAATAAACATTAAAAAAAAAAGAATGGAATATAATATCGGTGACTTAATCAACCTAATTTTAACTTCATTCTGTTCTTCCCAGTTCCAAACTCTTCTCTGTTCTTCCATGGGTCCCAGCTTATTTCACTAATGACATAAGGTGATGGTTGATTATGATCTGCAGTCTTTAGGTGTCTCTTGGGGGTCCCCTTGTGTCCTGCTGCTACCCTCACAGGCCTCCACTGATGAGGGTGAGCGGGGGCAGCCCTCCCCTTCCAGTACAGTAGTGCCCTACTTCCCTCCATAACAGTCCAGTACATCAGTGTATGTTGGACGTTCCAGATCTTTTCCTCCTCCAGCAAGGTTATAGTGTTGAGTAAGTTAGCATATTCCGGATATATCTGCAGTGCCTTCAGGATCATCTCCACTTGATGCGCTTAAATGAAATTCAAATATGACTTTAGAGCCTTCAATGTCAAATATGACTTCAAAGTGTAATGTAGAATGTTAGTGTAGGTTTTTTCTTTTTTAAATAGGATTTCTACAGTGCATCTGATAGGAAAACATCCTTAAAATTTGTCAGTCCCTTTGGAGGCTGTTCAAAAATCTCACTTCTTGTCTCAACTCCCTTACATTCCAGGACCCCCCCCCACATTCTTCTTTCTTTCCCTTTCTCTTTTTCTATGTGAGGTCACATCCCACAGCCTGGGATTAAAAGTGTTCCCTTTATTTCACTGAGTACTGCTATAATTGATTCACTTATTCACCCATTTGTTCATTCAGCAAGAATTGGTTGGGTGTTTACCATGTGCCAAGCACTATTACCTGGGTCCTGAAGATACCAGAGTGTACCTTCTTTATCCATTCATCTATAAATGGACACTTGGGCTGCTTTCACATGTTGGCTATTGTAAATAATGCTGCAATAAACACAAGGATGCATGTATCTTTTTGAATTAGTGTTTTTATGTTCTTTTTTTTAAAGACATTTTTAAATGTTTATTTTTGAGAGAGAGAGAGACAGACAGAGCACGAGCAGGGGAGGGGCAGAGAGAGGAGACACAGAATCTGAAGCAGGCTCCAGGCTCTGAGCCATTAGCACAGAGCCCGATACGGGGCTCAAACTCACAAACTGTGAGATCATGACCTGAGCCAAAGTCGGACGCTCAACCGACTGAGCCACCCAGGCGCCCCAGTGTTTTTGTTTTCTTTAGGTAGATAAATACCCAGTAGTGGAATTACTGAATCATACGGTAATTCCATTTTTAATCTTTTGAGGAACCTCCATATCGTTCTCTACACTAGCTGCACTGGATTCCCACCAAGAGTGCACAAGGGTTCCCTTTTCCCCACAACCTCATCGGCACTTGGTATTTCTAGGCTTTTTGATTCTAGCCTTTCTGACAGGTGTAAGGTGATATCTTGTTGTGGTCTCAATTTGCATTTCTCTGATTAGTGTGGTATATATATACAGTGGAATATTGCTCAGGAAAAAAAAAAGTATGAAATCTTGCTGTTTGCAATGACCTGGATGGATCTAGAAGTGAAATAAGTGAAATGAGTCAGAGAAAGACAAATACCATGTGGTTTCACTCATATGTGCAATTAAAAAAAAACAAAGACAAAAGAGACAAAAAACAGACTTAAATACAGAGAACAAACGAGAGGGGAGGTGGATGGGAGAATGGGGAAATAGGTAAAGGAGATTAAGAGTACAGTTATCCTGGGGCCCCTGGGTGGTTCAGTCGGTTAAGCGTCCGACTTCAGCTCAGGTCATGCTCTCACACTCTGTGAGATCGAGCCCTGGGTCGGGCTCTGTGCTGAGGGCTCGGAGCCTGGAGCCTGCTTCGGATTCTGTGTCTCCCTCTCTCTCTGCCCCTCCCCTGCTCCGGCTCTGTCTCAGAAATAAATAAAAACATTAAAAAAAAAGAGTACAGTTATCCTGATGAACACTGAGTAAATATGTAGAATTGTTGACTCACTATATTGTACACCTGAGACTAATGTAGCACTATGTCACCTATATTTCAATTAAAAAAATTAAAGGAAGAAAAATATTTGCATTTGAGTTGGTAGTACAATACCAATGATACGAATGTCATATTACTTGGTTTTGAGTATGTGCCACACGCGTATGTAGATGCTATCCCTGGGGAAGCGGGCAAAGTGTAAACAGGAACTCTCTCTAGCATTTCTGCAGCTTCTTGTGATTCACAAACGAGTTCAAAATATACAGTTATTTTTCTTTTCTTGTTTAAAGTGTATGTATTTATTTAAAGTGTGTGTGTGCATGTGTATGTATGTGCGTGTGTGTGAGTGTGTCAGCAGGGGAGGGGTGGAGAGAGAGGACGAGAGAGAATCCCAATCAGGCTCTGCTCTGTCAGCGCAGAACCTGATGCGGGGCTTGATCCCACGAACCGTGAGATCATGACCTGAGCTGAAATCAAGAGTGAGCTCCCCCCCGCCAACCGGAGTTATTTTTCTTTTTTTTTTTTTTTTTAAATTTCTTTAAGATTTCTTTCTTTCTTTCTTTCTTTCGAGTGTGTGTGTGTGTGTGTGTGTGTGAGCAGGGGAGGGGCAGAGAGAGAGGGAGAGAGAGAGAATTTCAAGCACACTCTATGCTGTCAGCCTGGAGCCCGATAGGGGAGTTGAGGTCACAAACCGCGTGATCGTGACCTGAGCCGGTATCAAGAGTCAGATACTTAACCGACTGAGCCACCCGGGTGCCCCTAAAGTTATTTTTTAAAAGATGGGAAGATATAAAATGGATGAGATGCTCTTATAGAGCTGCCATTCGGATGGTTATGCAGAACAGGCAAGTAAACAGATACATAGACAAGGTGTAGCGGGAAGTGTATGGAGGCATTTCATTGCGGGTTCTGAGTAGACCATGTTGCTGGGACTTCAATATATTTGTATTTGTCAAGAGCAGGTGCCAGGCAAGACCAGCTGAGTCTGACCAACGGGCAGAAAAGAAAATTATTGGAAGGTACTGGTAGCTCGTTGCACTGCTGGGAAGACTTGGAGAACGGGCAGGAACCAAGGATGGCTGGGGTAAGCCACTGCACTCAGTGTGGGCTGTATTTGGTGGTTCGTGTCTAACGCACAGAATGATCACGATGGTTAGGACGCCAAAGGCATTGTGGTTTCTTCCTTGTTCTCTTTCTTGGATTGCTTGTTCTTGGAGAAGCCAGCCGCATGCACGGAGGGACCCCCAAACTGCCTTATGGAGAGGTCCACGTGGGCAGGAATGGGGTCTCCAGCCCACAGCATGTGAAAAGAGCCCGCGCGGAGGGCTTAGAAGACGGCAGCTTCGGTACCCATCTTGACTAGAACCTCACGAGAGACCCTGAACCACAGCCACCCAGACCACGCCTAGATTCCTGACTTCCAGAAACCGTGAGATAATAAAGGTTTGTCATTCCGAGCCTCTAAGTTTGGAGATAATTTGTTACACAGCAATAGGTAACTGATGCATGCTCCCTTCTTTCAATATTTATAGTCTATGGAAACAAACGTTTTCTCCTTGTATGATGCTCCTATTGGTCATCTGACCAAAGAGACACCTTTTGTAAAGGGAGACAAACCAAACCCTCATATGTTCACTCAGACCCAGGTCCTGTATGTCTGACCGATCTGCTTTCTTTTGTAAGTTCTCTGAGACTCGGGTTATGATCTGTAACTTGTGGATCTGATTGTAAGTTCCATTACCACCAACATCCCATATGTTAATACTAAACATGGGTGGGTGATAGTCCCCGTTTCTGCAAACGCTCCCGAGGCTAGAACTCGTACTTAAGAGTTTCCTTCTTTGCTGCTTATTCTGGATCCCCTTTGTCTTTAGCCAGCATCTTGACAGCTGGGGTTCTTTCCTCCTTTGAGTGATTCACACCTTCATTTTTTGAGGGATCTGAGCTTGTGTCTGTAGGATATGGATCTTTCATTAACTGTTATGGTTTTGCAATACGGCAGTAGGAGATGTCTGCAGGTATTACTAGGTTCTTCCATTAGCTTCCCTGCTTTCCCCCCTCCCCTGCACAGCAGGGACACCATTTCCCTGAAAAATGGAGAAGAGATCTAATTTATCAATTTCTTACAGCAGACAGCCTACTGTCTACTTCTTTTTTTTTCTTAAAAATTTTTTTTAGGGGCGCCTGGGTGGCGCAGTCGGTTAAGCGTCCGACTTCAGCCAGGTCACGATCTCGCGGTCCGTGAGTTCGAGCCCCGCGTCAGGCTCTGGGCTGATGGCTCGGAGCCTGGAGCCTGTTTCCGATTCTGTGTCTCCCTCTCTCTCTGCCCCTCCCCCGTTCATGCTCTGTCTCTCTCTGTCCCAAAAATAAATAAAAAACGTTGAAAAAAAAATTTAAAAAAAAAAAATTTTTTTAAAAAATGTTTATTTATTTTTGAGAGAGAGAGAGAGAGTGTGAAGGAGGAGCTGAGAGGGAGAGAGGGAGACACAGAATCTGAAGCAGGGTCCAGGGTCTGAGCGGTCAGCACAGAGTCCGACGTGGGGCTCGAACCCATGAGCCTTGAGATCATGACCTGAGCCAAAGTCGGATGCTTACCCGACTGAACCATCAACAGTGAACAAGTGAAAAGCAACAACGCGGAAACAAAACACCCAGTTCCAACTCTAGGAAAGCTGTCGGTGCCCTTTCTACTATTTACATCTTGCAGCCCCCAGAGCCTGTCCCCTACTGTCATTCTGTGTCGTCAGTGACCATTTACTCACAAGTGAGTTTCCAAGATCATTTGTCGTCTTTGATTTTCTACCTTGTCCAAACCACCACTATATAACATAATTACAAACTATTCATTAGAAACTACTCATAAACAAGGATACGGAAAAAATTTTTACAAATTATGGAAACTGTTTTGCAAAACCCAATGCAATTACGTTTGGCAACGTTCATGACCGGAAGGGTCAGCTCAGCGTAAAACCAACAACAAAAGAAATCCTTTCGTGTGTTTCAGGTAAATCTGGACAATAGAGGTTGCAGTGGATGTCTAACATTGTCTATGTCAGTGCTTGATGGTGTCAGGGGCAGGGGTGGGAGGAATAAAAGAAAAATGTTCTGGATTGGGAATCACAAGGTACAGGTTCTGATTGGCGCTCTCTGGAGACCTATTACTCAACACTTATGAACTGTGTTACCCTTGAAGTCACTTGACCTCTCTGTGCCTCGTTTTCATGTCCGTAAAGTTAGAAGGTGTTCGATCCTACGATCCTACAATAATGAGCCTGGAGAAGCCTAAAGTAAGATATTTAAAGATTTCTCAAGCACATGCAGTGGAAAGGTATCCTATTTCTCTGCCAGCAGGTTTCCCAACGAAAGGTGGAACATCTGATTTACGTGACTTCAGACCCAACTCCGGATGAAGCGGGAAGTGTTTACTACGTGGCCGTGGAATCTGGAAGTGGCTTCCAGGAATAGCCAGCCAGGTTGGCCAGGGAGGGCCACCCACATACCAGAAGAGAGGACAGTGGGAGAGAGAGGCCCTGAAAGGAGCCGGTCAGCCGTGATGGCCGTGCAGCCTGCGGTGACTCAGTCGGGTCAGCCGGACGGGTGTCAGCAGTGGGGAGGCAAGAGATCTTGACCGCCTAAGAGAGCTTGAATGCCTCGCTTCTACGGGGTGGTCACTGCAGGACAAAAGAATGGGGGGGATTCCGTACACAATCATTAGCGGAGAGCTTGAGGCTGTGCACCGAGAGGCGACACAACGTCCACCAGCGGACAGAGATGGCGGCTGATTGGGTGGACGTGGTCTGCACCGAGGAAGGTCTGAGCTCTGGCTCCGCGTGCTCTTACAAACTGGGCAGGCTCGCGACTGGAAGGGATGGAACAGAAGCTGTGCGCCCACCGTCAGCCGCTGGGAAGCGGCTGCACGCTTTTGGTCGTGTGGCGCTCACCTTGTGAAGTGTCTCGTGGCGGAAACGAAATCGCCCGCAAAATCCGAAGGCTCCCACGAGGCAGCTGTTGGCAGTCGCTGTCTTTTCAGGCTCTTCTTCGAGCGCGGAGAGGCCAACATCCGGGGAGGAAGCTGGCCTGCAGAATGCTCCAGCCGGGCTGGCCTGAAACGCTGACCCCGCTCACCCTGTACGGGAGACCTTGTCCGATGAACCCCCGGGGTCCTGGCCTTGGCGCCTGGCAAAAATACGTGCCCCCACGGCCCCGTGCGCCACTCGGTCTGGTTTCACCACCCTCCCGACACACCGTGTGTCTGTGTTGCCTTCCTGGCTCTGCTCGGGCTTGGGGAATGTTCTGGGTAAGTGGCCTGACAGGCTCCCGGAGCCACCCACATCCTGCATATGGCGACGGGTCTGCCCACCCGGGTCACCCGGTCACGGGTCACGGGTCACGGGTCGCCCGGCCGGGGACGCACCGCCAGGCTCTCTACTGGTGGGCGTTGTACAACCTCAGACACCAAAGGGCAAACGCTGGGTGGTGACCACAGACGTGTGGACACAGGTGGTACAAGGCAGGCTCAGAGGAGGTAAGGACCAGGACCGAGATGTTTTCTGGAGGCATCGAGTTTGTATCTTATAAACCAGCTTAGTTGATGTGATACTTTGCGCCTAACCATTCTCTGCCATTTTTTTTTATTTTTTTATTTTTGGTTGTTGTCTCACTGGCCCTGAGTGCCGCCCTTCAGGTAGCATCAGATAGGAACCTGGGCCAGGTAGGCTCCCGATGACCAGCCAAGACGGCTCCGGACCATTCTGGCAGTCATATGCGGAATGGCAGGCACAGGCGGTCTCTTCACGTGACCTTGGGCCCCACTGGAGTGACCTGAGTACCCAGGAAACCAAAGGTCATGAGTTTCAAGGCCCCTTATCCCATTTTTGTTTTTTGTCTTTTCTGAACTTTTCCAAATAGATACACATCACAAAGATCTGTTCTTTTATTTAGTATTTTTTGTAGTTTGTACCTTGGTACACTTTGGCCTTTTTTGGGGAACCTCTATATCTGTTTAAATGAAAAGCTTCCATACTCATAACTTAGAATGGTTTTTATTTTTGTAATGTTTTATTTATTTTTGAGAGAATGTGTGAGCAGGCGAGGGGCAGAGAGAGAGGGAGACACAGAATCCAAAGCAGGCTCCAGGCTCCGAGCTGTCAGCACAGAGCCCGACACGGGGCTCGAACTCGTGCTGTGAGATCATGACCTGAGGTGGAGTCGGATGCTTAACCGATTGAGCCACCCAGGTGCCCCAGAACGTACAGGTGTTTAAGTAAAAGTATATGGTTATATGTCTATATAAAAGCTACTCAAAGCAAGGCCGATGACTGTGGAAAATGGAAAGTGAAAAGAAAAGTGTCAGAA
This sequence comes from Neofelis nebulosa, assembly GCF_028018385.1. Lineage (NCBI taxonomy): Eukaryota > Metazoa > Chordata > Mammalia > Carnivora > Felidae > Neofelis > Neofelis nebulosa. Next base: position 239,982,136 of record NC_080782.1, read on the forward strand.
CGAGAAAGCATTAACATACTAAATAAAGAGACAAATGGGGTCAGTATTATTATAACAGAGCATTAAAATTCCCTCTCAACTTCCCAAGAACGAAGGTAAAAAGGCAAACGCATGTGCATATATAATTGCACCGCTCACAAGAGACAGTGCTCCTGCCAGCAGACAGTCTTCCTCATAAATTTTCAAATAGATTTGTCACATGGTCAAAGATACTTGTTTATCACAGTGTCTGGTTCACAGGGGGGGGACTCAATAAACATGTTGAACGAATGAATATCGGATGTTAACGCTGCTGACATCGAACACCGTGGAAAACAGCAAAGTTCTGGTGACTTCCTGCGGGTATTGATGAGAGAGCCAAACCAGGTGCTGTGTGAAAAGCTTTATATCCGTGGACTCGTTTATTGCACACAAACACCCACTGGGGTGTTATTAACATTCCTGTTTCACGTGTGAGGAAGCTGAGGCATGAAGACATCAGGTTGTGTTTCCAGGGCCCACGGTGGGAAGTGGGAAGCCGGGGCTTGGATACAGTTGGCACGTTCGCTCGCCCATTCTGCCATGTTGCCCCACATTGCGGTGCGGGGCCCGTCCATCGTGGGCAGTTCAGCACTTTCGTAAAGTCCTTCGGGACTTCCTCAGGCCCTGTAAATCCCGAGCAACACCTGGAATGTGCATCTGAACATAAATGTGTTAACTCTGACCGCCTGCCGGTGGGAATGTCGACTGGTGAAGTCTTCCTGGAGGGTAATTTGGCCACTCCTGGGTAAGATGATTTAAACATGTGCGTCGTCTTTGGTCCAGGGTTAACGTCAAAGAACGTCCCATAAAGAAACGATCCCAAATGCATACAAAGATTATAGCTGCAATGGGACATATCTGAAATATTCAACAGTAAGGAAACTGATTTAAAACAAGCAGTTTAATACAACCGAGATAGAATAATGTGCCTCCACTAAAAATTGTCTTTTAAAAAGACACTTGAGGGGCGCCTGGGTGGCTCAGTCAGTTGAGCGTCCGACTTCGGCTCAGGTCATGATCTTGCGGTCTGTGAGTTCGAGCCCCATGTCGGGCTCTGTGCTGACGGCTCGGAGCCTGGAGCCTGCTTCGGCTTCGGTGTCTCCCTCTCTCTCTCTGCCCCTCCCCCGCTCATGCTCTGTCTCTCTCCCTCTCTGTCAAAAATAAATGAACATTAAAAAAAATTAAAATAAAAGACACTTAAATACATACAAAGATGTTCATGGTATTTCGTTACATGGGAGAAAATACAGTCTTAAACAGTAGGTGTATTGTGGCTCTAATTTTGCAAAGGGTACACCTCTGGTGGAATTTTAAACCAACACAAGCACTTTAAACGGATAGAGTCATCAGGCAGTATAGTATTAAAACTCAAATCTTATGATCCAGCCATTCCACTCCATATTACCTGCCTGAGTCACATGGACATAAACAGGCAGGTTTCATTTTCTTCTTCTTTTTTTAATGTTTATTTATTTTGAGAGAAAGAGAGGGCACAAGGGAGTGTGAGTGGGGGAGAGGTGGAGAGAGAAGAGAGAGAGGATCCCAAGCAGGCTCCCAGCTGTCACTCCAGAGCCCGACTTGGGGCTCGATCTTGAATCGTGAGATCATGACCTGAGCCGAAACCAAGAGTGGGACACTTAACCAACTGAGCCACCCAGGCGCCCCTACGGTTTTATTTTTTGATGATGCAAATTGGAAGTCACCTTAGTATCTATCAAAATGGAAGAGTTAAATACAATATGATGTGTCCTAACCACGGAATACCACGCAATAGCTAGAAAGAATGGGGTGCTGGGGCCCCTGGGTGGCTCAGTCGGGTGAGCGTCTGTCTTTTGATCTCAGCTCAGGTCATGAACTCAAGGCTGTGAGTTTAAGCCCCACATTGGGCTCCACAATGGGAGTGAAGCCTACTTAAAGGGAAAGAAAGAATGGGGCACTGGCATGGAAATATAAGAATATTTACTGGCAGATTGTTAGGTGAGAAAAGCAAGTTGCAGAAAGGAAAGTAGAATTTAAGTCCTTTGGAAGATTCACTGCAACATGCTGTCAGAATGTCTGCATGAGCATATGCATTATTGAGACGATTTACTCTGAAAGGAGACGTATGACGCTGGTTACTTATTCTGAGATGAGAAACAGAGGATGGGCTTTATAATAGAAAGTTCGTTTTAGCTGCAGGGTTCCGATCATGTCCAAGAAAAACCCAATTATATGTGACTTGTGCAATTAAAAATAAACTAACATTTTAAGTATTAAATGTACTAAATTAAGTATTAAATTTGTTTAAGAGTCTCTTATGGTGATGGGCGTGGAGGAGGGCACCTGTTGGGATGAGCACTGGGTGTTGTATGGAAACCAATTTGACCATAAATTATATTTAATATAAAAAAATAAATGTTTCTGTATTTTTGAGAGAGAGAGAGAGAGAGATGAAGAGAGAGAGAGAGAGAGAGAGAGAGAGAGAATCCCAAGCAGGCTTCACGCTGTCAGTGTGGAGTTCAGTGCAGGGCTCAGTCCCCCGACTGGAGATCATGACCTGAGCCGAGATCAAGAATTGGAAGCTTAACCGACTGAGCCGCACAGGCGCCCCTGAGGTAGATAACTTGACTGAGTTCCTTCTCCATCTAAAATAGCACCTGTACAACACCTTCTCATGGTGCTTAATTTCCTTTTTATTTATTTATTCATTAATTTATTTTTTTACCACTTGGCATACGCATGTTTCTTTTATTTGGTCTCTCTCCACTGCAGTACAAGCTCCCCATGGGAGGGCCCTTGCCTATTCGGTTTTCCGCCATTTGTTGACTGTAGCAGCAGGTGGAAAAGGGCCTTGCACCTGGAAGCCACACGGTGCCTGAATAACTCGGTGGCGGTGCACACACATGCCTGGGAAATAACGTGGAATGAGTTACACCCACTAAAGTACCAGGAGTGTTTTTTTCTGAGTGGTAGGATGGTTAATTTTTGCATATTTAAATGAAGTTTTCTTTTTTTTTAATTAAAAAAAATTTTAATGTTTATTTTTAAGAGAAAGAGAGAGAGAGAGATATCATGAGCAGGGGGAGGGGCAGAGAGAGAGGGAGACACAGAATCTGAAACAGGCTCCAGGCTCCGAGCTGTCAGCACGGAGCCCGACGCGGGGCTCGAACCCACGACCCTGAGATCGTGACCTGAGCCGAAGTCGGGCGCTCCACCGCCTGAGCCACCCAGGGGCCCCTGAAGTTTTCTTTTTTAAATGTGGGAGCGGGGGGGGGGGCTCAGCTGAGACAACTTCTGCTTGCTGAGACTCTGTTCTGTGGTCTCAGCGAGGTTTGGGTTGTTGACGATAGTATCCTTTTCCAGTGAGTTGATGATCCTGTAAATTGGTGTGCAGTTTCTTTCTTTCTTTTTTTTTTTTTTTGTAGGTGGCCAGGATGACTTTAATCATCAACCTTAAAAATTGATTGTGATTTTGCCTCCACCGCATCCTGTGGCAGAACGGGGCACGCTGTAATTAAGAAGCACGGAGTCTGCAAGGTTTCATTGCAATGTTGTAAGGGGTGAAGAAGGGACAAAGGAACACCACTGTGGCTGTGTACAGAAAGCTACTTGTAAGGAAGCTGTGCACTGTGGTCTTGCTCTACCTGTCTGTGTGGCCGCGCCTCAAGTGGCCTGTGTTTTCCTGGAACATCACAGGACTAGAAAACTGCAGGGAATGTTGTCAGGGCTAAGCTCTAGGGACTGACTTCTTGGAAACTGGTTCAGGGAGCCAGTCGCGAGTCTGTAACTATAGGCAGGGAAGTAGACACCCCTTTCCTCCCTCCTTCCGTGTTCTACAAGTGGGGCTGGGAAATTAAACCGACACAAGACAGGCGAACAAGAGAAAAGCACACAAAGTTTAACAGTGTGTGCGATGTGCAGTAACACTGGAGGAACTCAACGCTGAGCAGTGACTCAAAGGGGTGGTTAGAACTTGGGGCTCCATCTAGGGTCTTCGCAAAGAACGGTAAGTTTGTAGAGATGAGACAAGGCAAAGGAGAAGGGACTCAGGCTTTTAGGGGTGGCAAATTGTGGGAAAACTAATGGCTGGTAAGGGGGGTTGTAGCAAGATATGTATGTTCCTCTGGGCTCCTCCCTGGTGATTAACACAGGGATAAAGAGTTTTTTTTCTGCGTCTGCTGCTTCTCAGTTGTTTTCAGTGCAAAATAATCCTTGTGACAAAGTGGAGTATTTTAGGGTGGCATATTCTGGTCCCCTAAATTTGATAGTGAGACATGAGAATAAAATTGGCCCAAGGAAGAAGCGGGCTCTGCCCCCAAGTTCTCTGCTCAGCTAACATTGGCCACACGTCTACTACATGCCTACCCTGGACTAGAAGCTGTGGGGATTTTTAAGAAACGTACAAAATGGCGGGTGCCTTTACCGTGGCCGCGTGGTTGTACTTGGGAGCCATGATGCTTATGAGGTCATATTTCTGTCATCTGATGCCCTCCATATTTTCATAGCTTAGAGTCTGTGTGTCTTTCTTAGAACATGTCATGGGATCACATTGCTGCTGGGATTAGAAATGTAGCTGGGAATTTTCGAAAAGTCTTGAGCTGAGGTTACATAGATATCTTTTAAGGGCAAGTGTCTGGCTCTCAGTTCCAAAATTATACTTCTCGATTGGGGAGAGTGACTTAAAGCAGAAAAAATAAGATAAAAAACTAACTGATAGCTTCTTTAATTTGGATCCCTATTACCTGCCAAGAACTGTGTATCCCCATATTGGAGAGTTAATATTGCCATTTCACAGAAGGAGAAACAGAAGGTCAAAAAGCATACGTGCTTTTTGCGTGGACATGTACTGGTTTATAGGGATCGAATCCATGGTTGGCCTACTGAGCTGCTAAATGCAGTTACTGAGATGGAGAGAGTACTGGCATCATACACGCACGAGTTGACAGAATCTGTGACAAAGATACTAAGGCTAAGACTCTAGAATTAGGAGTAGATGTCGGGGTTGAGCTAACATCTCTCAGGTGGAACAATGGCTGTTTCTGAGCTGATAAACATCTGACACCCATACGGCTTTATGGAAGAGGGCCACAAAGGCCCCGTGGACTGCAGGCCACATGATGTGGCTAGAAAGGAAGAGTGGGCCATGGCGAGAGCCACGGCTGGGAGTCGTCCAGGAGAAGAGGCCAGGGACTTGGTGCCAGCTCTTTAAAAGCCCTAGAAAAGTGGCAAAGACTTCTCCCTCTGGCTAAGTCTTCGTGGTTCTGGGCAAGGGAGGTACTAGACGATGTTTTCATACGCCGCTTGCCAGAGTGAGCTTAAGGTGATGAAAGATGTGCTGACCTCTCTCAGCACAGCGTGTGTCAACAGTCAATCTTTGACCAGAGCATGCGGGATTTGCGATTCACGGATTATCTACAAACCTTTGGCTCCTTACCATGTTTAGGACAAAGCCTCAATCTTTTGACCACAGTGTTCAAGACCATAAATCGTACCACAACTTTAAGTGACTCGTATGGTTTCCTGAGTGCGCTAGTGTGTCTGGACTGGGGCGAGGTCAAGGGCTGTGCTTCACGTGAAACCACCTTCAGAGTGGATGTGGAACCACCCCCCCTCCCCCCCCCCCCCCACGGGCACATCCTCGCGACAGCGAAAGGCATGTCAGGTGCAGTGCACGTGGGGGTCCTGAAGTTCCAACCTCTGCGTCACTTGGTCATTTCTGCATAACCAGTGTGTCACTGGGCACTTCATTCAGTGTTGAGTAGGTGGGCAAAACGGCATAACCTTTCTGAGAGAAGCACATATCAACCTGAAAGACCAACAATAGGGAATCGGTTGAACACACTACGGTATAACTGTAAGAAGTGTTATGCAGGCGTTAGAAAGTATGTCCTCAAAGAGTGAAAGAGGAAAATGTTTTCAATACAATGTTAAGTGGGAAAGTCAGATATATGTATATATATATGTATAAAATATGTATATAATGTGTATATATCAAATACCAAAAGATAAAAAGTGGTTGCTTCAGATGGTAGGATTATGGGCTCCATTTCTCCTATTTTCTAAGAGAATCACACGCGGTCTTTCTAATTAGCATACAACAGTAACAGTCCTTATCGCTTTGTTTCTGTTACATACCAGCAGCGTTGCAACTGAACCAAACAAAATGATCTCCTTAGGGACCCGTTTTCCTTGGAAGGTGGAGGAACCGGGAATTATAAATCCTGATAATTTATAACTTTGGCGCCCACGGGGCTCCAGGAGCTCAACGATGGGAGTATGTAGATGACCACATTACATGAACAAGAAACTTGAAGATTCGTCTTGCAGCCCCCTGTACCTAACTATGTGGCAGTGGTCCACAGATGTGCCCTGAGTTAATTTGATGACATCCAAGATGGCGGTGCTAGAACTGAGGCACCCTGGGAGGGGAGAAGCTCACCCCCACGGGGGTAATACCCCTGAGGACCAGACTGTTGGCAGCCCACAAAGCGCTACGGTGAGGGTCAGACAAAAGGCCGTCAGGACACTATTTCTCCCTTGTTGGCACACAGTGATTTTATTGGAATAAGACATTGCCCTGCTATTTCCTGGGCAAGCTCTATACCTGAATCTGTGAGTCTAGGACACAAAGGAAATTAGATTTGGTGTCTTCAGTGGCGGCCCTGCGGAGGCCCCTGCTGCAGACAGTGACGCTGCTTCTGGAGTGGATGCTGTTTTGGGCCTCAGTTGGTCTTCGCAGGAGAGGTAAGAGTTTAGCCTTTTCAGGTCTGGAGTTGCTGAGTGGAGTCAGGTATTTTGCTCAGACGTCAAGCAACCCAGACTTTCAAAGCTCAAGTGGTTCTAGGTAAGCCTCTATTCTAGATTTCTACTGATGTAGGCAGTTGTACGAGGAGGCTATAATGAGGAATATGGTGCACCCAAGGGTGGCGGGGGAGAGCTATTTACAAAAACAGGCTCTCTCGGTATTTCAACCCCCATTTTAGGAAGCAAGAAGATAGAGCTCTTTTTAAATTTATTCTTACCATATTTTTATTACTAAACTGACATTACCAGTGAAAACTTAGACCATTTTATAGCTGGGTAACATTTCCTAATTTACAAAGCATTTTGGGTAAATGCTCTTTTTTTTAACCCTTGGAACTTCACAGCCAAATCCAAATAAAATAAGAAAAGCGCTTTGTAAGCTATAACCTGCAAGGCCAACGTAGCGTGTTATTGTCTTTTATATGTGAGTATGTGGCTGCTGTTTTGTATTTGATGTTAGTAAATGATAGCATTTCCAGACTATCGCCTGGTCGCAACTCCTCATTTTCCCCGAGCTAAATGAGACCCACGAATGACTTGTCTAAGGCCACTCGGCTCCCGTTTAACAGAGCGGGCTTTTGTCAGCTGTGTCTATGTCCTAAAATTAATCTGGGCAATTTGGTGAGAATAGAAACTGCCCTTGTTATTTTGCACGACCAGCGTGAGCACCCACGCTGCGTTCTGCAGCATTATTAAAGCCTAAGGTTGATGATGGTCCTATCTCTTTAAAAAGAAAAAAAAAGTCTGCTGGGTGGGGGCGGGGGGCCCGCTGACTGCGGCATCCAGTCCCCTGGACCCAGTGCGGCTGCGGTGGCAGTCACGCTGGAGCCTGCTGATGTGACAAAAGGAAAACAAAGGCGCTGAGATGGACGCTGACGGCCACCGGTAAGTGGCTGAGGATCCGGTTAGATAAGGAACGGGAAGGGAAAAGGAAGAAGCTTGTAGAAATCGGCGAGCCCACGGTGTGATTGGTTCTTGGGTCCTCCGAGAGCTGGGCTGGAAGCAGGTCGGTCAGTCACTGCAGTTGTTTTCGGACAGCACTGACCACTCTCCTAAGACACTGCCTTCCGTGGAAGGCAGAGAATCTTCTTTCATGGGTCGTGCACCTGTGAGTAATGGGCTCTTTTTAAAATGTGCCGTTGGGGCTGGCAGCCTGCGGGTTTGGGGGGCGGGGAGACGCCAGCCGTCTGCTTCCTAGAGAGATCCACGGTGGTCCCCGTGCTCAGACCACCCGGCTTTGTCATTTTAATTTCCACCCTGGGCTTGCAGTGTTTGGTCACAATGGGTCCTTTGCTGTAAAACGGAGTGTGGGGGTCAAGAGCCCTGTTGAATACCAAGTGGGATTCTCAGAGCGGCTTCTGGCGGAATTTACACCGGCTGTCCTCATTTTAAACAGCACGCCCTTGCGTGATTCCACATATTATCCTTACCTTACGTAACGGGTTTTGAAAATCCTGCTTTTAGTGAGCAGCATTTTACCAAGTCATTCCATTTTCTTCCAGCGAGTGATCGTCACATTCTTAGAAAGAGTATCTCGGTTTTAACAAGGAGGAAACCTCTCCGTCTTGTTCTTTCTCTTGAAACAAGGTTAATAACCTCAGGACAGACCGCCGGATCGGTTTCTAACATGCCACCGGTCCGGGCTTTCGTTTCATCCTGCTCTGTGTAAGTGGAAGGCAAAAGCAGGTTCGTTCCATGCGTTTCCCCAGCATGAACCGCCCTCGAGTTCCATGCAAGGGCAGCTCTTTATTTCTCCTCCAAAGCAGAGAAAAGTAATCGACGCGTAATCCCATTGTATTTGTCACGTGGGAAGTAAATCTCCTATATCGGTCTTTTTTAAAGCTGCCCATTGATAACCAGGTACGCACCAGGTCAGTGTGTGGCCACGGTGCCCTGGTGGTTTTGCTCATGACTAGCCAGCCTCCTTTCCCTAACCCTGCCGCAAAGTCTTACTCGTCCTTTCCGTACCTTCTCTGGCTGTTCGGCTGGCCGATTTCCCCCCGTCTTGTCTCTGGCATTCGAGGCTCCTTCAGTCTCCCTGTCAAACACGCCAAGCCACATGTTCCACGTCCCCGTCTTTCCCTCGTGCCTTGCTTGGTTTCTGAGATTCTTTCCTTGATGAAGGTGGTATTTTCTATGCTTCCCATGATTCCCATGATAAGAGGAAAAGCCCAGTCACGCTCTTTGAAAGAGCGAGGTTCCCTTCCATCGGAAGCATCTGCTCTATCGCTATTGATGCTGGACTGGTTCTCAGGAGCTTCAGGTATTTATCTCAGCCACGCTTCGTTGTAGCTCTGATCGCCGAAAACTCACTTAACTTCTGTGGGTCTCAGTACCTTCCTATATTAGAGATGGGGGCCGTTGTTTTTCACACAACTGTCCCCGGGTTCGAATGAGGTCATGCACGTGAGGGCATCAGCACCGCACGTGCCCCGTGTCGTTGTTTAGCGGGAGTTCTGACTTTTCCCGTTCCCACCCACCTTCCCACTTCCCATAGGAAGTCTACCCACCTTCCTATTCCCCGATCCGTGGGGGAGGCAGGCCACCATGGTTTCTCAGAGCATTTCCTTAAAGGAAGGGACTCTGAAATGATCTTTCGATCAAGTGCATCTTAATCAGCTCTAAGTAGATATTAAGAAACATACCCGGTACTCGCTTGGGATCTCTTGCCTGTAAGCGTAATGGTGACGTTTCCACGCTGCCACAGGAGTGTTCACTGGAGGAGGGGAGGCCAAGTGTCTTTGTACAGCTCCTGTTAAAGCCTTGACGATGGCAGAGGTGATGATGATATCGACTGTCCAAGTGAGGACCGCTAGATGGGACTGACGCGAACAGTGCCAAATTGGAAACCAGAACAGTTCTCGTTGCTCTTCTGACCTTGGACAACCCGGGCAGCAGTTTGCTTTTTGTATTGCCAGCCTGTCGCTAGTTTAGTTTCTGTTCGTATGTGCTTTTCTCCTTCCCCCTTGCCACCTTTTCTTTCCTGGAACTCTACGCGTCGCGCATCGCGTCTGACGTTAGAGCCCAGGACGGAGCCACCGTGGTGGTGAGCTGGGAAGTACTGGGCGGGAATCGAGGGGTGTGGTGCTAGCTCTGAGGCCTTGGTTTCTCTTTGCACAAACCGGAAAGTCATTTGACTTCACCTCTGCGATCAGAGGTACGACGCAGATACCCTTTAAGTTTCCTTCAAGTCCTGCGTGCACAATTAATACACCCTGTCTTTGGGGTACTCTTGGTGTATAACAGTTACTTGATCAAGTAACGTGCTTTCACCTCCATTGTCCGTTGTCCTCGACACAATAGCCTCGAGGAAGAGCCGGCCTGTTTTGCCGATGATAAAACGTAAGACCAAGGGAGAAGAGAGCCCCAACGATTTCCCATTTGTAAAAAGGGGAGGTCGACCAGGTGGTATCCAAGTTGACTTTTCTCGCTAGACGTCAGTGAGTCCTTAGCCTGCAAACGCTGAGCTCTGGCCCCTGTACCCCCGTGTCCCCTCTCACAGCACTTAGAGCTTACAGTGGCCTGAAATCCAATGCACACCGGTTCTCGCTTTTGTAAGGGGGCATCGATGGTCTGGTTACAGTGACATCGTGTCCAAAGATTTGATTTAAATATTCTGCTCTGGGTTAGAAAATTAGAAGATGAGGGCAATGTAATCCCCATTTTCCTTTTCATGTGTCCTGAAACTACAACATATTAAAATAAGTCAAAGACACAAATAATGTTATGGATGATCACTTACGCTTCATAGATCTCCTTGTTTCATCTAAGTACTGAGTGCTAGAGAGCTGCATGTATTTCCATTTTTCAGGGATCTAGAATTTGTGCACTACTTTACTTCTAGCAGTGAAGGCTTAGCTCTTTCTCCTTGTTTTTAATGCAGTGATCAATTTAATCATTAAGAAATGATTAGGGTCATTATTAATTCTTAGGGCCGTTAATAAATGACTGATAGGGTCACCAGATCCATTACAGGAAATATGGCCTAAGGTAAACATGCACTAAAAAATTGCTTGTTGTTTATTTGCAATTCAAACTCAACTAGGCACATTTCTATTTGCTAAATCTAGGAACCCTAGGTAAACAGAACCTTAACTGATAAATTAGAGAGTCATTTACTTTGAGCATAAAGATATATTTTTTTTAAACGTTTATTTATTTTTGAGACAGAGAGAGACAGAGCATGAATGGGTGGGGGGCAGAGAGAGAGGGAGACACAGAATCCGAAGCAGGCATAAGGCTCCGAGCTGTCAGCACAGAGCCCCATGCGGGACTCGAACCCACAGACCGTGAGATCATGACCTGAGCTACTCGGGTGTGCCTCAGTTTCCTCCTCCTTAAGTGGCACTGATAATAGGCTAACAATCACCACCTCAGAGGTCAGATGACAGGTGAGTAAAGCCTCTGGCGTGGATTTCCATGGCAAGCTCCCTTTGTTTTTTTAAGGGAATGAATGAATATTCTTTTTCCCTGCAAAAAACCCGGATGATAATATTAGTCAGATAATATGAAATGAGATGTATTTTAATCAAATAGTCTATTTTTCATGCATTATTTTTTAAGAGCTTTATGGAGATCGAATTCCCATGCCATCTAATTCATCTATATGGTCTCTTATTTTGGGGTGAAACGTTATCTTTGATAACATTGATCCCAAGATAAACCCAAGACTCTGAGGAGGTCCCCTTCCAGTATCAGCCCTCCCCAGACTCCTGCCTCAGACAATTTGCTCCATTAGTTGACAAGACTGAAAACAGAGGCTCCTCAATTCGATCCAAGATACGCTATAAAAGTACGTGTATTTTTATTATCTGGAAATTGGCCAAAGTGACTAAATTATTCAATCTCTGTTGAATGCCTTACGTATCCATGGCCCCAGATCTCACTGAGTGAGAGAGTCAACGACGAAGAAAACACTCTTGAGGCGTGTTCAGCAAAGTAGGGGAGGAAGATTTGTGTAACACAGAGGAGCTTCGGAATCTGAGGGAGTAGCTCATAGGTTTTTCTTATTCCATTTGAAATACGGTATCTTTTCTGTTATGCGTTGTACACGGACATCTTCAATTACGCACACATGCACACAACCAACCAGTTACTTATCGCCCACAAAGTGCATTTACGGACACCTTCAATCACAGGGATGTGCGTTTGAGGTCAGATGATGACTAGTGACCGTGGCCTTTTCTGCAACAGATCGTGCCGATACAGTTCTGTCATTAGCGACACTCAAAATAGTTGTTACGTCTTAAAATCTTAATTTTGCTCCATTCACGTACAGGGCGAATGAATCTGATTTCTCCATTTTGCAAAGATGCCATTTGAAAGTCTCTGCTGACTCCGGTTTTGTTCTGACATTAGGGAGGGCCAGGCAATTATTCCGAGGGCAGTGCCAGTTGAGGCTTTCTGCGGGCCGGAAGTCTGTCTGTGGCTGGCTCCCCGTTCTCGTGACGTGAGGGACTTTCAAGGGTGAATTTTCACCGCATGCCGGAGGATTTCGCTACCAGTGGCTTCGGTCAGACGCGATACACAGTAATGTGGGTTGTTAGTTCCCAGTTTTAGATGAATGTGGATGCCCTTCTCAGGAGGTCACCATGGGCAGCCCTGACCCTGTTGTTTGCTGTAGGTGGGTTGAAGGACCGTTTCTGGGCAAACCAACGTTATTCTGATAAGTAAAGCTGCAGAGCGCGATGCCTGTGAATATGGCAGCACGGCCAATGGTGGAAAGGGGGAGAGGTCACCCGGGATGTCCTCGCTTCCTCGGGGCCACAGGCCACTTCCTCTCCCTCCATGAAGACGGGCTTTTACTAGTTCCGAGCCCATGTGGTTCTGTATTTAACGGACACGCTAAGCCAAAGAGAAGGGACATCATCCTGGGGATGAAGTTCAAGGGGTAGGTCCTGTGGATATTTCTATCTCGTTCCCTGCAGGAAAGACCTTTCCTTTCATTCCCACGGGTGGCAGCTGGGTGTCTGTGTTCTAGCTCCTGGGAAGTCTGTTCTGTCCTCTTGCTTTCTGGCGAAGTCTACCTTAGAAATCCCCTCGTCTTCCCTCGCTCCTCCCCGCCTACCCACCAAAGGACGGCTTTGGGCCGAGGGGACGTCACCACTTGTCTCCACCGGGGCCATGATTTCCACCCCGAGTCTCGGGGCCGTTTCTGCTTCGTGCAGAGCAACACGAAGGGAGCTTCACCTCCGTGAGTTAGTGGGGCCGGCACGTGTCTTTCCTCCTCCTTAAAGGAGACCGTAGATGGTGCCAAATTCACCCGCTGTGGGGAAAACCCTGATTGCCAGAACAGGGTATTTTTGCCGGGAAGGCGGAGAGGTCACTGAACGGCACGCCGTGCCTCTCTTAGCCGTGGGCAGCGGCCTCAGCTTTCAGAGCCAGACGAACGGATTCCACAGCTGGCGGGATGGATATCCAAATCCCCGTTCCCAAGTAGCAAGTTCAGAGAGCCAACTGTTCGGGCCCGACGCCCGGGACGAGGGCCTGAGTCAGGCGGCAGAGGGTATCACGCGTGCATTTCCTGGCCCCGCACGTGTTGGAGAATATTACACGAACATGAAGAGGGACATCCAAGATTGGCAAACGTCATCTGCAGTCTGCTGAGTACTTTTAGACATAGTTCCGGGTGGTCTTTCTGATGAACCTGCACAGGGAGGGGGCAGGCCAGATGAGGCGCAGAGAGATGACATGATTCTCCAGCCTTGGCCTTCCTCCTGCGCTCCTAACCGCCCCCCCCCCCCCACCAACCCCCCACCCCGGACTTGATGTGATGGAAGTGGCTTTCTTTCCTTTGGGGGAAGAAGCAATGGGAGAGAAGGAAATCATATTTGAGTACGGATGTTGTGTTCGGTGAATAAGGTAAGAGCTAGAAGTCGAAGACCCCGTGTTTGAGTCCCAGGGTCGGATGTCGCTTGACTTTCTGTGCACCAATTTCCTTACGTGTGAAACAGAATTAACAATTTTCTACCGAATTACCAGGCTGTTATGAAACTGCAAAAAGATAATATCTATGGAGTCACTTCAATGAATTAAAGATACTTTATCTTGGGGCGTCTGGGTGGCTCAGTCAGTTAAGCCCCTGACTTCGGCTCAGGTCATGATCTCGCGGTCTGTGGGTTCGAGCCCTGCGTCGGGCTCCGTGCAGACAGCTCGGAGCCTGGACTCTGCTTCGGATTCTGTGTCTCCCTCTCTCTCTGTCCCTCCCCTGCTCACACTCTGTCTCTGTCTCTCTCTGAAAAGTAAATAAACATAAAAAAATTAAAAAAAAGATACTTTGTCTTTGCAAGACACTCCTACTATACTGCATTATAATTTTACTATCAATAACATTTCAACTGCACACAAAATGTAGGATATACTGATTTTCTTGGCTATGCTAATGAGCTACGTTAACACAACATTATGAAAGCAGTAAAAAACACCAGAGTTAACACTTCATGGTTAATTTGGTCGTCCTGAAAAGCTGTCTTAAATTGCATTGGACTGCTGTTCATTCACGGCTGATGCCATAAAAAAGGCTTCTGTCTTCTGTGTGATGTCATTGTTAAGGATTTGTAGAAGTAAATGGAGCACTCAAAAATGGATGCATTATCAGGTGAAGATTTATATGCAAGGGAAGCGTTAAACATAGAAGTATAAAACTCCCACGTAATGTTAATGTTACCATCAGGAAGGCACAAAAAGCATTTCTGAGTTTAAAATAATGAACGTGAAATAGAACTAAATACATAATCACAAACAGAGATGTGTTCCTATATAGGCTTATTTAAAATGTGAAATTATCGGGGCGCCTGGGTGGCTCAGTTGGTTGAGCAGCCGGACTACAGCTTAGGTCATGATCTCACGGTTCGTGAGTTCGAGCCCCACATCAGGCTCCGTGTGGACAGCTCGGAGCCCGGAGCCTGCTTCAGATTCTGGGTCTCCCTCTCTCTCTGCCCCTCCCCTGCTCACGCTCTGTCTCTCTCTCTCAAAAACAAATACACGTTAAAAAAAATTTTTTTTACAATGTGAAATTATCACACACCAAGAAATAGATGTTTGTTGAATTGAGTAAAGGCGTGTGTGTGTGTGTGTGTGTGTGTGTGCGCCATCATGAGTTGGGAATAAAAAAGACATTTTAATGTTTCCTTCGCCTATATATTTTGATCTTGGATTAGTACAAAATAATCATGAGAATAAAGAGAAGAATATACAATAAGTCCTTTGTGAATGTTGGTGTGCTGCAGACATTTCGATATCATTATATGGGAAGCAGTTGGGTTTATTGGAGAAGCTCTTGAACGAAGGGCGTAGAGCTGGTGTTGGGGCTCTGTCACCTCCTCGGTGTGACCTTTGTAGTGCCCTCGTGGCCCACGGGACCCTGTGATGGCAGGCGCAGTGTCTCCCCTTCTAACCCTGCCCCTGCAGAGCTACATTTCGCGAAGATTAACGCCTTTGCAAACGAACGTTTTCATATTTATAAACTCACATGGACAACATCTGCCATAGACTGGCCCTGGGGACGTGTGTCACCTCGTTCCCTTCTATATCCCCCTGTGGCGTGGGCACATGCCTTAACGTGTTTTGAGCTTCGGTCCCTTAACCTGTAAAATGGGGAAACCAGCTGGTCTCCCTCTTTCCTCAAGTAGGCTTGAGGATTGCGTGAAACCACGGATGCAATTGTATGGGACTACACGGGTAAGGTGCTGTCGTTTAAACGCCACCTGCAGAATTTCATATTAATTCAGAAGGGCTCATGGGCACCACCTGGATCTTCACAACTCTGAGGAAAACTTTGGAATGCCGGGGGAGCAGGTTCTCACAGAGCGTTTCACAACGTGGAGGCCACATGCCCTGATCACGGAGGGAATGGTCGGTGTTGGGGAAATGAGGAGATGTGATGTGACTCAAATAGGCATCAAAAAAAATGAGATTATTCAGTGAGGATATGACCCCTTCTGCAAGTTCCTTCTCTCCTTGCCTCCCCTCCCTCTTCTTTTCTTCCTCTCCTTCCTTCTTCCTGTAAAAACCTTATTACGTAGACTCTATTTTTCCATCAGAAACTCATTCTTAATTAACAGCTGTTCTAGCAATAAATGGAAGATATTAAAGACTGTCTTAAGCAAAGATGTCATTATATGCCCTCCGTCATGTTATAAACCTATTTTTAATATTATCCCCTGCACAAGACACAATTTATAGTACACGTTTAATTTTTATTATTTTTATTTATTTATTTATTTATTTATTTATTTATTTATTTATTTATTTTAAATTAATGTTTACTTTTGAGAAAGAGAGAGAGAGCAAGCAGGGGAGGGGCAGAGATAGAGAGAAGGAGACACAGAATCCGAAGCAGGCTCCAGGGTCCAAGCTGTCAGCACAGAGCCTGATGCAGGGCTCGAACCCATGAACCACGAGATCATGACATGAGCAGAAGTCATACGCCCAACCGACTGAGCCACCCCAGGCGCCCCATAATTTTTATTATTTTTAAAATGAAAATACTATGCATACGAAAGAGTATAAATTAGAGAATTTTGCATACTTTTTGGGGGGCTGTTTCTTTTTTATTTTCAAGAGTTCTGTATTCTGGACACAAAACTGTCAATTATCTGTGTGGCAAATGCGTTCTCCTGATTTTTGTAGCTTACCTTAGGTGAACAGAAGTTCTTAGTTTTAATATGGTTTGACTGTAACAATCTTTTGTCTTACGATCAGTGGCTTCTATTTGTTCTTTGGAGAATTCTTCTTTACTCTGAGGTCATTAAGATATTGTGTTATATTTCTTTCTAAAAAGCTTAAGGTTTGATCTTCTCGCTCATGAGAGTTTGTGTTGGTATTTGTGCACAGTGGGAGGTACAGATACATTTTGTTTCCACGTAGATAACCGCTTGTCCCAGTAACATTTTCCGAATGGTCCGCTTTCTCCACCGAATTCTACAAACACCTCTGTCATGTATCAAGTTTCCATGAATGCAGGGCCCTGTGGCTAAGCTTTTTATTCTGATTGTTCCTGTGTGAATGCCATACCAACTTAGTTATAATAGTTTTACATTAAGATTCAACATCTAGAAAAGCTTTCTGAAGGAGTCTTTTTAAAAAAATTCTTGTCCCTTTGTTCTTCCCTAAAACTCTGAGAATCAGCTTGTCAAGTTTTATTTTAAAAACTTACTGGGATTTTAGTGGGAATTCCTCTGAATGAAAAGATCAATTTGAGGAGAGCTGACATGGCATTACATGCATTATCTCCATTTTTAAAAGGGCCTCTTTAATGTTTTTTTGTTCAAGTTGACAGATTTTCTTCCTAGAAGTTTTATACAAGTTCTTTTGTTATAACTATTCCAAGGTAACTCCTTCCCCCCCCCCACCCCCCACGGGCTATTATAAATGGCTATCGTTTAAAAGAACACCTTAAAAAAATCCACAAACTCTTGTTGGTATGTAGAAAGGCAGTTGAACTTATCAATAATCTTGATTCACTCTACTATTAATTTTGGTAATTTGCCTAAATTTCTTTTTTTTAATATTCCATCTGTGAATAGTGACAGCTTTGCTTCCTCTCTTGCTCCCCTCGTTTCTCATTCTTCTCCCCCCTTTTCTGTCTTTCACTGGCTGGCACCTCCCGTAAAATGGGGAATAGAAATTAAGACAGGAGGGTATGTTTGCCCTTTAATGAAGTTCTCACCTACTTCTCATTGACCTGAAGTTTTTTGTTTTCTTTCCTTTTAATTTTTTTTTTTTTGGTTATTAATGGATACTGTATTTTATTCTCTGATCAGCTTAATCATAAGATATTATGCTTATTACACACTGCTGGACTCAACTTGCTAATAGGTATTTCAAATTTTTGCATGAGTGAGATTGGCCATTACATTTTCTTTTTCATAATTGTCCCGGTTTGGTGTAGATCATTTAATTTGGGAATATTATCAGCCTCATGAAATTACTTGGACATACTGTTTTCATGTTCTCTGGTAGAATCTATAAGATATTAGAGTTCATCTGTTTATCGAACATTTGGTACGGCTCACCAGTGAAACTGTCCAACCTCATGTGTTCTCTGTGAAAAGATTTTAAATATCAGTGATCGAATCTATTTCCTGGATTGACTTAGTTCTTGAATTTGTTTTGGTGCTTTATATTCTTCCAGGAATTTGTCCATTTTCAAAATTTAAAAATTCATTACCCGAAAGGTTGTATCATCTCTTATCTTTTTAATCTCTGACGCATCTAATGTTTCATTCCCAGCACTATCTTTGTGTGAGTGACTTTGCTTTTATCTTGATCAGACTTGCCCCAAGTTTGCCAGTGTATCTTTTGAAGTGTGAGTGACTTTGCTTTATCTTGATCAGACTTGCCCCAAGTTTGCCAGTGTGTCTTTTAAACAAACTCACTTTTGTCTTTGCTGATATTTTCTTCTGTGTCTTTGTTTTCCACTTCATTAGTTCTGCTCTCATCAGTATTTCCTGTTTTCTTTGGGTTTGTCCCATTACCTTTTTCTAAGTTCTTGAAGTGGATACTTAATTTTCAGTCTTTCTTCTTTCTAAATGAAATCATTAAAGGCTCTAAATGTCCCCATCCATTTACTAACCCCCTTTTTAATGAAGAGAGACCAGAATTTAGAAAGATTCCTTTTGTTTTGTATTCATCTTATTTATCTTTAGAGTTGCCCTCTATTTGTGGCACGTAGGACTGGGTTTCCATGTATGTTGTGAATAGAGAGTTTCCTTTCATAATACATTTATGTAAGCACGGAGTAAGTTTAAAAATTCTTAAGTAAGTGACAAATAGATGGTACCCAATTAGGCCACAGATCCTCAGATATGAAAAAAACCATAAGGGTGACTCATCAGTGACTACCGTTCGGGCAACTGGTGTTTCCAGGTAACACGCTGTCTTCTCCCATCAATATGCATATAAAATTGTTATATCATCAGGGGGTAATTTCTTTCTAAATTTTTTAAAAAAAATTTAAAATTTGAGTGTAGTTGACATACAATGTTACATTAGTTTTGGGTGTAGAGCATAGCGATTCCACAAGTTTATACATTCTGCTCTGTCCACCAAAAAGTAGCTCCCCCCATCATCATACAATACTATTACAGTATCATTGACCGTATTGCCTAGGCTGTGCCTTTTCACAGGGGGTAAGTTCTGAACAATTGGAGAAAAAAGACAAGTCCTGGGGAGATGCACACGTACCAATGTTCCAGTGTCCAAAAAGGAACAATAGGTGTTAGAATTCTAACTTGTAGGCTAGATGTTAATTATAGAAGTCATATTAAAATTGATTTCATTGAAAGAGAATTAAGGGGCTGTTAGACAAGGGCACGGTTATCCCTGGGACCCAGCATGGGTTCATCAAGAACACGTCATGTCGATGTCCCCTTTGACAACATTTTTAGACTGGCAGCACCGTGGAGGGGTCAGCAGAAAGACTGTACCTTGGCCTTGGTGATACACTGGGCAAACCTGTTGTATCTTGCTAATATTGATAGCTTGATGTGCTCGATGATGGGACTTTCATTAGGGCTCAGAGTTGTGTAGTAAAAACTATTCAGAGATCTTTTTTTTTTTTTTTGTCATCAACGTATCATTGTCCCTCTGGAGGAAAGTTCTAATAATTTGCCACAGCGTTCTCCTACGTTGTATTGCAATTTTACAAAACGTTCCAGGTGATATAAAGCTAATTAAAATTGCAGATCTCAGAATATGTTTTTCAAAAGATATTGACAAACTGGAATTAGAGCTGGAAACTCCTTCAGTGAGGCTAGTAAGCACGAACTTGCAGTGTTACACTTAAGTCAATACTTCTGTTTTTCTCTAACGCTCCCACAGAGGCAGAACACGTGCAGCCTAAGGCCTCTATTTGAGTATAACTGATGCCAGATTTCCCTTGGAATTTCATATTTTATCATAAACATTTATATAAAACCTGTGTCCGTTCTACAGTACATTTATATTTTATGTTTATATTTAACATGACATTTTAATTGACAAAATCTTTTTTGGTCAGGAGACATATCTGGATTAATTCCTATGCTCAGAATTGTTATAAGTTAAATCATAGAACGGATCGTAGAATTTCACAGGTGTTAATGAGTTACAACACTTACTCCAGCTCCTTGTTTTACAGGTAAAGAAACTGATTCTAATCTTCCACTTTATTGCACAGAACTTCTCTTAAACTGAACATTTCAAATTGAAGAGTCTAATTTCTGAAACCCATTGTCATACAAAAGCGTTTCATCTTCTTGTTATGTAATTTCCTTCTTTTTTTTTTCGGACAGAGAGAGAAAGAGGAAGAGAGAGAGAGAGAATGCACAGGGGTGAGGGGCAGAGAGAGAGAGGGAGAGAATCCCAAGCAGGTTCCATGCCCAGTGCGGAGTCTGATGCAGGGCTCAATCTCACGACCCTGAGATCACGACCTGAGCCGAAATTAGGAGTCGGACACTCAACCGACTGAGTCACCCAGGCGCCCTATAAATTCTTAATTTAATTTTAATTCTTTAATTAAAAATTTAAATGCAAAGTTTCTCTAATTCTTGACACATGGCATTCAAATTTCATTGTACACATTTTTATATGAAAGCATAATTAAGATTTGGTTTGGTTTGTTTCAATTAATCTCACTCATGATGCCTGGTAATATTTTTATTATAACAAGTTACTGGGGAAGTGTTTTCGGGAAATAGTTTACAGTGAGTTTTGAGTTCTTTGGTTTTCATGAAGTCAAGAATCTATAGTATTATAAGCATAGCTTAGATTACTCTCTCTAAATGACTTTTTTTTTTAATTTTTCTTAACGTTTATTTATTTTTGAGACAGAGAGAGACAGAGCATGAATGAGGGAGGGTCAGAGAGAGGGAGACACAGAATCTGAAACAGGCTCCAGGCTCCAAGCTGTCAGCACAGAGCCCGACGCGGGGCTCGAACTCACGAACCGCGAGATCGTGACCTGAGCCGAAGTCGGCCGCTTAACCGACTGAGCCACCCAGGCGCCCCTCTAAATGACTTTTGTCCACAATCAAATACTATCGGCTAACAAAAAGTAGAATAGGAGTCCAGGAGCTGGTTTTCCAGTTTCTGGTTTATCAGTTCCTGGTTGAGTGAGCTTGAACACAGTTACTTACCTTTCTGCATTCAAGTTTCGTTAACATATTAAACATCTTAGCAATTCTACCTCTCTTCTGTCTGCTCCAAAGAACTGTTGAAGTGTGGTACTGTCTAAAATCATCAAGCGTTTATACTCAAGAGAGTTGTATGAACGGGTAGAAAATTCAGTCTCATGTGTCCCTCTGGCTTATCACCGTTGTCAAAGTCAGTCATTTTTTTTTTTCTAGTTTGTTTCTTTTTTTTTTTTTTTTAATTTTTTTTTCAACGTTTTTTATTTATTTTTGGGACAGAGAGAGACAGAGCATGAACGGGGGAGGGGCAGAGAGAGAGGGAGACACAGAATCGGAAACAGGCTCCAGGCTCCGAGCCATCAGCCCAGAGCCTGACGCGGGGCTCTAACTCACGGACTGCGAGATTGTGACCTGGCTGAAGTCGGACGCCTAACCGACTGTGCCACCCAGGCGCCCCTAGTTTGTTTCTTAAGATGTTAGACTGCTGGCAGGTATTAGCCAGAGAAATAGAGAAATGAGAAGAAATGCATAGGGAGTGAGAACAGGAAACTAAATTAAGTAGATTTTTTTTTTTTTTTAAATTTACCGAGGCTGCCATGTGCATCCGTTGGTTGTGAGGGAGGGATAAATGCCACGCTGTTTGGCAGGGCCACAGTGCAACCAGCAGTTTATAATTAGCAAGTCGCTGGAAATAAGAACCGTGGCTGTCTTCCATGAGGAATTACATTTTCAGTGCATTTACTCCACGTACTTTTCCTTACTCCTTCCTTTAACCTTCGTTGATTTTTCTCTCAGGGTCCAAAAGTGACGTGGAAAAGCAGGTATCATCACCAGAGCAAGAAGAAAGGCTCTCGCCCGTGAGCATTTCACATCTGCTGAGATGAGGGGGAGGGACACCGAGCCCCAAAGCTTCTGTGACATTTTTCCTCACCACCTGCGTGAAGAAAATGCAGAAGATTCTCAGATGAAAACAGCTCATTTGTGCTGTGGGGAATAGCCAAAAACCATTGCCCAACCAGTACTATTTTACCTGAAGAACTTCTGTGGGTTGCTCGATCAGGCGCATAACCCAACGAGGCAACCACTTTCAACTTTCAGTCTGGAGAGTCACACGTGAGGGAACACCACAAAACGCAGCCATGCTTCCGGGCGTCAGATGATGAATGGACACTGAGGGGAACATGGGCTTTTTACCGGCCAGGCAGAGCTGAGCTTGGAGTACACATTCAAAGGAAACACAAACGAAAGACTTAGAAGACAGGAAAAGAGTTTCATGATTTTCACAGACACATATTCCGGAAGTGATAATGGAGGCCAAGGATAATAGGTAAATGAGCTCATGTTTTCAATTACGACAATTTGCACTGATATTTCAAGGTTTATTGGGTTTTCCCAAGTGAAACACAGGTAGGCAAAAACAGGTGAAAGCTTTCTAGAGATGAAAGTGAATCAACTCTAGGTACTTTAGTTCTAACTGGAATTACCTGTGTAAAAGTTCAAGCCAAGGGTTGAAAATCATTCCTTACCTTCGTCCAGATGGTTTTTGATTTTCTGTCTTCTGGTGTGGCTGCTGTAAGGGACAGTTGATTGGATCTACCCAGTTCTCTCCTTCTTCAAGTGTATATGTTAGTGCCTCTTACTGGCCATATGATTATTCAGAAAATGTTAAATAAAAAACTGTGAAGTACCTGAAATTGTATCAGATAACCCAGGAAAGGGTGGGGGAGAGAGAAAGAGAGAGAGAGAGGGAGCACAGTCTGCATTGACTTTGGGAACTATGATAACAACAAAGTTCACTCCTTTCCTGAAATTTAATTGCTATTTTATGAGAACATATGCTTCTTTTGCAGGCTTGAGGATTTATGCAAAAATATAATATTTATAATTACCCCTTAAATTTCCATGTATTCTTTTTTTTCTTAAGCATATAGCAAAACATTCTTTCATTGATTTTGAATGCTGTATTCAAACAGTTATGTTCAATAAATAAAATTTTCGTGCCACAGGGACCACGTAAGGCTTCACATCTTATAACCTAATGCTATCAGTGGATGGAAGGCTTTTCCAAGTTGGCTTTCAAACTTGGCTTACCCTTGAAAAAGCCCAGTATTTGTTTTTCTCTTTCAAATTTTTCCAAAATAAAAATTCTTAAGTGTTTTATTCATTAGGCCGTGGAGGTAAGTGTAACTTTTTCAATAGTACTTGCCTTCTAGCAAATCAGGATTAATTTTGTGACTGCTTGTTACCTAAATATGTGAATGCACACACGAATTGAGACTACATCATGGTTTTGATTTTTATTGCCCAATTGGAATATCTGACTATTTTCTGAATTTTTTAGTATAATAAGAAGCCATCTAAGATGGATTTTCGTACCCTTACTGATACTAAATTGCTTAGACGTGAGAGAAATATACTTATGTATCACTGTACATGTTTTCTCACAGTAGTTCTGACTTTTTTCTTTTTTTTTTTTATCTTTCTTTTAGTAGAGAGAGAGAGCACGCGTGTGTGCAGGTGCACTCACACACGTGCCTGCACACGTATGCCAGTGGGGGAGGGCCAGAGAGAGAATCTTAACCAGTCTCCATGCTCAATGCAGAGCCTGATGCAGGGCTCGATCTTATCACCCTGTGATCATGACCTGAGTGGGAATCAAGAGTGGGTGCTTAACTGACTGAACCACCCAAGTGCCCCTCTTTTTTTACCTTTTAAAGTGCTTCTGTATAATGTCTTCTTAGTTATGAAAGTCATTGCCTTTCAAACTAAAGGTGAATTCATTCAACTTACCAGTTGACTGATCGGTTAAAAATAATTTCATTTGTAAATTTATTTTATTTTTTTAATGTGTATTTATTTTTGAAAGAGAGAGAGAGAGACAGAGTTTGCATGGGAGAGGGGCAGAGAGAGAGGGAGACGCAGAATCCAAGGCAGGCTCCAGGCTCTGAGCTGTCAGCACAGAGCCCGATGTGGGACTCGAACTCACAAACCAGGAGATCGTGACCTGAGCTGAAGTTGGACGCTTAACTGTCTGAGCCCCGCATGCTCCCTTATAAATTTATTTTAAAATAAAGCATTAATGCTGTATAGTTATACTGAAGTCCAACTTTTCAACAGTCAGGATTGACTTGAAAGCATCTGACAGATGTTGAGAAAACAACATGTTCAATTGTCTTTGTAGTCATTGGCTGATAAATTCTATTTATAGCCAGCAAAAAGTATATTAACTTTGGGTATATCTTTGCAGATTATGTAGGCTTTGGGTGCTTTAGAATTTCCTCACAACTGATGTATTTATTTACTTGAAGCTTATTTACTTATTTACTTAAAGCCAAAATGTTGGGGGTGCCTGGGTGGCTCAGTCATCCGACTGAAGTCATCTGACTTCAGCTCAGGTCATGATCTCGTGGTTCGTGGGTTCGAGCCCCACGTCGGGCTCTGTGCTGACAGCTCAGAGCCTGGAGCCTCCTTCAGATTCTGTGTCCCTCTCTGTCTCTCTCTGCTCTTTCCCCACTCACACTCTGTCTCTCTCTCTCAAAAATAAACATTAAAAAAAATTTTTTTAAAAGCCAAAATGTCAGTGACTGGATATAGCAACATGTATGAATACATAGAGTGGAGTATATGAGTTGAGGGTCCACGTATCTATCTTAAGGTCATTTTTATAAGTACACGCTTTTATTAAGGCATTTAAAACCTGTCTTATTAAGACCATCAATCTATAAAACTTGATTGCCTGGTCTCCTTGTTCCTGGGGCCAGATAATTTTTAAAGCTGAAAAAGATCTAGTCTGGGCTTCTTGAGCTCTGGGGGGGTTGTATCGCGAATCCCCGGGGTGGGGTGTGTGGTGGGGGAGTCATGCGGTCACAGCGTCAACAAATCAGGCCCTTCCTAAGGTACTAGATTTATGTAAATGTTTTGGGAAAAGAAGTTAGTTAGACTGTCTATCTAATAAGCAATATCAAGTGTTATGCTAAAATTAAGGCAGATGTATCGTTGAATGTGCCATATGAATATTTGAACTAAAAGTTGAGACTTGATCTCACTTGTTGAAGGCTACTTTGGGATTGGTTCTCTCTCTATTGCCGTCAGGAAGCTTCTGGAGCTTCAGTGTGTGACAGAGTAGAAGCAGACTCCAGGATACGGAAGGGTGGGCCACATTTGGGGAAATTGCCCCCTATGATGCCTAGGAAAGAATTCTAGTTACAGCGTGCTAAGGAGCTTGGCATCTTTTGTGTTGATTCAGGCTAGTGGCGATGTCTGAGATCCTCTCTTATGGGTTTGACAGATGAGACACAGAAATTATGTGACTTGCTCAAACTCATAGGGTTGGTTAAAGAAAAATTTATTCTGACACTTGTTAAAATGGTAAGGAAGACTTTATTTAGGACTATTGAAAGAGATGTCAAGACCATTGCAACAGGGGAGGGAGATTGGGCTCAAATCCAAATACGGCAATGGCAACTGGGGACTTATAGCCAATGAGCAGAGTGAGGGGACCAGGGTATGGAAAATTAATAAGAGAAGATATCCAGTGTAGGGGGGATTCTTGCTAAACCAACTTGACAGAATTCTTGCTGAAGGCAGGCCATGGTGATCGGGTATCAGGGGTAGGGGTTAAGGAACTTGGTTAAATATTGAGGGAAATCGCATATTAAGGGGAGAGCGATTTTTGCTAAACTGACTTAGTGGATTCTTATTAAAACTGGGCTAGACAAGTCAAGGTCACAGCCCAAAGGCAAGGCCTCATTGAACAGAGGGCTCAGAGGAGCTTTTTATTTTTATTTTTTTTTATTATTTTTATTTATTTATTTATTTATTTATTTAAAAATTTTTTTTTTTAACGTTTATTTATTTTTGAGACAGAGAGAGACAGAGCATGAACGGGGGAGGGGCAGAGAGAGAGGGAGACACAGAATCGGAAGCAGGCTCCAGGCTCTGAGCCATCAGCCCAGAGCCCGACGCAGGGCTCGAACTCACAGACCGCGAGATCGTGACCTGGCTGAAGTCGGACGCTTAACCGACTGAGCCACCCAGGCGCCCCTCAGAGGAGCTTTTTAAAAGGTTGGTCAAGGAGAAAGCCCAGGTTCAAGCAAGCTCCGGACCAGTGTGACTAGACCTGCCTCTCCCAGCGTCTCCCAGGGTCTACCAAATGCAGCCGCTTCCACAACCAACCTGGGGATTACAGGGCAGCACTGTCCATCAGGGTCCTTCAAACAAACCTCTGTTCTTAAAAGCATCCACTCACCTAACGTGTATTGTGCATTTATCATGTGCCGGGCAGTTGGAATACATCAGGGAAAGAGATTGATTTGATACTGAGCTTTGTGACTCTTACATTCAAGCAAGGAGAGAGGGAAAAGAAACAACAAATGCAATGCATGATTAAATTATATGCTATCTTATATGACGGGACAAAAGGAACGCTAGGCCGGGACAAGGAGGTGGGAGTCTGAAGGGGTTGTATGAGAAGATGTGTCACAATTTTAAATAGGAAGGTCGGGACAGACCTCGTGGAGAAGGGTGAAGTCTGGGCAAACACTTGAAGGAGGGGAGGCAATAATCACAAGCTATTTAAGGGAAGAAGGTTCCAGATAGGGGAACCCGTGCGAAGCCTCTAGGTGGGAGCTGCCTGGAATGTTCCAAGAATAAGGAGGTGACAGGCATTGAGTGGGGTGAATGATGGCCAGTTGACGATGCGGTTGAACGGGTAGCTGGGCACCAGGTCACTGTGAAGGAACTGGGAGTCCACTGCAGCGTTTTAAGGAGTGATGTGCTCTGATTTACGTGTTTAGAGGATCCCTCTAGCTGCTGCGTAGAGGGCCAGTATAGAAGTGGGGAGACCCCTTATGGGTTGCTGTAACAATCCAGGCGAGAGATGATGACGGCTCTCGGCGGGACAGAAAGGTGTTGGAGGCTCTTGCCTGATGGCTCCATGGTGGTTCGTGCACGTGTTTGTCAGTGTCCTCGCCAAGGCTGCGAGAATATCCTTACCACGTTAAATACAATCAAGACGAATATCGACAGCAACCTACTTAGGGTGGATGTTGCGCCATTTTTCCCCAAAGCAGTCAGTCTCCTAATTCTCCAACCGACACTACCAAGAGTTAGCACAGACCCTACAGGTCTGGCCCCCACTTCAGGGGCCAGACACAAGTGGGATCTCCAGGCTGCCCAAGTACAAATTCAGGGATTCCCATGATGCTCTCCCTCAGGTTCAGCGTCTCAGTAGAACGACTCAGAACTCGGCACTTCACTCGCAAGTGACTCAGTCACAGCCAATTGGAAGAGAAGCAGTGGACAAGACTTGGGGGGGAAGGGGTGTGCTGAGTTTCCGGGCCCTCCCGTCACCTTAGTGTGTTCACCCACCTGGAAGCTCCCTGAGCCTCGTTGTTTCAGGGGTTTTACTGAAGTTTGACTTGGTAGGCAAAATTGGTCAAGTCATCCGTGGCCGAAGTCAATTTGCAGCCCCTCTCCCCTCCCTGGAGGTCGGGGGGGGGGCAGCGGAAAGTTCTAAACCGCGAATCACACGATTGGTCCCTCTGTGTCCAGCCGCTGGTCCTGAATCTACGTAACAGTTCCGCCACAAGTGATCTCATTAGCATACACAAACGAGCCCTGTGGCTCAGGAAATTTCCAAGCTCTGTCCCAGGCCCAAGAAGACAAAAACCAAATGCATGTTTTGGTTTTTTTCCCTGGAACACACTAGGAGTAAGGAAAATTCAGATGGGAGAGTGGAGTCCAGTCTTCAGGAGAACAGACAAGGAAGCTGAGACCTAGTGTATGAAACGAAGCCGAGAAAGGAAAGAGCAGGCGGGCGGCAGAGGGCCAGGAAAACAAGCCAGACCTTGGCGTTCTCACGAGGGGGCAGGAGCAGACGCAGGCTTGAAGCCATGGGTCTAATGGCAGTGACCCCAACAAAGAGCCAGGGTTTTAGGAGTCCAAAGAAAGAACATGTGGCTTAGTCACTATTCCACACCTCCTTGGGTCCAGTAGTTCATGAGTATAAATAAGGTCAGTTAATATTTACATCCGTATCTCCATGGCTCCAAGCCTTCACCTGTCTGATCAGACCTTAACCCTGCCCATGCTCCTCTTGTTCAGTGTAAATTCTTCCCTGGCCGTGTCGGGGCCTCCTCAGGGTGGTGACATCTTATATGGGCTCAGGAATGTATTTTCTCCCTTTCTTTCCTCTTGAGCCTCTCGGTCAAGGGGACTTGTCGAGGTCTCTGCAGCAGGTGCTTCTGTAAGACATTATCCCCTGTGGACACCTTGAGCCCCAAACGACTCTGAAACATGGGAACAGGGCAGTGAGGGGAGAGGAGTAGCTTCTCCTCAAGCCTGGGCTGATTTTGTTCTCTAAGGGAGAAAGCAGTGCTGTGTGGACTTAATCCAGTCCAACTTTTCATCAGCACTGTGCCTGAGTTTCTGTCCTCAGAGGCTCAAAACCAGTCCCTTATGTATGAGCAGAGAGAGGACGATGGGGCCTGTCCTGCCTCTTCTGTATCCTCTCTCTCTCTCTTTCTCTCTCTCTCTCTTCTCTTCTCCTTAGATACCTCTGCACCCAAACAAAACAAACTCGGAACAGATATCCTTCCACCTCCTTTCAGAGAAAACAAATTGTGTAATGGAAAGAGTATTAACTCTTGAGCCAGACATACTTGGTTTGAGTCTCAGCTTTGATATTTACAGTTACATGGCCTTGAGTACGTTACTTTTTCTTAGTATGGTGATCATAGTGCCTACAATGTTAGAAGTCACGAGCGTAAGACACTTAGCGAAGCATGGGACCCAGAATGCCCAAGAAAAGGTAACACTTGTTACGATTACTTCTGTTAAGCAACAAAAATTCAACGGAGTAATTTAAAAGATCAAATTCACGAACCAGGCATCATCCCATGTAGGAAATAGAAAGGAGGTCTAGAAAAGGAAAGGTTTTTGAAGGCAGGGATGGAGTGGAAAAAGGGAAATTATTAGCGAAGAATGCATTGGTGTAGGCAAGGTCACCCTCCTAAGGAGAGTGGAAGGGGTCTATCAGCATATTTGCTAGTGCTGAGTGGAAATTCCCTGTTGACTGGTTAAAGGTTACATTTTGGAGGCAGGTGAGACTGCAGTTGGGTTAGGTATTAAGTCTTGGTTTGTTGATGTGACGCTCTTAACATAAGTGACCCCGTTTGGGCCCGGGGTTTTCTTTCTAACTCTCTGTTGTCCAGAAAGTCGCATGACATCTAGCCCTCCGCGACGGCTTCTGCCATCACACAGCTGTCACAGGAGTTGTGCTACCTCCCGCCCTCCTGACCCAAGGAGCCGTCAGAAACCGTCAGAAGCCGGTCTGTCTTACCCCCTAGGTCGGTTGCAGGGATTTTCCTTCTTGCCACTATCATCCCCTCGGTGTGTCCTTGTGTGTCCCCAGGGTCTGCCTGGGGAGGGGCTTCTCCAGTGTCTTTGGCCATCCAATGGAAAACACAAGACGCAAAGAGGCGGGGGCGGGGGGCAGAATCCTGGTGGAGACCACACGATATCTTTAGGGAAAGCATCATCATCAGGAGGCCGCGGAGGACGAGACAGGTGGCGGCCCTCACCGAGTGGTGACGAAACGGCCAGCATGGTTTCCCTGCAGTTTCCATTCTTCTGGCTCCCGGGGGAGGGCGACCTCAGCCTGCATGTGTGGCTCTAAGCCCTTCCGTGGGGTACTGGCAGCCTGGTGTCTGATCTGCGGCTGATCCGGAGCTGTCACCTTCAGAGCAGTAAGAAATCCATCGCCAGGGGCGCCTGGGTGGCTCAGTCGGTTGAGTGTCCGACTTCAGCTCAGGTCACGATCTCACGGTTCGTGAGTTCGAGCCCTGCATCAGGCTCTGGGCTGATGGCTCAGAACCTGGAGCCTGCTTCCGATTCTGTGTCTCCCTCTCTCTCTGCCCCTCCCCTGTTCATGCTCTGTCCCTCTCTGTCTCAAAAGTAAATAAACGTTAAAAAAAAAAAAAAAAAAAAAGAAATCCATCGCCAGTGAGCAAGGGGAGGAGTCTGGGGAGGGAAGGAGGGACAGACATACTCAGGAATGGTCTGCAGTGGCTCCCTGCCAACGAGGCACGCTGCTGCTTCTCAGAATAGTAAGTCGGATTCACCTTCTCCTTCGTGGATGGAATAGGCAATCACGCTCTGGTGAGCGTTCTATCAGATGGGGTCCCCAAAGTCAGCTTAAGATAAGCCAAGGGTTTACATGCAGTGGTGAAAAGGAACGGGCAATTGCCGAGGAACCTGACAGCCGAGGCACCGTTACCTCCCAAGGCCAGGGGGACCAGGGTGGAAACGGTTGCCTGAACCTTGAAGGACAAGGAACAACGTCCCTTGAGAGGGGACCTTTGGTTGAAAGACACCGTCAGGCTGTGGGGTGAGGATGTGGGATGGGTGTTGGGGGAATGGGTTCTCTGACGTCACTCTCGCGTTGACCCTCCTGTTGGTGGACTCAGCCTGCGGCGAAAGTGCCCTGAGGCTCTGTGGATGTGGTCCCCACCAGGTGAGCCAAGTGGAGAGTGGACGTGAGAGGCAGAGGCCATTTGGTGTAGGTGGAATGGAGCCTGGGCCTTCACCCTCTTTCCCCATGATTGGCAGAAATCGTGTGCCTGGCCCTAGGACCCCCGAGCCCCCTTTCAAAATATATTATCCCGAAAACTCTTCGGCATCCGTAGAGGCAGAAGACAGCATTGCGATGAGCACCCACATGCTCATTACGCGGATTGAATACTTACTGAGGTTCTGCTGAATTTGTTCCTTCCCCTCTTTCTCTTTACTTCGGCACTTTAGAGCCAGTCCTGCCCTCTGTTTTGTGCCGGTCCCCACGGCAAGGCCCCGGCGGGTGCAGCTGTGTGGTGGCCCTTCTCAAACTGCAGGGGTCACCCCGAAAGAGCCCTCGAGGCTTCTCCACTCCAGGCAGGTGTGTTTGGAAGGAGGGAGTTCTGTGGGTGGTGCCAGAGGAAGTTCCCTGCGATCCCCCAGAGGGATTGGGAAGGCGGGGGGGGGGGCATTAACAGAGATGGAAATACGTTCGTTATTTAACATTTGTAGGCATTGGAATCGTCACCTTTTATTTATTTTTTTAATTTTTTTTACATTTATTTTATTTTTGAGAGGCAGAGAGAGACAGAGCACAAGAGCACAAGTGGGGGAAGGGCAGAGAGAGAGGGAGACACAGAACCCGAAGCAGGATCCAGGCTCTGAGCCGTCGGCACAGAGCCCGACGCGGGGCTCGAACTCACGGACCGCAAGATCGTGACCTGAGCCGAAGTCAGATGCTCAACCAACTGAGCCACCCAGGTGCCCCGGAATCATCACCCTTTAAACACTACTTAAGAAGGTACTCTTCGCTGAAAAATCAACTGGTAGCTCTTTCTTGAGAAGAATATAGAGTTAATTTATTACCCGGCATAAGACACTAGGGTTTTATTTATTTCTTTATTTTTAAAAGATTTTTTTTTAATGGTTATTTATTTTTGAGAGAGCGAGAGACAAGTGGGGGAGGGGCAGAGGGAGAAGGAGACACAGAATCCAAAGCAGGCTCCAGGCTCTGAGCTGTCAGCACAGAGCCGGCCATGGGGCTCGAACCCATGAACTGGGAGATCATGGCCTGAGCCAAAGTCAGACGCTTAACCAACTGAGCCACCCAGGCGCCCCAAGACACTAGGGTTTTAAATAATCTCATTTACTGACTCTCTTAAGGAGACAAAAATGTCATTCGGAAATGATAACTTAGAGTCAAATTGAAGATATATGTATATATATCTTAAATTTTAATTAAACAGTAGGAAAAATGCTCTATATATGAATTCTTGACATACATTATTCTGGTTTTTCTAATTTATTATGATTGAAAGCCACAGCCATAAGAAAAACAGGGCAGACAGAAACATTAATTCTTTTCAGAGCCAGACACAATCGGAAGCCTACAGCAGCTTCTAGACCAAGTAAACAGGTTCTATATAAAATCTCTCATAGAATGAATAGGAAAAAAAATCCCTTGAAAGATCTTCTAAAATATGAAAAACCGAAAGGCTGTATAAAAGTGGTTCTGTATTATTGGGACCTCCAGCATAGGTAGGCATGGCCAAACAACTTGACATTTAAAAAAATTT
Organism: Neofelis nebulosa; assembly: GCF_028018385.1. Taxonomy (NCBI): domain Eukaryota; kingdom Metazoa; phylum Chordata; class Mammalia; order Carnivora; family Felidae; genus Neofelis; species Neofelis nebulosa. The sequence goes on from NC_080782.1 coordinate 240,014,177, forward strand.
GTTTAAAGTTCATTTATTTATGGTGAGAGAGCAAGTAAGGTAGAGGCAAGAGAGAGAATCCCAAGCAAGCTCTGCCCCGTCGGCACAGAGCACGATGTGAGGCTCGAACTCATGAATGGTGAGATCATGACCTGAGCTGAAATCAAGAGTCAGACCCTTTACCGACTGAGCCCCCCAGGCGCCCCATGACATTCTGACATAAAAGTAAATTGCTCCCTTCTCCCCAAAAGAATTAAAGGAACTTCCCCTTGCCATGTTGCAAGGAAATGGTGACTAAATGCAGAATCCAAGGAACAGAGTTCAGACACTGTAATTTGTCCCTTCTTTCCACCTGCATGCAGAAGAACAAAGCAAACGTGTTCTTCGAAGAGAAGGATGCATTCCAGACCCCTTGTACATGTCTACTGTCCTGTTTTCCTTTTTTTTTTTTTTTTTCTAATGAGGGAAGGCTTAGCTTAAAACTCCGGTTGAGTTATAGGAGAGGACAGGTTTTCAAGGACAACATGTGCTTTGCAGACATCGTATTAAGTGCAGAGGCAAATGATCGTTTCTCTCTGCCCACTGACCAGTCACCGTAAAAGGCAAACATATCTACATTTTGCTGCATAGCGGTGCCTATCGTCATACTCTGTGGATCCATAGGTCATGTCACAGTAAGAGCTTATTACAAACCCTTATTTCCAATTCTGAAACAGGCAATTGTTAGTTTGCTTTTTGGAAGTAAGGGCTTTCCGAGTTACGTTATCAGTTTACCTAAAGTTATTTAGCGACGTCTGCTCCAAGGGTTAAGGTTCTTTAGTTCATGCCTGTCATAGGTAAAGTGGATTCTCCATGAATTAAGTTGTCTTCTGAACCTCCTGCATCCAGTCGGTCGACTGTTGAAGCCTAGTGTTGGTGGCTGATTTCTACCGTAAGGTCATTAAAGCAGAATCACTAACATTGTTTAATTTAATATCTTTCTCGTGGGTAGTCATCTATTACAAAATGGAAGTTTTAAAACTCATTATTCTCACACTTGAAAAGACTTTTTAAGCTTGAGGAAGTTTAGGTTTTAGGAACAAATTCAGTTGCAAGGACTTAGTAAGGAATTACGTACTTGAACTTCACAGCCCACCGAGGGTCTTCTGCTCCAGAGATCCTCCCCAGTGGCTTCATCACCAGATCTCAGATCATCATCCTACACGAGCAGGTGGTACTTTCACGTGTAAATGGACTGGTATCACCTATATATTAAGACAAAAAAGAAATGTTTAGTGGTGCCTGGCTGGCTCAGTTGGTAGAGCATGAGACTCTTGATCTTGGGGTCATGAGTTCAAGGTCCACATTGGGCATAGAGTGTGCTTAAAAGTGTATGGGGCAAGCAGAGCGATCAGTTGATGTGTACCAGGACTTCTAGCTCCTGAAGGAAGCCCTTAGTACAGGAAGTGACCAGTAAATGCTCACAGCACTGACCACATTTTTTAGACTCCGCACAAATGCCAATAACTCCTTACTGTCTGATCTTCCATAGGCTGAGTCCCAACTTCCCTTGGGCCCTGTTGCTTTTCTTTTCTCTTTTTGAATCATTGCTTTTCCCCAACTTCTGTGTCGTGAAGGAGCGTACCTCTCCCCAAGCTGTGAGAAACTGTTTTGGAGTTTGCAATGAAAGGTTAGACCAGCTCCCAGTTTTTTTCTGGTGCCACGTATTAATATCTGTCCATTAAGAGGAGTATTACAGAAAAGAAAAAAAAAAGATAAGAACAACCCACTTTTCTTCTAGTTCTTACTTTGTATGGAGGTGGGGAAGTGCCTCTAGGGAATGGTCATGAGCAACCAAGTATATGAAAACTTGGGCTCCCCGTTTTCAGCCGTGAATGTTGCGGGACATGGAACGACACGGGAGAGGTTGTGAGCGAGAGGCGTTTCCATAGTTTATGAATAAAGACAATCCATTCCTTCTTCAGTCACCCATACGTGAAAGTTAAGTGCTAACGATGTTCAAGAAGACAGAGGTTTCTTCTCATTGACTCCGATAGAGGAAGCCTTCTGCTCTGCTGGCTGGGCACCGATGGACGGGTAGGGTCTGGGTAGTCGTGATTATCAGGTTTTTCCCATCTCTCAAGTGTTTTATAGCTGTCTCCTAAAATGCTAAGGAGTGTTTCCAACGTCCCCCGTTCACCCACTTAACAGCTTCAATATAAGATCAGTGCTTCCCCGATGCACGGTCCGAGTCTAAGGTTCTGGCTTTTCATCAGCCGTTCAAAGAAAGATCTTGCAATTGCCCAGCTTACCTTCGTCGGTCCTCACTCGCTCCATAAGCACTGGCTGGATTGTGTGCCAGTCTCTGGGGGGGTGGATGAGGGATACCGACACCAGCTTTCTGTTCTTAAAAGGTTCCCGGTCTCCAGAGTGGGATGCAGCCATGTAAGTACCCGGTATTATAAGTATTATAAGAGAATAAGAAAGGGCCCGAAAGCCTTATTTGTCATGGCCCCATTCCTGTTTTTCCTTAGGCAGTGTTGGGTCGAGAGGGAAAAGTTTCACAACTGGAGGGGCATTTGAGCTGGGCCACCAAGGATGGGTACTGAGTTTAACAGGTAGGGAGGAGGCAGATGCTGCGGGAGGAAACAGAATGTGCAAGAAATGTGCAAAAACAAGTACAAAGACGTGAACGTGCCTGCAGCGTTCTTGGTGGCGGGGCTGGGGGGGGGATGTTCAGGAAGGAGGGGAGGGGACAAGGCGAGAAAGTGAGCCTGTCTTTGAAGCATTTGACCTTGATCATGCGGGTAACTTGAAGTACTGAACATCGTTATGAAGGGGAGAGGCTCCATTCTAGAATAACTCAATGGCTCTGTGAAGGATTGACTGAAGGGAAAGGATTTGGGGCAGTGAGGAAAGTTAGGGCCCTGACCTCATGGTCTGAGCAAGAGAGAGGAAAGCCCAAAGTAATATGAACACCAGGAAGGAACGGATTCAAAGATAGCTAGTGTGATGGGGCACTCAGACATGGCAGCTGATTGGACGCGTAGGTGAAGGGTTTGCAGAGAATAAACAATATTTCCTTTTTGGAATATTTGTCTTATATTTACGATATCTGCAGGTTATTTACTCAAAAGAAGGAAAATGTTTAGAAAACAAGAAGGTGACCAAAGACTTAAAAGACAAACACACATAAAATTTTAATTACCAATGCAATTAAAAATACGTTTCCTGGGGCGCCTGGGTGGCTCCGCCGGTTAAGCTTCCGACTTCAGCTCAGGTAAAGATCTCACAGTTCGTGGGTTTGAGCCCTGCGTTGGGCTCTGTGCTGACAACTCAGAGCCTGGAGCCTGCTTCAGATTCTGTGTCTCCCTCTCCCTCTGCCTCTCCCCCACTCACGCTCTGTCTACCCTTTCTCTGAAAAATAAATAAACATTAAAAAATTTAAAAAAAATACATTTTCTGAACCATATTCAATTGCCCTAAATAGTTTTCTAATTGATGAGTTTTATATGTCAGCTACTTAGCCATTATATTTATAAAGAGGATATAAATAGTGAGCAATCATTTGGTTTGTTTTGGATGAACTTAAGTTCTGATTTGGGTGGCTTCTGAAAAAAATGTACATTTGAATATTATTTATGCTTTCCTTATTTAAAAATTTTGTCCTTGGTACTTAAGAAATATTCACTTTTATAAGCAGTGAGTAAGCAGACATCTTCATTTTTCCAGCGTCTAACAATTTAATTCATCCAACGAGATCCTATCAAGAGAAAATTTGAAATGGTTTGGGAAATGAGCAAAATGTAGAATTTTAATAGATGAAGCTTCTATTGGATTGTAGCGCTCGTGTAAAATTCAGTTGTTTTGTTTTTTAATGGATTCACTGTCACTGTCCTTAAACAACTCCCTTGACCTATTTCTAACTAGCATTTTCTTTGTGTCCCCTCCAGTAGAGGCTTCCTGCCAGATGCTATAATTGTTCCCTAAGACAGCATGTGTGGGCGGCCATTTGTAAACCCTCTGGGTGAGGAAGACTGTCCAGGCTCTCCTCTTTTACTATAAAGCAAAGGAAAAAAAATACAGCCTTCCTTCTCACAAATTCACAGATGTGTGGTTTCCAAGTTATGCCATTGGCTTTGCACAGAGATAAAATAATTCACCCTTTGAACTCCTCATTAGCCATACCACTCTGAGCCCAGATGTTTAGGAATGGGATTCATAAGAACGTGTTTTTTTTGTTTTTCAAAATCTTTAGTGAATATAAACAGGAAGTAGTCAAAATAAAATAGGCCAAAAATCAATAAGATTTCCATTTCTGTTTCATAAATCAACTGTTTCTCACGTACTTATGCCTACAGGATGTTAGTTTCATCGAATTATGTTCGGGATTCTATTTGAGATACCATTCAATAAAGTGGAGTGTGTTTTAAACGACTAACTGAAAGGACGTAGTTAATTTGTAAAATTTCCCCTTTTTGGCCGAATGTCTATATCTTCATTGTGTAATTCATGCTTGTAAATTTATGTTTAGAATTGTTCCCCCGTGTGTATGTGTGAGAGCTAACACGTGCCTACATCTGGCCAGCCTGTAAAATTGCCATCTGTTTGAAATACAGGACCGTGATCAGCTCTTAGAAGAGAACCTAGGGGCCCCCGGGCGGCTCAGTTGGTTGAACGACCAACTTCAGCTCAGGTCATGATCTCACAGCTCAGCCTGTGAGTTCGAGCCTGGCATTGGGCTCTCTGCTGTCAGCATGGATTCCACTTTGGATCCTCTGTCTCCCTCTCTTTGCCCCTCCCCTGTGCTTTCTCTCGCTCTCAAAAAAAAAATAAACTTTTTTTTTTTTTTTTTTTCAAGAAGAGAACCTAATACCTTGCTCTCTCTAGGGCATGCTGATCATGCACGGTTTTTAAAATCTCAAGCAAAGCCTTTTCTCCTCACTCAATTCTGGAGAGCAGCACAGAATAAGGGAAATTGAGCAGAGACCTGAATTCCAATGGTGACACTTGCATTTGCGAGGAAACCTGAGGCAGATTATTTATCTTCTCTGACTTCTAAGTGTGGATGATGTCTTCTTTGTAGGTATGTGGGGGGAGTGAATATAATGATGGATGTGGATTTGACAGGCGGTTGGTGGTAAATGAATAAAAATGAGAATTGTTCGAGTTGTTGGGATATGTTTCATCAGAGTGAACCCCAAATTTGTCTGTCTCTGGAGCCACAGAAATATTTATGCATGAAAAACGTTCCTCTATTTAGATAGCATAAGACGTCCCTGGGAGTCTTTTTTTTTTTTTTTTTCCCCCAGGATAAACATCTCTAGTTCTGTCAGTAACAACCCCGTATGGGGATGTGGACAGTGATTAAAAACCCAGGTTTGGGGTTCACTTTGAGTGCGGTTAGATGTTGGCCCTGTGTGTGGTCTTGGGCAGTTATGACCTTTTTGAATCTTTCATCATCCTTTGGAATAAAATAGTAATAAAAATGCCTCATAGAGTTTTAGTGAAGATTTAAATAAGCATTTGGTGGCTGGTAAGTACTTAATTAATGGCAGGGATTATTATTAGACCTTGTTTTGAGTTTCTCACCGTCCTCATTGCTACTGAAAATGAACAACTATCCTCGAGATACGACTTCAGGGGGAATCGGGTGACTAAACTTCCCCAAATATGAATCCAGTTCCCACCCAGCAGCAGAAATGAAGAATCCCCTGTTAGAATACAAATATACTTGGGAGGGAGGTGTTAGCTATGGGAATAGCCTGTCATCGCTCTCCTGTGTGAAGAAGCAAAGAGCGATCGAAGGACAGCTCCCTGGCCCCCGAGAATGGTGGGAGCGTGCCGGTGACAGTTATTCTGTCTGCACTGTCCGTCCTCAGGAAGGTCTGAAGAGGTGGAAAGACAAAGAAATCATTTCTACAAACACGCACAGACCAATGAGGATGCGGGGGAAGGGAATGCCAGGACCACCTTCGACTGGGACTTTGCTCACGCGCAGGAAAGATGTAGAGGACCTGAAGTGTGCCCTAACTGGGCCGTAAGCCACCACCGGTGTCTTAGATAGATCTGCCTGGAAACTGAACTCTGCGGTGTGCGTGGGCACAAAGATAATGGGGGAAGAAAGAACAAAACGAAACAGGTTTCATTCCAGATATAAAATCCACCAGGAGGGCAGTCTCTTTCCTGACTGGCTCATGAACCATGGTGCTGGTCCAGGAAAGCCCCATCAATGTTGATTTTGGCCATTCAGAGGCCCAAGCAAGAGAGAAGCGTGAAGGGAAAGACTGGGGGTGAGAAAAAGAAAAGGGGGTGGAAGGCCGCCATCTTGCAATTTCTGCCTGATTGCTGTTCCCGGGAGGTGACAAGCCCCCTAGGCAGGAACGTGCTCTTTCAGCCTGATACCAGTGCTCGGGGCACCGTGGATGCTACGCTTCTTTTTAGATGAATAAATGAGCACCTCCCAGGTGCCCCATTTCACCTGACAGTAACCTGACAATCAGTCCAGTGGGCAGGTGGGAAAGTGAGCTCAGACGTGTGTGGATCCCCCCGGCTGGCAGGTGTGAGGTTTGGGGGTGGGGGAGGCTCACCCTCGATTCACTACCACACAAGGGGCAGAGGATGGAGAAGGGCAGAAAGTGAAGGACAACAATGTGGGAAAACAAAGGACAAGTAGAAGAAGGGAAGCCAACTGACTGGAAGAAGAACCGTAGGCGGGAGAGGCAGAAAAAAGGAAGAAATGAACTGTGGTGTTTGTTGCCCTTACCATTTCCTTTTCTGTGTTCAACTTGTCTAGTTTTATAAGGGGATAGGTTTGTATCATGAATTTCCTGCTATCGTGTCTGGGGCTGAGACTCCATTCAAACTTTCTAATTATTAACAAGCGGCACATTTATATTAACGTGCATACTGCTCTAGTCGGCTCACGCTGTCTCCGTGCTTTCTACAAAATGTTCCAGGAGAGGATGTTTAACCAGAGGTCACCATGAAAGGAAGAGCAATTCAGAATCCAGAGGAATTCACACGTGGTTCTAGTCGTCCTCAAAATGGCGAATGTAGCTCAAGATGTGTCATCTCTGACATCCAGGGGGCGAGTCATTTTATTTTATTTTTCCTTTGTAATGCACCGTCCGTTTGGATCAGTCAATGGGTATATGTACGCATGACTACACATAAGGCCCCTACTGGTTAATTTTGCTTTGGCAAAGCTGGTTTTGAATCACCTAGGATTTTTGGCAACCCAGCAACTAGCCCTTATTCCCATTAGCGATATAGATGCAAAAGCACCAGGGAAAGAAAGTCTGGACAAGCCGATTTTCTCATCGTTCTGACTGCACTTTGGGGAATTCGTGGTACCCTCGTTGGAAGCAGAACAGGCAGGAATGTTAATTCAGAAGCATGACCTCATTTCCCAGAGCATGTCCAATGTAACTAAAAATAGAAGTGAAGCAATTGTGTCTACCGTAGCACAAAGAGAAGGGAAGTTCTGTCATTTGTCTGGCTTGTTGGGTCTTACGTGGGGCCTGTTGGATAAATTCTGCCTGAGCCACCTGCAGTGCCGGCTGAAGACCTCCTTTTCCCTTAGAGAGGTTACTCTGCATAAGGCTTTGAAAGTGGAGCTCAGGACCCCGGTGCCCTGACCTCGCGAGCTCGGGGAGGAGACGCAAATGGTGTGAGTGATGGAGAAGGTAGAAGACAGGCTCGTGGCTGTGCTGCCTTGTGAAGCACCGGGCTCCCCGAAGAAGGTTGGGTCTGAAGGTGGAGTGGACATTGAGGAGGGAAGGAGGCTACACGAAAGGCCCAGAGGGTTAATTTGAGGAGGCTGGAGCGTGGCGTGGCAAGGTAGGTGGGAGGTAGGGAAAGTCACCCGGAGCCAGTGAGAGATGAGGGCGAGAAGGAGAACTTGGATGAGCCGATAGGGAGTTTGCATCATGTCTTGTTTGTGTGTGTCTTCGGGACAGAGCCGTCCGTTCTGACCGTTCTGGAAAGCGACGGAGACCATCTCGAGAAGACAGTTCGATAAACCACCGGGAAGGTCAAGGTAGCCGCATTAAAGAATTTTTGCGCCCAGAGGGATTCTACACGTGGCGGTACAGCGATGTATTCCCGTCAACTGCAATGCTCGTATTAGTTTTCTTTGGAAGCTGAAATTCACCTACCGGACAGTTCACCACTTGAAAGGGTCCAATTCAGTGGCTTCTAGGATGCTCACCAGGATGTGTCGCTATTCCAGACCATTTTCAACATCCCCCGGAGAAGCCCGTTAGCCGTGACTCCTGACCGCCCCCGTCCCCAGCTCCCGACAACCTGCTGTGTCTGTGGGTTTGCTGCCTCTGGACGTTTCATACGAACGGAAGCCTGTAACGTGTGGTCCTGAGTGCTCGGCTCATTTCGCTGAGGATGCTGTGTTCCAGGCGTGGACAGCACCAGATGGGAGCTGTGGGGGGGGGGGGTGCAAACTGGTGGTGGAGGGTTCGCCCTAGCTGAGGCTGCGACAGCACACGTTGCGGTATTGGGGAGCGAAGAGTGTCGTTTAGTGATACACCCACTGCAGGGGGTTGTTAACGTGCCCGGGGCTTTGGGACTCCCTCCCTTCCGGTGGGACTGGCACGGGGGCAGGCGCAGGATGGGTCTGCAGACGGGAAGGGACTCTGGGGCCCCTAGGAGGATCTAGGGAGGGCACGATGCAAGAGCCGGCAGTGTCTGGTGTGACAAAACCTGTCTCTCCTACAGAGATGCGTCTCTTAGGAACGTCTGTCAGCGAGAGTCATCAGGATGTACGTTCTCCACCTTAAACCCCAGGCACAGGTTTCCTGAATGCTTCCGCTGTGGGTTCTCACACAGACGTGAGAATCTCCATCAAGGGAGTAAAACGTGAAGGTGACCTTTTCCTCCCCATCCGCTGGTGGTTACGCGTCCTGGGAAGGAAGCCAAAGTGGCAGGACCTGTCCTGCTAAGTGACCTGTGAGTTGGGGTCAGCTGGCACCTGCAGAGTGAGTGTGGGACAGCAGGTCCCGGGCTCCCTGGGGCACCGTGGAGAGCTGCTGGCCAGAGGGGTGAGGCCGGGGCACAGCCACCGCGTGAGGCAGGACACGGTCAGAGCCACGCCCCAGCTGTGGCTGCAGTGAGCCTGGCAGTGCCGGAGCCCTGGAGGCAGGGCTGGAAGCCAAGCTCGGAACGAGGGTGGGGGGTGTCGGGGAACAGACACCCGGGGTCTGCCGATGCCCGGGGTCCAGGATGCCAGTAGAGTGAGCGTTCGTCCATTCGTATGTTCAACGATATTTCCTGAGTGCCTGTGGCGTGGCTGAACCCCTCTCACGCTGGGAAGAGAGCAGTGAATCCAACCGACGATGGCTTTGCTCTCACGGAGTGGACAACACATTGGGCTGAGATAGATACCAAACGGATAAACAACTAAGTATGTAGCAGATGGTCATGGGTGCTGTAGAGAGGGATCAGGCAACTCAAGGGGGGGGGCATGGGGCGTGTTGCTATTTTGTGCAGGGTGTTTGGGAAGGCATCCTGAGAAAGAGGACGTTTGAGTGCAGACAGAAAGGGGGTGAGGGAGTAAGAAATGACATCTGCACGAAGATCATGCCGAACCGGGGGGACAGCAAGTGCAAAGACCCTGGGGCAGGGAGTGTGGCTCCGTGTTCAGGACTGAAGGGTGCTGAGGGCTGCGGTGGAATGAGCAAGAGGGAGAGGAGGCAGGGGCTAGGGGGACAAGGAGCGAGGAGGAGACGAGCCCGGGGACAGGGGGCTTGACCACTAAGGCCTTGCTCGCCGAGGACCCTCACTTTACCTTTAAGTGACGTGGGAAGCCATTGGTACAGGAATTTCCGTCTTCAGCCCACCATTTTATCTGGATTTTGCCCCTGTGTTCGGTAGCTACACCTTCCCCAAGACCCTGACCGCCGCCTGCGGTCCTCTGTCACGTTTGTATTCGGACTTTGGGTCGTCATTTCCCGCACCGTCACGTGCTGAGCGCAAAATTGTCAAAACAGAATTTGTACGTGAGTGGGTGTTTCTAGAAAGGCGTAGGAGCGGGAAGAGGAGGAGGCTGACAGTGCTACCAGAGCAGCCGGGTGGCGGGAGGGCCGGGGGCGGTAGCAGGGGAAGGGTGGGGGTGCCCTAAGAAAGCAGAAAGGCGGGGGGGGGGGACGCCCACAAGCCTGACCTGGGCCCAGGTCTTACCGTGACCTTGAAAGGTCAGCCTGACAAAATCGGACAGAAGGCTGCGCTGGAAGGGGCTTATCACACCGAGCCGGGTCGGTAACAACAGGGGTAAGGAAGAGAAGAAGGAAGGAAGGCTCCAGAGGGAAGAAGGCTCCAGAGAGGAGCCTGCAGACGTGCGGCTCTCTGCCAGCGGAGGTAACAGTGTTATCAATGATGCTGTCTAGCCCGGATGTCATGGGTCTGGGTGCCACCTGCCACCTTTCCCCTGATTGCTGGGACATCCTGCCATAACTGCACTGGGCGTCTTAGGTCGTGCGGGAGTTGAGCGGGGAGGTAAGTTTCCTCCCTTCACTTGTGCACAGTGTCTCTGGGCACAGACAGTGGGGAGTCCTGCTTCCATCAGTGATGACCGTGCATTAGGATTCAGTTGCACAGAGACTCACGGCGTGTTAAACAGCAGGAGCAGCTGTCTTCCACACGCCCAAACATACACACTCACCACTGCACACACAACGTGGTGCACCCACTGGCCGCTTGTACGAATATTGACAAAGACGAAGTGCTTCGCTTTGAAGTCTCACTGAGTGAATTTAAAACCAATGTTAAGGGGCGCCTGGGTGGCTCAGTCGGTTGAGCGTCCTACGTTAGCTCAGGTCATGATCTCGTGATTTGTGAGTTCGAGCCCCGCGTCAGGCTCTGTGCTGACAGCTCAGAGCCTGGAGCCTGCTTCGGATTCTGTGTCTCCCTGTCTCTTTGCCCCTCCCCTATTCACACTCTGTCTCTGTCTCTGTCTCTCTGTCTCTCTCTCAAAGATAAATAAACATGAAACAAAAACCCAATATTAAATAAGGGCGCCTGGGTGGCTCAGTTGGTTGAGCTCTTGATGTGGGCTCAGGTCATGATTTCATGGTTCATGCGGTCAAGCCCGTGGTTTGTGAGTTCGAGCCCCGCGTCGGGCTCCGTGCTGTTCGCTTGGGATTCCCAATCTCTCTCCCTGTGCCCTACTCGCACGCATGCTGTCTTTCTCTCTCTCAAAATTAATAAATAAGCTTGAGAAAACCAATATGAAAGAAAATATTCATCATTTGGATGAATACCTCATTTCAATAGTTTCATTGGCTTTAGAAGAGATACTCCATTTAGAAATTTGTAGTGGGTGAAATGCTCAGGATTCTGCTGAGTGCGTTCTTAATTTAAAATATTTGAAGCAGAGTTACGGGCATAAGGTGCGGTGAGTTAAACAGTGAACTAGAATAGCAAACTTTGTTTCCTATGGGGAAGCGATCGTACCCTTTGCCTTTGGGTGAGGGTTGCATTCTCAGCCAGCAGCTTCATCCCGAGGCTTCCTTCTCTATGCTTTTCCACTTTGCATATTCGGTTCCGTTCTCAGATGACAGCACCCCAGCCCATGCCACGTTCCATCCCTTGCCCACCATGTTTCATCATAGGCCTTATTTCTGCTTTGCATATTATATATCTGTGCATGTGTTTATTTTCTGCCTCCCCATTATGAATGGGAGCCTCCTAGGAGCTGGTGTTTTGTTGAACTGCCATGGTTCTGGTATACTGTGGTGTTTGAATTTTGCATTGATGAACATATAATGATGCACGTCTCGCGTATATATTCTTTTGATTTACATGCTATTTGTGTATTTTTTTCTCTTGGTCTCCGTGAACGCAGTTTGAATTATTCCGATGGCTGATGCGCATTGAAGGTAAAAAAGTGCTAAAAGTAAGTGCTTCCTACCTCAGTTTGGAAAGTGTTTGGGGGACAGACGTTCCCTCATATACAATTACAAAGAGCCTCAGGACCTGTTGTGTGATCCCCTTTAGTGAGAGTATAGGGAGGGAAGAGAAGTTTGCTACCGATTTCTTTGGAGAAAGATGTTGCCAAGTGGACAGGATTAGAGGGGTTTATCTCCTTTACATCAAGCCTGGTGAACCACAGGAAGAACTTGGGACTGGGTTCAAGGCCAGTTCAGGCCTGGGGACCAAGCACTCTGAGGCAGCAGGCGGCCATCGTGGTCTCTGGCCTGCACTGCCCAAGCTTGCTGGGCAAGGGACAGGAGAGAATTTTCCATAGAACACACCTGAACTATGTGGGACAGCATCAGGTCGGGGCCCCTTCGATGCGGTGTGCTTGAGGTAGGGCCAGAACAGCAAGGGGTGGGAGGTGGCGTGGACTCCAGAAGGTTGTGGAAGCAGTCGTGAGTGATCACTCAGTGGAGAGAGGCATTGCCCGCCCCCCACTCCCGCTGGGGTCCCCAGTGACAGGACTTCCCCGAGAGTCCCACGGGAGAAATGGTGAGCTTAATCACCTGCCAGACCCGTAGGGCTCAGATCCACACAGCCAACGAACAGCCCGTCCTCCTGCCTTCTCCCGGCTCCACAGCTTTCGCCTCCTGGAAGGTGGGCGGCATCTGACAACGGGTCTTACTTAGCGTGGGGTGGTGATGGCAACAGAAAGAGGAAGGTGACCTTCGAATGAAGACGGAAGGTTGGAATTTTATCTAATGATTTTGCCTGGAACTTATCCCAATCAGAGAATTGAAATTCTGTTTTGTAACTTAAAATGACTTTAGGGACTGTCATTATAGAAAAGTGAACAGAAAAATCATAGGATTTACCCAAATCCCCATCCCAAGGCAGTGAAAGATTAGTTGCATGAAACACTTCTCCTACTATCCTTTCAAAAGATGTGCCTTGGTATGTCACTAATCAGGCTATGAAAAACTTACCCGTTACATCGTTTTCCAATATTTCTGTAGACACTTTGGAAATAAATTTGCCGGGGCATCTGGGTGACTCAGTTGGGCGTCTGATTTCAGCTCAGGTCATGATCTTGCACACTCTGTGATCTCGAGTCCCACATGGGGCTCTGTGCTGACAGCTCAGAGCCTGGAGCCTGCTTCGGATTCTGTGTCTCCCTCTCTTTCTGCCCCTCCCTTGCTTGCTCTCTGTCTCTGTCTCTCTCAAGATAAATAAACATTAGAAGAAATACATTTGCCATGTATATTAGAGCAATGTTGTAGATAATGTTGTAGGCTGATCCAACAGTCACTTGCAAATCCCTATTCTCCTTCTAGAACCTTGTATTGTAGAGGCTTGGTTTTCCCCGCCTTCCTTGCAGCTAGGGGTGGCCAATGAGAAGCAGGAGTCTGTGGGAACATTCTTGTTTTTCTGATAAAAGAGGTAAAACTGTTTTCTTCCCTTTCTCCCTTCCTCCTACATTGAATATGGAAGTATTAGAACTGGATGAGCCATTCTATGACGAGGAAGGAAAGTCCCAAAACATCACTGGAATGCTGGTCTTGAGACTGGTGAACAATGGCATTCCTCTAGACTTCCTGACCCGTGAGAAAAACAAACCATTATCAGTTTAGCTACTGCTAGTCGGGGAATCAGTTACTTGCAGCCCAAAGCATTTTGAACAGACCCCAAAGCAAAACAAAACAAAGCCTGATTGATGTTAGGAGTGAAGTTGCTATTTCCCTATATGCAGCCCGTTCATTCATCTCAAACATCTCAGCAATAGTCATGGACTAGTATTCTGTACTAGGCCCTTGGGGTACCAAGAGGAGTGCAATGGGGCTCCCATTGCAATGAATAAAAATGAGTCATAGTTACTAAAAAACATGATATGTGCTATAATACCAACAGTGAATATGCAGTGTACACATTATGCAGAAAGAAGGAGCCTGGAAGAGACGGGGGAAGCTGGGACAAGTAGTCAATCTTGGAGGACGACTTAGAGATTTATCAGATGGAAAGTGATGGGAAGGGGACTGCAAGTAGGTGAGGACAGTGCAGGCAGGGGGCAGCGAGGCCATGTGAAGTGATTGTATTCTGTGAATATTATAGTTTAATAGTGATAGGGCTCGGGCTCATGGAGTTGGCTCGCCCACTAACAGCTGTGCAGCTACAAGTAAGGCGTGTGGTTCCATTTTCCTTGCCTGGAAATTAAGGGTTTATGTACTTTGTAGGGTTTGGGGGGAAGATCCAATGAGCTAAGTCACATAAGGATTTTAGTAGGTGTTTGGCACATAGTAAGTATTCCATAACGTTTACGTGTTACTATCAGCTGGTCATGGAGACAGACAGTGGGGTGGCCTCAGAGGAATTTGAGAAGGTTGACCAGGGCTCCGTTGTGATGGGCCTTGTCCATGCAGGATAACTTGAACTTGATCCTACAGTCATCAGGAAATTCTTGCAGGTTCTGGAGCATAGAGGTCAACCAACAATGGCCTCCTCGTTGTCAAATCCTACGGGCACTTTATCCACTTTATCCACGTGATTGATACTGTTCTTGAAGGTTTTCATCTCACAGATAGCATTTTTTTCTTGGTTTTGTTCCTATTTTAAGTTTGCCTCCTTCCAAGTCATCCTCAGCCTTTCTAGAATGCAAATTATATCACCTAACCTGATTCAAATCCGAAAGTGGCTCCCATTCCCCTCATGTAACTGCAGATGTAGTGTAAGGATTTCATGATATCCCTGCAGGTGCTCTCGGATCACATTTCTGTGCCTTTGCGTGAATCCTCCCCTCGGATTCCATCATAGGAAGCCACTTGGGCTGCCTCAGCTTTATTGCTATTTTTTTGACTCCATGATTTTAGAGGTCCTATTTTTTCTCCCTGAGAGATTTTTTCCTTTTTCTGTTTGGCTTAAGGTTTTACTCATTTTTCTAGGACTTCACATATCCACAATATTCTCATCTTTTTATTTTCAAGCCAAACAGCCTTACGCTGACTCATTAAACAAAGGAACAATGATTTGTCACTCTTCGGTCTTTACATAACTGGTGCACATTCCCCAGAAGGGACTAATTTCTTGTTTCCCTCTGATCAAAGGCATGCTATCAGGCACATTCCATTTCATAAAACCACAAAGTGTTGTTTCAGGGGAAATTAGCTCAGCCTAGAGCTACGTTTCCACACTGCAGTTGACTTGGTGAGACGGAATAAAGCCCGGTTACTATTTCAGAATTTTTTACATTGGATTGGACTGGTGGTTTGGTTGTTACCCTGGAGAGGGTTTTCAATTACTAAGATGAGTCATTTTAGGGACTGGAAGGAACTGGAGAATTTTTATCATCCAGGAGTGATGGGGAATCTAGGGTCCAAGCCTTGCTGTCCTCTGTCATCCAGGGAAAGGGAAAGAAAGAAGTACCAGGACAAATTAAAACAGGGCTCGTGAGAGAGAACAACATTGTTTTCTGCTTCTGTCCTGCTGAATCTGGCTTGTGCAATAAAATAATTTTATTTGTTTGTCTCTACAACTGAAATAGGCTGAAAGGATGGTCCCAGGACTCCCCCCCCCCCTTTTTTTATTGTGTCTGGACTCATTCTTTTTTTTTTTTTTCAACGTTTTTTTTTTTTAATTTATTTTTGGGACAGAGAGAGACAGAGCATGAACGGGGGAGGGGCAGAGAGAGAGGGAGACACAGAATCGGAAACAGGCTCCAGGCTCCGAGCCATCGGCCCAGAGCCTGACGCGGGGCTCGAACTCACGGACTGCGAGATCGTGACCTGGCTGAAGTCGGACGCTTAACCGACTGCGCCACCCAGGTGCCCCGTGTCTGGACTCATTCTAAAAGAAGAGACTATGGTTTTGGCTTTTGCTGTTCTGAATTTTATAATATACTCCTACAGAATGAGTTAGGGCTCAGCTAGACATTTACTGGAATGTATCATTTTTACAAATTTCTTTCTCATCTTAAATAGTGGTGAAAGTTCATGAACAAAGATATTTATTGGTCTGTGCACTTCTGAAAAAGTAAAATGCCCTTGTATTTATCAGTAGGGTTGAGTAGCCTAAGATATTTTTTCTCAATGGAAAATTTGGCAATTATTAGAAATACAATTATTACAGTGATAAAAATTGGAAAAACACTGCGTACCCATAGTATTACTGTAATCATATAAAAAGCCCTTAAATTAATGGCCATAAAAATGTTGTTTGTATTGGGGTGTTAGAATTATGTATAATGTTTGAGCTTTTATCTACTTTTCTGTATTTTCCAGATATTTATTTATTCCTTTTCCTCCCTTTCTTTCTCCCCTCATTTCCTTTATGTAATTCCTTCTTTCCTCCCTTCCTTCCTTTCTCCCTTCCTTCCTTCCTTCTTCTGTTTTTCCTTCCTTCCTTCCTTCCTTCCTTCCTTCCTTCCTTCCTTCCTTCCTTCCTTCCGTCCTTTCTTCCTCTGTTTTTCCTTCCTTCCTTCCTTCCTTCCTTCCTTCCTTCCTTCCTTCCCTCCCTCCCTCCCTCCCTCCCTCCCTCCCTCCCTCCCTCAATACTTCCTTCCTTTCTTCATATTTACTGCACACCTATTCTGTGTGAGGACCTCTTTTAGGCTCTGGGAAGCTATCAGCAAACAGAACAGACGTCAGTTCCAACTTTGGTTTTGTGGCCAGTTGGGGCATGGGTTGGAGAGAAGAGAAGTAGAGGGGAGGCAACAAGTAGGAAGGGATGACCCCAAATCCAGGTCAGAGATGATGAATGCATGGGCTACAAGTGTTGCTCTGCCCCCCTTCCTTCTCATATAACCTCCTTCTGGATAATTTCCTTCTCCTGTGTTTCATTCAGGCCTCTTCTCACATGTCATTTAGAAAGTTCTACGGCCATCTTAGCTCTTTTCCTCTCTTATCTTGTCCTGCCCCAACTCCCTCCCCCCACCTTTAAATAGTACTTATCCCTACTTGGCTGCCACCATAGGAGGAATTCATATATCCTTTGTCTATTTATTAATCGGCTTCCTTCCCTAGAATGCAAGCATGAGATGTTGACTTTGTTTTGTTCATTGTTTATTCCCGTCATTTAGAAATGTGTCCATCTAGCACAGAGGAGGGATTTAACAAATATTATCTGAATGATTAAACAAATGATTTCTAAATCTATATCCTTAGCTTTGACATCTTGTTTGAGTTCCAGATTTATATTTCCCATGCAGACTAACGCTTTAGAGTGTATCCTGAATATACTTCGAACTCCAGATGTTCGAAGATACTTACGATCAGCCCCCTTTCCCAGCCAGATCTGCTTCACTTCTTGTGAAATCCCCTCCATTAGGGGCCTTTCTTTTCCTCAAGGCTTTAATTCTGTACCACATCACGTTTGCCTGTCTCCCTAGGAGAGAGCATAAGGAAAGCAGGTAGACCTGGGGGTTATCAAAGGATTTATGTGTGGAGGATTTATCCTGGGGGATCGTGCTCAGCAGCTCAGTGAGATTTTCTCCTTGGTGATATTCTAATGCATTTGCATGTACAGTGTTGTCTGATTGAGAAAGCAAATATTCATCCATTAGGGTTTTCTGGCCTCTTCTCTGATTGACTGTGCGTACTCGTTCCAAGTAGGGGAAGAGCTGCATGATTTACAGACTTTCCTTTTTAAAATGTTTATTTATTTTGAGAGAGTGCGCACGCGAGCGGTAGAGGTCAGAGTGGGGAGAGAGAGAGAGAGGGAGAGGGAGGGAGCATGAGAGGCAGAGAGAGAATCCCAAGCAGGCTGTGCACTCTCAACAGAGAGCCTGATGCGGGGCTCTGCCCCACCAATGGTGAGATCATGACCAGAGCCAATATCAAGAGTCCCAGCCTTAACCGGCTGAGCTACCAGGCACCCCAGCCTTTCCTTTTTAAATGTGGTTAGAAGGAAGGGATGGAATATTCTGTATGGGTACTCTATTATTGCTGATAACTAGTTCTGAGTAATATTTTTTTGTGCAAGAGGGGGAAAAGTGATAACTGAAAAAGTCATTAATATCATTTTTTTTTTTTTTGCGCCAACACTAAAATTTAATTCTATTCCTGGTATTAAACAAGAAGCACAGAAGTTTACTTCCTCAGGACATAGCCTTTGAATTGTCGTAATAGATGTTGCCTCCCCGCCCCCCCCCCACCCCGCCCCTGATGGGTCTCATCCTTACCTCTGAGAAATAAGCCAGAGGAAAATAATGGTACGTTCTGAAGCTTCGTCAAGCTAGCACGCTTTCAAATTACAAGGCAACATTAGTTCCTCTTGGGTGATTCCATCAACTCTTTAAAAAAAAAATTTTTTTTTTAATGTTTATTTATTTTTGACACAGAGAAAGACAGAGCGTGGGTGGGGGGACGGAAGAGAGAGAGGGAGACCCAGAATCCGAAGCAGGCTCCAGGCTCCGAGCTGTCCGCACAGAGCCCGCTGCGGGGCTCGAACCCACAGGCTGTGAGATCCTGACCTGAGCTGAAGTCGGACGCTTAGCCGACTGAGCCACCCAGGGGCCCCTCCATCAACTCTTAAGGCCTGTTTCTGATATCAAGGAGCTTGCAGGCGTCATGGGAAAACAGGCTACCGACCATGAAATATGGCCAAAATAAGTTACGTATATTTCAACACGGCATAGAATATGTTTATGTATATCGTCATCTATTACTTTCTATTACTTTCTTACTGCTCCTTCCTCCAGCAGACCGAATCATTGATCCTACTTTTGTGCCTTAAAAACAATCACGAAACCGCGAAAGGCTCTTCTTTCTGCAGCCACCACGGCGGTAGCTTGTGCCTGCGAGGCCACCAGAAGTCTTATTTGGAGACGCTGCCAGAGATGAAAAGTCATTAAAGGCGACGGAGGCGTAGGCCCCAGGAATGTCTAGTTGCGCCCCTCACGGTCCTGTTGAACCCCGCCGGGGAAAACGCACGCGCCTTCTCCGCGAGGGCGCCGCGCGGACTACTAAGTGTTTCAAGTCCTCGGGCCTTGGCGCCTCGGCGGACGCGGGCGGCGGGGCGGGGCCTGCGGGCAGGGCGGGGCGCCCACGCGGCTAACGGTCCAGGCGGGCGGGCGCGTGCCCGCGGGCGGCGCCTCCTGGGGCCCCGCCGGCCGGGAGCGCGCCGCCGCCGCCGCCGCCGCCGGCCTCGCCCCGCCCCGCCCCGCCTCCGCGGCCGCCGCTTCCTCTCGCGTTTCCAGCTCGGCTCGTGCCGCCGCTCCCGGGGCTGCGGCTGAGCCGGGCCGGGGCGGCGCCCGCCTGCGCCATGAGGATCCCGCGCTCGGTGCCCGCCCCGGGCCTCTCGGGGCGGCGGGGGCGGCCGTGAGCGGGCGCGGCGCGCTGGGGCGGACGCGGGCCCGCGCTCGGCCGGGACGCTCGCGATGGGGGACAGGTAACCCCGCCCGGGCCGGGCCGAGCCCAGGGCCGCGAGGCTCCCCGCCCCCCCCCCCCCCCACGAGACCCCGCGCGGGAGGGCCCCCACGTGGCTCCCACTGAAGGTCCCTTTGCCTTTTGCACAGGTGGCTCCGGGTGACCGTCCTCCCCGGCTGCGTGGGCTGCAGGACCGTGGCCGTCCGGGCGTCCTGGACCGTGCGCGACATCAAGGAGCGCATCTTGGCGGAGACGGGCTTCCCGGTGTCGGAGCAGCGGCTGTGGCTCGGCGACAGGGAGGTACGGCGCGCCGGTCCCCGCTCCCTGTAGGACGGTGGGCCCGCGTCTGTGCTCGGGGTTGTAGCGCATCCACTTGCTAAGTCAGTGGGCTCGCTGAGACAGAAACTGGGCGGGTTTCATTCTCGCGTCGTGGAGGGCAGAGGTGGCTTTAGCGATCACCCGGGACGTGATGCTTTGTGAGTAACACGATCAAGAAGCGCACGGGGTTTCCCCTCGCGAGTGGCAATTTTAATGGATTTGCCGGTTCAGCGTTTGTGTCACCCTGCCCCCTGCCCGCCGTTTTGTCTGCATCTTCACTTCCTGAAATTAAGGTACTTTTTCGATGGGCATTGTAGCCAGAGGGTTTTTGTGCTGGTTTACTTGTTTTGAAGTGACTTAACCATTACGCAGATTTTTCTTTTTTTGTGTGTGTTAAAAATTTTTTTAATCTTTTATTTTTGGGAGGGAGAGAGAGAGAGAGAGAACGAGAGAACGAGTGGGGGAGGGGCAGAGAGAGAGGGAGACACAGAATCCCAAGCAGGCTCCAGGCTCTGAGCTGTCAGCACAGAGCCCGCCGAGGGGCTCGAACTCATGAACGGTGAGATCATGACTTGAACTGAAGTCCGCGGCTTAACCGACTGAGCCATCCAGGTGCCCCCAGATTTTTCTAATTGTGTTGTATACTTAACTGGAATAATCCTCACCTTCACACCCCCCCCCCCCAGTTTTGAATCACAGAAATTTAGGCAAAGGATCTTCAGACTATATTATAGAAACTGTTCTTTCACATTAAAATTTCTGGGGTGCAAATGAATGGCTTCAATCAAAACTTTGAAAGATGGGACTATTTCATATTGTGATCTATATATTCTTTAAGTTGTGAAAAAAACTAAATTTCCTTAAAGGAGTTAAATGGAAACATTTTACTGAAAATTAACCCATTCTTTTATCCTAATAAATACCTTCACTTTTTAGAAGATAAAAGAGCCTTTCCAGGATTTAGAAGAGGCAAAAAAAAAATGTTAAACAGATATACAAGGAATACTGAGCCACACAGAATGACCTTACAAGTCTCGGATTTGTATCCGGTACAAACATTGGTATTTTTCAATCCCTCAGTGTAATCTTGACCGTCTGTGTACCTGGGTCCACACCATGGTCTCTTGACCACTTAGACACGGGTTCACAGTTAAACTGGTCTTATGTTCCTCCACAGCTCAGCCCTTCTTACGTATTTGGTAGCACATAGACATGTGAGTCGTTAGAGGACTTTGGACAGAATTGAGGAGCAAATTATGAACTTTTTAAGAAGCTTATTCTTCTATAAATGTTTGTCATTCTTACCTCTTTCTCTGGGCCCACCTCTGTCTCTTAGCTTTCCTGTCTATAGTCTCCTAGTTCTGTACTCACTTCTTTGGTTATTCCTCTGGGCCTGCTTTGCCATCTCGTCCCCTACATGAGGTCAAACCCTGAGGCTCAGTCGTGGCTCAGTCTTGCCTCTAGAAGTGCTTTTGGAGGTGTCTGTGCAAAGCATTGGTATGGGATAGTGAATGTGGCCGTGGTGCATAGAGAGTTTCAGACTGAGTGGCTGGGTGAGGGGGGGTCTGGTTAGGAAGCTTGTGCTGTCCTGAGCTAGTGAGGTTCTAGATCGTGACCGACTGTCACAGTGAAACTAGAAGGAAAGGATATACAGGAGGCTTTGGAAAGATGTGATTACGGCAGTTGGTACAAATGGATGTGCGTGTGTGCATGTGCGCAGGGTAGAGGGGTAGATGTGGAGAGGCAGAAGCTCTCGCCAGGGATGTTCACAAGCCTTGAGTCAGACCCAGAGATAATGGAATCCTAAATATGTCAGGGTAAGCAGGAAGCAAAAGCTGTTGAGGACTCCTTGTCACTCACGGGTTTGGGTCCGTTTGGGACATAGTTGGCATCAGGCACTTTCTCAGTCCTCAGTCTTTCCGGGCCATCCGCCACCTTCATTGTCCTTGTCCCTCTTTTGCCTTCCCTGGCCTGGAAGTGGAATTTGTAAGTTCTTCACTTTGCCTCCGGTCTGATGAAGAGACTGTCTCATTATAGCTGTTTCCTCTGCACCGAATGTGGTCGAGCCTCAAACTAGGAGGTGTGAAGCATGACTTGACTTTCCTGTCTTTTAATTGATCAAAAATGTCCTTTCTGTCACCTCTTGAGTCTTAGAACCTCCTTGTGTCCTTGACAACTGAACAAAGGCAGAAGGGTCGGGAGATCCAGGTTGTAATTAATATCGTATTGTTTGCTTAATAATTTGGAAAGAGTTGTTTCATAGTCCATGAAAATGATCATCTCTGAAGTTTTTGAGGGAGTCTGTATACTAGTCTATATACTAAGTCTGAATACTAAAGACTTAACTGGGCAACTTTTAAGATTGCATTGCCTCTGGAGAGGAGTAGGACCAATATTACTTTGCTCGGTTGGAGCGGTGTAGGGTCTAGGAAGGAGAGGGGCCCAAGCCAGATTCCTTAATCTCGGCAGACTCCGGAGGGGAAAGCTGAGAGCCCTGCTGAGGTCAGTTATCTGTGCTGCTCGATTTCTCTTTGGGAGAATCCCTTCCCTGTAGACAGGTCACTGATGACACTGCACCAAAAGCATTCGCTGTCAGACTCCCGCAGCCAGTTACATCTGTGTTTACGAACGCGATTCTACCCTGTCTTCTTCCTGTTCAAGGCCTCTTTAAGACCTGCAAACTTCTTCCTGCATTAAAAATTGCCTCCCTTCCTCCCTTCCTGCCTTTCTTCCTTCAGATAAACCTCAGCTGTGCTAAATTGGACTAGTAATCCTTGGTTTATGCATGGCTCTCACTTAGTAATTAAGTAGTTAATTAACTAACTATGGAATGAACAACTTTGATGACATCGTCCAACTGGAGAAGAACACTGTTGGTAGCTTGTATTTACCTGTGTGCTCCTCTCCGCCCCAGCCCGTGTGCCTCTTTTCCCTTACCCCTTGGCATTTATTATTCTGTTGCCTTTTTTCTGGTTGTTTCAGTCGTTTTATCATAAGTGTGTATATTTATGTGTGTACATTTGTATACCTAGGAACACATATATCCATGTATGTGTATGTGTGGGTCTGTAACCTAAGTCTATAACCTGTGTGATACACTGTTTACTTTTAGCTCTTTGTGAACTTTATAAGCTTATTATTCTATATGTGGTAACTTGGAGTTATCTTTTTAAAGTCAGTATTATGTTATGAATATTCACCCAGAGTTATGTGCAGCTTAGTTAACCCATTTTTTCATTGCTGGATGATGTTCCGCTCTGTCAATATGTTATAGAATTGGGGTTGTTTCTAAAATAATTGTGGTTAGCAACGGTACTGCTAGGATGATTCTTATTCATATTTCCTGTGCAGGGAGTTTTTAGTTTTTACAGGCTTGCTTTAAGATTCAGTGGGAGTGTGTGTGTATATATATATATATATATATACATATACATATATATATATATATATACACACAAAATACTATATATAATATAAATTATATATAATTATTATATATAATACCATACATATAGTATTATATATTGTATATATTATATGTATATAATACTATATATACTATACTATAATAGTATATACTACTATATATATACCATATAATATGTAATACATGTAAATGATATGTATTTGTGTTTTAGAAATGGGGACTAGAATGATGATACACAGAAAGTAAGGAGGCCAGATGAGAGATTGTCATAAAAATCCAAGAAATTCTGAGTCTGAGCATGAGCACTTGGAAACGGAGAAGAGCGAGTGAGGGAAGCTGGGGATGGGCCTGGTAGCACCTGGAAGGTTAATTGGCCACGTGGTTTGCAGAGAGAGCGAGAGAGAACAAGAGAGAGAGAGAGAGAGAGCGAGAGAGAGCAAGAGAGAGAGAGAGAGCGAGAGCGAGCGCGAGCTTCTCCCGCGTTCCCTCTGAGGTGCAGAGGTAGAAGGCGCCCCTGTTAATAGAGATATACGATAAAAGATGGCAGAGGAGGGTTTGGAAGGCAACCCAGTGAGGTCACTTTTGACGGGTTGAGCTTTAGGAACCTTGGAGGATCTCTGTGTGGGATGATGGTAGACAGTTGGAAACACCGACTTTTTGATACGGTGAATGATGTCATTCGCACCCTGTCGGGGAGCGTTAAGTTACGAAGATTCTTGCAGGTGAGCTTTTGGGTGACTTTTTGCAGGCTGTTGACCTGTGAGAGGTCATCCCATCTTAGCACTTGAGGAGTGCTGGGGAACAGGTTGATCCGGCCTTGGCTTCTGAGCGGTACATTTTGGAAATGTAAAAAGGAAGATTTTGTTTATGTCGACGATCCGGATTTATCATTAAAAGTTTCCGTTGTTTTGGGGCGCCTGGGTGGCGCAGTCGGTTAAGCGTCCGACTTCAGCCAGGTCACGATCTCGCGATCTGTGAGTTCGAGCCCCGCGTCAGGCTCTGGGCTGATGGCTCGGAGCCTGGAGCCTGTTTCCGATTCTGTGTCTCCCTCTCTCTCTGCCCCTCCCCCGTTCATGCTCAGTCTCTCTCTGTCCCAAAAATAAATAAAAAACGTTGAAAAAAAAAAATTAAAAAAAAAAAAAGTTTCCGTTGTTTCAAAGCAGATATGTATCTTTATCTGTTTTGTAATGAGTTAAGGAAAAGTCCTGTCAGGTTTTAAGGAAACTTTTTGACTAGATTTCTGTCCTTTGAAATGTTCACTTGTCCACAGTAACTGATTTCCTAATAAGAAAGGTCAACAGGCATTACTTCTTAAGTGAGAAAACCGATGGAGGTAGTTTTGAGTGAACAACGTTGCTCTTCATACATACTGTTTTCTTTTCTTTTCTTTTCTTTTCTTTCAGTTATCTGACTGGATCAAGATTGGAGATCTGACTTTCAGAAACTGCCATCTTTTTGTAAACCTTCAATCAAAAGGCTTAAAAGGGGGAGGTATTGCATTGCTTTTACCAGGAGCCTGTGCCGGTTTTAGTTGCATGACGGTTATGTTTTAAACGCGCAATGAAGGTATATTCCACGGGATGTGATGAGGCTGTATCAGGCTGCAAAACCAGGGTGGGCGGAGCTAGCGAATTTTCTACGAGAACGTGTGGGGTGTAGTGCCCTGCGAAGCAGAGTCCTGCCCGGGCTTGGGCCTGCTGGGTGCTGTACCCCGACGATGCAGATAAATTTGTAGTGATGATTTCGTTATTTTACGCCCAGTTTTGTTTGTGTGTTTTTCTGTGCGTCTGAGAAGTTACTTCCCTTTCCCCGTCCTCTCTATACTTCCCTGTCAGCTCTCCGAAGGTCACCGGGTCAGTCAATTCTAAGCATCTCTCGGTGAGGAAATGCTTAAGGGTATTTGAACTGGACAGCTATTGGGACAGTGACTGGGCCGATTTCAGCGTAATCAGAACGTCAGTTGAGTTTGAGAATATCAACAATGGCCCAGTAGCCACCACTATCTCTGGCTTATTTCTTAGCGGCAAGAGCACCCACAAAAGACTGCCATTGACTTCGCTTGCTCTGGAACCCGGCGACAGCCCGCCCCATGCTCTCCGTCTTTGAATGAATAATCTTTTGTGATATATGGTCTGTTTGTGAGCCTTTTTTAAAAACCGAATTTTGTACTTTGATTAAAAAGGTGGAGATTTGATAAATGAGTCCGCTCTGCTCTGTACTGTGTCTAGCCAGGTAGATGTTCAGAGCTGAGAGCTGCGACAACTCATGTGAAGTCATAACTTGTCCAAGTTTCCTTAGGTCTTGGAACCAAACAGCACGTGGGCAACAGCTGGGGGAGTTTTCTTCTAAAATCAGTTTTTAAGTGCATTCTGTGCTTTAGGTCGGTTTGGTCAAACAACCCCACCGCTTGTTGATTTTCTCAAGGACATTTTAAGAAGATACCCGGAAGGAGGACAGATCCTTAAGGTAGGGGTGTGTGTTGTATACGTGTGTGAATTTACTTTGGTAAAAAAAAAAGAGTTGGGAGTCCCGGTGGCGTTTAACTTTTGAAACACGTTGTCTAGATTTGAACAGCTGCACTTCCTTCCCTCCGCACCTGCTGGCTCGGCCCGGCTGTGAGTGCGGCCGTCGTAAGTACGCGAGGGTTCAGAGGCAAAGGAGCCCGCTCAGTTGCTGGGTGCTGTAGTCAAGCACAGTGTGGCTCTAGGAACGCTTTTTTCAATAATCTTATGTAAATACATAATGTAATTTTATAACTTTTGTGGAACATCATGTGGGGCCACTGCAAACCAACCGGTTGACCGAATGGACAAAATAATTCAAACCCACATTCAGGGGCCATGAGCACATTTGACCCCTGGGTTTAGAAAGAGGTTTAATTCTTCTTCTTTTTTTTTTTTTTTAAATATGCAATTGATTGTCAGATTGGTTTCCATACAACACCCAGTGCTCATCCCCAAAGATGCCCTCTTCAATGCCCATCACCCACCCTCCCCTCCCTCCCACCCCCCATCAACCCTCAGTTTGTTCTTGGTTTTTAAGAGTCTCTTATGATTTGGCTCCCTCCCTCTCTAACCTTTTTTTTTCTTTTTTCCTTCCCCTCCCCCATGGTCTTCTGTTAAGTTTCTCAGGATTCACATAAGAGTGAGAATATATGGTATCTGTCTTTTTCTGTAGGACTTATTTCACTTAGCATAACACTCTCCACTTCCATCCATGTTGCGACAAAATGATTTTAGTTGTTTATTTCTATTTACAGTGTATTCTTTTAGTTTGAATACGCTCACTGAAAACCAAAAACCAAAAAACCAAACAACCATAAAAGAAACCACTAATAGAAGAACCTGCAAAAATTATTTGGTGTTTAAGCTTCATAAGAAACCTCCTCAATTAACTGTAAAAGTAGATCAACTATTATGCATTTTTCTCCCCCCTAATTTATTTTAATGTTTATTGCCTTTCATATCCTGGTCTTCATTATATGTTTTAGTTTGGATGGTAAGTTTCTAGAAAGTAAAGATTAGGTGTATTTAATTGAACTTAAGTAGTTGTTCTTGGAAAGGTGCTGGCTGCAGATTGCTCCCATCGTTAGTGATTTTAATGATGGTATGTTGGAGCAAATTAAGGTCATCTTTCAGCATAGGTTCACAGAAGGTTCACAGAACCTTCAGTGGTTCACAGAAAGTGAGCTTGGAAACGATTTTATTTCAAGATGCTAGGACAGTATGGGAAAAGTGTGGATTGTCAGGGGGTAGACAGAGGTGAATAGAATCCATTTAAAATTTTTTTCAAGTTTATTTATTTTTAGAGAGAGAGAGAGAGTGAGTGAGCAGGGGAGGGGCAGAGAGAGGGAGGGAGAGAGAGAACCACAGGCAGGCCCCGTGCTGTCAGCACAGAGCCCGATGTGGGGCTCAAACTCACGAACTGTGAGATCATGACCTGAGCCGAAACCAAGAGTCGGACATGTAACCCACTGGGCCACCCACGTGCCCCAAAGCTAAGCGACTTTAAGTGAAGATTTAGTTGGTGGTAATGGGAGTAGGGGCTCGTCAGTTCAGAAGCAAGTGACTGGGGACTGAGGGGACACAGGGCAGGTGCTTGGGCGAGGTCTTTGTACACCTTAAAGTTGGCAAGCAGCCCGCGGTCCTTCGCTCTTCTTACTGCGTGCATTTGTGTGCAAGCCGGCTCAATATCATCTCTGTTCTTTGGATGTTGTGGTCGAATTTGGCACTTACAGATTTAATTAATAGGAATCATAGAAATTACCTACACTCAGGTCACTGTCCTCTGTGATGTTTGCTGGAACAAGTCTGGACGTAGTGTAGTGACTTGCCCAAGATCATATGCAAATTGGCACATTTATTGCCTCTTCTCAGAATTAGTTTGGAAGAGATCCCCTGACAAAAAGCATCCCATCCTATTTTTTGTTCAACTTGAGACTGTTAGTTGGGGCCTGGGACTTAACAGGTTTTATCTCCAGTGTTCCTCCTCTCTGCTCCCTAAAATACACAGAAATCACTCACAGGTATCCAAATGGAAACAAGATCCAGCTTCTAAAGTGCTATTCGTTTTGTAGGTGAACGTTGTATTTTGCTACCGATAATTCTTATTTCTGTCTTTTATAATTTCCTAATGTAAATAACATTGCTATGTTTTAGGGATTCTTTTAGACTGAATAGGGTAGGGATAGGTCTTAAAAATCTTTTTAGAAATAGACAGTTGCGTAAATAGGAGGAATTTGTAGATGATAAGGAGGTAGCTGAGGGCATGGTTCAAATGTTCGTGTTTGGGGTTGAACAGCAGGTGGGATTAAGATCCCCCCACCTTTCGGTGTGCATTGGGTGAACCCTGACACCATCCCTGGTCTCAGAATTAGCTCTCCAGTTCTGCTGTGTCCCCTCACACGGCCATGGCGGTGTCGTGTCCCGTGGGCACCGTATCTCTTCCCTACGTGATAAAGCCTTTGCTGTTGGCATTGCCATGGGATCAGCATAAGCTCTCTTCACTTCTCGTCCATCCTTGACTGCTCCCTCCTCTCCTTCAGGGTGAATGTTACAGACTGAATTACTGTGTTTTAAAGACCCATCCGTCAAAAATGAAGCCAGTTGATTTGGTTTAGTCTGTGTCAGAGCTCATCCAGGAGTTGTCATCTGTTGCCTTTTCCTTACTTTAGATGCATGATGCCGGTGTTGGCTTTAAGAGTTGGACTCCTCTTTCAGAGTCTGGCAAAGCTCCCTTCAGATGGACCAGAGCCCCACATGTTTTTGGTGGGCCCGCCAGAGTGATTGGGGCTGTCGAGAAAAAGGATTTTGGGGGGACTACCGATGGGTGTGTAAGCCTTGTAGTTTGCTCTTTCCTTTCTACACTGCAGAGGTGTGATCACCAAACAGATCCGCCAAACAAATAACATTGCTGCCTTCTTTACGGGAAAGGAATGAGTCCGTCCTGACTGTGGAGAAGCTTTTAGCTTTAGTGCAGGAGAAAGACAGGGTCAGGGTCAGATTGCAATTTCTCAAGCATGCAGACTACTAAGCGGTACATATAAACCGATACATTTTTCCTCAGAAGAGGTGAGTTTGGTAAGGGGCTGGTAAATAAAGGTCTGTCTTTGGTAGCTGCTTGAGCACAAGCTGCCCGTCCCAGAACCAGAACCAGAACCAGAACCACCTGTGCACCTTTCA
Organism: Neofelis nebulosa; assembly: GCF_028018385.1. Classification (NCBI taxonomy): domain Eukaryota; kingdom Metazoa; phylum Chordata; class Mammalia; order Carnivora; family Felidae; genus Neofelis; species Neofelis nebulosa. The sequence goes on from NC_080782.1 coordinate 240,042,844, forward strand.
GAGGTGGAGTCATTTCTTTTGAATGAAGGCTTGTATAGATTGTAAGTCAGCGTTGTAAACAGTATCAGGATTTGTACTGGGGGACAGGAGATGGCAAGCTAAAGGTTGCATGTTAAGTGTGTCATTGGAGAGGGACTCACGAGCTCTCAACCGTGCTCTCCTATGCGTGTGGCAGTTACTTGCAGTCATATCCCCACCGGATTTAAAGGTAGTGATGCCGGTCGTTGGTTTCTGTGACTGAAATGTAATTACTTTTTAAATAGTAGAGGAAGTTCAAAGATGGGCAATAGATTGCTGTGTTATTAAATATTATTTTTTGGTGTATTTTCTTGATTAGGAATTAATTCAGAACGCAGAAGATGCAGGGGCCACAGAAGTTAAATTTTTATACGATGAAACTCAGTATGGAACGGAGACTCTTTGGTCAAAAGATATGGCACAATATCAGGGTAAGGATCGATAATCGGTTATTGATTGATGTGGGTGGGAAGAGGGCTTGAAGGAGACAAGGGAATAAGGACAACGAAAGGTAAGACAGGAAGATAACCGTGACCAATAGACTCCAGATACCTCGGTCCTACTCTGGGACGTGCTGTGTTCAAGAGAACGTTCATAACTTTGAGTGCAACTTACAAGTCAGATGGAGGATATATATGACTGTGTATGACTATATATGGTAGAAAGTTATTGAAAATAACAAGGATTGATTCTGACATCCCTGAATATATTTTAAAGAGGTGCAGGCCCTCTATTTTTGAAAACATGTTTTAGGATTTAGGAGGGTGATCAAAACTGTGGTTAACTACGTAAACGTTATATAGTTAACACTTATTAGAGCTGATATATACCGTTCTCTGGTCAGACCTGGGACAGGCAGGTTGCACGTGTGTGTCGTGTGACGAGGCGCGAGGAGACCTGCCATGCCTGGCGGCTGCCCGTGTGGACCGGGCTGCTCCTGCCTCGGTGATGGGGGCAGGCGGCCCCTCTGCCGTCGTCCGGTTTCATCCCTGATCCTGTAGCCGTGGTTGGAAGATACCGGGCGTGGATCGGAGGGAGGGTCTGTGGTTCAGGTCCTGGTCCCGCACGGGCCCACCCCCTGGCACATCTCCCCTGGGCATCGGTTCGCCTGGTGGCCGCTCCGATCCACCTACTTACTCACCGTGACCGAGCGGACAGCCTGGCCCCACTTCACTTCAGTCTGCTCTCCTGTAAATGGTAATAGGAACAAAACCTGCCTCCCAGTGATTTTGTGGGTGAAGAGAGCTCCTCTGTGTGATAACGTTTTACGGCTGGTGTCACACTGATATTAATCATTATGTGTGTACCTTAGAGCCACGAAGGGGACAGGGTGAGGAGATCCTAGAAGTAGTTTGCTTCAAACTCCGACCCAGCATCTAGGATTTTTGCTTCCAGCCTTGACTTTACCTCATTTGAAAAAGTATTTGAAATAAAAATTATTTAACCGAATCAAGTACAGTGGACGCTGGGGGGGACATGGGGGTTAGGGCTATTGACCCCGTGCGGTCAAAAATCCCTGTATGACTTCTGACTTCTGACTTCTGACTCCCCCCAGACTTAACCACTGATAGCCTAGTGTTGACCAGAGCATCTTATCTGTAACATAAACAGTCGGTTAGCACATATTTTGTATGCTATATATATTCTATACTGTATTCTTACAGTAAACTAGAGGAAAGAAAACGTAAGGAAAATGATAAGTAAAATACATTTTTAGAACTTATAAAAAAAATCCATGTATCTGTGTAGTTCAAACCCGTGTTGTTCGAGGGTCAGCTGTATACGTAGATGGGCTCTTGAAAGCATTATCAGATTGGCCGATTTAAAATAAACTTGGCCACATAAAAGTAGGTAGGAGTGATCTCTGATCCCTTTATTTAACAAATATTTGTTGAGCGCCCTACATGTTCTTGCATATTTGAGCTTGTCTTTTATGTTCAGATGTGAATATTGTCTTAGGTGGTGTCATCTTGGATCTTAGTTTTGTTCCCCTTTATTGATACTTAGTTTTGCAAATGAGAACTTTTCAGTCCACCTTATTCTTGTTCTTATATTTTTATATAGCCAGATGACAAAAGACTCAGTCTGTCAAATCAGGTGCATAAGAATGAGGAGATCTCACCCAGTGTCCCACCAGTAAGGATTTCAAGGATGTGGTTAATTAAGAGACACGGTGAAGGAAGGCTGGAGAAGGGTCGGACTCCCCGCTCTTCCTGCTGGGTCTGTTCGTGCTGTGTTAGGGCACACCTGGGCCTAGAGTTAGCGGAGGTGGCCTCGGAATGATGCACGAAGGCCAGCACCTACACGGTCATAAAACACGTACATGTTTTTCTCCGATAGTTCAGTAGCTTGTGAGTTTTTCAGGACATTGTGTCTCATAAATCTGTAAATTCCAGGTTTATTTATAATCAAGTTCTGAAGCCTCCAGTAGACTCCTCGGCTAGCAAACAGCATGAGTGTGTTTGCCCAGAGGTCTGTCGTCAGCGTGTTTGCAAGGAGATTGGGCTGGGTTCTCTCTCTCTCTCTCTCTCTCTCTCTCTCTCTCTCTCTCTCTCTGTCTCTCCCCCTCCCCCCCCTTCTCTCTCCATATTCCCTTTTAAAAGGAGAAAGTAGATTGCAGGCCTGCTGCTAACCTTTCCTTCCCAGATAACTGCAACTTTTGTTAGAGAAAATTCTCTCAAGAGGTTTATTGTTTTGTTATCTCACTCTCAGAACCAGGAGATGTTCTTTTGATCAGGGTAGATTGGGGTATTTTAAAATTGATCTGCATGATGGAGGCGGAGATTCGGTGAGATTCAAGATGAACACAGAGGTGGAATACATACAGCTTCCTCCTGAGTCCCGGAGGCGTATGATCAGATAACACCTCGATCGAAACCATGAAAAAAGAACTGGGTGATACGTGCTGGGTGTGGAGGCCCGTGAGGGGCCTGCGTCTAGCTGACTCACCCAGTTCTCTGCTGCCTGTGCGGGGTGGGGTGGGGGGGGCTCCTCTGTGCACCACCCCGTTCAGACACCGACTGGCCCTCGTGGAAGGAATGTTCCAGAAGTCAGTGAGTAAGGGCGGCTCCACGTGCAGGGGGTCTGTCACCTGTGGATGTATAGCATCGCAACAGTTCTGATGTGTCAGTAAACCCTGAAGATCGAGGATGTGAGGAGGAAATTCCTTTTCCCGTGAAGCACTCTGCTTGAATTCGTAAGAACGTGCATCTGTTATTTGGTAACTTGACAAATGTTTTGTAAAAGCAGCTGGGCAGCAAGGGATTTTCTGGCTGCTGGCGCGGAGGAAGGCGGGTCTTCCTTCAGGCTGGCCCGCCGTGCCTCCTTCCTGGCGCCGTGACCTGATGTGTTCCCGCTGGGTTCCTAATTCCCCTCCATAGACCTGCTAGTTACGCAGGTTCTTTCTAGATTCTGGCAAGAGCCTCGCTCCCAGTCCTCATGTTCTGTGTGGTCCGTGTTTGTGGTCCCCGTTTCTGTGTCGCCAGAGGTATGTCTAACGGAGATTTGGAGGAGGCAGAACCAGACATTGCCCACTGGATGCCATTCTAAACCAGCTGTCGTTAGCTCTTGGGTGGTACGATACTTATTTTATAGATCCCTGTAACAGTTATTTGGTTAGTCGCCAATACTTACACGTACCGGTAACAACATCTGACTGTGTAGGTGATTCCTCTGTGCTGGGCGTTGGGCGGGGGCCTTCATTTGTATGATCTCATCTGCGAGTGCGGGGCTGTTCTCATCCTTATTTTACTGACGAGGAAACTGAGCCTGAGTGGCTTTAGTTTGCCTGAAGTGATTCAGTTGGCAGTGGTGGATCCGGGTCTGACATCCAGCTCCCCTGGCCCCAGAGTCCCCTTCACCCGCTGTGGGCTTCTCCTCCTCAGACAAGCCTGGGAACTCTCATCTCCCTTCTTGGACTTGTTTACACACAGCCGTCGGGCCGTTTTTGTAAAGCGAACAATGGCCAACATCCCCGTATCGGAGCTGGAATTTATAGGTGCGCGCGAAGAGGCTTCTGGGGGGTGCTGGAATGTTCTCTGTATTTAGTTGGAGGCTTCACAGGCTTATTCACTTTGTCGGAGTTCATCCAGGCCACACATGTAAGGTCTTTGTACTTTACTGTGTGTGTGTTTACTTCAGTAGCTTTTTAAAAGAAAAATGTTAATTATTTTTAAATATGATGAATTACTATAGTTGAACATACTCAAACAATGTTAGAGATTCTGAAGAGAAGTTTCAAAAAGTGATGCCCCCAAAATATGTTGAATTATAAATCCACATTATAAATTGAAGTATTTTGAGAACTTTTTAAAGGAACTACTTTAGAGACAGGGTGGCATTATTCTGAGGTGCTGATTTTAAAATGTGTCACATTAATGATTACAGTAGTTAGACAAGTAATGCCTTGAGTAGAAAAATCCAAAGGCTGATGGAAACAAAAACAAATAAGGTGATTATTAACATGACTGAAGGATTATTTTCCTCCTTATGAAATAATATATTAACAAGGTTGTCGTAGATAGCAAGGCCTCCCGTACACGTACAGGTTATCGCATTTACAAAACAAAAATTTAAACGTGCTATTTAGGAAGGAATGTTGCACAGTAATAGTATACTCTGACTAATTTCCTTGTGTGCCCTGTGGTTTGGATGTCTAAGTATCATAACATCCTTAATTTTTCCTTTTGGGTTTTTGACCAGCCATAATGTTTTGTTCTGCTAATAATTTTTGCTGTTAGCTTATGTTTTTGTTTTTACCATGAACGTTGGAATCACGGTGCAGAATTCAGTCATTCCCTTCACTTTTTTCCATTTTTGCCATCAAGTAAGCGGTTTTATGTAGAGGAAGCTCCTGGGAGAGGGCCGAACGCTCTGGCTTACTTCTCTCTGAACGCCTGCACGTGCATTTCCCCCGCAGGGCCGGCTCTCTACGTGTACAACAATGCAGTCTTCACCCCCGAGGACTGGCATGGCATTCAGGAGATCGCAAGGAGCAGGAAGAAGGACGACCCCCTGAAGGTGGGAAGATTCGGGATCGGGTTTAATTCTGTCTACCATATAACAGGTAGAGTATTCGCCTTTTCTGTCACACCAGTGCCAGGTATCTTCACCTGTGTTTTGTAATTTATTTGGTTCACTTTGGAGATGATACTGTTTTAAAGGCATCGTTTCCAGATGAAAGCGGTTTCAGAGGCATCTCCCGAATTCTCTGGCAGCGGCGAGAAATATGCCAGTGAACTATCAGCGTGTCTTGGGTTTTCTGAAGTTGCCACGGTAGCCACACCGAAGCGTCACCATGTGGTGCCGAAAGTTAATGTCCTCACGGTCCAGTGGGACCGGTGTGATAGTATCTATTAAGTCACTTTACGTGAGGTTTGAAATGTAGCCCTTGAAATGCCTGCACAAATTGTTACTCTCAGAATTTTTACACTGAACCTCTTTTGAGTCAGACCAACTGATGTTCATAGATTTTCTTGTACACGTTTTTAAATATCAAGCGACTAAAGACGAAAGTGTAATGCCCAGCAGTATTGAATGATGGCCAAAGTGAAGATCTTTGATTCTGGCTTCTCTACATTTTCCTCATAAAACTTTTGCTCTTCTCAAACTTCTGAGTATTTTACTTTGTTCTATTTATTTTTTTAAAGCACTTGTTTAAATATTTATTTTTGAGAGAGATGGAGTGTGAGTGGGGGAGGGGCGGGGAGAGAGGGAGACCCAGAATCTGAAGCAGCCTGGCTCCGAGCCGTCAGCACAGAGCCCGATGAACCGCAAGAACTCGGTTCGAACCAGCTCGAACCCAAGAACCCGCAAGATCATGACCCGAGCCGAAGTCGGACGCTTAACCGACTGAGCCACTCAGGCGCCCCCAGCTTCGAAGTATTTTAAAGATTACTTTGAAATCATGTGTTAAGTCTAGAAAGAATATGAGGGTTCTGGTTCATAGTTAGAGCAGGAAATACTTGGAACTTGTGGTGTAGACATCTCTAAGAATGGATGACTATGTTTCCAGAGTCAAAGCTCTCGGTTTTACTGTAGTTTGTGGTAAAAGGTTTTTGTTTTTAATGTAATTGGCACCTTAGTTTCAAAACTCTGTTTGCGTTTTGAACTTGAAAGAGAAGGAAGGATTGAGCTGGCAGGGCTATAGCTATAGCTAGGGTGACCATATAATTCATTGTTCACATTGGGACACTGGTCAGAGTGCAAGAGGGTGGTATTGTTCCCAAACAGCTGGCCAGCTGGCCTGAGTTGGGACTACCTTGGCAGGTGGGGGGACATAGGGTCACACTCACTATATAGCCCAATTTTACTAAGCCTGTTTTTTAAATTGCGTTTATATTATTATATAGTATTGTAAGTAAATAATACATTAAATCATATATCACAGCATTATATAACCATTATACACGAATGCTAAGATTCACGTGTTCAGCCATTTGCACGGTACCCCGTAGGTCCCTGACATACGGAAGTTTTAAAATTTTATGGGGGCACCGACGTGAATTGCATGAGTGTGGAGACTCTTGTACAGGAATGAGTTGTTTAGTCAGAGAGTCTAGCTGACTGCCAGCAAATGCTGTGGATTTGTTCCCTGTTTGAGAATGAGCACGTTTATGTGGGACAGTGTTAACTGGAGTGTTATTCTCTAATCACAGGATTTGCAAAGGTCCGACATCATGCTTTATAACTGTCAGGAGTGTCACTGACATAATTTAAGTAACGGGAGTGTAGACACGGTGTAAAGGGAGCACAGACAAGAGTGCCATCCGACCACGTTGTTGATCGATTTAGTGGCTGGGTTGGGGGACGTCACATTTCATACTTAAAATAGCTGAGAGCTTAGGAGTCAGTGTTTGTGACGGCTCAGCCTGCTGTTGGTGACCGTTGATACGTGTGTCTTGCCTGAAGGTTAGGTGCTAATGTCAGCATGTGGGGAAAAACGTGTCGAAATCACTCTCACGGAGTCCTTACAGGGGCACCGTGGTGAAGAATTTCTCTAGGTACGGAGCATCTGACATTCTAGTCGTTTTGCCGGTGTCTAAGTGTCATCCCGTCTTTGGTTGAGAAATAGGCGAAGCAGCTGGTACCAGTTTTATGAGCCACGCTGTGCACGCAGGGCGCCTCCTGCAGCACCGCACTTGGGTTCTGCGTGGTGAGATGTGCTCGGTGTGAGCGGCCGGGGGTGGAGGCGAACCCGGGGCTCACTGCAGACTCACTCGGGGGCCTTTGCTCACTGAGGAGCATGGCGGGCAGTCGCTGTGCTGTGCTTCCTCTCCCCCACTTTTCAGAGAATCTGCAGTTGAAATTTTTATTTTGAGCCTGGGATGAAGTTGTGTTTTGCATAATTGGGTTCACGCGGCTGCGGAGATTGAGCATAAATACCCAGGTAGCTGTTGCGTATCTCGTTTAACGGGTGTCTGAAGATACATCTTACATTTTCTCAGCAATCATTAGAAGTTTCCCTGCCTGATATTTACGGAATCAAAAGAGAAACCATTATGTTTCATGCCCAGAGAAATTAAATTTCTGAAGCTAAATTTAGTTGGTTTTTAGATAAATCCGCATTAGAGTCTCTTTATGGTTTGTGCTCTTCCACACGTAATGCTTTGATAGTCTGCACTGTAATTTTAATTGTCTATCACATTTCAGAGTTGTTCATGAGTGTCGAATTTTTCTTTACAGATGTTCCCTGTATCTTTAGTGGTGACCAGATTGGGATGTTAGATCCTCATCAAACGCTTTTTGGTCCCCACGAATCAGGCCAGTGTTGGAATCTCAAAGACGACAGCAAAGAAATGAGTGAACTTTCAGACCAGTTTGCGCCATTTATCGGCATTTTTGGAAGCACCAAGGAAACGTTTGTAAATGCCAATTTTCCGGGAACATTTTTCCGTTTCCCCCTTCGCCTCCAGCCTTCACAGCTTAGCAGTAACCTGTACAATAAGCAGAAGGTTCTCGAGCTGTTCGACTCTTTCAGGGCAGACGCAGACACGGTGCTGCTCTTCCTGAAAAGCGTGCAGGACGTCTCCTTACAAGTCCGAGAGGCCGACGGAACCGAGAAACTGGTGTTCAGAGTGACTGCGAGCGAGAATCAGGCCCTGAGACACGAGCGGCCAAATTCTGTAAAGATCCTGGAGACTGCCATAAGCAACTATTGTAAGAAGGTCCCAAGCAACAGCATCACCTGTGTCACGTATCATATAAATATAGTTGTAGAAGATGAGGATAGGAAGGACGCCCAGAAAACGTCGTGGCTGGTGTGTAACAGTGTGGGCGGGCGAGGGATCAGCGGGAAGCTTGATTCTTTAGCTGACGAATTGAAGTTTGTCCCCATCATTGGAATAGCCATGTCTTTATCGAGAGATGGTGACGAAGAAGGAGCCACAGCTGATCTCTCAGGAAAAGCCTTCTGTTTTCTTCCTTTACCGCCGGGTGAGGAGAGCAAAACGGGCCTCCCCGTTCACATCAGCGGGTTCTTTGGCCTGACCGACAATCGCCGAAGCATCAAGTGGCGGGAGCTGGACCAGTGGAGAGACCCGGCGGCCTTGTGGAACGAGTTTCTGGTCGTGAACGTCGTCCCCAAAGCCTATGCGACTCTCATCCTGGATTCCATCAAGCGTCTGGAGACGGAGAGGAGCGCCGATTTCCCCCTGTCGGCGGACCTCATATACAGGCTTTGGCCCGACGCCGGCAAGGTCAAGGTGCACTGGCAGCCCGTGTTAGAGCCTCTGTTCAACGAGCTGTTCCAGAATGCGGTCCTGTACTCCGCGAGCAACCAGTGGGTCCGGCTGGAGCAGGCGTACTTCTCAGAGCTGGACGAGAGTGCGGAGTGCACCGCCGCCGTGCTCAACTACCTCCAGAGCTCAGGGAAGCACATCGTCAAGGTCCCGGCCAACCTGGCGGCCGCCGTGCAGCTGGCCGCCTCCCCCGCGAAGCCGGTGCGCAAGGTGACGCCCGCGTGGGTGCGGCAGGTGCTGCGGAAGGGCGCGCCCGCGGGCGGGGCCCGGGAGAAGCTCCACCTCCTGGAGTTCGTGCTCTCCGACCAGGCCTACAGCGAGCTGCTGGGGCTGGAGCTGCTGCCCGTGCAGAACGGGAACTTTGTGCCCTTCTCGTCATCTGTATCAGATCAAGACGTTATTTACATTACCTCAGAGGACTATCCCAGGTACGGCCCCCGCCCCTGCCCGCCTCGACTGCCAGACCCCTTTAGTGGGAAATCCACCTGTCGGCCGCGTGGGGGGCGGGGAGGCGGCAGTCGGGGGCCCGCTGGCGGAAGCATTTGTTAACGTGCGGGAGGGTCCCTTTGCACCCACCGGAGGGTCCCTTTGCACCCGCTGAAGTGCAAAAGCGTTGGGGGCTGGGCCTGCCGGAGGGTGTCCCGAGCTGCTGCTGCTCTCCAGAGTGGCAGGCGCGGCGCGGGCCATTGAAAGCCATGGTCCTAAAGTGCTAGAAGTAAGGGGAGTCCGCGATGAATTGTTTTGAGGCAATTCGATTGCTTGGGAACAGTACATGAAATCAACGTACCTGAGCATGTGCGTGACATTTCAGAAAACAAAATGAATTCTGAGATGTTTAGACCCCTCTGGACTTGGGTTTGGTGCCTGCCGACATTTTAAGTTAGTGAAGCCTGGCTAAGATTTGCTCAAAAGGTATTGCCGTGTGATCACACCGCGGGCAGTGTGATTTATGCAAGCTAGCACGTTTAACTGCCTTGAAATGACATAATAAATGAATATGTTGTAGTTGTTAGAAGGTTATCACTGCTGTGTTCCTTTCACGTTTTAGGTCCCTTTTCCCAGGTCTTGAAGGAAGGTTCATTTTGGATACCCTGAAGCCTCATCTTATAGCTGCTTTAAAGGAAGCTGCCCAAACCCGAGGTATTAATTGTTTAGTTTCTTTTTTTATATATAAGCCTGTTTTTTAAAAATATAAAGTTTTTTTTACATAAACCAATTTTTAAAAATACGAAGTTTTTAAAAGTTCTCTATGAAGTTGAACCAATATGAAATTGCCCGGAGTTCTCCACTCTAGATCTGTAAGTCACGATTTCAGATGGATCAGCCTGTTGTAATTGTTATATTTTAAGGTGTTTCAGTGCTACACTCTGACATCTAAAAGAATCGAAAGGTGGCAGGTATCGTATTTCAGAACCTCTCCTGTCACGGTCGGCTGGTGTACGTTTATGGTAATTTCTTACACAACTTTTTAATGCTTTCCCAGTTCCTTTGTCACGTGACCCCTCCCCCCGCTCCCCCCCACCCCCCTCCCCCAGTCTCCTATCTCCTAGCCTGTGTAGTAGTGGGCACAGCCGTGGTCGGTTGGATTGCACAGAGGAAGGAGAGGTTCAGTTCAAGGTCAGGAGCTCCCGTGTGCCCAGAGCTCAGGTCTCGCACCCGCCAGCCTTATGTCACCCATACCGCCCTGCCCTCCCGAGTTGTGTGCAACCGTGCGTTGTCAGCTCCGGGGACTGCAGACAGATGGAAGGGTCAGGAAAGGGGGCTCCTGAGGTCTTGGCAAAGGATGGGTGTGCTTTATATTGAGAATTCTTTTTAGGAAAAGAAAGAAGGGTTTGGGGGGCAAAATCACCATGGTTCTCAGTTTAATGTCAACTTTCAACTTCCGCCAGCATCTTTTCCATTAGGGAACTGTTGCCTGAACTTTTTCGAAGTTGGATATTGGCCTGAAAAATTCTGGATTCGTCCCATTGGTTAAGGTTATAAAGCATATTCTTTGTGATGTGTCTTTTACAGTATATGGTGTTTTCGAGGATAATGAGTAAAGGACAAGTTGCTACCGATCATACACGTATTTATTTAAATACAAGGGAAGGGAATTGGGATGAGGGTGGCATCTAAAGATGAGTCCAAGTTCCAGGAGTCAAGTTCCATGAGTGTGCAGTGCTGTTACCATCAGGATCTAAAGCTGTGAACCAGGAACTGGACTCTCAGTAACCATCCGTTGCCCGTTTTTGAAAGTTCTGGGCATAGAATTAAAACATGAGGGTTTTTTCTCTGCGTGGGTACTTCTCTGGTTTCATAGCTCAAGTAAAATCTGTCTCATTAGTTGATAGTTTTACTTGTATCACATCTAGAATCCGGAGCTAAACGTTAAGTTACTGCTTGTGTTTTCACTCTTTGCTGCGACTGCCCCTTTACTGTTAGCTGTGGACGTGTTCTAGTCTCTTCCTTCTTGGGGAAAACAGAACAAAGCCTGACTTTGATTTCCTTTCTTGCAGTCTGTCCCGGTCCAGTTTCTAGAGCGAGTGGGGCGTGCTTATCGTCTGTACCTCCTTATCATCCATTATCACTGCAGATGAACATTTGCTTCTGCTAGCATTCTGATAAAATTGCCGGGCCGAGGTCACCCGTTAATGACTTTTTTTTGTTAAATCCGGTGGACTTTTTTGTCACTTTTCCCTCATCTCACTGAAGCTTTGATGCTGTTGCTCACACCCTCTTTGAACTCCTTGGCTTTTATGACACCATTCTCTTTCTGTGTCCTTGTTCTTATGCCTGCTTCCGAGAATTCTTTGTGAATTCTGTACCTGAGTTTATCCACCGCATATGGGCTAGCTCAGGAGCTCTTCCCAGCGCTGACTTTTTTTGTTTGAGTTTACTTATTTTGAGAGGGAGAGAGAGAGCGAGCGCAAGCAGACTCTGAGCTATCAGCGCAGAGCCAGAGGCGGGGCTCGAGCTCACGACCTGAAAGATCATGACCTAAACCGAGATCGAGAGTCAGACAGTTAGCCAGCTGACCCACCCGGGCGCCTCTCCGCTCTTCTGTTTTGCGCCTCTCTGTCCTTGAGTGAGGCGGCCCCGGGCCCCCACTGCCAGGTGTGTGTGAGAGCCGCTGATCTCCAGTTACCATCCCAGTCCCAGGAGGGACAGTGTGGCATAGCGGTTATGCGCCGGGATTTGGGAGTCACGCAGATCTGGGCTCACTCCTGCCTCCTCCGTTGTGTGACTTTGAACAAGTTAGCCTGTGTTTCCTGATCAGTAACCTGGTAATACAGTAACATCCTTCCACGAGGGCGTAGCTGAGGCCCTCAAGATTCAGTGATACCCAATGCAAGATCGCTTTATTTCGAGGTTAATGGCAGGCGAACACGGGGTGGGTCAGGGAAGGCAGGCAGTCACAACGTACTACCTGGACTTTATCCCGTTTGCGGTGCTCATTTGAGAAGGGCTCATCTGAGAAGAGCTCTGCCGTGCTGTTCACTCGCAGGAGTCATGACTGTGACCGCGGTGTGACGTGTCCGCGGTGCACACGGTTCAGCACCATCCCGGGCACGTCGTGAGTACCGACGGAACGGCCGCCGTTGCCGCGTTGGACTCGGAGGTCTGCAAGTGTCTCGAAATCAACATTTTCACGACTCGAGTCCTCCTCCCCCAGATCCGTTGCCCCTGCTTCCCGGTTCTGTCCGTCGGGCTTCCTCCTCCTGCGCTGCCACCGTGGTAGCCGAGGCGGCTTTTTCACAGAGCCCCTCGCTCCCGGGCTTGCTCTTCACCGAACGCACCCCTCCCCTGCTTGGGATCCCCAGTGGACGCCGCTTCCTCCCGGGCAGACCTGGTGTGGTTCGTGCCGGCGACACGGCTTTCTGTGGTGGGGACCTCGCCATCTCCTGCCTTGGTTCCCGCAGCGTCCCCCTTCTGTTCTCGCCGTCACAAGCACTCATAGGTTGAGAGGATCGGCGAGCGCAGGGCCCTGTGCCCTGCGACACTTGCCACCGCCGCATAGCACGTAGAGCCGCGTCAGGCGGCCGCTCGGTAATTGCTTTTACCCCAGTGAAAGTGTTGTCGTGTCTGTGGTTTTGTGCACCGCGTTCCCTCTGCCTGGAACACCCTCCCCGTCCTGTACCTGCCCCGCTGGCTTGTGTTCTTCGCCTACCCTTCAGCCCACACGTGTCTCCAACAGGCCGCCCCTCGCGTGGGCCGCCCCTCGCATGCCCTGCCCTGCTCAGCAGGGCTAGATGCCCCTCCTCTGCTCGGGGAGCTCAGGACGTGGTCCCTTTAGTCCCCCTGGCCTTCTCACGGTCCTAACTTTGCCATGCTGGGCTAGAAGATCCCTGAGAGCGGGGACGATCCCTTATTTTGTTTCTGACTCACAGCGCCCGTTTGACAAGCCTGCTTGGACACGTTCACGCTTCCGTACGCGGGGCTGGGGATGGTGTTGCAGCAGGCAGGAGCGCGAAGATGAAGCGGCAGAGGAATCCCTGGCGTCGTGCCCGTGGTTCAGTACTTCCTCCTCAAACGAGCATCTTCTGTCCTCTCACTTGCTCTCCGTATATTGTCGTGTTCATTGGAGTCGTTTGAGTGTTAACGTTGCTCGAGTAAACGCTTCACTGTCAGAATTTAGAGAGTAGTTAGAAGAGCGGATAGATGGATTTTGGAGGACATCAGGAGGAAAAAAGCAGTTAAATCAGACAAATGGTAGGAAAGCCTGTTAGGTTAGCAGCAGGATCCTATTTATTATTTAAAATACTTTCATAGTTATTACATATGGCCTCCTGCCTTGCTCCATTCCATGACCAAAGACTCCCAGTAACCATTTGTCTGAATTTCCCCCTGGGTACCAGGCGTCATGCTGAATGGAAGCAACAGAAAGAAGAGTAGAAGTGAAGGAGCTCACAACCCAGTGGGGACAGCAGTGCAAATAACCCTGCCAGTTAGCGTGACGGGTCATGTGTCAAACACTGAGAGCAGAGTCGGTGCAAGGAGGGCGTGGCAGGTCGGGGTGGGTGGGGGACCTCACGGAGGAGCTGGCCCCGTGTTCCATCTCAGACATTCAGGGGACAGACTGCAGACGTTGTGTCTGCAGGGGCTGTGTATTCCCCTGGTCCACGTTGACACTAGTTTGCAATGATTTACAGTTCATTGTGGAGACAGTCCTGTATGTATGTATGTATATGCATATACATATATGTGTGTACATACACACACACAAATATATACATATGTATACACGTATATATATATGCAGAACTTTTCAGAAGAAGCAATTTCAGGTGCCAACCTCAGACACACATAGATCAGCAGTATTCCAAAGATTTTGGTGCAGGATTTGTGCCGTGAGGATGTTCTAGGTTCCTACTTTGATGGCTGCCTTTTGGACAGAAGGGCCCTGTCTTAGGACGCCTCCCAACCCCACCGTCACCCTCCTTCTGGCCACCGTTATGTTTCACCTGGAATACGGCATAACCTCAAAGTCTCCCCACGTCCGTCCTTGCCTCTCTAGTTAATACAGCAACAGTATGGCTACGATGATCTTTCTGAAGTTTTTCCCACTTCTTATCTGAAAATCTTTCAAAGGCTTCTGCCTTTTTCCTTTGAACAAAGGCCAAAATTCTTAATGTTTCTGATGAGGCCCTGCATTATGTGGTTCCATTTTCTGGGTGTTCTAAAGATTCCTGGTACATGGAAAGGGTATATCAGTCTTGGCTGGCACTGTGATGATTACTAATAGTCTCCTTGATTGTCTCCCTTGGTCTTTCTCACATTCGGGAGACAGCCTGTCCTTGTCCTCCCTTAGGTGCGCACCTGGTTTCCTCTGCCCCCCCATCTGGCTCCCTTGTGTTCATCTGTCTCATGGCCCGCGTGTCCCCATGGAGCACGGAGCTCCTCGTGTCATTCGTACCCATACCCGTGTACCTGCTTAATCGTTTATAATCATGTCTAAGGCCCGCCTTCCCCATTAGACTGTGAGACGTGGCGCGAGGTCTTGTTTTTTTCTCCATCTCTAACAGTCAGTATTGCGTCTCATGTAATTGGAAGGGTATTCAGATTAGGAGAGCTTAACTTCCGTTGGTAAGAGCGTGTTCTCTGTGTTAGCCGCCAAGTGTAGCCTAAGGTACCCAAATCTGCACACATCTACAGAGCTGTGGAGTCGTACTTGATCATGGCTTAGATGGCCATGGAGCAGCTCTCTGAAGTTTGAAATTATTTATGGTTACCATAGGCAAGCGGTGAAAATGTATGATAAAGCCTCCCTTACTTTATTGTGGAGTCAGAATTCTATTTACTTCATAGAGATACTCCAAAACTCGTGCACCTACTTTGTAGAGACACCACAATTTATGGAGTGATTTGCTCCACAAATCACATGTCTTCCCTTTCTTAATTCTTACCTAGTATATCTGAATGTCACATGAGGGTCATCTGTACAAAAGCACATTGGGAGCTTATCAAATGACTTTACTTATGTGGTTGAAATGTAATTTATACAGACAGAGTTCCTACCGCTCTTGTCTTTGCTCTCTTTCTAAACTAAGATTCCGCACCTTTGTGTAGTTTGGATTTAGTTTGCATTGAAATACGTTTTTAAATCTTAAATGTATATTTTGCTATATTTGGACTTGTGTGTATGGCTTTTCTTTTACATATGTTGTGTAAGATTCCATAGACAGTGTTATCTTAAGATATAGAATAATTTCTGTAGCCATCATGTGAAATTGTGACAATTCTGGCATTTTCTAAGATCGGATTTAATTGTATTCTAGCACAACAACTACTCTGGGGATATTCAGGTATGATAACTGAATGTTGTGTTTATTTGTAGCCTGATGTTTTTGTTCATTTGATTCTTTGAATCTTGTTTTTTCATTTACCTAAGTAGCTAGAAATTATGTTAACTTTTTTTTTTCTGATGCCAATAAATATTAAAGGAGAGAGGAAACTGTACCAATATAGGTGTATAGATGGGGGTTGGACACACCACAGTAAAACCATACCTAAATGACTTGAAAACATCCATTTCACAGAACACTTAGTCTCAAATGAAAGAATTCTGCTGAAATTTGTATTTTAAGCTGTGGTTTCTAGTGGGGGAGTAGGAGAGTGAACACCCCTTTCTTAATGATACACACAAATGTCTGTGATTAAAAAGGCTAGAGGGGAGCCAGTCCTGGGACTAGGGACCGTGGGGAGGAGCCCTACGGCGCCCCTGGTGGAGCCTGGCTCGCTGTGCTGCAGCCGGGAATGGCAGAGAGCACCCCCTCCTCGGCCCCCCCCCCGAGGAAAGCAAAGTGGCTGACACCGTGCTCCTTAGGAGCAGTCGGCGATTGTTCTTACGGAGCCTAGTGTGTCATTTTACGGACCGTCTTTTTTTTTTTTTTTTTTTAAATAAAAATATTTTGACCAACTGGTATTATTTTCCCCCAGTTCACGTTTCACCTGGAAAATTAGAGGTTGCAAGATTTGCTTTATGGAAATTGTTTTTATGGTAAATACTATTTGTGGAGTGGCTCAGTTCTTTGAAGTAACGTATACCCATGCTCAAACTGATTGGGAAACCCAAGTCATAGGTTATATTGACGATTCCCATAAATACGAAATTTGGTTTCTGGCTCGTAAGTGACGTGTCATCCACAGCTACTATTGCTAGATATTTTGAAGCCTTCACGGGGCCTGTAGTTTTGAGGTGTAATCAAAGAGGAAAGCGCGACGGCGGTAGGAGTAGGTGGCGTGGCTTCCGCCTGCTGTGGGGGCGCTCTGGGTGATGCCGGCGAGTGACCGCTCCAGTCGGTCACTCTCCTCTTCTAGACGAACTCCAGGAAGGCAGCCGCAGAGTGTCAGCGTGGACTTCCCGGGAAGAAATTTGGTCACCAGTGCGAGTTTTGAGCCACCTTGGCGTGGCCCGTGTTAGAGTAGCGCCCCCCCCCTCCCCAGACCCCCGTGGCACCCGCGGTGCTGCCACTTAGATGTGCCCGGTGCCAGATGGAGTGATGGCGGGCAGACGTGGCGCTTCCCTTTCCCTTCTTGACTTGGTGCTTCCTTCGCCTCCTTCCTTTTTGTTTCTCGGAAGGTGTGACCCCCCTCCAGCTTACCGTTTCATTGGACTTTCACTCGCACGTGTATTTACAGGGAGATTTGGGTGTCCCTTCGCAGTGGAGCATGGCTAGAACCCATCAGCCGTCAGAGCTGCCGTTGCCGCCTTCTGTGCAAACGAAGCACGGAAAGCTGTCGCCGTGCCCGCGGCGGCGATGCACAGAGTGGCCGGCCAGCTGTGCCTCTGACCAGTCAGCGCAAGTGTAGTGAGCCCCCAGTTAAGGACAGCGTTCAGGACTGGGGTCTCTTGGAAAGTAAACGTTGAAGTAGTCTCTATAGTATCCTTTTGTCCGTGTCACAAACGTGTCCCGAAGTTAGTAGTGAACGGGAACAAGTGAACAAATATGAACACAAATCAGTGCAGTCTTTGGAGAGTGACTGAGCGGGTTGATGTTACTAGTTTGGAAAGATGGACAGTAAAGCAAAAACCGCTCTTTAAAAGAGTCACTTCGGAGTTAGACAGTCCTGTCTGATGACAGGTTAGGTGAAACGTTTCTGTCTGCAGGGACTCCTTGAGTCCTGAACAGGTGACCTCTTTTGACAGTGCTGATGATTTGAAAGGCCGAGGCGAGAAAAGCCAAGTCGTTTATCAAAATGGCACAAGACTTACTTGGCTGATACCGCTGGAGGCGCTTCAGCCTTTCAGTGGCTTTCTGACCCGGGGCGTGAAGATGTTTTTCTGCGTTAACATTCATACTTCAGGGTGAAAAGCTTAAATACAAACGAAATAGAAATCGGGACTTCAGATTGAATCCATCTGAAGCACTTAGAATTGTGTCTTAACTTCATTTTCTCTCTCCTTTATTTTCTCGTACGTTTTTTCAGTTGAGCATGACTGGTGTGTTAGTTGCATGTTATATGTGGTGTGGGTGCTTTATTGGCATTTTACTTATATGTTAATATTAGATTATTTTCCTGAAGGTGGGTGTATGTTTATAAGTTGCCGGTTGCGCGCAAGGATACTAGATGGGAGTATCTACAAAATGCACGTCATGTGGCCCCTATTAACATAGAACAATGTGGTGCATATTTAATGTTTCGTTTTCAAAGTGCTCTGAATTTTAATTTCTAACTCTTTTTTGTATCCTTGCAAAATCATATCCTTGCCTTGGGTAGTCTATTAACTCAATTCAGTAAACATTTTTTTAAAGAACATTGTTGTTAAAACTTAATTATACAAAGTCTATTTTAATGGGGCACATAGGTCAAGGAGGCTATACTAGTCAAATTGCTGACGAGCTCTTAGGATTTCTTAAGTGTAGCTACGAGACTTACCCAAATGACACAATGTAGAAACTGAGAGTGTTCAGCGTTTGGGTATTGACATCTCCCAAAGGTTGCAAAACTGTGCCCTGGCTTCAATTTCTGTGGCAGTCATTTTAAAATGTCTCCTAGTAACACGAGGGATCCTTTTCTTGGTAGAAGGTAAAGTCATCTTCCTGAGGTGTAAGACTGTGAGGTAAGGGTGTCCTTTCTCAGTTAAAAAATAGTGATAAACCAGAGTTTCAAGGGGCTTGAGGTGTGCCTTTTTTTTAATCATTTTTTTCCCCCAAAATTACCCCTTTAGAGTCTAGAAATTGTATGTACATTGGAAGAAAATTGTTAGGTTTCCAGAAGATTGAATTTGAAATGCCATTTATTTATTTATTTGCTGACACATACCTATAGGTACACAGTATTATTTAAACATTTTTTTCCCATTGGTGTTATAACTACTCTGAGGCACTAAATGCACTCTGTGCAAATGCTTGTGCACTAAGTACACAAGCCGTGGCGAGCCCGAATGTTATTTTCTGGACCGGTGGTTAAAAAATCAGCAACAGTCTTTTCCCCGAGACACAAATCTTAGAGTCTTATTTATGAACCACCTGAAGTAGAGCCGCTTGGCTGGGGACAGCCCCACCTGCCCAGCAGCACCTGGCTGCCCCGCTTGTTTTTCCCCGAAGCATTTCCACAAAATCCCAGGGCTCCAAAGAGCCCACCGTAGTCAGTGAGAAGTAGAGAGGTAAAAGCTGCTGGGAAAAGTTGTGAATGCGGTCTATACTCGGGCATGTGAACGGAGCAGTCTTGGGACCTAGAACCTCACCCACATCCTCTCTCCAGATGAGAGGATTCAGGGCCCCACAAGATTGAGTGACACCTACCTCAGGCATCCAGTTAGTACGTGGAAGGAAACTGTGGAAGACTCCTCACGGCCTCAGCTTCAGAGAGTGCTGGTCACTTGCATCTGGGACCCCATTATCACGCCCCTCCCTTCATCCTACGCAGCTCCTGGAAACACGAAGAAAGGAAATTTGTATGCGTATCCTTATAAATTACTTAGCCTTGGGGCGCCTGGGTGGCGCAGTCGGTTAAGCGTCCGACTTCAGCCAGGTCACGATCTCGCGGTCCGTGAGTTCGAGCCCCGCGTCAGGCTCTGGGCTGATGGCTCAGAGCCTGGAGCCTGTTTCCGCTTCTGTGCCTCCCTCTCTCTCTGCCCCTCCCCCGTTCATGCTCTGTCTCTCTCTGTCCCAAAAAAAATAAATAAAAAACGTTGAAAAAAAAAATTAAAAAAAAAAAAAAATTACTTAGCCTTAAGTAGAATGGTACCTGTTTAAGCTTTTCCCACATTTTCTTTGATGCTTTTTTTGGTGGGCAGATAACCACTGAAAGTTATTTTCTGTGTTGATTCTATTTGTAGAAACTTACAGGATCATTTTAAAAATGCATGTAAATGCATTCTATGGATTGATTTAAAATAAGCACTCTCCAAAGAGAATCACTTCTCCCATAAATACAAGTGCATATGCAGATTCTCTGTCGTTACTTAAAACCTATTTTAGCCCAGTTATGCTGAATGTTCGCATTTTTACAGTGTCCTTAAACCTTCCAAAAATGGCTTCGTAGTACTACATAATCTGTAAGACTAGAAGGCTAGACAAGTTAGAGTAGGGTTGTATGTATTTATAACATCTCTGTGTATGATTTACAGGAAGACCGTGTACCCAGCTGCAGCTTCTAAATCCAGAACGATTTGCACGTCTTATCAAAGAAGTAATGAATACATTCTGGCCTGGCCGAGAGTTGATTGTTCAGTGGTATCCATCTGATGAAGACAAAAATCACCCATCTGTTTCTTGGCTTAAAATGGTTTGGAAGAATCTCTATATACATTTTTCAGAGGATTTGACTCTATTTGATGAGATGCCACTTATTCCCAGAACTGCACTAGAAGATGGTCAGGCGTGCGTGGAGCTCATTAGACTCAGGACTCCATCGGTAGTCATTTTAGATGATGACTCCGAAGCACAGCTTCCTGAATTTTTAGCAGATATCGTACAGAAACTTGGAGGGATTGTCCTTAAGACATTAGATGCCTCCCTACAGCATCCGCTTGTTAAGAAATACATTCACTCGCCGTTACCAAGTGCTGTGCTGCAGATAATGGAGAAGGTGCCGCTGCAGAAATTGTGTAATCAGATAGCTTCGCTACTTCCCACGCACAAAGATGCCCTGAGGAAGTTTTTAGCTACCTTAACTGATAGCAGTGAAAAGGAGAAAAGAATAATTCAGGAGTTGCCAATATTCAGGCGGATTAACCACTTATCTGGTCAGGGCATTTCCTCGTATACAAAACTAAAAGGCTGTAAGGTCTTGCACCATACCGCCAAGCTTCCGCCGGATCTGCGACTCTCTCTCTCAGTCATAGACAGTAGTGACGAAGCTACCATTCGCTTGGCAAACATGTTGAAGATAGAGAAGTTAAAGACCACCAGTTGCTTCAAGCTCATCTTAAAAGATATTGAAAATGAATTTTATTCACACGATGAGTTGACACACCTTATGTTATGGACCCTTGAGAATCTGTCCTCCCTTAAAAACGAGAATCCGAATGTGCTTGATTGGTTAAGGCCATTAAAATTCATTCAGATTTCGCAGGATCGGATGGTGTCAGCCGGCGAACTCTTTGATCCTGATCTAGAAGTACTAAAGGATCTCTTTTATAGTGAAGAAGAAACCTGTTTCCCACCCGCAGCTTTTACCTCACCAGATATCCTGCACTCTTTGAGACAGATTGGTTTAAAAAACGAAGCCAGCCTCGAAGAAGCTGATGTTGTGCAAGTGGCAAAAAAAATCGAAGCCTTACAGGTCAGTTCTTGTCCAAATCAGGAGGTTCTTGTAAAGAAAGCCAAAACACTCTTACTTGTTTTAAACAAGAATCATACGCTGTTGCAGTCATCCGAAGGAAAGATGACCCTGAAGAAAATAAAATGGGTCCCGGCTTGCAAGGAAAGGCCACCAAACTATCCAGGCTCGTTAGTCTGGAAGGGAGATGTCTGCGACCTCTGTGCCCCACCAGATATGTGCGATGTAGCCCATGCAATCCTGGTTGGCTCGTCACTTCCTCTTGTTGAGAGCGTCCATGTGAACTTGGAAAAAGCTTTGGGCATCTTCACAGAACCTAGCATCAGTGCGGTCTTAAAACACTTTAAAATTGTTGTTGATTGGTATACTTCGAAAACCTTTAGTGATGAGGACTACTATCAGTTTCAACATATTTTGCTGGAAATTTACGGCTTCATGCATGATCATTTAAATGAAGGGAAGGATGCTTTCAGGGCCTTACAATTTCCGTGGGTTTGGACCGGCAAGAAATTTTGTCCCCTCGCCCAGGCTGTGATAAAACCATTCCATGATCTTGATCTTCAGCCCTATTTGCACGGTGTGCCTAAAACCATGGCAAAATTCCACCAACTGTTTAAGGAATGTGGTTCGATAGAGGAGTTGACGTCGGATCATATTTCCGTAGTCATTCAGAAGGTGTATCTCAAAAGTGACCAAGATCTCAGCGATCAGGAAAGCAAGCAAAATCTCCATCTTATGTTGAATATCATCAGGTGGCTGTATAGCAATCAGATTCCAGCCAGTCCCAACACACCAGTTCCTATACATCACAGCAAAAACCCTTCTAAACTTGTCATGAAGCCAATTCATGAATGCTGTTACTGTGACATCAAAGTTGATGACCTCAATGATCTACTGGAAGATTCGGTGGAGCCAATCATTCTGGTACACGAGGACATACCCATGAAGACTGCAGAATGGTTGAAAGTTCCATGCCTCAGCACAAGACTGATCAATCCTGAGAACATGGGATTTGAGCAGTCAGGTCAGAGAGAACCGCTTACTGTAAGAATTAAAAATATTCTGGAAGAATACCCATCAGTGTCAGATATTTTTAAAGAACTGCTCCAAAACGCCGATGACGCAAATGCAACAGAATGCAGTTTCATGATTGATATGCGAAGAAATATGGACATTCGAGAGAATCTTCTAGACCCGGGGATGGCGGCTTGCCATGGACCTGCTCTGTGGTCATTCAATAATTCTCAATTCTCCGATTCAGATTTTGTGAACATAACTAGGTTAGGAGAATCTTTGAAGAGGGAAGAGGTTGACAAAGTTGGAAAATTTGGTCTGGGATTTAATTCCGTGTACCATATCACCGACATTCCCATCATTATGAGTCGAGAATTCATGATAATGTTCGATCCGAACATAAACCACATCAGTAAGCACATTAAAGACAAATCTAATCCTGGGATCAAGATTAATTGGAGTAAACAGCAGAAAAGACTTCGGAAATTTCCCAATCAGTTCAAACCGTTTATAGACGTATTTGGCTGTCGGTTACCTCTGACCGTAGAAGCCCCTTACAGCTACGATGGAACTCTTTTCCGACTGTCCTTTAGAACGCAACAGGAAGCCAAAGTGAGTGAAGTTAGTAGTACCTGCTACAATACGGCAGATATTTACTCTCTTGTGGATGAATTTAGTCTCTGTGGTCACAGGCTTATCATTTTCACTCAGAGTGTGAACTCCATGTATTTGAAGTACTTGAAAATCGAGGAGAGCAATCCCAGCTTGGCGCAGGATACGGTGATCATTAAGAAAAGCCCCTGCTCTTCCAAAGCAGTGAGTGCCCCTGTCTTAAGTGTTTTAAAAGAAGCTTCTAGGCTCATGAAGAGTTGCAGCAGCAGTAATAAAAAGCTTCCTGCCGATGCCCCCAAGTCGTCTTGCATTCTTCAGGTCACAGTTGAAGAATTTCACCATGTGTTCAGGAGGATTGCTGATTTGCAGTCACCGCTTTTCAGAGGTCCAGAGGATGACCTAACGGCTCTCTTCGAGATGGCTAAGTCTGGCCAGTCGAAAAAGCCGTCAGATGAGTTGCCTCAAAAAACAGTAGAGTGTACCACATGGCTGATATGCACCTGCATGGACACAGGAGAGGCTCTAAAGTTTTCCCTGAATGAAAGTGGGCGAAGACTAGGGCTGGTTCCCTGTGGGGCCGTGGGGGTTCTGCTGTCCGAAATCCAGGACCAGAAGTGGGCTGTGAAGCCACACATGGGAGAAGTGTTTTGCTATTTACCCTTACGAATAAAAACAGGATTGCCGGTTCACATCAATGGGTGTTTTGCAGTTACTTCAAACAGAAAAGAAATCTGGAAGACAGACACAAAAGGACGATGGAATGCCACCTTCATGAGACACGTTATTGTGCGGGCTTACTTGGAGGCCCTCAGCGTCCTACGCGACCTGGCTACTAATGGGGAGCTAATGGATTATACTTACTACTCGGTGTGGCCTGATCCTGAATTAGTCCATGATGATTTTTCTGTCATTTGCCAAGGATTTTATGAAGATATAGCTCATGGAAAAGGGAAAGAGCTGACCAAAGTCTTCTCTGACGGATCTACGTGGGTTTCCATGAAGAACGTGAGATTTCTGGATGACTCTATACTTAAAAGAAAAGATGTGGGCCCAGCAGCCTTCAAGATATTTTTGAAATACCTCAAGAAGACCGGGTCAAAGAACCTCTGTGCTGTTGAACTTCCTTCTTCAGTAAAAGCAGGATTTGAAGAAGCTGGCTGCAAACAGATACTGCTTGAAAATACCTTTTCAGAGAAGCAGTTTTTTTCTGAAGTGTTTTTCCCAAATATCCAGGAAATCGAAGCAGAGCTCCGAGATCCCTTAATGAACTTTGTTCTAAATGAGAAAATTGATGAGTTCTCAGGAATTCTTCGCGTTACCCCATGTATCCCTTGCTCTTTGCAGGGGCATCCTCTGGTGTTGCCATCAAGGCTAATCCACCCTGAAGGACGCGTCGCCAAGCTGTTTGATATTAAAGATGGACGCTTTCCTTATGGCTCCACTCAGGATTATCTTAATCCTATTATTCTGATTAAGCTGGTTCAGTTGGGCATGGCCAAAGACGACATTCTGTGGGACGACATGCTAGAACGTGCACGGTCAGTGGCTGAAATCAATAAAAGCGATCACGCTGCCGCTTGTCTGAGAAGCAGCATCCTGTTAAGTCTCATTGATGAAAAGCTGAAAATCAGGGATCCCAGGGCAAAGGATTTTGCTGCAAAATATCAGACAATCCCCTTCCTTCCGTTTCTGACAAAGCCGGCAGGATTTTCTTTGGACTGGAAAGGTAACAGTTTTAAGCCCGAAACCATGTTCGCAGCGACTGATCTTTACACGGCTGAGCACCAAGATATAGTTTGTCTCCTGCAACCAATTCTAAATGAAAACTCACATTCCTTCAGGGGGTGTGGTTCGGTGTCACTGGCTGTTAAGGAGTTTTTGGGATTACTGAGGAAGCCGACAGTTGATCTGGTTGTGAACCAGCTGAAAGAAGTTGCAAAGTCAGTTGACGACGGGATAACATTGTACCAGGAGAACATCACCAATGCTTGCTACAAATACCTTCATGATGCAATGATGCAAAATGAGGCCACTAAGATGTCAATCGTTGAAAAGTTAAAGCCCTTTAGCTTCATTCTAGTTGAGAATGCATATGTGGACTCAGAAAAAGTGTCTTTTCACTTGAATTTCGAGGCAGCACCCTACCTTTATCAGCTGCCTAATAAATACAAAAACAATTTCCGTGAGCTTTTCGAAAGTGTGGGCGTGCGGCAGTCATTTACTGTTGAGGACTTTGCCCTTGTTTTGGAATCTATTGATCAGGAGAAAGGAACAAAGCAAATAACAGAAGAGAATTTTCAGCTTTGCCGGCGAATAATTAGTGAAGGAATATGGAGTCTCATTAGAGAAAAGAAACAAGAATTTTGTGAGAAAAATTATGGCAAAATATTACTGCCAGATACTAATCTTAAGCTTCTCCCTGCTAAATCTTTATGCTACAACGATTGTCCCTGGATAAAAGTTAAGGACACCACCGTGAAATACTGTCATGCTGATATACCCAGGGAAGTAGCTGTGAAACTAGGAGCCATCCCAAAGCGACACAAAGCCTTGGAGAGGTACGCCTCCAACATCTGTTTCACGACACTTGGCACGGAATTTGGGCAGAAAGAGAAGCTGACCAGCAGAATCAAGAGTATCCTTAACGCCTATCCTTCAGAAAAGGAAATGTTGAAAGAACTTCTTCAGAATGCCGATGATGCAAAGGCCACAGAAATCTGTTTTGTGTTTGATCCTAGACAGCATCCAGTTGACAGAATATTTGATGATAAGTGGGCCCCCCTGCAAGGGCCAGCGCTCTGTGTGTACAACAACCAACCTTTCACGGAGGATGACGTCAGGGGAATTCAGAACCTTGGAAAAGGCACCAAAGAAGGAAATCCCTGTAAAACTGGGCAGTACGGAATAGGGTTCAATTCTGTGTATCATATTACCGACTGCCCTTCTTTCATTTCTGGCAATGACATCCTGTGTATCTTTGATCCTCATGCCAGATACGCACCAGGAGCCACATCCGTTAGTCCTGGACGCATGTTTAGAGATTTGGATGCAGATTTTAGGACACAGTTCTCAGATGTCCTGGATCTTTACTTGGGAACCCACTTTAAATTGGATAATTGCACAATGTTTAGATTTCCTCTTCGTAACGCAGAAATGGCAAAAGTTTCGGAAATTTCTTCAGTTCCGTCGTCAGACAGAATGGTCCAGAACCTTTTGGACAAATTGCGGTCAGATGGGGCAGAACTTTTAATGTTTCTTAATCACATGGAAAAGATTTCTATTTGTGAAATAGACAAAGGTACTGGAGCCCTGAATGTGCTGTATTCTGTAAAGGGCAAAATCACCGACGGGGACAGACTGAAAAGGAAACAGTTTCACGCATCTGTAATCGATAGTGTTACGAAAAAGAGACAGCTCAAAGACATACCAGTCCAACAGATAACCTATACTATGGATACTGAAGACTCCGAAGGAAATCTTACTACGTGGCTAATTTGTAATAGATCGGGTTTTTCAAGTATGGAAAAAGTGTCTAAGAGCGTTATATCGGCTCACAAGAACCAAGATATTACTCTCTTTCCACGTGGCGGAGTAGCTGCCTGCATTACTCACAACTACAAAAAACCCCACAGGGCCTTCTGTTTCTTGCCCCTCTCTTTAGAGACGGGATTGCCGTTCCACGTGAACGGCCATTTTGCTCTAGATTCAGCCAGAAGAAATCTGTGGCGGGACGATAATGGAGTTGGCGTTCGCAGTGACTGGAATAACAGTTTAATGACAGCATTAATAGCTCCTGCATATGTTGAATTGCTAATCCAGCTAAAAAAGCGCTATTTCCCTGGTTCTGACCCAACACTGTCGGTTTTGCAGAACACACCAATTCATGTGGTGAAGGATACTTTAAAGAAGTTTTTATCGTTTTTCCCAGTTAACAGGCTTGACCTACAACCAGATTTATATTGTCTAGTGAAAGCACTTTACAGCTGCATTCACGAAGACATGAAACGCCTTTTACCTGTTGTACGGGCTCCAAATATCGATGGCTCGGATTTACACTCTGCGGTTATAATTACTTGGATTAATATGTCTACTTCAAATAAAACCAGACCGTTTTTTGACAACTTACTGCAGGATGAATTGCAACACCTGAAGAATGCAGATTATAACATCACGACCCGCAAGACGGTGGCAGAGAACGTCTATAGACTGAAACACCTCCTTTTAGAAATCGGTTTCAACTTGGTTTATAACTGTGATGAAACTGCCAATCTGTACCACTGCCTTATAGATGCGGATATCCCTGTTAGTTACGTCACCCCTGCTGATGTTAGATCTTTTTTAATGACCTTTTCTTCTCCTGACACTAATTGCCACATTGGGAAGCTGCCTTGTCGTCTCCAGCAGACTAACCTAAAGCTTTTTCATAGTTTGAAACTTTTAGTGGATTATTGTTTCAAGGACGCAGAAGAAAATGAGATTGAAGTGGAGGGACTGCCCCTTCTCATTACACTGGACAGTGTTTTGCAGACTTTTGATGCAAAACGACCCAAGTTTCTAACAACGTACCATGAGTTGATTCCATCCCGCAAAGACTTGTTCATGAATACGTTATATTTGAAATACAGTAATATTTTATTGAACTGTAAGGTTGCAAAAGTGTTTGACATCTCCAGCTTCGCTGATTTGTTATCCTCTGTGTTGCCTCGTGAGTATAAGACCAAAAATTGTACCAAGTGGAAGGACAATTTTGCAAGTGAGTCTTGGCTTAAGAACGCGTGGCATTTTATCAGCGAGGCTGTAAACGTGAAAGAAGATCAAGAAGAAACACAACCAACCTTTGACATTGTTGTCGATACCCTAAAAGACTGGGCGTTGCTTCCAGGAACAAAGTTCACCGTTTCAGCCAACCAGCTTGTAGTCCCTGAAGGTGATGTTCTGCTTCCTCTGAGTCTCATGCACATTGCAGTTTTTCCAAATGCCCAGAGCGATAAAGTCTTTCATGCGCTCATGAAAGCTGGCTGTATCCAGCTTGCTTTGAACAAAATCTGCTCCAAAGACAGTGCATTTGTTCCTCTGTTGTCCCGTCACACTGCAAACATAGAGAGCCCCACAAGCATTTTAAAGGCCGTACATTATATGGTTCAAACATCAACCTTTAGAACCGAAAAATTAGTAGAAAATGACTTTGAAGCACTTCTGATGTATTTCAACTGCAATCTCAGTCACTTGATGTCCCAAGACGACATAAAAATTTTAAAGTCACTTCCATGCTACAAATCCATCAGTGGTCGCTACATGAGCATCGCAAAATTCGGAACATGCTATGTACTCACAAAAAGTATTCCTTCAGCTGAAGTGGAAAAATGGACACAGTCGTCGTCATCTGCATTTCTTGAAGAAAAAATACACCTAAAAGAACTCTATGAGTTGCTTGGCTGTGTACCTGTAGATGATCTTGAGGTATATTTGAAGCACCTCTTACCCAAAATTGAAAATCTCTCTTACGATGCAAAATTGGAGCACCTGATCTATCTGAAGAATAGGCTGTCAAGTATTGAGGAACTGTCAGAGATCAAGGAACAACTTTTTGAAAAACTGGAAAGTTTACTGATAATCCACGATGCGAACAGTCGACTAAAGCAAGCGAAACATTTTTATGATAGAACGGTGCGAGTTTTTGAAGTTATGCTTCCCGAAAAATTGTTTATTCCTAAGGACTTCTTTAAAAAATTGGAGCAGCTTATAAAGCCCAAAAATCAAGCCACGTTTATGACCTCCTGGGTGGAATTCTTGAGAAACATTGGACTAAAGTACATCCTATCTCAGCAACAGTTGCTGCAGTTTGCTAAGGAAATCAGCGTGAGAGCTAATACAGAAAACTGGTCTAAGGAAACACTGCAAAATACAGTTGATATCCTTCTCCATCACATATTCCAAGAACGAATGGATTTGTTATCTGGCAATTTTCTGAAAGAACTTTCTCTAATACCGTTCTTGTGTCCTGAGCGGGCCCCTGCAGAGTTCATTAGGTTTCATCCTCAATATCAAGAGGTCAATGGAACGCTTCCTCTCATAAAGTTCAATGGAGCACAAGTAAACCCCAAATTCAAGCAGTGTGATGTGCTCCAGCTCTTATGGACATCCTGCCCTATTCTTCCAGAGAAGGCCACACCCTTGAGCATCAGAGAACAAGAAGGTAGTGACCTTGGTCCGCAGGAACAGCTCGAACAAGTTTTAAGTATGCTTAATGTTAACCTGGATCCTCCTCTTGATAAGGTCATTAATAACTGCAGAAACATATGCAACATAACAACATTGGATGAAGAGATGGTAAAAACTAGAGCAAAGGTCTTAAGGAGCATATATGAATTTCTCAGTGCAGAAAAAAGGGAGTTTCGGTTTCAGCTGCGGGGTGTTGCTTTTGTAATGGTGGAAGATGGTTGGAAACTCCTGAAGCCTGAGGAGGTAGTGATAAATCTAGAATACGAATCCGATTTTAAACCTTACTTGTACAAGCTGCCTTTAGAACTTGGCACGTTTCACCAGTTGTTCAAACACCTAGGTACTGAAGATATTATTTCAACCAAGCAATATGTTGAAGTGTTGAGCCGCATATTCAAAAATTCTGAAGGAAAACAGTTAGATCCTAATGAAATGCGCACGGTTAAGAGAGTAGTGTCCGGCTTGTTCAAGAGTCTGCAAAATGATTCGGTCAAGGTGAGGGGTGACCTCGAGAACGTCCGAGACCTCGCGCTGTACCTTCCAAGTCAGGATGGCAGACTGGTGAAGTCGAGCATCTTAGTGTTTGATGACGCGCCACATTACAAAAGTAGAATCCAGGGGAATATCGGCGTGCAGATGTTGGTTGACCTTAGCCAGTGCTACCTAGGGAAGGACCATGGCTTTCACACTAAATTGATAATGCTCTTTCCTCAAAAACTTAGACCTCGTTTACTGAGCAGTATACTTGAAGAACAGCTAGACGAGGAGACTCCCAAAGTTTGTCAGTTTGGAGCATTGTGTTCTCTTCAAGGAAGATTGCAGCTACTCTTGTCTTCGGAACAGTTCATCACAGGACTGATTAGAATTATGAAGCATGAAAATGATAATGCTTTCCTGGCCAATGAAGAAA
This sequence comes from Neofelis nebulosa, assembly GCF_028018385.1. Lineage (NCBI taxonomy): Eukaryota > Metazoa > Chordata > Mammalia > Carnivora > Felidae > Neofelis > Neofelis nebulosa. The sequence goes on from NC_080782.1 coordinate 240,072,568, forward strand.
AAGCCATAAGACTTTGCAAAGCCCTAAGAGAAGGATTGAAAGTGTCCTGTTTTGAAAAGCTTCAAACCACACTCAGAGTTAAAGGTTTTAACCCTATTCCCCACAGCAGAAGTGAAACTTTCGCTTTTTTGAAGAGATTTGGCAACGCGGTCATTCTGCTATACATACAGCATTCAGACAGCAAGGACATTAACTTCCTGTTAGCATTGGCAATGACGCTGAAGTCTGCGACGGACAATCTGATCTCTGACACTTCGTATTTAATTGCTATGCTAGGTTGCAATGATATTTACAGGATCAGTGAGAAACTTGACAGTTTAGGAGTAAAATACGACTCTTCTGAACCATCGAAACTTGAACTTCCGATGCCTGGCACTCCAATACCTGCTGAAATCCATTATACTCTGCTTATGGATCCAATGAATGTTTTTTACCCGGGAGAATACGTTGGGTACCTTGTTGATGCTGAAGGTGGTGATATCTATGGATCGTACCAGCCAACGTATACGTATGCAATTATTGTACAAGAGGTTGAAAGAGAAGATGCTGATAATTCTAGTTTTCTGGGAAAGATCTATCAGATTGATATTGGTTACAGTGAATATAAAATAGTTAGCTCTCTCGATCTCTATAAGTTTTCAAGGCCCGAAGAAAGCTCTCAAAGCAGAGACAGTGCCCCTTCTACACCGACCAGCCCTACCGAGTTCCTAGCCCCTGGTCTACGAACCATTCCTCCTCTTTTCTCCGGCAGAGAGAGCCAAAAGACCTCATCCTCGAAGCATCCATCCCCCAAAAAGCTCAAGGTGAATTCTTTACCAGAAATTTTAAAAGAAGTGACATCAGTGGTGGAGCAAGCTTGGAAGCTTCCAGAATCGGAAAGGAAAAAGATTATTAGGCGGTTGTATTTGAAATGGCACCCTGACAAAAATCCAGAGAATCATGACATTGCTAATGAAGTTTTTAAACATTTGCAGAACGAAATCAACAGGCTAGAGAAGCAGGCTTTTCTAGATCAAAATGCAGACAGAGCCTCAAGGCGAACATTTTCAACCTCAGCATCCCGATTTCAGTCAGAGAAGTACTCGTTTCAAAGATTTTATACTTCATGGAATCAAGAAGCAACGAGCCATAAATCTGAAAGGCAACAACAAAATAAAGAAAAAAGCACACCTTCAGCTGGACAGACTTACTCTCAGAGGTTCTTTGTCCCTCCCACTTTCAAGTCAGTTGGCAATCCGGTTGAAGCGCGTAGATGGTTAAGACAGGCCAGAGCAAATTTTTCAGCTGCCAGGAATGACCTTCATAAAAACGCCAATGAATGGGTGTGCTTCAAATGTCACCTCTCTACCAAGTTAGCTTTGATCGCCGCTGACTACGCTGTGAGAGGGAAGTCCGATAAAGATGTAAAGCCCACCGCACTCGCACAGAAAATAGAGGAGTACAGTCAGCAGCTTGAAGGGCTGACGAATGATGTCCACACGCTGGAGGCCTATGGCGTAGACAGTTTAAAAACAAGATACCCTGATCTGCTTCCTTTCCCGCAGATCCCAAACGACAGGTTCACTTCTGAGGTTGCTATGAGGGTGATGGAATGTACCGCCTGTATCATCATAAAACTTGAAAATTTTATACAACAGAAGGTGTGAGGTATTTAAAGGAAAAAAAAAAAAAAAAAAAAAAAAGCAGAGCCAGACCTTGACTGTGTTGTAGCACAAATATGAATGCTGTACGTCCTTAGGCTTCATTGCCAGTTAGTTATTTAAGAATGGTAAAGCACATTGCAGGTTGTTTGGGAAGAACTTTGGAGTTGTTGTTGACGTGCATATCAACAGAGGACCTTAGCCGACCTTAAAAGAAAATTATTTTGAAGGTGGTAAGCTGCAGAATTGCTAGATGTATTTGAATGGCTAGGATGGCACATTATTGAACTGCACTTTATGTAACCAAAGCTTAGCGGTTTGTTCGATGCGAGTCTGTGTGTGTCCGTGATCAGGATGGAGGTATCTTTTATGTTTTTAACGCGGTATTTTTGAAGGAGCTTATGAAACACTGGACATATCACTGGTTTAAACAAATAAGGGGAATCAAGTCTTTGGAGCTGATCGTTTCTTTAATTAGATCCTCTTTTGGATGCATCATTATCAGCTGGATCTGATTATGAATTTGTTGCAATTTTACATCGTAAATAGTACATTTAAAAAATGGTACAGTATTTTAATCCTGAATATTACTTGATTAAGAGTATGCACATAGTACTCCTTAGGGTGCACTGAGTGCACTTTACATCTTTCTTTTAAGTGGTTTTTTACACCTTCTGTTTACAGGCTCCTTATCTCATGAAGATGATGTTTGGAAAACTCAAAATGGTGGCAGTTCTTATCACCAGATGTTAATATCGCGTCCAAGAACTGCGTACCAAAACGACATTTGTCAACTGTTAGAACATTCGCTTTCTGTTTGTACATATTTTCCACAAATATCATAATTTATATAGCGTGACTGAACAGGATGCAATCTTTTGTTGTCTAAAGGTGCTGCAGTTAAAACAAAGCTTTTCTTTCCACATGGCACTTAGTGGAGTTTCTTGGATTTTACTTTTGAAGACGTTAAAAAATCAGTGGGAAATCCTTGTGACAATGTCCAGTAGCTTGTGACAGTTTATTGCATTTTCCCCATGAATGATTCAGAACTGACATTTGATTTTTCTCATGCTTGAGTGTCCTCCTATATTGTATTCACTTTGGCATATTTCTTTGGCAGAATGTAAAAGAGAGGTAATGATAATTATTAGTTTATACAAGTGTGCTGGCTGTAGATGATGCTAAATATAATATTTTATGCAATTAAGGGCTTATGGAACATATTCAAACTTTTTTACTTTTATTGGGAATAAGGAATGTTTGTGCCTCCACTATTGTATTGCTTCTGGATGTGAAGCTATGTAATTACTTCTGCTATTATATTAAGTGCCATACTTTTAATAAAGCAAATGTACATATGAAATTATTGTAACTGGTATTTCCTGAAAAGCAAACTTAGTACCTTCCTATATAAAGTTTTTGATATGTGCATATATGTATGTTTGTTGGAAATGTTTAGGATAGAATTTTTTATTACATTTTATATTAGCATTTTAGTAGGCTCTTTTTTATGATTGAATATAAAGTACTTGATAGTATATACTGAGTTTATTAGGTGCTCATTGGTTTTGTTAAGACTTCATTTTCCCTTTTTAGGGAATATGATTAGCTGACATATACAGTATGGGTGTATATACATATATACATATGTATCTTCGGAAGTAGACCCAGTAAATACAGTTCTTCCATAGGTGGAGGCCGAATTGATATTTACCTTGCCCCAGCAGAGGGCCGCATGTCTGGGGCTAATTTACACTTGAGCCCTAACAGAAAATGTTCATCATTAATATCTGAGGCACAGGTCTTCAAGGCTAGGTAGACCAGAGCTAAGAGTTTACTGTTCTGGGGTTTAGCAAATTCTGGATCGCTAGCTGTCTGGAACTGTCTTGAGAAGAGCTTGCTCCTTTGAAACTCACACTTAGCACTTGGAACATATTTTACTGTTTTTTGATACTGAAATTTACACAGAAAACCTTGTCTGGCCATTATGCTAGTTGAGGTTAGTTGGGGTTCTTTTTCTATACTTATTTTTTTTTTAAAAAACCAGGTTCATAATCCCTTATATAAAACCCTTGGATCCAAATCTATTTCAGAAATCAGATTTTAGAAAGTTAATACGAGCATTCCCATCAGGGTTGGGTAGCGCTCTTAAACACATTAAATTCCTGCCGGGAAACCGATGGACACTCACACTAAGCTGAATGCGCAGACGTGATAAATAACCTCACCTTAAGTTAGGTCAGATCTTGCCACCAGTAGTTTGCAGCAGACGCATTTGCAAAGTGTTCAGATTTTTGGAGCTTTTTGGACTTTGAAATTCAGGGTTAGGGAATTTTTGACGTGAACTAATTTTTGTATTTTCTTATTTTATGCTTTCCCCCTATTTTGCTTTTCCTCCTTTTGGAAAATGGAAACTGGGCCTGCGTGTGCAGCAGCTGCAGTCCGGGAAGGAGCCGGCTGGTTCTTCGCTGCCAAAGGGGGGTGGGGGGTGGGGGTGGGGAGGGAAGCGCCCCCTGCAGGCTGAGCTGTTCACAGCGTCCACGGGGAACTCAGGGAGACCCCCTGCAGACCAGATAGTTTCAAAGGCAGCGGGGAGAGTGGGGGGGGGGGGGGGGGTGACGCCGAGAGCCCAAGGATGATGCTGGCAAAATGTACAAATCGTTTTCATAAAGAGGGGTTCACGGGTCTGATAGGCAGGTGTGTGGGATTCTCTCCCGTCAGTGCCCATGGGCATCTTCCCTACTAAAGACGTTCTGCAGATCTCAAGGTTAAAATTTGTAGTGCTGGGAGAAAAGACCAATTACAGGTTTTAATCAGTCATGCGTTAAGCAGGGTTCTACCTGAGAACCCAGGACCAGAAGGTGCACGGATACACATACGTGAAGACCTCTATTTCCGGGAAGTGACCGTGATTGTGGGGGCTGGCGAGCGTGCAATCCAGAGGGCAGGGGGACACCACAGGCGGCCAACTCCCCCAGGCGGGGCTCAAGCCGAGACAGTCTGCCGTGGACCGTCCTCACCCTTCGGCTTCCAAAGCTTTTTCCATTGAGCAGATATGGCTGAAAGTAGTGCCATTCATTCATTCACTCATTCAACAGCCCCTCAGCATTGTGCGCAGGCGTTAGGGCAGGTGTTGGAGGCGTGAAGGCCCGCGTTCCATCCTGGCTGTCGGTTTGCACAGACCGGTGAGAATTGTCTGTTTGCACTGAGAGCCCAGTCTACTCTATGCTAAAGCCAGCATAAGATTTTATTTAAAAATAAGAATTATGTGTTTAAAATGCATATTCTTTCTCTCATGGTTGGTAAGCGGCTCGGGAAATACCCTCATATACTCTGACCACAAAGCTGGGATCTAAGAGGACAAAATCGAAGTTGCACTGTCTCCACGGTAAAAAATGGATTTTTACTTAGCGCCGCCCTCTGAGCCACCTGTTCTACCTGATAATAAGCGTTTGTTTGGTTTTGAAACCACAGCAAGTCTGAAGTGGAACCTAACGTAGGGCAAACTGCTACCACTGAGTAGGAAGCGTTCTGGGGAAGGAAGGGGCAAAACACTAAAGCTCACACCGCCTAACGGCCTTAGTGTGAGGGGCTGGCTCTGCCTTGAGCAGCTTCTGCTCTTTCGCTGACCCCCAAAGCCGAGATGAACCTGGTGGGTGGATGGGCCGGAAGGACTCGTGCACGTGTAGCTCACCCCTTCCTCTTACCTGGAATGTGGCTGCCTTCAGAACAGGTGCCTCCGTCTGGCCTGGGCATGGCGAGCTACCGAAGGCAGGGGCCCACAGTCCTGCCGGGCTTGGGAGAGCTTCCTGTGATGGCCTGGGCATGGCGAGCTACCGAAGGCAGGGGCCCACAGTCCTGCCGGGCTTGGGAGAGCTTCCTGTGATACGCAGCTGTCAAGGCTTAGGGAGGCCAGTCCACCTTGCTGCAAATCAAATTGTTTCTACTATGAAAGCTAACATGTTGCTCTTCACCTCTCTGACTCGTGTCCACTCAGCTGGCTTGGAAATGGAAAAAGAGGGGCTATTTTTGAGGTCACATATCAACAATGGTCTACATACAACCACTTGGTATACAGGAGTATCAGTGCACATAACTCATCAGGTATGTCCGTTAGGGATGGTCATCGTCATGATCTTACACCTTTAATGAAAATTTAAATTACACTGCATTGACGTGTTCAAAAAGGTGTATGTAATACATCTGAGAATACTGCCTATCTAAAAGCTTTGATTCTAAGCAAGGATAAATTCCTTACCACTCTGGAGAATGCAGCCACCCATAACAATTTCTTTCATGATGATTCCAGATAGCAAAAGAGTGAAAAAACACCTAATTTATGTCTTTTATTCAAAGGGTTCTATCCCCCATACTTTCTCCTTGATTCTTTTTCTTGACCTTGCGTCAACTGAGCTTGAAGACATTTGTTTTGCACAAACAGGGAGCAGGAGAGCATATGACAAAACAAAACAAAGGCAACACTATTTACCGTGACAGTAGGAATGTCGTCACAAGAAAGCAGACATTAACTTAAAAAAATCAGGACTTAACTAAATGGAAAAAGGTGAAATGCCAATTTAAAATCTAAAAACACCCATCCTCTATGAAACTGGAGATTGTGTTTTTTGTTTTTGTTTTGTTTTGTTTTGTTTTGTTTTGTTTTTTAGAGACGGCGAGCAAATGGGGGAAAGGGGCAGAAAGAGAAGGAGAATCCAGCTCAGTGTGGAGCCTGACTCCGGGCTGGATCCCATGACTCTGGGATCATGACCTAAGCCAAAATCAACAGTTGGATGCTCAACCGACTGAGCTACCCAGGCGGCCCTAGTCAAGTTTGCTCTTAACCAGGACACATGTAATTTTCACTCTGTACTTTCCATTTTTTTTTTTAACGTTTATTTATTTTTGAGACAGAGAGAGAGCATGAACGGGGGAGGGTCAGAGAGAGGGAGACACAGAATCGGAAGCAGGCTCCAGGCTCTGAGCCGTCAGCCCAGAGCCCGACGCGGGGCTCGAACTCACGGACCGCGAGATCGTGACCCGAGCCGAAGTCGGACGCTTAACCGACTGAGCCACCCAGGCGCCCCAAGCTGAACCTTTTTTTAATCACCAGGAACTTGGAGGAAAATGATACCTACCTCAGAATGCTGGAGAGAGGATTAGAGGACATAAAAGACAAACTGAAGTTTGTGAAAATGTAGGTTGATTTTTATTGCTTGTTGACTATGCATAAAGAAAACATGATTGATTTTGTAGAATTTATTCCCTCGACTACATGTTGAAAATCAGATCCACCTAAGTCCCCTTAAAACCTGAAGATTTTCTCGTGAGACCTGACACGCTGTGCGTTAACATGAGTGTGTGGGTTTGAGTGATATAACGGGACCACATTGAACTTTGGGGGCATTTAGACCAATGCTGTTTCCGTGGGGAATTAGATATTCACAACTGAACAGCCTAAGTTAATTCCACACAGCAATTCAATCTTTCACTGTAGATTATCTACAAGAAAGAAAAGGAAAAGTCACAGCGGTTCTGATGAAAATAAATGTAGTGGGATAAACATTTCCTTGTTTGCTGTTGCTAGACGTCTGTGTCTCATAAGTACACACTGTGCTGAGAGCGCGTAGTTGCATCCTACTTCCGTTGGCACGTTTTTCCATCCTCCGACTTCCCATCCACCATCTCGGTTTTATAGGATGTTAAGTTGCTTAGTGTGAGGGCCTGAGGTCAGTACCGTAAAGCTCACGGACATGAGGCAGGCGTTCGGTGGAAGATGCAGGTGGTTTAGAGGCAGACGTGACTGCTTTCGTGGCACGTCGTACCCGCGCCAGCCACGGACAGGTAAAGCTTCCCATCTGGACACACACAGATTTCATAGAGTTCTTGTGAGCTGCCGGCAGAGCCCTGAGTCCCCTGAACCAACTTGGGTAAACACACGGTTTCAGCGTCAAGCACGAGCTGTTTGGGAGAAAACAAGAGGTGAAGTGGTCCAGTGGGATGAGCGGGACAGCATGAAACTCGTATCTCCAAATGCTCCAAACAGGTTAGTTTTTTCTCTGCATAGAAAATGAAATGAGGCACGGGACTTAAGTCTTATATGATCATTATATGATCAGATTTTCTTTCTTTAAAAAAATTTTTAATGTTTATTTTTGAGAGAGAAAGAGAGACAAAGCACGAGAAGGGGAGGGGCGGAAAGAGAGGGAGACACAGAATCCGAAGCAGGCTCCAAGGCTCTGAGCGGTCAGCATGGAGCCTGACGTGGGGCTCGAACCCACAAACTGGGAGATCATGACCTGAACCAAAGTCAGACGCTGAACCAACTGAGCCACCCAGGCGCCCCTAATATTTATTTTTTGTTGAGAGGGAGAGAGAGAGAGACACAGAGAGACAGAGAGAGATTGAGAGAGAGAGAGAGAGAGAGAGAGAGAAAGAGAGAGAGAGAGAATCTGAAGCAGGCTCCAGGCTCTGAGCTGTCAGCACAGAGCCCAACATGGGGCTTGAACTCACAAACCATGAGATCATGACCTGAGCCGAAGTCGGATGCTTAACCCACTGAGCCACCCGGGCGTCCCTTCACAATTTTTACCTGTGAATGTTGGGATTTCTGTTGATTTTGTTTTCCTAGAAGAGGCAATTACATTCATCCAATTAGCCACCAACCATGTCCCTAGTTTCTAAAATATTTGAAACGCTGCTGCCTTCTCGTAGGCGTGGAGGAACAGCAGACACACAGATTAACGCCAACTGAAAGTGAGTAAAAGCTATTGGGGTTTTTGCTCCTATTCTAGTTGAAACTGAAATGTAAACAAATGGTCATTAGTTGACGTTTGAAATTCTGGGAACGAAGAAAGAAGAACCCTCTCACCGAGTAGCCAAATCTCACCCACTCCAGGGCGCTCGCTTGTTAGCAGGAATTAAGGTGTGTCGCAGGCAGGCTGAATGTTCTTCCTTGCAAACAAGGCTGGACTCTTCTTTATTTACATACTCTTATCTACAAACTCCAATCTTATTTTTTTAACTTTTTTAATTTTTTTTTTAACGTTTTATTTATTTTTGAGACAGAGAGAGACAGAGCATGAACGGGGGAGGGGCAGAGAGAGAGGGAGACACAGAATCGAAAGCAGGCTCCAGGCTCTGAGCCCTCAGCCCAGAGCCCGACGCGGGGCTCGAACTCACGGACCGCGAGATCGTGACCTGAGCTCAAGTCGGATGCTCAACCGACTGAGCCACCCAGGTGCCCCTTATTTTTTTAACTTTAAAAAAATTTTAAGTTTATTTAATTTGTGAGAGAGAGAGAGAGCGTGCGAGCGCGGGAGGAGCATAAAGGGAGGGAGACAGAATCGCAAGCAGGCTCCGCACTGGCAGGGCAGGGCCCAGTGCTGGGCTCGAACTCATAACCGTGAGATCATGACCTGAGCTGAAACCAAGAGTCGGACGCTCAACCGACTGAGCCATCCGGGTGCCCTCATGGACTCTGATCATATATATACATAAACTGATGCGTGCAGTCTGTACTCTCGGGAAGTTGGCCACTCCTGTGTGAAGTAGTGGGTGGAACAGTATTAGAAGCAAAGCTTTGCCTTGTGGTCTGGGACACGGTCAGAGGAAAAGAAGGGAAATGTGTACTGTATTGTTTTTAAACATGGAACCTACTCATGCTGTTGTCCAGTGCTTTGGGTTCTGTCTGCTCTCCTTTCTTATGGTTACTTGGTGATGTTTCTTTTCTAGTTATTTTTTTCCTGCTCTTCTAGCAAACTCTAGTCATTTAGTAGTCCGCATACCAGTTCCTTGCTCATCTTCGTTGGTCTTTACGGGAATATATCTTGTGGGAGGCCAGACATCTCCTCACTTGGAGCTAGCTCCCAGTAAGAAGGGATAGCAACTTCAATTATGAGTCAGGCTGTATGCAATTATAAACATGACCTCATTGGTGGAAACAAGTGACATTATTTCAAAATTAAAATCGGTATGTATTTTGTCAAGGTCATACAGTTGAAGTATGTGGTCACATTACGATGTGGTAATGAGATACGAGAATTCTTGACTTCTCATGTTTGCATCTATCTGCTCCTGACATCATAACGTTTTAAGTTACAACTTGAAGGGGCTTCACCAGATGACTGTTCTATTCTCCTGGCAGGCTGCCGTCGGACAGGTCCTGTCCACACACATGGGCCACCTCTCATGGTCTACGTTTGCTACTAGTGTCCCTTCCTGTTAATATTAAATTAACATAATTTAAAAATGTTGTCACCCATATTATCACGTTGGTATCATCTGTGACTTAGTTAAGCAAGTATTATTTTCCCTACTTGACAAATGAGAAGACAGGTCCCGGTCCGGAGAGGCCTGTTAACTTCCCCGAACTCAAACAGGTAACCTGCGAACTGATCTGGTACTAGGACGGTCAATATTGAGTAGCAAGCGCTCTACTGCTTTGTTATGAACTTTGGCTTGTGTCGGTGACGTTTTATTCCCAGACTTGAAGTTCCAGATGTCATCCTTCTTGTGGCTTTTAAAGCTCTAATTTTTCACATTTAACTTGCACGCAAACTTAATTTGGTGCGAGAAAGCCTAGCGCTCTAGGCAATACGCGCTGGTGGCTGTCATTTATGGGGAGCTCCCAGTGACCGCCATATTGAGAGAAGCTGCACCCACAGGAAGTGGCTCGGAAAACCTGCAGTATTCTTTCCCAGATGAAAATAACAAGAGACTGGACAGCACAGATACCAGGCAAAGAATACTGTCTGCATCCAGTACAGAATAACTCTAACCGTTCTTGGCTTTTCTTGAAATGCACGATTGTCTCTTGCCTTCTTTTCAGTCGGTTTACAGACGGCCATAAATTTAACGATACCTTAATGGATGTGAGGATCACCAGGAAATACACAACAGGAGCTGGCGCACTGAACTCACCATTCCATCACTACTTTGGAAAACGATATCCATTTGAGAAAGGGCCTCGATTTTCCCAGCATGAGCTTTAATATGAACACCCTTTGGGGCATCCATGCTTAGACTCCGTGTGGGAGACTCTAATCTGAAATGAGGTAAAGAAACAAACAAACACACAAACAAAAAAAAAACAGTATTAAAAATAATTCCCCAGGAATCCCTCACTGACTGAATGGCGTTGCATGAAAATATAACTAATAAAGTATAAAGCACCATCGTGTCGTGCTTGAATGCCATTAGAGTGTATATGCCTTATTGACCAATCCAGAAATAATGTGTTAGTTTCAGTAAGGAAATTAACTTCCCATCAGTGAGAGTCTACGAAATCAGTATCCTCTAAAAACGGATAAAACATTAGTCAGCCCTACCCCTACGTAGTAGTTTCAGATGGCAGGGTTAAGCACCCTGCATATTACACACCAAAAGAAAATGCTACTTGTGAAAACTCTGTAAAGCTTTCTTTTTAGTGAAAACTCAAACTTGTTTGGGGAAAAAGACAGATTTAAGGAAGGATAACATGTTCATTTGCCACCTGTTCACAAAATAGAATGCATGTTTAGCCTTGAGGTTTTGTTTGCTTTTTTTTTTTTTTTTTTTTTTTTAAAGCTTAGGAGGGTTACAAATGCAAAGATTTCTTTTGGGAAAGAAATGAACTGGTAGAGTTGATATACTGGCAGGATGGAGGCTGGCCTCAGCTGGCTTTGTTTTTGTAAAATCTATCAGAATCTCCTTGGGACTAAGTCAAACATAGATACAGAGCCGGGAATATACGGATCAGAGAAATTCCATTTGCCTCTGCCCGATAAAACACTAAATTTCCACCAGATGGCACACCATGATCACTTGAAAGGTTCAACCCAAGGCAACGCCCAACCCAACCTAAGGCAACCCAACCCCAAAGTCTGGAAGGCTGATTTGACTGAAATGTTTAAAGATCAGTAAGAAGTGGAACAGGATACAGGGTACAGGTCTGTCATCCACCCACGGCAGGGTAAGATTAGGGTAGGCATGGGCAGGGGAGACAAAGGGAGCAGCTCCAGAGGACAGAAGTATCTAGATTGTTAATTCTCATTTGAACTGATTGAATATTTACCCCATAGACCTTTGACTCGGAGGAACTGCTACCTTCAGTTGGCAAGTTTTTTGTCTACCACTCTTTGTTACAGAAAACAAAGGTTCGTTTTTTTTATGTACATCTCAATATGAAAAATTTGATGTTATGTATTTTGAAATTTATATTTACATTGAGTACAAGAAAACACTTAAGAGAGATGTATGGAATGTATTGGTCAAATTATGTTAAGCTTGGGTTATGGGGTAACACTTAGATATATCCAGATGATTTGGTCTGTGGATCGCCTGCCCATTTTGCCACTTTGCCATCTGCTAATTATCTACATTTTTCCTGCCTGGATTGATAGAAAGAAAGGGAGGGGGGATGGGGAAGGAAAGGAAGGGAGAAAAGCATGGAAGCAACTTGCAGAGGTCTGGTCCCTTTCAGGCAAACCACTGGTGATCTTGAAGACCCTAGTGAAGGCAAGTGTGTTTCAAGATCAGTCATCAAACCACAAAATGACTCCAGCAGGACCAATCACTAGTTCTTAGCCAGGTTATAATACGGTGTTTCTGGAATAGCAAATTTCTTCCCCTTTGCATCACTTCTAACCTTGCAGATGAAATGTATCAGTTCAGCACAAGTTAAGACACATTTTACCAAAAAAGGCTGTGATTAGACAGCTCTGAAGCACACATTTCCAAGAACACACTGAGCAACAGTCAGATATAAAAGAACTTACTTTTTTGTCTTTTGTTATATTTTAGTTTGCCGGTTAGATATCGAGCCCTTTCTTCAAATATGAACATATAAATACTTACTCATGGCCGAGGGTGCCTGGGTGGCTGTCAGTTGAGCGTCTGGCTCTTGATTTCAGCTCAGGTCATAATCTCATAGTTTGTGGGATCGAGCCCCGTGCTGGGCTTTGCACTGACAGCCCAGAGCCTGCTTGGGATTCTCTCTCTCCCTCTCTCTCTGCCCCTCCCCCACTCTCTCAAATAAATAAACATTCAAAAAACATATTTACTCGTGACTTACATGAGGAACAAAAAGTTTTGAACACTGCTCCAGAAATACACTAAGTAAATAAGCTGTGTGTGTAAATACACAAACATGCTCACACACAATTCGGGTTATAAAAATACAATTAATTAAGATAATGTGATTGTTAAAGCAGGTGAGTTTTAAGCTGTGTTCCTTTTTAAGTAAAGACACACAGAATTCAGTAACTTCCCAAACGTTGGCCCGTATTCATTTTTGAGTTTAGGGCATGTAACTGGTCAACCACATCTGATTATAATATTTCTTGCTCATGTCATGTTAGTACCAAACAAAGGGGAAAAGTTATTGAAATGTATGGATAATGTTTTGATTTCAAGCCCTTTCAGGCTCCCATTAAGTCCAAATTTTGCAAAGAGGATGAGGGAGCAGGGAGCATAAACGCAAACTGACAAGAAAAGCTGGCCTTGAGGCAGCGCTGGCCAAATCATGCAAGGGCTAGATCGTGTCCCCTGGCAGACCATGCCGACCACTAGGCCCTGTTCACTGTGTTCGTCTTTAACCTAAACGTGGTGGCGGAAAATGCATTTAATTCATTTCACCCTTATTTATGAAGTGCTATTATGTGCTGTTCTAGGTTTGTAGAAAAACAGTAGCAAACAAGGCAGACAAGCTTCCTGCCTTTAGGAGTCTAACATTCAAGCAGATGGAAGGCTGTAAGCAGAGGAATGACCCGATTCCAGCTGTGTTTTACAGACAAATCTATTAAGTCTGCTCAAGACTGATAAGCAGCTCAGAGCTCTCCTCTCAGTGCCCACTTACACATAAATGCTGGCTAAAATACAATGGGAAAACACAATACATTAAAACATGTACTAGGCATAAAAAACAATAAACAAAGGGCATTTTCATTGTGCCAGAAACACAAGAAACTCCTAGAGTGATGAGTGGGAGTTGAAATGCCGGAGCCCCGGAGGTACTGGGCAGACTAATGCCATGTGGACTGGTATTTTAAATCTCTACAAGGAAGGAGATGTGGCCAACTACGGGAAGGGGGTAGGGGGGGCAGGACAGAGGTGTTTGGAAACGGGCTCTGGGCACACAGATGGGAGGTGAAACGCAGCATGGTAACAACCCTAAAGCAGGCTGCTCCTTCGGGGATGTGAGCAGAGAGTCTTCAATCATGCATTAGTGTAGAACCCAAACGCACACACTGTTCAGGCCTTGCAGGAGCCCAACCTGAGAAAGACTTATAAACCCTGGCTTCAGAACAGTGCCCCCTGCAGGGCCCTGGCAGAAGTGAAAGTGAAACAGACATGAAAGGCAAATGGAAGGGTCTCCCGGACCGCTTCTCCCAGATGAAGAGCCAAAGGGCATGAACGCCCAGAATTGCCAAACCACATGGGCGAATCTCTCAACATGAGGAACTAGAGATAACAGATCAGTCAGAAAGGGACTAACACGTAACTAAGTTCAGGGCATCCAAAGAGATAAATCAATGCTCACAGAACAAGACCAGAGTAGAAAAAGAAAGACTTAAAAACCAGGTAAGCAGGTGCGCCTGGGCGGCTTAGCTGGCTGGGCGAACGACTCTTGATTTTGGTTTTGTGTATGATCTCACGGTTTGTGAGATCGAGCCCCCAGTCAGGCTCCACGCTCCCAGCACGGAGCCTGCTTAGGATTCTCTGTCACTTCCTCTGCCTCTCTTGCTCACACACACAAAACTTAATAAGTGAAACTTAAAAAAAAATGAAAAGCAAGTAAGTAGAAATTCATGAAATAAAAAAATTGAAGTCTTCTGGCAGGCTAAATGGGAGGCGTGCCACATATGAAAAGAGAATAGGATGTTGTAATGTGGCTTTGGTAATTCAGTGGAAAAACGAGAAATGTAAAATCTGAAATAGAAGTTTAATGTTTTTCAATGCATAAAATAAAGCACATAGAACTTCAAAGGGAATTAATGACTTTTAAATACAAATGTAAAAATATCTTTCAATGGGTGATACAGCAATTTATGAGCTTGTTTAGTAATGTATTAAATAAGATCTGGTCGGAGGTCTTACAACTAGTGTAATTTCAAAGCAGGGAAGAGTGTGTAACGTATTCTGTGATACTAGCTATAACCTTTACGTGATACTGAGGTACCTCTGGCTTCTACAGATGAAAAAGTCAAAGAAACTGCTGATACTATTGTGGTTTGTTGCCTCCCATTTATAGCTGAAGGAATGCAAAATGTGAATTGGAGGTCAGCGAAAATGAAGGATTTCTTTTTCACGTTCAAAATCATTAGCCCGCTAAATTCTATTCTTGGATACCCAGGGGATCCACAGACCACAAGTTAAGAACGCCTGTACTCTGGAGAATGAGAAGACACAGAAATGACGAGGTCACGGTTAATCACTTTCCAGAATTCACAAATAACAAGAGTTCCTAACATTGAAGTGGCAACCTAATACCCAAGTATGAATTAAGACATACCCGGCACCCAGACACTTGGCGGTAAAACTGCAAAACTGTGAGATTAATGAGAAATATTCAGAATGAAATTGCTCACCAAAGACCCAAAAGTAATGAATAATATCTCGAGAATGCTGATGAAAATTTACCATCAGCCTAAAAATCTATCCCAGCTTAACTACCATTCCACTATGAAGGGACTAGACATTTCAGGCCCAGAGGGAAACGTTTACTATCTATACAGTACTTCTAGGAACTAAAACCAGAGGAAAAGAGTATTTTGCAAGAAGCAGTATTTTGCAAAAAGAGTATTTTGCAAGCACCATCTAATGGTGGACATTAGAATAATCAACACACTGTGTGGGTAAAGCTGAATAGGTATTGCTTGAAAAACAGAAAACGGAGATATGAGTAAAAGCAAAGTGGAAACAAGATGGGAATAACTTAAATTTTTTTTTTTTTATAATTTGGGAAGAGAATGATAATCACTTAAACTTCATCAGAAAGTATTAATTTATCTCCATGCATGTAAAATATAAAGGGTAATCATTAAAAGAATAAAAACGGAACCAGTAGAGGAAAATACCAGAGGGAAAATAAGGAAAAGCTTCTTGATCTAACCAAAGGTCAGTAAGAAGAAAAAATGAAATGAACAAGCACAGTAAATACGACATAAGAGCACAGAAATATGTCAAGTATGTCAGTGATAACAATCTATAAATGGTTAATTCCCCTATTAAAAGTTAGGAACTTTACCGTAGGTAGGGGGTTAAATCTCAAATCCAGAAATTTGAGAAACTGAAACATAAGATATACCCCACACGAAAAACAAATCTGGTTGGATCAAAGACCTAAATCTGAAAAGCAAACATGGTTGTGAAAGAATTCGTTCCCTTCCTAATGCCCAAACGGTGTTTTCCAATACACTCCAGTTCCTAAGGGTTTATTTTCACTATTCTGTTCCTGGATGAAACTTCTTCTTTTTTTTTTTTTTTTTTTAAGATTTTATTTTTTAAGTAATCTCTACACCCAATGTACTGCTGGAACCCCCACCTCCAAGGTGCAGAGTCATAGGCTTCACTGACTGAGCCAGCCAGGCAGACCCCCTGTTATTGGATGAAACTTTCAATTCTTTAAACTGTTTCCACTTGTTGAGTTGACTAAATGTACTATGTTTTGTTTTGATATTTTATGACTTTTTCTTTTTTCTTGGAATTTCTAGAATTAAGGAAAAAGAGCCACACCATAAACTGCCAGTTACCATGAGGCACAAATTACTTTCAGTATTTAAGTAGACTTGGAATAGTAACCTGTGATAAATGAAAAATAAATATTTGGGATGAGGAATGCAATTATGCAAGCTGTGTGAGATCAATTCAATGCTTCATTTGTTAATCATGTATTTGTAGACACTGATTTGTTATCAATGAGTTGTTTCAAAAAACACTGAAAGAGAAGGAATTAAAATATTCCCAAGATAACACTTTCAGACCATATGCAAATATATGTGAAAACCAAGAATACATTAATAATTATCTAGGCAAAAACAGTTGATCAAAACTGACCCTTATAAAGGTAAAGGTTTAAACAGACAAATTTCTCCAAGAAGAAGAATTGGGGGTGCCTGGGTGGCTCAGTCGGTTAAGCATTCGACTTTGGCTCAGGTAACTATCTCATGGTTCATGAGTTCAAGCCCCACATCAGGCTCGGTGTTGACAGCTCAGAGCCTGGAACCTGCTTTAGATTCTGTGTCTCCCTCTCTCTCTGCCCCTACCCCGCTCGCACTCCCTCTCTGTCTCTCAAAAAATAAATACGTGTTAAAAATTTTAAAAAAAATCAGTTAAAGAAGGATTGCACTATTTTTTTTAATGTTTATTTACTCTTGACAGAGAGAGACAGAGAAGGAGTGAGGGAGGGGCAGAGAGACAGAGACAAAGAATTGAAAGCAGGCTCTAGGATCTGAGCTGTCAGCACAGAGCCCGACACAGGGCTCGAACCCACAAACTGTGAGATCATGACCTGAGCTGAAGCTGGAAGCTTTTTTTTTTTTTTAAATTTTTAATATTCATTTATCTTTGAGAGAGAGAGAGAGAGAGACAGACAGACAGACAGAGCAGGAGCGAGGAAGGGGCAGAGAGAGAGGGAGACACAGAATCCGAAGCGGGCTGCAGGCTCCGAGCTGTCAGCACAGAGCCCGACACGGGACTCGAACTCACAACCGGTGACATGACCTGAGCTGAAGTCAGACGCTTACCTGACTGAGCCACCCAGGCGCCTCAAGAAGAATTGCACTCTTAAGGAATTATATTTAAAAAATATATGGTTCCAGGGAGAATTCCACCAAAAACCTTCAGAGATCAGAGCACCCCAATTGTTAACAAATCATTCCAGAACACTGAAAATAAGGGAGATCTTCCCCATTCTTGAAAAGCATGGATAACACTGTTACCTAAACCTTACGAAAATAGCACACAAACAAGAAAGTTACAGACTGACATCACTAAGCGTATATGAGCGCGAAGGTTCTAGATAGAATATTGGCAGGTGGAATTGAACACCAATTTAAGAAAAGAATATACCGTGACCAAGTAGAATTGATTCCATGAATGCAAGATTGGTGTGGTACGAGAAAACCCATGAACATGATACACTGTATTAACACATCTAAAGAACACATACACATGGCCATCTCCACAAGGGCTAAAGAGTCTTTGACAAAGTCTAACGGCCATTCAACACAAAATAGAAACTGGTATTTATTTGCTTTATAAAATACGTATCCACATCGTCTTCATGGGGGAACACCGGGGGCATCTGCATTCAGACTGGGAAAAGGCAAGGATTACGCTACGTCCCCTTCTTTCTCACGTGGCGCTAACAGTGCTGGGACACGGGATAAGACATCAGAAACCAATCGGAGACACAGAGTTGGAAAAGAAGGCGTAATAGTATATTTATCTGCAGATGATAGGACACGTACCTGAAAACCCTAAAGAGCCAACATAAAACTGACTCAAAGAATAAAAAGTTTGGTAAGGTTGTTTATATAAAATTATCACACGGCAATCAGTAGCTTTCATATCCACAGTGGTAACTTGTTAGGGGATATGATCGCGACAAAGGTGAGCTTAGGGGTAAACTTTTTAAAAGAAAATCTTTATTTCTGAGAGAGAGGGAGAGAGAGAGTGAGCGAGCAGGGGAGGGGCAGAGAGAGGGAGACAGAGGGGCTGAAGCTGGCTTTGTGCTGACAGCAGAGAGCCAGATGTGGGGCTTGAACTCACGAACTGAGGTCATGACCCGAGCCGAAGTTGGATACTCAACTGAGCCACCCGGGTGCCGAGCTTAGCGGTAAACTTCCAAGAAATGTGAAAAACATACATAAGGAAAACTTTTAAGTATTCCTGAAAAGGCAAAAATGGATTTCAACAAATGGAAAGACATCCCATGTTTTTTGGGTAAATAATGACATAAAGATGTCAGTTTTCCCCAAGTTAATTTATGAATTTAAGATAATCCTAATAAAAGAACATGCTTTTCTTGAACTAGATAAGTTAATGCTCAAGTTCGGAAAAATAAGCAAGAACTGGCAGAGAAATATTGAAAGCTACAAGGGTATGTGTGCATGTGTGTGACAGAGAGAGAGAGAGAGAGACTAGTCCTACCAGACATTAAACTATATTTTATAGGGGCACGTGCATGGCTCAGCTGGTTAAGCGTCCAAGTCTTGCTTTTGGCTCAGGTCATGATCTCATGGTTTGCGGGTTCGAGCCCCATATCAGGCTCCGTGCTGCCCGTATGGATCCTACTTGGGATTCTCTCTCTCCTTCTCTCTGCTTCTCCCCAACTCAAAATAAATAAATAAACTTAATAAAATAAAATAAAATAAAATAAACTTTATACCCTATTTAACAAGGTTGGGACTAGGACCTGAACAGGAAGACTAGGGGAACAGAACAGAAAATACACAAACAGACCCACGTGCATAGGGACATTTAATAGATGATAAAGGTTTTATTTCAAATCGTAGCGACAAAGGTGGAATTTCTAATAGATAATCTAGTTGCTGGCTCCGGTGGCTGGATGACTGGAAAAGATAAAATTAGACCCACACTTCACACCTGATACCTGATACAGGAATAAACTCTAAAGGCATCAGGGATCTAAAATGTATCGTAATGTAAAAGGCAAAACCAGACAAGCAACATGCCTGACTTCCTCTTTCTGTAAGGAAAGTTTCAAATTATGTCTTAAAATCCAGATGTAATGAATGAAATTATAAATAAATTTGAGTGTATAAACATTAAAAGTAGAATGTTAACAGGAAAAATGTTAATATTCAGAATATTTTATATTATACTTTAATCCCTACAAATCCACTAAAATTTTGTTTTAGTGTTTATTTTGAGAGAGAGAGAGAGAGAGAGAGAGAGAGAGAGAGAGATGGAGCACGAGCAGGGGAGGGGCAGAGAGAGAGAGAGGGAGGGAGGGAGACACAGAATCCCAAGCAGGCTCCAGACTCTGAGCTGTCAGCACAAAGCCCGACGCGGGGCTCAAACCCATGAACTATGAGATCATGGCCTGAGCCGAAGTTGGACGCTTAACTGACTGAGACACCCGGGCGCCCCTCTACAAATCCATTTTAAAGAGTCATTAAAGAAGCAAAGGAGATGGAAGGCCGTTCCAGGAGAAGCAGCCTTAAATAAAAAGGGAACGATTTATAAGATCTGAAGAGAAGGCTGAGTATTTAAATAACAAAATAAAAATGTGAAAGATGCTGAACCACACTAGTCCCTAGGGAAATGAAAAGTAAAATAACACAAGATAACATGAAACAGATCATCAAGTCTGACAGTGCAAAATACAGGTAAAAAGGTGAGGAAAGACAGACCCTTACACTGCTCGCGGAGCAATAAATCAGATCAGGCACGTTGAGAGGCACACTGGCCAGGTTTGGCGAAGTTCAGTATGTTCACATCCCAAACCCACGCTTTGTAAGACTTGGTAGAATAGACAACTCAGAGCAGGGCTCTCCGTCCTAAAAGATAGCTGAAAAACTACGCACCCGTTACACAGTTTTAAGTTAACGTTGTGTTTTTCATAAGTTTAAGTATTTACAAAAGATACCATTTCTGCATATTATACACACCATCATTTTGAAATACAACTCATCACTTTACAGTGTATTTGATGGAAACGAAAAATCACGGAGATTCGATATCGACCTCCTTTGGGTTACAATTCAATATGCTAAGATTTTTTTCTTTTTTGCTTAAATTGTCCAGCTGTGACTGGGAGTCCTTCGATCGGGAGCTCGTTCATTTGGCTCCTGGGTCTTCTTGATGTGCCCTCGCTGTTTTGATTTTTGAGCATAGCTTATTCGCTGGCACTGCAAAATGTTCCAAATTCATCTTCTGCGTTCGCTGCCCCCGTCCTAGAATGAGCCATTTCTTCAAAGAATCCTGATTTCTTTTGTTGCAGAATGAGATAAGGAACCAACTGCTGGGTGACACGGAATTTCATCACCTGATCTCTCACTTCTAGAATTTCTATTGTTATTTTTCAAATCTGCCATTTTCATACGACTGTGACATTGCCTAACCTTGTATTCAGAATTTTGTTCTCTTTGAGGGCACCTGGGTGGCTCAGTCGGTGTGGCATCCGACTTCGGCTCAGGTCATGATCTTGTGGTTTGGGAATTCCCCTGATGGGCTCTCCGCTCTCAGCACAGAGCCCCCTTCAGATCCTGTCTCCCTCTCTCTCTGACCTCCCCCGTCTGTTCTCTCAAAAACTAAAAATAAACATTAAAAAAATTTTTTTTTAAAGAATACATTTTTTTCTCTTTGAGCCCTTTATTCATATCTTTTAAAAATCTCTCACTTTGCTCTCTTACTTAGAGTTTCAGGGGGTAACTTGTAGAGGCTGCTAATTCTATGTCTTTGCATTATTATTATTATTGTAGTAAACGCATCTCCGGCAATGACTGTCTTCCATAGGTGTTTTTATGTCATGGGTAATGGGATACTTTCTTCAAAGTAGTTGGACTTCAGTGCAGTTTTTAACATTAATTTTCCAGCTCTGAGATCTTATGAGGCAGTGTGGATATAGTCCCCCTGTCTTGGCCAAGCAAAGGCCTGTAGTTCCTGATTTCTTTTGGGTCACCCAACCCAGGGCCCAAGTCGCAGCATCTTTAGACTACCAGGCACATTTTCTACAATAACTTCTATGGGAGACCAGGGTGTACAGGGCGTCTCAGCCTGAGCATTTCACACACACTAGGCTGTGGCTTGGCATCCCGTCCCATAATACATTAAGGTCCCGGCCCCCCATCTCGATGGGATCCTGATTCTCTAGCAGTACATTAGCTCAGCTCTGACAATGAATTTCCTCTTTGTTACTGAGACCTAAGGATGAGCTTGTCTCGCTTTCTAGCTGAACAATGTTTATAAGTCTACAATATAGATTTGTAAGTATTTATTTCCTTCCTCCCTCCCTCTCCCCTTCCTTGCCTTCCTTGCCTTCCTTCCTATTTATTTATTTATTTAGAAGTAAACTCGTATTTACAAGTGTTTGAAACAGGAGCAAATGTTTCCACGTCCTCTCCTTTTACTTTACCTAATGAAGACACACCTGTATTACTGGCCAGGTGCTAGGCATTGTTTCCAGCAATTTACAAATAGTCACTTAGTCAATTGCCATCACATCCCTATTGGGTTGCAGAGTTTACCCTGTGATGTTAATGTTTCCCGATTCCTTAAGTTTCAGTTCAAATGCTTCCTTCCCTGTGACATCATCTCAGCTAGCCCCGGGAAGGTTTTGAGCTTTTTCTCCTACGCCCTCACTATATTTTGGACTTTCATCAGAGCAAGGAACTATACTGTTCTAACTTGTTTGCCTATTTCACTTCCCAACAACTTTAAAATCATGAAGAGCAGGAACCATGCCTTTTATCAGTGCAGAACTAGCATCATCTGGCACAAAACCACGTCTAGTACATTTTTGCTCAATTTTTTAAAAACACAATGAATTCTGGGGCGCCTGGGTGGCTGGGTCGGTTGAGCGTCCGACTTCGGCTCAGGTCATGATCTTGCGGTCCGTGACTTTGAGCCCCGCGTCGGGCTCTGTGCTGACCGCTCAGAGCCTGGAGCCTGTTTCAGATTCTGTGTCTCCCTCTCTCTGACCCTCCCCCGTTCATGCTCTGTCTCTCTCTGTCTCAAAAATAAATAAACGTTAAAAAAATTTAAAAAAAAACAATGAATTACATAACATATGAATGAACAGCAAGTCAAAGTGAAGGCAGCATGTCAGAGTTCATATTGTCCTTGTGACTGATTTTGCTATAAGAGATGCAAATCTAGTTTAAATACAAATTAATTATCTTTTTTCTTAAATAGTAATTGTCACCCTTCTATGACTATCATTTGAGCAAATATCAAAATTTAAGTTTGTGATATTTACACATGTATATTTCAGAGATATATTTGCAAATGCATTATGATCTCAGCCCTACAAAATCCACATTCTTTCCTTTCAGGATATTCTAGAATCATTTTCACTGTATTGGGGCCAAGAATAGTAATGGTACTGGACTCAGAAAGAAAAAGTGGGAGGTTTATAGTAAGGATTTACAGAAGAAAATATGACTATCATCTAATCGATTAGTGGAGTCTGGCTGTAAATCAAAGGATAAACCACTCAGGGGTCCACTCAGCTGGTGGAGACAATCTAGTCAACGTACGTGGGCTTTGGGGTCAGAGCTGAATTTGGATGATCTTTTGGACACTCTTTAATCTTTGCTTAGAACACGCTGCTATCTGGATCTCAGTCTTTCTGTTTTATAAAATGGGGATGAAACTGATAATTTTTAGGGTCGAGTTGATGATTAAATGAGATAAACTTTGAGACAGCATGGAGCACAGATGCGTGACATTCAGGGCATGTTAGCTGATACCTTCTAGCTTCACCCCATTCCTCCAGGAATTCTTACAAGTTCGTTATTTCCTCAGTCAATTTGGTTATAATGCCTGGGTTATGTGACGTCCCGCAGTATGTCACGTTTCAGAAAGCAAGAGGATACTTGTCTGCCATTTCTTTTTTAGCAAGGGTCTGCTGTAGAACAGGCAGATTTATATCCTGATGGACAACATAAGATGAATGGTTTAATTTCAAGCGCTGTATCTTTTAAAACAGTGACATTTAGTTCAAAAAGGAGTTTGGTATCTCTGCAATTTGTATGATTTTATAATTTCAAAATGGCTTTAATGGGATTATGTTTTAAAGATATTGCATCACTTTTGTATCCTAGAAAAGTAAAATGTTCTTCTTTCCTAACTATAATAATTCTGTAATATTGATCTTATGACCCTTTATCAAAATTAATGAAATTGTTCTCACGTAATTAGAGTCACAATTTATTTTCATGCTGCAAATGTTCTCTAAGTGGGTAAGATAAATTAAACTCTCACTTGCTTTTGACTAATATTTAATTAGGCATTAAAGATAAGAGAAATGCTTAATTTCCTTTTATTCCATTTAGTGTGATTATTCACTTGGTATAATACTGATAATAAAAATGATTATGTGTCTTCAACTTCCAGTTTACAAAATACTCTTAACCTAACAGCTTATTAAATCTTTCCCAGAATCCTTTGAGATATGTATTACTACCAGCATTTTATAAATGAGAAAAAATAGTTTCAAAAGGTTTGGCCAAGGTCACAAGGCTTCTCGGTGTAAAGCCGGGACTCCTACTGTACTTTATTTCTTCTGTGATACATAATATATTAGGATGTTAATTGTTCTGCCTTTATTTCAAGTTCAAATGATTTGGCTATAAGGAATGCAAATCTAGTTTAAATACAAACTAATTATCTTTTTTCTTAAATAGTAATTGTCACCCTTCTATGACTATCATTTGAGCAAATATCAAAATTTAAATTTGTGATATTTACACATGTATATTTCAGAGATATATTTGAATATAATTTTGAGCGATGCCTTAGACTTTAGACATTTGTTTTAAAAAATAGTATTTGGGGGGCACCTGAGTGGCTCAGTCGGTTAAGCAGCCGACTTCGGCTCAGGTCATGATCTCGCACTCCGTGAGTTCGAGCCCCGCGTCGGGCTCTGTGCTGACAGCTCGGAGCCTGGAGCCTGTTTCAGATTCTGTGTCTCCCTCTCTCTGACCCTCCCCTGTTCATGCTGTCTTTCCCTGTCTCAAAAATAAATAAAAAATGTTTAAAAAAAATAGTATTTGGGGGTGCCTGGGTGGCTCAGTAGGTTAAACATCTGAATCTTGACCTCGGCTCAGGTCATGATCTCCTATTCATGAGTTCAAGCCCCGCATTGGGCTCTACGCTGGCATCATGGAGCCTGCTTGGGATTTTGTCTTTTCCCTCTCTCTGCCCCTCCCCTGCTCGTGCGCGCACGCTCTCTCTCTCTCTCTCTCTCTCAAAATAAATAAACTTTAAAAATAACTCAACAAAAAAGGGTTTTGATTTTGTTATAAAATACAAATATAATATTTGAATAAATGTCATCTGGTAGTGCAGTGATAAAGCGAAATACACATAGGCACACGGAGACCCTGTATGAAGAATCCCTTTGCATCTGGAACTGGGTGACCGTATATCTTCTGACATTAGGTAAAGATACACATTGTTGAGGAGGTTATCCTAAGTGAAAGGGCCAGTCACAAAGTACAAATACTGTATGATTCCGCTTGCATGAGGTGCCTAGAGTCATAAAATTCATGGAGACAGAAAGCGGGATGGTGGTTTCCAGGGTTGGTGGCGGGTGAGAATAGGGAGGAGTTTACCCGCCACAGAGTATCAGTTTTGCGAAATGAAAAGAATTCTGGAGATGGGTGGTGGTGATGGTGGTACAACAGTGCGAATGTACTTAATACTTTCGAACTGCACACTTAAAAGTGGTTAAGGCGGTAAGTGTTCTGTTGGGGGCGGATTAAGCGTAGGGAATCTGTAGCACTTTTTAGTGTCCTTGGCTTTTAGCAAGTTGCCACTAGCTGGTAAGTGGAACATGATGAGAATAAAGACGGTGAACGGAATAAGGCAGATGCTGGTGATAACGGCTAAAATATCATTCCAGCACATATCCAGGTACTTTCCATAAAAGAGTTTAAATGTGAACAGAATTCTTACCTCAGGTCCTGAAATGGGTCGGCTCTGACGAGTGGGGTCTCCACTGAATGTTCAAAAAGGGCGCCTTCAGGCCCTAAACAAAACCAGAGATGCAACTTTGTACAGAAGTCAGATAAACAGCATCAAGGAAATGAAACATTTAGTTCATATACTAAAGCACAAGTGGACTTTGACCTTGTTGCTGAATCTGTGCAGATGGAAGCAAGAAACTGCAACTAATATACAGGAACTAATGTATAGACTGTTAACTTTTCCAGTGAGCTGAAATTATTCTCAGAGGGCACTCTTTTACAAGGAACTACAACTCGGCAATTAGTCTTTAAGGATATAACAGTTACTTTCTAATATAACCAATTAGTCATGTTACAATGATATGTGGGTATCGTAATGGACATAAGTACAAGGCAGGCATAAAGCTTATCAACTGATATGTATTATCTTTAATTTCTCCATCATTGAAATTGTCGATGCACAAATTGTATGACCTTACTTCTGTTATTACTATTTGGCCTCAAAGTAATATTCCTCAGGACCTATTTGCGTACATTACACTAGATGTTTTGTAAATGGTTTCATAAAATAACTCTCAGTAAATCTCTGTTAATTTTCAGTGTAACTATGTTTCCCTTATGTATGCATTCATATGAAGTATTCCCAACCAAGATGATATAAAAATATATCACTGGTGTGTAACATCTGTTTCTTGTGGAAGATAGGACATATTATTTAGGGTCATATAATCTAATTTAAACTGGGAAAAAAAGTTCGACTATAAAATATCATTATATAAATAATGCATTTAAATAACTCTGTATAGTATGATCCTGTATAACCATTTGTGTAAGGGAAGCATAGTAATTTAAAAAGCCTAGTCTTGGGGCACCTGGGTGGCCCAGTCGGTTGGCGTCCGACTTCGGCTCAGGTCACGATCTCGCGGTCCGTGAGTTCGAGGCCCGCGTCGGGCTCTGTGCTGACAGCTCAGAGCCTGGAGCCTGTTTCAGATTCTGTGTCTCCCTCGCTCTCTGACCTTCCCCCATTCATGCTCTGTCTCTCTCTGTCTCAAAAATGAATAAACATTAAAAAAAATTTTTATTAAAAAAAGCCTAGTCTTACAACGCTTTTTTTTTTTTTTTTTTTTTTTTTAGAAAGAATGTATCACTAAGATTAGATGTAGTAAATGGTCTGGTCATTTCCACTATAAAATGTCAATAGTTTGGATGACTCCATCTTTCTCTCCTGGAACACAGAATAATTTATGATGAATGGATATTCATATGAAGATCTGTAGTAAGACTGTGGTATAAAAGGAGTTGGAATGGTGGTGAAGAGTTCACAGAACCCATGAACTCTAGAGTTCATGGACATAACCCAACACTGACGGGGAAATTGCTCTAGGCTGCCCCATCCTTCCCTACCCGTGGCTACTGTAGGTTCCTTCGGTTCAGAAATACAGACGTATTTCAGTAAGAATGCTACTGCCCAAACAGTGGATGATATATGCCTAGACACCAGTTAGGTTTTTATGTCTACCCTGATAACTATTTATTAAGATTGATTCCACATGTGCACTGAGTATTTATGGACTGAAATGAGCTTTACAAGTGGTGCAGAAACAAGAAAGATTTCCACTGGCTTCACAGCCAGACTCCCACATGGTGTCTCTACTGCCTCCGGTCCATTCTATCCTGCCACCAGTGTGAACGGCCTTTTGCCTTAATACTCCAAAGAAAATGCTTGGTAAGATAATAATGACCTCCATGATGACATATTCAATGACAGTTTCCCATCGTCATCTTTCCTCGACGCAAATTCTGGGAACACAGCCTCTCTTGGCATCGAGAAAATGGCTCCTGTGACGTTTCTCCCACCACACTCTCTGCCTTTTCACACTGTCCTTTGCTGGCTATGCTTCCTTTATCTGGCAGGCCCTAATGTTGGTATCTCTCAGAACTCACTTGGCCGATGATGCCCTCATTTCTATCTCTGGACAAGACTTGAACTCTGAGCACTAAATAGCTCACATATCCAAGAGCTGACTTGGCATATCCATTTGGCTGTTTCAGACATACCATACATTTATGCATCTAAAACATTAATTGTCTAGTCTTTGTTTTGAAAATGTATTTTCCTCCTCAGTCTTCTCCAGTATCTAGAGAATAATGCCATCGTCCAGAAACAAATATAATCTTTTGGTCTTTGATTCCCTCTCTTAATATCTGCCACCCGTTTGATCCATTGGCACGTCTTTGTATGTCAGTTCCTAATTTGGAGTCATTAGTGTCCTTCAGTGGCCAATGCTGCCACCCAGCCAGGTCACCAGCATCTACTGCCTGTTCAGTTGACATCCTCCTAAATGGTCTTACTATTTCCTCTCTTTCCTCCAAATAATCTATTTTCCCTTGTAATAGGTTATATTGATCTTAAAATGTGTAGATCAAAAAGCACCGTTTGAAACAATTCAATGTCTTTCCACTGCATTAAAAACAAATCCGAAGTCTTTATAATGGCCAAAAAGTACTTGCATGAACTGGTTTCTCTGCATCTCGCCTTATACCAGGCTTGTTTCAGACTGAAATTCCATATGATTACAATATAAAAATCATGAAATAATATCACACAGATACACCCAAATAGAACAGTTATCCAAACAAATGTTGACTAAAATATAAAAATCATGAAATAATATCACACAGATACGCCCAAATAGAACAGTTATCCAAACAAATGTTGATCAAAATATAAAAATCATGAAATAATATCACACAGATAACCCCAAATAGAACAGTTATCAAAACAAATGTAAATGTTTTATTTTTTTAAAATTTTTAATGTTGTTTATTATTAAGAGACAGAGTATGAGTGAGGAGGGGCAGAGAGAAAGGGAGACACAGAATCTGAAGCAGGCTCCAGGCTCCGAGCTGTCAGCACAGAGTCCGACATGGGGCTCGAACTCACAAACCGCGAGATCATGACCCGAGCCGAAGTCGGACGCCCAACTGACTGAGCCACGCAGGTGCCGCAAAATGTAAATGTTTAAAACTCCTCATTAAAGACCAAAGTCTAGGGTCTTCTGGGTGGCTCAGTTGGTTGAGTGTCCAACTCTTGATTTTGGCTGAGTTTTTGATCCCAGGGTCATGACTGAGCCCTGAGTCGGGCTCCGCACTGAGCATGAAGCCTGCTTGGGATTCTCTTTCTCTATCCCTCTGCCCCCTCCCCTGCTTAGGTGCTCGCTCTCTCTCTCTCTCTCTAAAGCAAAAATAAAAACAAACAACCCCCCTTCCCCCCCCCCCCAAAAAAAAACCCACAAGGTCTATTCGAATGGGTTAAAAAAATAAATTTCAGCTAAATGCCACTTTCAAGAGAAATGTAAGTCATTTAATATGAGGATTTAGGTTGGAAGGGTAATTTAAAGAGGTCATCAACTTCCTACAGGAGTTTAGAGAAGTCATTGTACTGGGAAGTGATGTTTAGCACTGATGGAATCATTCTGTGATTAAAAGGGGAATATCAACACATCTAAGAAAAGCAAAGCGGGAGCAGAAATTATTGGACCACTGAATTAATCAACCTGCAGACTTCTCATGTAAGATGATACATGTCCTTATCACTTAACCCAGATTTAATTGGGTCTTTTGTTCTTTTCAGCTGAAAGATCGTCAACTGATGGGCCAGGTTATCCGATGTCCACAGAGCTTCATTACCAAGTGTTTGGAGATCTTGGTTATGTTCTTAAAGGATATGGTGATCTATTAGCATCTTGTAGATAATCTGTCTTCATGTCTTTTTAAGGGACCTGGACTTATCACCTTTGTTTACGTCCACTTTTTCAGTTGTTGAAATCTTATTCTCCAGATCCTCAGTGGCTTTGTGAGTGACCGCAGTATTTCTCTACCATCACTTCTGACTTCATGTAATCCTGCTTAGCCACAACAGGTGCAAAGAAACGGAACTGGCTTATCACTGAATCTTGCTGTCCTCAAGAGAAATTGGATACCATTATAGGACCTTGTTTTTCTTACTAAATGTTGGGGAATGGGCCCAGCCAAGCACATCGCTGCCAAGGAATCAAAGTAGATTTTTTGCCAGAAGTCAGTTCTGGCAATAGCCTAATAAAACATTTTTTTGAGATGAACTTCTGATGCTGCTCCAGTAATATGTTCTATAACTGGGTTAACAAAAGGGCATGCTAACTTTGGTCACTTGGTGACCAATTCTATTCTTAGGGGGAAAAATAAGACTGTTTAAAGGCCGTGATCAATTTCAAACCGAGTTCATGAAATTATTTAATCTCCTCCATAAATCTGATTTAAAAACAATTCTTCAGTTCCGCAGCTGACTATAGCCTAAATGGAAATTGCTTAACACAAAACGTTGTGTAAATGTAATGGTAAAACATCTTAATTTGATACATTTATATATTGTAAGATGACTGTCATTGTAGCGATAATTAGCATCTCTGTCATGTTACCTAGTCGTCCTTTCTTTTTAGTGACTGTGATAACCAAGTTCTAGTCTCTTAGCAGTTTTGATGATTAAACACAATAATGTTTTCTATGCTCATTCCAGTCTGCATGAGACTCTATTTACTACTTGTTGCAAGTTGGTACACTTACACAACATCTGTCCTCTCCCCCGTCCCCTGGCAACTATGGTTTTATTCTTGGTTTTTATGAGTTTTGCTTTTTTTAGACTCCACATAGGACATCAGACAGTTGTTTTCCTCTGTCTTATCTCACTTAGCATAATGTGTTCAAGGTCTGTGTTGTTGCAAACGGTAGGATGTCCTTTCTCATGACTGAATAATAATACCCTATTGTATGTATACACAGCATCCTCTTTATCCATTCATCTGTTGACGGGCACTTAAGTTGTTTCCGTATCTTGGCTACTGTGAATACTGCTGCAGTAAATATGGGAGTGCCTTCGTGTCTTCAATATCCTGCTTTCGTTTCCTTTGGGTGTATACCCAGAAGGAGGATTGCTGCATCATATAGATACATGTTGAGTTTTTTCAGGACCCTCCATACTGTTTTCGACAGTGGTTGAGACAATTTCCATTCCCACCCACAGCGTACTCCCTTTCCTCCACATCCTCACCGATACGTGTTATCTCTTATTTTCTTGATGAAAGCCATTCTAACAGGTATGACGTGATATTGCATTATGGTTTTGATTTGCATTTCCCGGATGAGTATTTACGTTGAACATTTTTTCATGTACCTGTTGGACATTTGAATGTCTTCTTGGAAAAATGTCTATTGAGTTTCTTTGCCCATTTTAAAATCTTTTTTTGTTTGTTTGTTTTTGAGTTGTGTGAGTTTTTTGTTGTTCTTGCTCTTATTGATTTGTAGGAGTTATGCACTTGAACATTTTATCGTTGAGTTTTTATATATTTCAGATATGAACCCCTCCTCTGATATACGGTTTGCAAAAATTTCTCCCATTCTGTATGTTGATTTTCATTTTGTTAATTTTTTATTTTGCTGTACAGAAGCTTTCAGCTTTGTACAGTCCCTCCTGTTGAGTTTTTCTTTTGTCTGTTTGTGCTTTTGGTGTCACATCCAAACAATCTTTGCCAAGACCAATGTCGAGGAGCATCTTCTCTAAGTTTTCTCCAAGGAGGTTTAGGGCACCAGGTCTGATGTTCAAGTCTTGGGTCCATTTTGAGTTAGATTTTGTGAGCGGTGTAAGACAGAGATCAAATTCATTGTTTTGTACATGTTTATCCAGTTTTCCCAACACCATTTGTTGAGGGGACTATCCTTTCCCCATTGGGTGTTCTTGGCTCCCTTGCTGAATATTAATTGAGGGCATATGTGGGGGGTTAATTCTGGGCTCTCAATCTATTCCATTGGTCTACAGGTCTATTTTTATGCCAGTACCATACTGTTTTTATTACTATAGCTTTGCAGTACAGTTTTTAATCAGGAAATGTGATACCTCTAGTCACTCTGCCCCCCCTCAGGATTGCTTTGGCTATTAGGGGTCTTTTGTGGTTCCAAGTTTTAGGACTGTTTTTTGTATTTCTGTGAAGAATGTCATTGGCATATTGGTGGGCATGCTGTTGAATCTACAGATGGATTTGGATAGTACAGACTTCTCCACATTATTGATTCTTTTGATTCATGAATATGGGATGTCTTTCCATTGGTTTGTGTCTTCTTCAGTCTTCAACAAAGTCATGTAACTTGCATTGTACAGATCGTTTACTTCCTTGGATAAATTTATTCATAACAAAATATTTTACTGTTTTTGATGCTATTGTGAATGGGATGGTTTTCTCTACGTCTTTTTCAGATGTTTCATCGTCAAGTGTATAGAGATGCAACTGATTTCTGTATGTTGATTTTACATCTTGAAACTTTACTGAAATTGCTGCTTAGTTCCAGCAGCTTTTTTGGTTGAATCCTTAGAAGATTTTCTACATAAAAAGTCTTATCTTCTGCAAATGGAATCTGCTTAAGAATTAAAGAGGTTTCATTTTATTCTTGGAGTACTGAAGACAAAGGTAATGGAAAGAAACCATTTCTTTATGCAAGAGTCAAGATCAGGATTTAGCACCAGTCAGATATTTGGAGTGTACTACATTAAATAAAGAACCACTTGATCTCTCCTCTTTAATCCTATGCTTTGGGCAGTCATGCAAGTGACCAGGAGAGAGAAAAGTGAAGCAAAGCATTTAATTTTCTTTCCCAGTCCCCAGAGTGAAATTGGCTCTGTCTCTCCTATCAGTCCTCTTTCCTTGGCTCTCAGCCGCTGCTGCTTCTGCTCCAGGAAACTCCAAAGGCTACCTGGAGTGGATCCATTTAAAACAAGACCAAACTTTTATAGTAAGTAGTGGAAGGAAGCTTTAATGGAAACTGATCTTTAAAAATTAATGTTTATAAAAATATGCTTATTGTATTTTATATTTAACAAAACTTAGTTCTAACTATAACTACGAATTCACAGAAAATAAACAAAGAATAACTCAAGTTTTGTCCTGCGGTGCACTTTTTCCAACACAGTTGGAATTATATGATGGCTGTATTAATTTTCTATTTCTGTGTCACAAATTGTGACAGACTTCACTGCTTAGAACAGTAACCACTTGTTAGCTTACAGTCCTTTGGTCAGAAGTCCTACCCAGTGGGCTTGGTTGGATTTTATGCTCAAGGCATCACGAGGGCAAAGTCAAGGAGTCAGCCACGCAGTGCTCTTTTCTGGAGTCTCTGGGTAAGAATCTTGTTCCAAGCCCAGTCAGGCTGTTGGCAGAAGAGAGTTCCACGTGGTTTTAGGGGTGAGGCCCTATTTTCCCACTGTCAGCCTAGCACCTAAGATTCTAGAAGCCACCACATTTCCTGTCACATGGCCCTCTCCGTCTTCATAATAGCAACAGAGAACCCTTTTAGCACTTCAAATTCTCTGGTTTCCCCGTTTACCACCAGTCAGAGAAAACTCTCTGCTTATAAAGAACCCATGTGATTAGAGTAGGCCGTCGAGAATGGATCCTCAGATAGACGCACTCCCATTTGCCACAGAAATAACATAATTACGGGAGTGATATCTTATCATATTCACAGCTTCCTCCCACGCTCAGAGGTGAGGGAATTTTACAAGGGCAAGGTCGCTGGGGGTCTCATTCTTAGAATTTTGCCTACCACAGCGACACAACATGACATTGTTCACAAGGTTTACAGAGGCAGTAAAACCATCGTGACAGTCAAACCGATGGCACTGCCACGCTTCCCAAAGGTGAATAATGTCATCTTTTGACCATTAGTAACATTATTGATCTTTGGAGTACCCGCCAGGTCACCTTCTTGGTTCACTTTCACTTCTTCAGCGGCTGGCAAGTCTGACTTCCCAGGTCTTCTTTTGCTACTGGTTTTGTCAGTGGTTCCAGTATTTCTGTACCACTTTTGACTTCTGGAGCCCTGCATCTTTTGCAAGAGTCACAATCGAATTTCACGACCAATCTGTCTCTGCCTGGTTGCGCTCTGTCCACTGTCCTCCAGTCAGCGGAAGACCCGGGGTAGAGATGTGTGCGGCTGTATGTATCGTGAAGTGCGGACAGGTGAGACATGAGCCAGGTCACATGGCTGTTCCGTGAGCAGCCGGGACTGCAGCTCGGTCTGGCTCTCAGAGCGTCATCCACTCTTATTTTTAACAATCGTCTATTAATAGCCCTTCACGCTCTACACTCTATTCAGAACGATGAATCTTACTTTTTCGTCCGGACAACCTCTAGAGATTTCTCTAGGACCACCTCAAATCCCTCTTTCCTTGAGAAACCCTGTCTGACCTACTCTGTGTCTCTTCCCATCACACTCTGGCACAACTGACGTCCTTGTCCAGGCTGCTTCTGTAGCCCTTGGCCCAAACATCTATTACAATCCTTAGCAGACTGTGTCCAACCAATTAATTTGTGGTAACGGCTCTCCAGTTAAAATATAAACATCATGTGAAAGGAAGTGTGTCTTAATTATTTTGTACTACAGGCATTTAGCTTCATTTCTAGCTGGCAATACACAGGAAGGCAATGTGAATGTAAGTCCAGAGAAACGGCGTAGGGTTAAGTTAGACAGGTGGTCCTCAACCAGAGGTGATTTTGCAACGCCGTCATCCTTCCGAAAAGTTTTGGCGATGTTTGGAGACATTTTGGTTATCATAACTCCCAGGGAAAGAATGCTGCTGGATTGATGGCTGAAGGTCAGGGACGCTGCTGAATACGCTGCACTGCACAGATACCCCCACACATATACCAAAGATATTATCCAGCCCAAAACGTCAGTAGTGTGGAGGCTGAGAAAGTTTAAGTTATATGACACAGAGAGGGAATCAGACCTTAGAAAAAAACAAGGAGAGAAGTCAGAATTGTACGACTCCTTGCATTGCTTTAACTGCAAATTTAGGGAAGCTAAGAACATACTGAAAAGCTGAGAAGAGTCAAGGTCTGGGTCGAAATGTCACTGTTCATGCAGTCACCACTCCTGGCTGCCCTGGTGAGGAGAACTCCATATTGTTTTAAAGGCATAATGACAAGGAAAGTATTCAGAAATTACAGGTACAGTATATTTGCCCCAGTTAGTTTCACTGGGGAGCAGAGGGGCTTAGAAGAAAACCATACAAGACAAAAATAATTATGAAAAAGAAGAAGAACATAACTTATCTTTAAAAAGGCTAACTTAAAGGCACCTGAGTGGGTCAGTGGGTTAAGTGTCTGACTCCTGGTTTCAGCTCAGGTCATGATCTCACAGTCTGTGAGATCGAATCCCACATCAGGGTCTGTGCGGGCAGCGTGGAGCCTGCTTGGGATTCTCTCTCTCTGCCCCTCCTGTGTGTGCGAACTCCCCCCCCCACCCCCAAATAATAAAAAGAAATTAAAGAAATTAAAAAATAAATACAAAGGCTAACTTAAATGTGTGTGCCAGAGAGAGCATCTATCTGGTACCAACAGGTTTTTCCCACTGACTCCGGTCAGATTAGTGTAGGGAGTGGTTCTCAGCCTGTGGTCCCTGGAACAGCAGCATTACCTGAAAACTCATAGGAAATGCAGATTTTCATGTCCCATTCCACACCTGCTGAATCAGAAACTTGGGGAATGAAGCCCAACAATATATATTTTAATAAGCCCTCCAGGTGATTGATACATGTATGCAGGTAATAAATAATATAGGTGCTTATCAATTTTTTTCACCTCTTCCACTAAAATTAACATCAAAGCCTGGAAGGAGTCCTACGCTAAGAAAAATTTCACTTAAGGGATTCCCTGTGTAGGATGGCTTGGGGTTGTAGCAATCTCTCCTGTTTTTTAGGCTGTTTTCCCTACAGATTTCATTGCCCTGCAGTGCCATAATACTTTATCAAGACCTCTGCTGTCCTCTGTATATACTGATCCACTTAATTTAGCAATGTTAGTATGGTAGGGATCATCAATCCACTTTGAAAAATGAGGAAACAGCCAAAAGAGATCAACTTGCCTGAGGTTATGTGGCTAGTAATTGTTGAGACAGGAACAGAATCTAGATCTAAAAAGCCAATATGCTTTGTACTAGCAATAGTAGAGTTCTTTTTCTTTTTTTTTTGAAGTTTATTTATTTATTTTTGAGGGTAGGGGAGGGTATTTTGAGGGTAGGGCAGAGGAGGGGCGGGAATCTCAAGCAGGCTTCCCACTGTCAGCCTGGAGCCTGACACAGGGCTTGAACTCATGAACTAAGAGATCATGACCTGAGTCAAAATCAAGAGTCAGACACTTAACTGATTGAGCCACCCAGCACCCCTGAGATAGATTTCTGATGACTGAGGCACTTGGACTTTCTAGCCATTTCTTTATTAGGAAACAATCAATGTCCTTTAAATAGATTTCCTAACGTCCTTTATTTTAGTAAGAAAACCACAGACCCTATTGCTTTAGTATATGCTGCAACATAGGTATGATTCTTGTAGTTTGTTTTGTTAGGAGTTACACACTACACAAGACTTTATACTAGGGTTGAGTCTGCTTCTATGTTTTCTTTGTTAGTTTTTAAAATTAATTTTTTTAAATTTATATCCAAATTAGTTAGCATAGAGTGCAACAATTATTTCAGGAGTAGATTCCTTAGTGCCCCTTACCCATTTAGCCCACCCCTCCTCCCACAACCCCTCCAGTAACCCTCTGTTTGTTCTCCATATTTATGAGTCTCTTATGCTTTGTCCCCCTCCCTGTTTTTATATTATTTTTGTTTCCCTTCCCTTATGTTCCTCCGTTTTGTCTCTTAAAGTCCTCATATGAGTTAAGTTATAGATATTTGTCTTTCTCTGACTAATTTCGCTTAGCATAATACCCTCCAGTTCTATCCACATGGTTGCAAATGGCAAGATTTCATTCTTTTTGATTGCCGAGTAATACTCCATTGAATGTATGTATATACCACACTTTCTTTATCCGTTCATTTATCGATGGACATTTGGGTTCTTTCCATACTTTGGCTATTGTTGATAGTGTTGCTATAAACATGGGGGTTCATGTGTCCCTTCGAAACAGTACACTTGTACCCCTTGGATGAATACCTAGTAGTGCAGTTGCTGGGTCACAGAGTAGTTCTATTTTTAATTTTTTGAGGAACTTCCATACTGTTTTCCAGAGTGGCTGCACCAGCTTGCGTTCCCACCAACAATGCAAAAGAGATCCTCTTTCTCCACATCCTCGCCAACATCTGTTGTTGCCCGAGTTGTTAATGTTAGCCATTCTGACAGGTGTGAGGTGATATCTTATTGTGGTTTTGATTTGTATTTCCCTGATGCTGAGTGATGTTGAGCATTTTTCATGTGTCGGTTGGCCATCTGGATTTCTTCTTTGGAGAAGTGTCTATTCATGTGTTTTGCCCATTTCTTCACTGGATTGTTTTTTGGGTGTTGAGCTTGATAAGTTCTTTATAGATTTTGGATACTAACCCTTTATCTGATATGTTGTTTGCAAATATCTTCTCCCATTCTGTTGGTTGCCTTTTAGTTTCCTGATTGTTTCCTTCCCTGTGCAGAAGCTTTTTATTTTGATGAGGTCCCTATAGTTCATTTTTTGCTTTTGTTTCCCTTGCCTCCAGAGACGTGTTGAGTAAGAAGTTGCTACGGCCAAGATCAAAGAGGTTTTTGCCTGCTTTCAACTCGAGGATTTTGATGGCTTCCTGTCTTACATTTAAGTATTTCATCCATTTTGAGTTTATTTTTGTGTATGGTGTGAGAAAGTGGTCTAGGTTCATACTTCTGCATGTCGCTGTGCAGTATTCTCGGCACCACTTGCTGAAGAGACTATCTTTTTTCCATTGGATACCCTTTCCTGCTTTGTCAAAGATTAGTTGGCCATACGTTTGTGGGTCCATTTCTGGGTTCTCTATTCTGTCCCACTGATCTGAGTGTCTGTTCTTGTGCCAGTACCATACTATCTTGATGATTACAGCTTTATTGTATAGCTTGAAGTCTGGGATTGTGATGCCTCCTGCTTTGGTTTTCTTTGTCAAGATCGCTTTGGCTATTCGGGGTCTTTTCTGGTTCCATACAAATTTTAGGATTATGTGTTCTAGCTCTGTGAAGAATGATGGTGTTATTTCGATAGGGATTGCATTGAATATGTAGATTAATTTGGGTAGTATCAACATTTTAACAATATTTGTTCTTCCTATCTAGGAGCATGGAATCTTTTCCCATTTTTTTGTGTGTCTTCTTCAATTTCTTTCATAAGCTTTCTACAGTT
This sequence comes from Neofelis nebulosa, assembly GCF_028018385.1. NCBI lineage: Eukaryota > Metazoa > Chordata > Mammalia > Carnivora > Felidae > Neofelis > Neofelis nebulosa. The sequence continues at coordinate 240,110,047 of NC_080782.1, forward strand.
TTCAGTGTATAGATTTTTCACCTCTTTGGTTAGATTTATTCCCAGGTATTTTATAGTTTTTTGTGCAACTGTAAATGGGATCGATTCCTTGATTTCTCTTTCTGTTGCTTCACTGTTGGTGTATAGGAATGCAATGGATTTCTGTGCATTGATTTTATATCCTGCAACTTTGCTGAATTCATGAATCAGTTCTAGCAGTTTTTTTGGTGGAATCTTTAGGGTTTTCCATATAGAATATCATGTCATCTGCAAAGAGTGTAAGTTTGACCTCTTCCTGGCCGATCTGGATGCCTTTTGTTTCTTTGTGTTGTCTGATTGCAGAGGCTAAGACTTCCAATACTATGTTGAATAACAGTGGGGAGAGTGGACATCCCTGTCTTGTTCCTGACCTTAGAGGGAAAGCTCTCAGTTTTTCCCCATTGAGGATGATATTAGAGTTGGGTTGTTCATATATGGCTTTTATGATCTTTAAGTATGATTGTTCTATCCCTACTTTCTTGAGGGTTTTTTTTTTTCCAGAAAGGATACTGTATTTGGTCAAATGTTTTCTCTGCATCTATTGAGAGGATCATGTGGTTCTTGTCCTTTCTTTTATTGATGTGATGAATCATGTTAATTGTTTTGTGGATACTGAACCAGCCCTGCATCCCAGGTATAAACCCTACTTGGTCGTGGTGAATAATTTTTTTAATGTATTGTTGGAGCCAGTTGGCTACTATCTTGTTGAGGATTTTTGCATCCATGGTCATCAGGAAATTGGTCTATAGTTCTCCTTTTTAGTTGGGTCTCTGTCTGGTTTTGGAATCAAGGTAATGTTGGCTTCATAGAATGAGTTTGGTAGTTTTCCTTCCATTTCTATTTTTTGGAACAGCTTCAAGAGAATAGGTGTTAACTCTTACTTAAATGTTTGGTAGAATTCCCCTGGAAAGCCATCTGGCCCTGGACTCTTGTTTTTTGGGAGATTTTTGATTACTAATTCAATTTTCTTACTGGTTATGGGTCTGTTCAAATTTTCTATTTCTTCCTTTTTCAGTTCTGGTAGTGTATATGTTTCTAGGAATTTGTCCATTTCTTCCAGATTGCCCATTTTATTGGCATATAATTGCTCATAATATTCTCTTATTAATGTTTTTATTTCTGCTGTGTTGGTTGTGATCTCTCCTCTTTCATTCTTGATTTTATTTATTTGGGTCTTTTTCTTCTTGATCAAACTGGCTAGTGGTTTATCAATTTTGTTAATTCTTTCAAAGAACCAGCTTCTGGTTTCATTGATCTGTTCTACTGGTTTTTGGTTTCAATAGCATTAATTTCTGTTCCAATCTTTATTATTTCCTCTCTTCTGCTGGTTTTGGGTTTTATTTGCTGTTCTTTTTCTAGCTCCTTAAGGCATAAGGTTAGGTTGTGTATCTGAGATCTTTCTTCCTCCTTTAGGAAGGCCTGGATTGCTATATACTTTCCTCTTAGGACCGTCTTTGCTGCATCCCAGAGGTTTTGTGTTGTGGTGTTATCATTTTCATTGGCTTCCATATACTTTTTACTTTCCTCTTTAACATCTTGATTAGCCCATTCATTCTTTAGTAGGATGTTCTTCAGATTCCAAGTATTTGTTACCTTTCCAAATTTTTTCTTGTGGTTGATTTTGAGTTTCATAGCGTTGTGGTCTGAAAATTTGCACGATATGATCTCAATCATTTTTTACTTACTTAGGGTGATTTGTGTCCCAGTATATGGTCTATTCTGGAGAACGTTCCATGTGCACTGGAGAAGAATGTATATTCTGCTCCTTTAGGATTAAATGTTCTGAATATATCTGTTAAGTCCATCTGGTCCAGTGTGTCATTCAAGCCATTGTTTCCTTCTTGATATTTTGATTAGATGATCTGTCTATTGCTATGAATGGGGTGTTGAAGTCTCCTACTATTATGGTATTACTATCAACGAGTTTCTTTATGTTTGTGATAAAGTGATTTATATATTTGGGTGCTGCCACATTTGGCGCATAAATGTTTACAATTGTTAGGTCTTCTTGGTGGATAGACCCCTTGATTTTGATATAATGCTCTTCTGCATTTCTTGATACAGTCTTTATTTTAAAGTCTAGATTGTCTGATATAAGTATGGCTACTCCAGTTTTCTTTTGTTGACCATTAGCATGATAGATGGTTCTCCATCCCCTTACTTTCAATCTGAAGGTGTCTTTAGGTCTAAAGTGGGTCTCTTGTAAACAGCATATAGATGGATCTTGTTTTTTTATCCTTTCTGTTACCCTATGTCTTTTGATTGGAGCCCTGAGTCCATTGACGTTTAGAGTGAGTACTGAAAGGTATGAATTTATTGCCATTATGTTGCTTGTAGAGTTGGAGTTTCTGGTGGTGTTCTTTGGTCCTTTCTAATCTTCATTTCTTTTGGTCTTTATTTATTTATGCATTTATTTTTTCATCTTTTCTCCCCTCAGAGAATTCCCCTTAAAATTTCTTGCAGGGCTGGTTTAGTGGTCACAAACTCCTTTAATTTTTGTTTGTCTGGGAAAGTTTTTATCTCTCCTTCTGTTTTGAATGACAGCCTTGCTGGATAAAGAACTCTTGGCTGCATATTTTTCTGATTCAGCACATTGAATATATCCTGCCACTCCTTTCTCACCTGCCAAGTTTCGGTGGCTAGGTCTGCTGCAAATCTGATCTGTCTTCCCTTGTAGATTAAGGACTTTTTTCCCCTTGCTGCTTTCATGATTCTCTCTTTGCCTGAGTATTTTGTGAATTTGACTATGATATGCCTTGTTGATGGTCGGTTTTGTTGAGTCTAATGGGGGTCCTCTGTGCTTCCTGGATTTTGATGACTGTCTTTCCCCAGGTTAGGAAAGTTTTCCACTATGATTTGCTCACATAACCCTTCTATACCTATCTCTCTCTCTTCCTCTTCTGGGACCCCTATGATTCTGATGTTCCTTTTTAATGAGTCACTGATTTCTTTAATTCTTAAATCATGCTCTTTTGTCTTAATCTCCCTCTTTTTTTCTGCTCCGTTATTCTCCGTAACTTTGTCCTCTATATCACTGATTCTCTGTTCTGCCTCATCCATCCTTGCCACCGTGGCATCCATTCGTGATTGCAGCTCAGTCATAGCATTTTTTATTTCATCCTGACCAGTTTTTACTTCTTTTATCTCCACAGAAAGGGATTATAATCTATTTTTGACTCCACCTAGTATTCTTATTATCATGATTCTAAATTCTGGTTCAGACATCTTGCTTGTATCTGCGTTGGTTAAGTCCCTGGCTGTTGTTTCTTCCTGCTCTTTCTTTTGGGGTGAATTCTTTCATTTTGTCATTTTGAAGGCAGAAAAGGAATTAATGAGGTAGAAAAAATTAAAATTAAAAAATTAAACACACACACACACACACAAACTGAATAAATGATTTTACATACTGGGTGTGTTTTGGTCTGGGTGTTGAAAGGGGCTTGAAATATTAGAGAAAAAGGGGTAAAGAAGAAAAAAAAAAGGAAATCGTGAAAATTTGAAAAAATGAATACACTGAAGTAGACTAAAATGAAATGATGGAAGTAAAATAGAATTTGAAAAAATTTACACAAAAGTAAAAAATATAGTAAAAACAAAGAAAAGTATTTTAAATGAAAATTGAAAATAAAAATGAATTTTTTCTCTTTCTGTATTCAATAAAAAGAAAACAAATGAAAAAGAGAAAAAAAGAAAAATAAAGAAAAGTGAAGAGATGGATCTAACAGACTGAAATACGACTGGAATTACTTTGTTTTCCCCTAGAAGTCAGACTATGAAGCACTTTATAATCCATAAACCAAGGAGGCAGTGAGACTTCTAGTCTTGAAGAGCAAGGATGGCCCAGTTGGGCAGGGCTTAGTGTAATGGCTCCGTTCTCCACTAGATGGCGCTGCTAGCCTACTGGGGTGGATTGTTGTGGCGCTTGTAGGTGCATACGCACACGCACAGAAGCGGTGAAAATAGCATCACCCAGCTACCCAGTCTCTAGTATCGGAAGTCTGTTCTTCCCAATCAGCAGTCACACACCCATCCTCTGTCTTCAGCTCTCGTCCACTCCCCGGTTTTCCACTGTCTGTGACCAGGCCCCAGGCAGTACCTCTATTCCGAGTTTTATCTCAGATGCGGTTGTTTTCCCTGGCCTCTTACTTCCGAAGGACTGCAGCTTTGACCCATTCCGCCCCTCTGTGGGAGGGTCTCACCGAGCAATGGTAGGAACGTTTGCGGGACCCTGCTGCTGCCGATGCCCAGAGACTGCGGCTGTGTGCCAGCCCGCCCCAGAAAATGTTCGAGAGGTGTTTCAGGGATTACCGACAATCACAACACACACCTGGCACCAGGCTTCACCCTTAACGACCTTGTTCCAGCACCAGTGAATGTGGCCATTCTCTGGGGTCTGCTGGGCCCAGGTTGCCTCACAGCCTCTACCAAATGTCCTTCCAGCAGTGGAACCGCTTTTCCCCATGTGGCCTGAGAAACTCTCGGATCCCACTCTGCTCCTGGGGATTCGTCCTTCCCACCAAAGCACCGCCAGGTATGGAGCTGCGGAGGTGCAGCCTTTGCGTTCCCCTTGTTTACAGTCTTAATGGAATTTAAACCCTCTCCTTTCTCCCTTTTTAGTTTAGTCCCTGTGGCTGTTTCCAATTTTCCACTTTCTCTCCAGCTGTTTTTGGCAGGGAGTGCTTTTACCGTATTCTCCCCACTGTCTCCGTCCTCTCTCCACATGCAAAAGCAGCTCTCTGCCCTCCGTGGCTTCTCTCTCCCCACGTTCTCCTCTCCGCGCCGCATACCTGCTGAATTCTTGGTTTAGGTTGTACATATTGTTGTGTTAATCTTCAGATCAGTTTTCTAGGTGTGCAGGATGGTTTAGTGTTGGTCTGGCTGTGTTTCATGGACGCAAGACACACAAAAAACTTCCATGCTGTTCTGCCATCTTGGGTGCCTCCTGAGTCTGCTTCTTAAGGCAGTTTTCATTTATGAGTATTGGTAATAATGTGTGAGAGAATAAGGTTGCCATTGTTTTTCAGAATAGTACAGAAAAGTGCTGGGATGAATTTAACTACCGTCTTTCTCATTACATTTTTATAGAAGCTCAGCAGGTAAATTTCACACACGTTCTGGACATTTTTTTTTCACAAAATTGCTTTTTTTCAGTCCTAAAAGTGATTCTTATAAGAATCTCACCCAATCTTTTTTTCCAAGAGAGACAATTTTTTGTAGCAATAGAAGGACTCCAAGTGCTTGATACAATGACAATAAAAGAAACTCTGGAGAAGGTTCTTTTGCAAAACCAGATGGAAAAGAGATACTTGAATATCATACAGACGACAGAGGAATTTATAAGTCTTTGGGTTACCCTAATTGGAAAGAGATAAAGGGTAACAATATGGTGGAAGAAAAGAGTAAGCAAAGATTTATGAGGAGGATTTCATTCTTCCAGGAGAGTATCAAGAATTAAAAAAACAAACATTATGAAGAAGAGTCAACAAATTCAACTACTTTTTCTTACCTGCCTGACAATTTCCAGAGTAAACTTGCCAAAAGTAAAATATGCTTTTGTGGAAGTGTATTCTACGGGATTTTGTTTTTCTCAAGAGTTCCTACGTATAAATGGATAAAGAAAATGTGATATTTATATATGCAATGGAATATAACTCAGCCATAAAAAGAAGGAAATCTTGCCATTTGCAACAATATGGATGGACCATGAGGGAATTATGCTAAGTGAAGTCAGTCAGAGAAAGACAAATACTGTGTGATCTTACGTACATGTAGAATCTAAAAAAGAAACCAAACTCATAGATACAGAGAACATACCGATGGTTGTCAGAGGCAGGAGATGGGGTTGGGCAAGATGGGTGAAGGGCATCAAAAGGGACAAACTTCTAGTTATAAAATATCCCTAAGTCCTAGGGATATGATGTACAGCATGGTGACTAGAGTTAACAATGCCATATTGGATATTTGAAAGTTGCTAAGAGAATAGATCTTGAATCTAACATAACACGAATCACTGAATTTTACTACCAATATTTATTGCACTACATGGTGACTGACTAAACGTTTTTAAAAAATAAACAGATAAAGAGCACTACATTAAAGAACCTATACACACACACACACACACACACACACACACACAGAAACATTGTATGTTAACTACACTGCAATTAAAATAAAAAAATAAAAGTTCTTGTCACTAGAAAAAACTTCCATGTGGTGATCGACATTAACTAGACTTACCAGGGGATCATTTCACAATATATACAGATATCAAATCATTATGTTGTTCACCTGAAACTAATGTTATCTATGAATTATATCTCAATTAAGGAAAAAGTTATCACACACCTGTTACTCGAAGTTTATCTGTACCAACCACAACTTCCTTTTCATCGACAGTAAAGAGTGGCTTGCCATCCTTGGAGTTGATCTGGAAGTGTTGACTCTGGACCTCTACCATTTTGGGACCTGCACGAGTCATTAAAACAGTTTATTAAGAAGTGTTTACTATACGTAGTGTCAAAATCTCTTTTTACACAGGCCACATCACCCAGCAATACCAAATTACTAAATATATAAAATCCGTTACCAACAGTATTTTTTAAAAATTTTGTGATTAAACTTTTTACGTTCTGAGCCTAAATCTATGATATTATTAAAATTAATTTATGTCGAATACATGCTAATCTACAAAGCACAAATGTATGGAGGTGCTGAATCACTCACTAGGTTGTACACCTGACCCAAAGGTAGCCCTGTTTGTCAACTATACTCAAATTAAAAAAAAAAAAATTAAAAAGAACAAGAAAGCATTAATCTATGTCACATAAAAGAATAAGTCATTTAAAAGTGAAGTTTTTCAAGTTAAAACTAGCCAAAAATAACATAATTTGTCTACTCAGCTTATGTAAATTTGTAATCTTTTGAGTATTAGCCAACTAAGGATTTTGTATTCTGAAACGTGAGGTTTGCGAAAGACCATTTTTATCTAATGTTTACTCACGCTCTAGAGAGCGTGAGTGGGGGAAGGGCAGAGAGAGGGGGACAGAGGATCCAAAGCGGGCTCTGCACTGACAGCAGCCAGCCCAACGCGGGGCTCAAACTCAGGAACCGCAAGATCATGACCTGAGCCAAAGTTGGACGCTCAACCGACTGAGCCACCCAGGCGCCCCATGAATGACCATTTTAAGAGTGGCTCACTTTCAAAGCATAAGAGACTCTTAAAAACAGAGAACAAACTGAGGGCTGATGGGGGGTGGGAGGGAGGGGAGGGTGGGTGAAGGGTATTGAGGAGGGCACCTTTTGGGATGAGCCCTGGGTGTTGTATGGAAACCAATATGACAATAAATTTCATATTTAAAATAAAATAAAATAAAATAAAATAAAATAAAATAAAATAAAATAAAAATAAAAATAAAATAAAAATAAAATAAAATAAAATAAATAAATTTGAGATCTAAAAAAGAAAAAAAAAAAAAAAAAAAGAATGGCTGACTTTAATGGCCAAAGCCAGCCCAGAAGATGAATCCTACTCAGATTCCCTTATGGCATTTTTGTCATTCTCTTCACTCCCTCCTTCTTTGTATTTCAGTGACAACAGCAACACTTTCCTGTCCCAGTTTCATCTCCTTAGGTGAGCTGTGGACTCACTGCTTTAGACTCCCTTTAGACTCACAAGGTTTGGTGAGTGTTCCCACGTGCCCGGGGACCGGGGATGCTGTGCCCTCAAGAGCATATGCGACCTTGTTCCATTTCCATTGCCCACACTCAGGCATTCACCATTTTATGTCTCTTAATTCTTTGTGTTTCCAATCTTTCTAACCCTGGAGCATAACGGATTAATCTCTCCAGGACACAGCTCCGAGCATTCGCTTAAAGAACTACATGCATTCCCTAATCCTTTTGTAGGTTTGCTTTATATTCTTATCTGGGAGAGTAAATGTACTGAGAAAATGGATATCTTACAGTCTTTGAGTGTGTGTTCCTGTATCACTCCCACTAGTCATTAAAGGTGAGGGATACCTAACTAGAAATTAAATAGAAACTCTTCAGTGAATACATTAAACAGTTTTGGGTATGGTCACCAACATATTCTTACGTTATTTCATTAATCAATACTGCAAAAGCCTTCATTTACCTATGTCTGTGTGTATGTGTAGGACAGTTATAAAGTGGACCACATTTCTCTATCTTTCCTCTATGTCTTAATCTTCTTTCTCTTAAGGAAACCTGACTTTATTTTTTGGATAGTGGCCTGTATTTTTGCTCATCTGCACTTTCACCCAGACTCAGTCACTCAGGGGTTCAGTGGCACCATTTATCTCTTCTGGATCACGGATATGCCTTAGACATTTGCCATATAAGTACTGATTTGCATTAAATGATGAATATTGAGTTATCTGAATTTAAAATTGAGAGGGGGAAAAAAACCTGGAATAATTTCTCCAGTAAGACTTCACTGTTTAGCTTACTGGAGACTCATATCACAGTTCTAGGGGGCTTGATTAAGTAAAAAGGGTTAAACGACATGATTTTTTTTTCTGTAACCATTGTTTCATATACGGTGACGAAATGTTCAACGAGTTTAGTTGCATAATTTTCATGAGTAGGGAAACCATATAAACCCTTACTCAAGTCAAAGTAAATGCAGGGGCGCCTGGGTGGCTCAGTCAGTTAAGCGTCTGACTTTGGCTCAGGTCATGATCCCATGGTTTCTGAGTTTAAGCCCCGCATCGGACTCTGAACTGACAGTGTGGAGCCTATTTGGAATTCTCTTCTCTCTCTCTCTCTCTCTCTCTCTCTCTCTCTCTCTCAAAAATAAAGATACAAACTTAAGAAAAAGAAAATGCAAAAATATGACTCTTGATCATAGGGTCATGAGTTTGAGCCCCACGTTGGGTGTAGAGATTACTAAAAATAATAATAATAATAATAATAATAATAATAAACTTTAAAAAATGTAAAAAACTGAGTGTACCACTCAGCACATATTTATGGCATGTTTTTTTATGTTCAAGGTTTTGTGCTAAGAACCCTGGATATATAAACAAGTGGGATATAGCTCACAACTTAGTGCACTGAAAAGCGAAGCATATAAACCTAGTTTCAGGACAAATTGGTAAGCGCTATGATACAAGCATGGGCAGTGTTTAATGAGAACCCGGAATCCATGGTCTGTCCTTATGGGTCAGGAATGGCACCCTGGGGAAATGATGTCTGAGCTGACCTTGAAGAAAGACTTTCCATTTCCCTGATGAAGGGAGAATGAGGCATGCCAGGTAGAGGGAAATACTAGAGGAAAGGCTCAGAAGTGAATAGAGTTCCGTCTTCATTTTATTAAAAACAAGGAGGCATCGAATGTTAACTTTAAACACGTTTCCACTTCAGAAAACATCATTCCCTAGCCCATAACCACAGGGATAATCATCTCTTAAAATAACTGAGTTTCTAATTAATCTTTTAAATTTTATTAATATTCTACTTGTTTTTATGAACCTCACTGAACACTGATTAGAGCCAAGCAAATAATCTTCTTCTGCAGTGGAGCTAAGAGATGAAATTCAAACTCTACCTTGGTGGTAAAAAAAACAAGAGCTATCTGGTAAAGGAAAATTTTTAACAAGTGGCTTTGGTACAAAGAAGGAAATTAAAAATGAAAGAAATAAATAAAAGACGGTTTTAGGACCTGACTAAGTTTGTGAAACTGGCCGAAGGGTTTTCTCCGGTGAAAATACAACCAAGTTTTTCCTGACATACAGAATCCCTGACAGCTTTGATTGCATGTGTGATTCCCTCCTCACCCCTCTGCCTCAGTCCCGGCCCCCCAGCCTCTTCCCAGGCAGCCGGGCAGGGAGCCAGTCTATTTCGGCCTTATGCTTCCTCTATTTCTTTTGGCCACAAATGAGCAAACACATGTATCTTTCCTTCTAGCCCTTTCCTACTTCCATGAAGGGTAGCCTACAATAGGTAAGCTTCTGCACTTTACTTTTATCGCTTACAAATATGCCCCGGGAGTTACTCCGAATCAATTCATAGACGTCTTCCTTATTCTTTTTAACAGATGCATGGTATTCACGTGGATGCACTTTGGTTATTCAACAGTTCACCAGTACATCTGGATATTTAAGTAGTTTTTGAAGTTTCTTTCAAAATGTTTATTTTTGGGAGAGAGGGCGAGCGAGCGCATGCTATTCGGGGAGGGGCAGAGAGAGAGGAAGACAGAGGATCCAAAGCGGGCTCTGGGCTGTCAGCACAGAGCCCAGTGCGGGGCTCAAACCCATGAGCCAGGAGATCGTGACCTGAGCCGAAGTCAGGTTGAGCCACCCGGGCGCCCCTGCCCCTTTGTCTTTTTTTGTGGAACCAGAAAGTGGATTCATTTAGGTTTTCTTCTGAATCTACTGTTTCTGGTTTGTCTTTTCAGCCACTGTAGTTGCCGGTTTTGTCTCCTCTTTAGACTTGGGTTCTTATGAAAACGTTCGATATCCTTAAGTGGGCATCACTTGTCTCTGGGCCCACTGGTGGTATTTCAATACACTTAATTTTGGGGTTTCCTGGGGGAAGTACTATTTGTTCCTCAGTTGGAGAAAAATCCAGGTGGAGTTTCTGGAAGTCTTTCCGGGTTAGAATCTGCTGAAGGCACAAGTTTTGGATTTCCCCTCTGAGAGCGTGCCGGTCAGATTCTTGGCAAATGCTTGCTGTTCTACAGGGAAGAGTGGTCCGTGTCAACCCATTCACCATTGACATCCTCCCCTCCTTGAGACTGGCACTTCCCCACCCATCTGTCATTCTCTTCCTCTTCTTTTGAATTCTAGAATGTCTGCTTCTGAGATGCAATCTAGCATCGAATTCTCCGTATTCTTGCACTCGTGCTTCTTTCGAGGCCTCCATAGGTTCACTCCAGGATTTCTTCTGCAACATCTGCGGATATGGTGCTCAGGAGAGCTGAACCAAAGTTCCAGACGATGTCATCACAGTTTTCTTTTTGTGTGTTTTACACAAGGCCAGATCTTGGAGGGGTCTCGGTCATAGACAGAGGACAAGTTGCTGTCTTGGAATAGTGTTGATTACTACTATCATGACTTTCCTAGACCTTTGGTCAATTACAAACTTGGCCTCTGCTTTGAGCAATGATGGCACGCTTGGGCAGCAAACAGAAGGCTCTTGGTTATTTCTCTTCGACGGGGCTGCAGAAACCCCTGCCCAAAGGATTGAAGCTAAAGAGAAAAAGTGCATGAATTCCCACCAGTCTGGAGAAAAGGTCCCTGAGCATCACCTTTACTTCAAATCTCTTGTCAGAACTTGCTGTGTGCTTTAGTAATTTATTTGCTAACCTGGGGGGGGAGGGGTCACTAATCAAGTGGCTGAAATGTCAAACATGTCTGTCACTGTCCTGCTTTGGTCTCTCGAGGATATTCTTACATCCACAGCCTGTTGCAACCCTGTGCTGTGTTTGGAGCGTCTCTTCCCTGGGGCGTGCTGCACAGGAAGGTCCCCTGTCTTCAGGTTTGCAGTCACTGTCCTCTGTCTCCTTTTCCCTGGGAAGGATTGCAAAGCAGCAATATCTAGGTAACTTCAGAGAAACATGCAGCTGGGATAACACTGGTGTTTTTGGCCTCATCTCTGATGTTTCTTCTGCTGAGTTCAATCATTACACCTAAAGATATCTTGGCTGCAGGTGCACTGCTGTTCCTTAATAGAGGGTTCATGCAACTCTGCAATACTACATTCACTTTATCCTTCTGTTTTACATTTCTATTCTTGATATTAGTCACGCTCTGGGTATACAAAGGCTTTTGCAGAAGCTTACCATGGCTATGCATAAGTTCCAAGAACCCTAACCAACTTAATGGGTTAATGAGATTCTTACTTCTCAGCTTTGCTATTCGAACACCTGGATCTAAGACAGTGTGATTGTGACAGAGGACATCTTTCAGCACCCAGGAAAATGATTTGGGTGTCTGCATGATGGTGACCAAATTGAGCCATAAACATTACCAGCCTCCCCAGTGGGTTTATTTGGTTGTTAGCTGAAAATCCCCAGTTGGATTGGTAGTGACCATAACTCTAGAGAAATCGCAGGGCAGAGAGGCCAGTGGCCCTGCTTGATCAAACTCTATACCGACTGCCAGTTGCCGGAAAGCTGGCGGTTCCCCAGGAACCACTGGCTGCAGCCCGGCTCGGTCCTCAGAAAACCCGTACTGCTGAACCCGACCAGCCCTCCTGTGTAAACTTTTTAAAGCTAACCAGAATTTGTCTCTGTTATTTGAAATCAAAAGAAAAAGACTGGTAGGCAACCAGAGCTGTACTCACAGTAAGTTTCCCGTTATTTTGCTATGAGTTGGTATCTTTCAGCTCAAAGATTTGAAGTGTTAGCTATTGTTCATGTCAGTGTTTGACTTCTTTGGGGATTTAAGACTTTTGGTTTTGACTGTACTGGTTGTCATTATTTTCAGTGGTTTAGTAATGACCAAGTATTCATTTCATTACATGGGATGAATTTGCCTAGTTCACATAAATTACATTTTAATATCCAGGTTGGCTACATTTAACTTCTTCCCGGAAACGTGAGGCCGGAACGGCTGTGATTGCGGAAGTCGTTTAGTTGAAAATACCCTCGGTGAGCTGGGTCCGCCACGTAGCAGAGGCTTTTCAACCAAGGGTTTAAGAAAAATCACCAGCTTTAACATTATATCAAGCACGAAACACCCAGGTTAAAACTCAAGATTTAAGGTGAACAATTTAAACCAATGTAATTCTGATGGGAAAATTTTTTTTTTAACTTTTTTTAAGTAAGTTCCTTGGTGACAAAAATGGTAACCATATTTGCAGGAAATAGGGCCATAATTTAAGGAAACTGGTGTGCCATAATTTAAGGAAATCTGATTGGAGAGAGGGAGTGGTACATTCCGGGCTGAGGGAGAGAAGTCCTGGGGTTTGCTTTTCCTGCTAAACTACTAATTCCTGCTGACTCCTGGTTTGGCTTGTTCTGCTAAATAGCTGTGTTCTTGAGCAAATTCGCTTTTCACTGCTTCAGTTTTTTTTCATTCATGGAATTGGAGGCAGATTTTTTTCACATATAACTCTCTTTTTTTAAAATTTTTAAAAAATTTTAAAAAGTGTTTAATTTTTTTTGGGGGGGAGAGCATCAGTGGGGGAGGGGCAGAGAGAGAGGGAGACACAGAATTGGAAGCAGGCTCCAGGCTCTGAGCTGTCAGCACAGAGCCTGATGCAGGGTTTGGACCCACGAACTGTGAGATCATGACCGAAGTCGGAAACTTAACAGATTGAGCCACCCGGGTGCCCCTAACTCTCTTGTACGATATATGAAAATCTACATTCAACAAAAAATTAAATGAGGAAATAAGTATTTGTAGTAAATCATTTTTATAAGAATATAAAGGGAGTCTTTTACTTGTGGAACTCCTAAGGGGTACGTACATATTATTTACATGTGACAGCATATAGAAAGTTGCATGTAGGCATCGAACAAATGGCAAATGAATGACAAAAGATGAGCAAAAATCCCTCAAACATATAAAAGCTAGAGCCAAAGAAGTCTGTGAGATAATGGTAAAGATAAATCATAATCCTACATAATCTTTCAAGAAAATATGATTTGATCTTAGACACGTTTCAAGAACATGTACGCTGAATAAACTCAGGTTCATGTCTGGAACCACTGAGAATCTCACTGGACTTAGTGACCAAACAAACTTCTAAGCAAAAGAGAAGTAAGTTATGAAGATTAAAGCAGAACATATAATATGGAACTTGTGTATCAACATGATAAAAAGGAATCATCAGGCTAATATACGGCTGCAGTTTCCAATGTAACATTATTCTGTTTCGTAAAAAAGAGACGTTGAAAGTTACCAGTTTGTGCTGGCGGGACACTTTTCATCTGTTCTCCCATAACCCAGAAGGCCACTCAGTTTCTTAGATTTGGCACATGTATAGACTGCTGATAGTATAGAGAAAGGATACACATTCCTTTCACTAGGTGAAAGCAATTTCTTCCTTTCATTTCTTCCACCTATGATCTTTCTCGGTAATCCTTTTTTTCTCACTGTATAAGAGTTCATGTGATCTCACTGCTGGGTGAGCTTACCCTCTGGTCTTAGCTGGTTGGATAGGATACATAGCTGCCCCCGGGCAGTTGGTTACACACATTACTTGGGCCAATTAGAGTACTTTCTTGTGAATTTAGAATTCATGAAACTAAAGACCACGCTGGCTGGTGTTGAGAAGCACAGCCTATCAGATGAAGAACCAGAGAGGTCCTGTACGTCCTACAGAGTTAGAACCGATGTGGCCAAGTGAAAATAATGGGCAGAGATGCTGTAGAAAGGAGGGGTACATGGGCGAGGAGAAAGGGAAGGTGAAGGAGGGGGTGGGGAGAGGAAGAGAGAGAGAGAGAATCTTTTGGCTCTTAGCCCCTGGTCTCTGTTCTTTTGAGGCCAGATACTTTGGCTCCTTTCCTTTGGTCTCTGAGATTCCTTTGCGTTCTGTACTAATCATGTGTCTTTTACTACCTTGAATGGTCCTCTATTTCTTGGAATCGCAATAACTTTAATTAAAATATCTCAGACTGTCTCCCTCGTGATGCCAACTATTCTCTGCAGTCAACACAGCATGATATTTAGAAAACTCGTACTGTAATTGTTCATGAGTAACTGTGAATTCTTCAAAAGAGAGACGTGTATCCATTCAGCACAACTATCCACGGACCACTCACATGCAAAGCACTGTGAAGAGGTTAGACTCACCCACTTTTAACCTGCCTGTGACCTCCCCTTCAGAGTTGCGTGCGTTGACGGTCACATTCTGAGTTGACTGAAGAAGCAGAGATGAATCCTAGAAGGGCATTTACAAAATGTGACAAATACATGCTATGCACTCATTTACTCACTTATTTTTAGAGAGACATATTTTTCGACTTATTTTTAGCGTGTACATGTGCGTTCCCGTGGGCAGGAACAACCAAAGGGATGGAGAGGGAGAATCTTCAGCAGGCTCCGCACTCAGCGCATCGGTGTAGAGCCCAACGCAGGGCTTGATCTCACGATCCTGGGATCATGACCTGAGCCAAAGTCAAGAGTCAAACACTCAAGTGACTGAGCCACCCGGGCACCCCAATGAATATATAGTATTCAAAATGACTGTGGGGCACCCGGGTGGCTCGGTCGGTTAAGCGTCCGATTTTAGCTCAGGTCACGATCTCGCGGTTCGTGGGTTCGAGCCCCACGTCGGGCTGTGTGCTGACAGCTCAGGGTCTGGAGCCTGCTTGGGATTCTGTGTCTCCCTCTCTCTGCCCCTCCTAATCACGCTCTGTCTCTCTCTCTCTCTCCAAAATAAACAAACATTAACAATTTTAAATAAAAAATAAAATGACTGTATATTTATATTCATATATAAATTTAGGATTTATATAAGATACTTTTTCCATAGTCAGAGATCCTGTGGCCCTACACAGTATTTTAAAATCTTGGATTATACTATGTTAAAAGAGTACATGAAAATTTTTTACTCCAACAGTTTCAAACAATACGTATTTATTATATTATTGCTTTTGTGGGTCAGGAGTCTAGGCACAGGCTACCTTGGTCCCCTGTTCAGGGTCTCAAGGGAACTGAAGGGCTGAGGATTCATTCCAGACTCAAGAGCTTCTTCTAAGCTCATGTGGTTGGTGGCAAAATCCATTTCCTTGCTGCTACAGGGTGTCCTAACTCCTTTTTTCATAAATTATAATATTTTTATGGATTCGCACTGCTCGCATGCAATGGCTAGAGTGTACCACGTCAGCTCTCTGGGTGAAGATCTAAAATAATCGAGTTTTAATCAGTGTTTTTTCCTGTTCCAAGGAATAAAAATTTCTTAATAAAATATTAAAATATTAAAATTTTTTTAATATCTATGTCCAGGACATGACATATTTTTAGAAGATAAATCAGAGCATGGTTAGTTCTTCTGTAAGAAACACCACATTACTTATTTTCAAAATGTAAAGCCTTTTCACAACTTCACAAGAGCTTTTTAAAATTTATCAGATATCTGTATTTTTTAAACTTTTGTTGGAAGATAAGGTGGCTTTATGTCATAAGCGCCTCCTGTGGCATCATAGTTCCGAATGGCTGGTTTTGCATTACAGAAGATTGTTTGCTTTTATATAAGCAATTTTCTTCAAAAAAGAACGCAACCATTTGGCTGTTGGATTCAGGCGGGTTTATGATCCATTCAGAGGGAACCGAATGTCTTCCAAAGTTGTAGTGAGTACTGTGATTTTTCAGAAGGAAAGAAGTTTCAGGAACGCTCTGGAACTCTGGCAGGTCCGAAATTCTCCCCATCGCTTTGTGGAAGCAGATGACCTATCGGCATCTCGTGTTTCATCCACTGATGTGACCTTGATACTTGTCTTCACATTGCTCAAAAATAAGTAGCACGGTAAGAGTTAACGGTTTACCGGTTTCTTATGTAGAGCCTTGGCGTGCAGGGGTGTGAGGAGGGGCTCACCTCCCGCCGCCTCTGGGCTCTCCCTGTGTGGTGGCCTCCTCAATGGTGAGCTTTAGCCTGTGAGCTTTAGGTTGGCTGCTCTTCCTTGGACTCCCAGCCATATCTTCTCAACTCGGGGAGGACCCCTGCCTCTTCGTTGGCCCCCCTCCCTCACCGTGGCCTTCGAAACTCTCTGCAAGTAGCAAACTGGGGCGGTCCTGGGGCTCGCCTCTTGTTTCTGCCTCTCAGAGAGAACTGTCCTGACTGCCACTGTCCAACGTCTGAAAACTGTCCTACTCCATTTTGGTGCTCTAACAGAATACCAGAGACTCGGTGGCTTATAAACAACAAAGGTTTCTTTCTCACAGTTCTGGAGACTGGGAAGTCCAAGGTCATGGTGCTGGCAGATTTGGTGTGTCCAGTGAGACTCACTTTCGGGTTCATAGAAGGGGCCTCCCGGCCTCCAGCTCACCTGGTGGAAGGGGTGAGGGAGCTCTCTGGGGCCTCCCTGATCAGGGCACTGATTGCCTCATGAGGAAGTCGCCAAAATCCCACCTCCTAATACCATCACCCTGGGGGTTAGGGTTTCAACATGTGAACTTCCAGGCCACAGCAAAAACCATGGTTTCTGATACATTTTCAAGTTTTTTAGTTGCTTAATAAAGCAGTTGAGTCCGTTCCCTGTTATTTGTCTCGTATTACCTGTTTTGATTTTTACATTTCTTGTCTTTTTCATAGAAGCTCCTCAAAAACAGCTTTATCTCTGTGAGATGCTTACGTGTGCTTTTCCAGTCATTTTCAGAATGATTATTTCTACTTAGTTGGAAGTTAATTCTCTTTTTGGGGAGTTTAGTTGGAATCCTTTTCTTAGATGAAGGCTTCCTTATGTGGTTTCCAGTCTCAGTCTCAAGCTTCCCTCTGTGGATGTATTTTGATTTCTGGATTTACCGAGCCTGCCTAAGGGCTTTCCCATTGTTTTCATTGAGACCCCTGGGTTTCTCAGCCTTGTCATGGTGGCTCAGGGCTCGTGTCCTCGGATGACATTTGGGTCTTGGTCTGGCATCTTTATTCAAGTCTGGGCAGTAGGTGCAACTATTTTCTGCCTTTCATTGCTGTCTCATGCAGTGGGTCTGGCTAGAGTCCCAAGCAGTCCCATCAGGCAACATTCTGGTCCCTGTGCCTCTGTGGGCTTTGACCGTAGCTGTCCCTGCCTCTTTCCAGGACTGCGAACTTCAAAGACAATCATTCCAAGTAAAGCTTTACCATTGCGTGTTTTGGTTTCATTTCATCTTTGACGATGTCTGTATGTTGCTAACTACAACTTTTTTGTTTTATCAGTTATAATTGCTATGTGCTTAGGTTAATAATGGGCAGGGTAGATGGTTATAAATCATGAGTTCCAGACACAATCTTCACAGGACCTCATGTATTAGCTTTGAAGAGTTACCAAGTAATCACATGTTAGAAGCCAGAGTACCATGTTGAATTATATTTAGAATAAGGAAATTCTCTCACCTCAGCATTATACATAAATTAATATGTGCCAAATTTTGTAAATCCATTTCTGTAATTTTACGGAAAATTACCTCCTAGACTCATCTTTGAAAAGGAAACATAACTAATACATCAGTGCACACAGAATATATAAGACCTAATTTTGTTCAGTTAATCCAATTATTGGAAAGCCATATTAGTTACCAGATACTTTATAGCTCTGTGATCACATAATATCATTCCAAATGTTTCTATAATTTTATGTATCGATCGACATACTGCATCAATGCATCATTGTAAGAGTTTAATATATGATTATCTAAAATAACTGACATAATTTTGCTCCCTGATTTTTTTTAAGTATATGGAGATATGAAAAATCTGATAAGATATAACTAAAAGTACTATTAATTCCAGAATATTAAATTTGCTAGAACTAATCACCTGATTTCAGCCATCAGGCTATTTTACCAGTCTTCTCTCCTCAAAACTATAGGTAGGGAATTAGCCAACATAACTCTGGGGGGGGAAATGGTTCTAATATTTAAATTCTTTGCTCACATCTGACTTCCCCCTTTACATAAGTTTGGGTTTATTCCTCATGTTTCCATATGACACGGCTATTTAATACACTGAAATGCCATCACGATTCACGTGTCTTAGCTCTTCAGCTAAGCTCACGGCATCTGGCTCACGCATGTATCAGCTTGTCCTATTCCAGGTCATTTGTGGGTTCCTCCTGTCAACTGAGACACTATCAGAAGTAATACAATAGTGCCTAAGAGCTACTAATGTGCCTTGCACTCTTGAGACTCCTTGGCAGTGTATTTATGTGCAAGTCTTACACGGCATTCCATTATGGTTGGTAGTAGGGCTTGGTGACCGTTCTGATGGCTGTGTGGGGGTGTGCTTTACCCCTCCTATAAGACCACATGCTTCTCAGCGGTTGGCCTTTTGTATCCTTTCCGACTGCCCTAGAGTCACTCGAAGAGCCTCAGCATGTAGGAGGTACTGACACCTCCTTTCACATGTGTAAACACGGGAGGAAAACGAAGAGTACACTCTTCATCCAACCGGCAGGTTACAGTTGGGTGAAGTCTCAACATGTCATTGAGATGACACCCAACCAATAATTAAGCAAAAGGTTTACCTTTACTACGAAGTCCATAGCATCACATGAAGAAAAATAGAACATATTACAAAAGCTATTTGACTGTGTTTCACGCTTGGCTCTATTTGTTACAAACTTCATGGAGGTAAATGAAGATAATACGGAGGCAGATTTATTTTTAAAGTCACACAATATTTAACAGATATGTTTAATCTACTTGTGGAGAATCCCACAGGACCATAATCTATAATTAACGTAATTAGTACAGAACATGCTACAATGAAACTAATTTCTTTCTAAACTTCTCAGATAATTTTAACTGCCTTGAGAAAAGTGTCTTTAAATTACCTGCACTAATGGAAAGAGGTTTAGATTGCCTTTGATAAAGGTTTTAATCACCAAACGTTTTTAATTATGGTTTAAATTTCTGAGGCCACCGAGTTCAGAGCTAAAGCACATGAAAATGGCATCTTTTTATAATGTAATATCAGAAATAAGTTTTACAATCTTCTACCAAGCTTTTATAAAGCGTGTAACATGAATGCGTGTACATATATACATTCTCAGAACTCTCTTCCGAAACAGCTGAATTTCTATGCTTAACGATTATTAATTTTTCATACAACACAACATATTTACACGTTTCATCATTTTCTTACCACTCTGGAGTGTATTTCCTTGGCGTACAACGGGAATAAAAATTCTGACTCCCCTTCCAGGCGAAGACCATCCTTTGTAACACGCAAGTGACCCATTCCTGTCTGTTAAAAAGACGAGACAACAGAGATTTTGTTTTTGCTTTCCTTTTCACTTCTTTTAGTATCAGCTAAAATTATAGATGCATTTTCATAAATCTTCTATTGGCACTTTTCTGGATTTCTCTTACTTTGCTTAAAACGTTAGTTGTTTTTATTAAATTGTCAATATTTCATTAACCCTTGCGTAATACAAAGGACTATTTAGGAAATACGTATGAGATTGGAAGAGTCACTTCACAATAAACACCCGAGAGTCGCCACCATGTAAGAAAAAGACTCTTACCATTACTATTTAAAACTGTTTTTTTAAAATTAAAATGTAATAAAATGGGCTGTTTTGAGGTGTACCGTTCTATGAGTTTTAACACGTGTAGCCACTGATACAACCAGGGTACATAACAGTTCCATCACCCCCACCCCCATGGTACCATTGAAAAAAAATTTGTTTAATGTTTTTATTATTTTTTAATTTTTCAGAGAGAGAGAGAGAGAGAGAGAGAGAGAGAGAGAGAGAGAGAATCTAAAGCAGGGTCCAGGCTCTGAGCCGTCAGCACAGAGCCTGACGCAGGGCTTGAACTCATCAGCTGTGAGATCATGACCCGAGCTGAAGTCGGACACTCAACTGACTGAACCACCCAGGTGCCCCCCCACCCCCGCCACCATGACACCTTCTTGAGGTTTCATGTGTATCAGGTAAGTTTACAATATAGCAACTGTTCGGTGGCCATTTCTTAAGCACAAAACCATACAGGAGGACGTGAAGCTCTATTCAAAGGGTCTGTTCTCAAAGAATTTTTCATCATGAAGAATGACCACAAAGGATAAAAGACTTAATTGTGGAGATCACTAGTGACCATCATGCTATTAAATCTCATGGACATTTTTAAACTTCATTCCCTTTGCTTTCTCAGCAGCATTTAACACTGGACCTCTTTCTCATTGGTACCCTATCCTCACTCGATTTCCAGGACACCAGGCTCTCTTAGCTTCTCTCCTTGGCCTCCATATACATTCATCCTCCTCTGCCCAGCCCTGGACTGCTGGCTTCCTCAGCAGTCCGGCCCCTTCCTGTCCACAGGAAGGCCCCGTCCTGTCCTTCTCTGACCACACCCTCAGCTCTCAGTACCATCTCAGTGTGGAAATTGTCACCTGTTTTTATCTGCAGTTTACATTTTCTCTCCTGAGCTCCAGACCCATATATACAATTCTCCATCTCTCCTTCCCTTTCGAAAGTTTGGTAACACCTAAATAAAACAAACTGAATTCTGATCTCCCCTCTCTTCTGAGTCTAGAGTTAGATTTTAAAAAGGGAGAGTAGAATGGTCAGATAAAATGGAACAATGACATTAAGCACAATTTTATACAGTGAGAGGTGACTTCTGGGACAGAGATCTGTTACTCTGAACTGATGCCACAGACTTCTCTTCTTAAGAACTCCACTGACTGATAAGCCCTGTTAACAAGAACCAGATTCAGTCTGGAATCATTCGGCCTGGCTAGCTGTCTGTGAGCCACCATTATGGCCCTCTTCCCAAACGTGGGTGTGGGAGCAGTGGATTTTGCACTGTGATTAATGGAAGTCCCTCAGTGCTGCTGGGCTTGGGTCAATCGACACCACACGCAGAGAAGCTTTCCCGAGTCACTCTTACATTTGTGACTGAGTGTGTAGCTTTGGAGGCGGGGCTCCAAATCTAAAAAGTTGACAGCCACTATGGTACAACTTCTCACAAAATGTAACCGTGCAGTTGTAAGACACAGTTTATGAAATGAAGCCAACATGAGCAATGTTGTAAGATCCATCATGTGTGTATAATAAACCAATTTTTAGCAGACAACTGCATCAGGAACTTTTGGTCCTAGAATTGGCCAAAGTGAGGTTCCAACATTGTACATTCAAATCTGAAAATCTGCTGTGGATTTCTGGGTTCAACCGAACAGATGCCAGGAGTTTTTCTGGACTCTGTTTCGCTACATCGGCAGAAAACAACAAAAAAGTAATGCACATCCCAGCCTCTGAAGAAGCTTATTTATATAATCACATCATAAAAGGTGATTGTTCTTTGTCATGTGTCATTTCCTCCTCTGGCTTTTTCATTCATTGAAAAATGAGGAAATTGACATGAGATGACCTCAGCCCATATTCTATGGTTTTAACAAAATGAATTACAAACCTCTACAAACAATCCATCACTACTCAATGTCTGAAAACAAAACAATATGCCTATTTTCGTTTTTTTTTTTTTTAACTCAGGCATGTTGAGCTACAACTCACAAATAATAAAATTCACCTTTTTTAGTGAATATTTTTGCCAGGTTTCACAATCAAAGTACAACACACCAACACCGTGAAGGTACACAACAGTTCTGGAGACAATAAACAATGCCCCCCCCTACCCCCCGCAGTCACAGCCAACCCCCATTCCTTGGCAGCCACTTCTTTCTGTTGCAATAGTCTTGCCCTTTCCAGAATGTCATCTAAATGGAATCATACAGTATGTAGCCTTTTCAGACTGCCTTCTTTCCCTAGGATAAAGCGTCTGGCAGTCATCCATGCTTTTGTGTGTGTCAGGAGTTTGTTTCTTTTTAGAGAGGCAGACTATTCCACTGGAGAATATTCCACGGTTTGTTTATACATGTGTCAGTTGAAAGACATTTAGCTTGCTCTGATGATTACGAATAAAGGGCTTCTGTGCGCACATAGTGGTCATTTCTGATGAGCAAACGCCTGGGGATTTGCTGCGTTGTATGGTAGGTTTATGGTTAACCTTATAAGAAACAAGAAACCGCCAAACTGTTCAGTTTTCCAAGACGGTTGTACCATTTTGCATTCCCATAAGCAATATATGAGTATTCTGATTGCACTGTATTCTTGTCAGCACTTAGTACTGTCAGTACTTTTTTTCATTCTAATAGGAGCGTGATGGTATCATATTGTGGTTTTAATTTGTATTTTCCTAATGACTAATGATAGTAAGTGTTTTTCAGTGAGCTTTTTACTATCCACATCTTTGTCGATATGTAATTTGCAAATATTCTTACCAAGTTTGTGGTTTTTTATTCCTTGACTAGTGTCTTTTGCAGAGCAAAAGTTTTCAATTTTCAAGAAGTTTAATTTATCACTTTTCTCTTATGATTATGCTTTTGATATTTTATGCGACAACTTTCCCTAAACCAAGGACATATTTTCTCCTATGTTTTCTTCTAGAATTTTTATAGTTTTAGATTACACATTTAGGTCTCTGACCAGTTTTTAGTTAACTTTTGTGTATGGTGTGGGGCGTACATGAAGATTATTTTGCGTATGGGTGGATATTCAATTATTCCAGCACCATACGGTGATAATTGTATCCCTTCTCTACTGAATTACTTTTGTACTTTTGTCAAAAATTAACCACATGTGGTTGTATTTCTGGATTGTCTATTCTGTTCTGTTGACCTATGTGTCTGTACTTACTATACTGTATTGATTACTCTAACCCTACTGTCAGGTTTGAAATCACCCAGTGGGAGTTCAAAATTATTTTGGCAATTCAAATAATTAAAAAAAATCTTTATTATGATAAAGTATACTTAATAACATTCACCATTTTAGCCATCTTTAATTGCATAGTACAGTGGTATTAAGTACCTTCATATCATTGCACAATCACCACCATCCTTCTCCATAATTTTTTCATCTTTTCCAACTGAAACTCTGTACCCATTAAACCCAGCTCCCTATTCCCCACCCCCCCAGCCCCTGGTAACTCCTATTCTACTTCTTGATTCTATAAATCTGATTATTCTATGTGCCTAAAGTAAGTGGAATCATATACATTTTTTGTCTTTCTTTCTAACTTTATCCTAGCATTTTGCCTTTAAATATAAGTTTTAGAATCAGCTTATCTATTCTACAAAAATTTCTGCTGGGTTTTTGACTAGAAATGTATTGAATATAAGAATGAATTTGGGAAGAACTAACATCTTAAAAATATTGAGTCTTCCAATGTTCAAACACTAATTCCCCATTGAATCATAAAAATTTCTTTCATCATTGTTTTGTAGTTCTCAGCATATAAATCTTATTCATATTTTGCTTGATTTTTACATAAATACTTCATGTGTCTTGGTGCCATTATAAAGGATATTATTTTTATCTCACACCAGCTTCTATTTAGTCAGTACTGTTCTGGCTTATCCTTTTTCCTTCTTTTATTTTCAAACTCTCTCATTTTTTTCTTTTATGTCTCTTGTAAGGACATTATAGATGATCTTTTAAAAAACAACTTGAAAATCTTTATTAATAGTAGAGTTTAATGTTCATAGTCATTTAAATTAATGAAATATTCTGATGGATTTATACTATCTTATTTTTCTCTAAGAAAAGTCACTCTGGTTATTGAGTACTATCTCCCATGACCTGACAATCATCGGGCCCCTTGAGCTCTGACCCCCATAGCAAAGCCCTGTAAGAACACTGTGGTTTTAAGAACACAAAAGGTGTACGATTCCATTAAGGCCAAGTGTTCTTGTTACATAAAATGCCCCAGCTGGGTGAAGAGGGCTTCTACGAAGAGGCATGACCGAGCATTGGATGTCAGGTCCCAGAAGGGTGAATGGAACCCCTCAGTGGCGAAGCTCCCCCGGGGAAGGGTGTCCAGCTCAAGTGCAACGGGGAGAGGGTGGTGGCAGAGGTAGGAGGGTGGAAACATGCAAGGGATTGAGTTTATAAGTAGAAGAAAGAGCAAGGGAGCTAAGTTCCTCGTTGTCACGGAAGGGAGGTACAAATACAAAAAGAGAGAAAATCGGGTTAATCCCCATATTGTTGCACTGAAGTTAAACATTTGTATGAACCCATGGTGTTCCACATGTAGATGGATAGGTAGAGAAATAAATGTTCATATAAAGGTGTGTGTGTGTGTGTGTGTGTGTGCGCGCGCATCTGCATGCGTGTACGGGGGTGTTAGTTACATGTCCTCTGAGTGGGTCTGGGCTAGCAGCACACTGACAGCAATGAGTGCATCTGACACTTGAATCTCAGGTTCTAAATACCATTCCGCACTAAGAGGGATTACAGCTCCTTGGAGAGACAGCTAATTTCAGGGCCAGAGTAAGCAAAGAGCATGATGAGCCTGGAAGATCCTGTGTGGGTAGACAAGAAAGGATACAGAGAATACTGAGGATAGACCAAAAGGCAGAAGAGCCGGCTAAACGGGGCTCCCAGAGGCCAAATCAGACTGAATATAAGCACTGAAAGAAATGGCAGCAATGGATTATGAGAACCCACTGAATAGAATTAGAAATCATGAGTCCATACAGACATGTAAAAATAAACAAATGAATGGAAGGGTTGACGAAAACAGTATCTTTACATAGTTTAAACCTATCTCCTTACCAAATAGTTATACTTGCAAATGGGAAAACAGTAATTTTACAGGGAAGAAGCCTGGCCCTTTAATCAAGTGCTTAAAGTGATGGGCCAAGTAAAACATTCGTCGTGCTGATGGAAGTCCTGAATTCCAGAGGGTTGAACAGAGGGTTCCCAGAGTTGGGGAAGGATGAGGGTAGGAGAGGATAGTGCGTGAGCAGAACCTCAGAGCCTTTGAGTGCAAGAGATGAGCAGTGGGGAGGCGAGGGTTTCCTATGGTGACCAACATCGATGGGGATGAAAGGGAGTTGGGCCTCATCTGCAGCGCACTGGAGGCCGATGGCGGAGGGAAATCCGGGAAGGGGAGGGGCATTAAGAGGTGAGTGCCTGCTGCTCCCCACTGACTCCTGTTTATGAGGAGAGGGTCTGGAGCCGTGTGGCCATAGGCTCTGGGCACCAGGTCCGTTCTTGACCCTTGAGGTGGAACAGACTTGCTCTGGATCCCTCAGTCTCTCCTGACTCTTGCTGATGGCGTTGTGGTTCCCTCACTTCTACTCCCTTGTATCATAGGAGTGGCAGCACGCTCTTTCGGCATCCGTGTGTTTGCTCATGGAGTTGACGAATAACTTTCTTATTTTAATTTATACAGCTAATTCTTACTAATCCTACGTTTCAGTTCTCCCTGTCCACAACACCCTGTGCATAGCTCTGTAGTAGCACTTATATCATTACTAATATAAGAGCCTGTTTGTTTCTGCACAAAATATTGGTTATTCCTCCGAGAGGTAGAGTATAATCTTCTGCCCATGAATCTGGGCTACCAGCAGTTATGACATCAAAAGAAGTCTTGAGGCTTCTGCTCAGGCCTACTGGAATACTTTAGAAGTCCTGACTAGTCTTACCATGTAAGAAGTCCAGGGACCTTGAGATCACATGCTGGGGAGACCAAGGGCAGACTCTCCAGTTGTCAGTTTCAGCTGAGCCCAGCTTTCCAGCCATCCCTGCACTGGCACCAGATATGTGAATGAAGTCATCCCAAACCCTCCAAACCAGCCCTAATACCAGCTAATTATATCTGAGTGACCTCAATTGACATGGGGGGTGGTGGCGGGCAGAATTGCCTCGCTGAGCCCTGCCCCATTTTCTGACTTACAAAATCAAGAGTTATGATAAAATAGCTTTTGTTTTAACCCATTTGTTTTTAGACTAACATGTTTTGTAGCAATAGATTAGCCAGGATACTTCTTGTGAGCAGGGATGAACCACATCTATTCTCAACTCTTCGTTTAATATCTGATGCACAAAAGTGCTCAGCACGTGGTTGTTGAGCTGTTAAACGATCCGTGTCCAGAAAAACATCAGTTAAGCTGATAAAGCTTGATGTCACTTAGATCCTACATTGCACCACACTGTCAGTTTCACGTGTATGGGACATCTCATCTCTGGCTTTCCTTCCTTTGGTGCATCAGCTGCTGTCAATCATAATGTGACTGTACCATGACTCATTCATTGTTTTGGCAAAAATCAACCAAGTGCCAGATTTTGACTCTGTCCTGCTCCCACCACTCGTTCAGAGTGGGCTCAACACTTCTGGGCAATAGCAGGGGGCAGGGAGAGCAGTCCCTGCAGGATGATGCCTTGGTTAAATCCTTAGGCAATTTACACAGAACGCCAGAAGGGTGAATGAACTCTTAGTGCAAAGCCCCTTCCATGTAACAAGAACAGTGTCATGACTCAAATTCTTCCCATCCATGACTTTAACCTTTACCTGTGGCACAAACCCTTCCCCACTTTTCATCTTCCCAAAGCTGGAGCTCACAGATGGGGTGCTGCTCTGGCCCTTAATCATCATTTTCTTAGTTGCAAGCTTAGCATTCACAGCTCAAACTCAAGTAGAACACAATCTAGTTAACTTTCCCTGGAACCCTAAATTCATCTGGTCAATTTCCTATTGTTGTTGGCTTTCTTCATTCTGGAGGTCAAAAACTGCAAAATATTTGATAGTTCTGCAGGCTTCTCGGATTTCCTCTCATCTCTTAAAGTTAAATGAACCTACATATCCTTTTGAATTTACTACATCAATTTGGTTTCACATAACTACCTTTGATAACTTTCCCTTCTTGTAGGAAATAGATTACCCTCCGCTTTCCTTCTCCGATCAGCACTGCCCCATTCAACATTTTCTAAAGGCCAGCTGGGTATGGTAAGGAAACACTTGGGGTTTTTTTCCTTCCTCTGTAGGAAAAACTCAGTTCTCCCCTACTATGTCTTTCCTTCCTGTTGAGGATCCTGTTCCTCACATAGACACTTCATTTCTGACATTTCTGGTCACCAAATAAATGTGTGGAAGTTTTCCCCGCAACTATAAATCCTCAGATCCCAGCAGAGTGTCCAAGAATTCAATTCAATTCAGACATATCTTCCCAGAGACATCACCAAATTCCACAGACTAAGGGCTCAGTCCCACCCAACCGCTTTTAGATGCCAGTCATAAGCCAAGATTATCACCTGTGCTTCTGACCAACCAGCTCTTTATTGGAGGTTCCAATGGTCCCCTCCTTGGGTCTGATTAAATTGCTAAAACAGGTCACAAAACTCAAGGAAACACTTATAATTACCAGTATATTAAAAAATATGGTATAGGACACAGATATACAGCCAGACGAAGAGCTATATAGGGCATGGTCTGGGAAAATCCCACGTGCAGGGACCTTTGGATTTGTCTCCATGGAGTTGGGGTATATCACTCTCCTGGTGTGGATATGTTTGCTAATCTAGAAGCTCCCCTTATCCCTTATGACTGGGATTTATGGAGGGCTTCCTTAGGTAGGCATGATCAATCATTTCCAGCCTCTCTCCTTTCTTTGGAGAATGGGGTGTAAGGCTGAAAACTCCAATGAAACTGGACTACCTTCTTCCACCATACACAAAAATAAATTTGAAATGGATTAGCAACCTAAATGTGAGATCTGAAACCACAAAAATCCTAGAAGAGAGCACAAGCAGTAATGTCTCTGACATTGGCCATGGCAACATTTCTAGATATGTCTCCTAAGGCAAGGAAAATAAAGTAAAAAATAAACTACTGAGACTGCACCTAAATAATAAAAAAAAAACACTTCTGCATGGAGAGGGAAACAATCAACAAGACTAAAAGGCAACCTGCTGAATGGGAGAAGATATTTTCAAATGACATATCCAATAAAGAGTTAGTATCCACAATATATAAAGAACTGATACAACTCAACACCCAAAAAACAAATAACCCAACTTAAAAAAGGGCAGAAGATATGGACAGACATTTCTCCAAAGAAGACGTCCAGATGGTCAACAGACACATGAAAGGATGCTCAACAGCACTCACCTTGAAGGAAATACAAATCAAAACTATAATGAGATACCCCCTTACACTTGTCAGAGTGGCTAAAATAAAAAACACAAGAAACAACAAGTGTTGGTAAGGATGTGGATAAAAAGGAACTTTCACTGCTGATAGTTTGCTGAATGCAAACTGGGGCAGCCACTGTGGAAAATGGTATGGAGATTCCTTAAAACATTAAAAATAGAACTACCCTAGGATCTAGTAATCATACTACTGGGTATTTACCCCCAAAATGCAAAAGCACTAATTCAAAGTGATTCATGAACCCCTATGTTTACAGCAGCATTATTTACAATAGCCAAATTATGGAAGCAGCCCAAGTGTCCATCGATAGATGAATGGATAAAAGAGATGTGGTATGTATATACAATGGAATATTATTCAGCCACAAAAATAGAGAAATCTTGCCACTTGCAATAATACAAATGGAGTGAGAGAGTATGATGCTAAGTGAAATAAGTCAGATAAAGACAAATACCATATGATTTCATTCATATGTGGAATTTCAAAACTAAAACAATGAGCCAGTGTAAAAACAGAGGGAGACACACACACACAAACCAAGAAACATTCTCTTGACTATGGAGAACAAACTGATGGTTACTAGAAGGAAGGTGGGTTCTGAGATGGGTGAAATAGATGATAGGGATTAAGGAGTGCACTTCTGTGATAAACGCTGGGGGATGTATGGAATTTTTGAATCACCATATTGTACACCTGAAACTAATACAACACTGTGTGTTAACTGTATTGGAATTAAAATTTTAAAAAATAAGATAAAACCTGTAACTTTCTGGATGTCCTTTATCAAGTTGATTTGTAACTCTTGATGTAAAAAACATTTGTAACTCTGCACCCAATGTTCCTTCCCTAGAGCACTCTCTTCTTTGTAAAGATTGTGCATCCCAGGCAGCTTTCTTTAACTTGGGCTGTAATAAAACTCTTTTATTTCTTAAAAAAAATAGACTGTTATAACTATGAGCGTTTTATATAAGCCTTATGGTAACCAAAGCCAAAACCTATAGATTCACAAAAGATAAAGGGAAAAGAACATAAGCAGAACACTATGTAAAAATCATCAAATCACAAAAGAAGGAAACAAGACTTGAAGAAGGGAACCAAGGAATTACAAAACAACCAGAAAACAATCAACAAAATGACAGTCATAAGTTCATACCTACCAAAAATTACTTGAAATGTAAATGGACTAAATTTTCCACTCAAAAGACACAGGGTGGCTAGATAACACAATAAAACCAAACAAGAGTCAACTACATGCTGCCTATAAGAGACTGATTTCATCTCTACGGACACATATAGACTGAAAGTGATGGAAAAAGATATTCCATGAAAATGGAAACCAACAGGAATCAAGGGTAGCTATTCTTATATCAGAAAAAACAGACTATAAACCAAGGACTATAGCAAGAGATGAAGAAGGTCATTATAGAATGCTAAGAGGGTCAATTCATCAAGAGAATGTAACACCAGAAAATATGCACCCAACATTTGAGTATAAGAACTGAAGGGAGAAATAGAGAGTAATACAGTAATAGCAGGAAACTTCAATATTCCACTTTCAACAATGGATACATCACTCAGACAGAAAATCACTAAGGAAACAAGGTGGTTAAACTGTACGTTAGACCAGATAAACATTCAGCCCAACAGCAGCAGATTATACATTATTCTCATGTGGTATACAATGACAATGGAATATTATTTAGCCTTAAAAAAAGAGGGAAATCCTGTCTTTTGTGACAACCTGGATGAACACGGAGGGTCTTATGCCAGGTGAAATGGTCATACAGAGAAAGACAAATACTGCATAGTATAACTTTATGTGAAATCTAAAGAGGGGGGGAATCAAATTCATGGAAACAGATAGAAAAGTGGTTGCCAGGGGCTGGGGGTGGGGTGGGGTGGGGTGGGGAGAAGTAGGAAAAGGTTGGTAAAAAGGTACAAACATTCAGTTAAAAGACCTGAATGGAGTCTCAGGATCTATTGTGTAACAACATGGTGACTATAGCTGATACCACTGTTTTGGGTAGTTTAAATTTGCTAATAGAGTAGAACTTATTCTCCCTCACACACAAAAGGTAAATATGGGAGGTGATGGATGTGTGAACTCCCTGAGGGAAGTCCTTTCACAATGTGTGTGTCTATCATATCATCATGTGGTACGCTTCAAATCTCTTTCAATTTTGTCAACTCTACTTCAATAAAGCTGAAAAAATTATAGAAAATGTCAAGAGGCAGTGGCAAGCAGTGGATGTGGAGGCTCTGGAACTCTCACGTCCTGGTGGGAGTTGGCGCAATCTGTCCTAAACACTGGCAGCTTCCATTAAAGCTGAATGTACCCACAATGCATGAGTCACATTCTGTCAGAGTCCACATTCAATTCACACTGCCTTAAGTCCCACTCGGTCTTTGGCCCATGACAATGTGGCTTCCACCATCACCGTTCTACTGAAATTGCTCTCCCCAATAACCTTGTTATTAAAAAATCCAACGCCCCTTCTCAATTCTCATTCTACTGGAAAATTCTGTAGCATTTGGGACTGTTGGCCAATCCATAATTCTTCGCACTCTACCTTCCCTTGAGGCTTCGGGCAGTTTGGTTTATCTTTTGGCTTCGACTGTTCCTTTGGCACTTTTTCTCAACAATGTCCTCCTAGGCTTTTTTGTGAAATGCCCGCGTTTCTTGGAGTTGCATCCTTGGCACCATGTAAATACTGAATATATGTTAAACCCTCACACACATCGTCTTACACGTGAGTACCCCTCCTAAGTGTTCTCCAGATAATTTCTTAAAACACTAACCTAACGTTTACTCTCCCTCTTTAAAAACTGGGGTACACAATACCACACAAGTGACCTACGGGCATACAAGGCTCTTATACATGGTCCCTATTTCTACAGGTTTATCTCCTGCCCTTCTCCTTCGAACCTTACATCTTCATGACAATACACTTCTCACTCAACAATCTTTCTTCATCCTTGTATTGCATCCCCAAACTATCGAAGTCCTGTTGAAGCTTTTCTGATCTCCTCAGGCCACCATAACTCCTTCTTCTAGATTTCTACAAAAGTTTGATCACATCTCTCATAGAAACCTTATCCCATTATGTTACATGTATCTAGACCTCTACTGCACTGAGACTTTTGTAAACCCGGCCTGTATTGTGGGGGCTAGCACCCTACACACAGCAGGACCCAACAATGGGTTCACTGATTGGCCTTTGCAACCGCGAGATCCATGATACCT
Organism: Neofelis nebulosa; assembly: GCF_028018385.1. NCBI lineage: Eukaryota > Metazoa > Chordata > Mammalia > Carnivora > Felidae > Neofelis > Neofelis nebulosa. The sequence goes on from NC_080782.1 coordinate 240,141,913, forward strand.
TACGTTAGCTGCTCAGCATACATTTAAAAAACGAACAGGTTGATAATTGGTATTACTTCAGAATTCGCACCTTTAGGATGACCCATGGTGTGTAGCAAGGAATTTGGCATTTGGGGGGATGTTGTAGCGATTTTAAAGTTTTTAACCTTGTGCTTTCATAAACTTCATGCCGACAGTTGAGAGGTGACATAAAATCAAACTGAGGCTCCTTTAATTATTCTCATAACTATTATTTGTTTACCTCAGGTTTTTGGGTTTTTTTCAATCACTTCTGGGAGTTCTCTACGCAACTTTTCTTCCTTGCTAGGCCGCTAGTAAAAACTTTAGGCATCAAATAAACGTAAGTTTTTCTAGTTCATAAGGATTTTTTTCCCTTAGAAACAGGAAGAATTATTTCACGAATGAATGTTTACAGTTTTTTTTTATCTGACTATATTCTAAAGCACTGCAACAGATCAAGGACAGACATAAATTTATTCTTCAGTGGTATGATTTGTATACAATTTTCTCTCAATTTTATCGTGATCCTGATTTTTCATATTGTGGGCAAGGGGTTCCTAGAATTTAATGAGAAATTAAAGTGAGCATATTTTGTGTAAAGATGGCCTTGGGGAATAGTCTCAGAATAATCAGTGATTGTCTTGTCTATTTTCAAATACCCATAAAGAGACTCATTTCTCAATGCTTTATATCTTAGGAAGTTTTGATGTTTATTTCTTCTAAACCATGCAGAAGACTGGATAATGAATTTTCATTTTGGCTCAGCATAAGAAAGGATAAAGTTTGGTCAAGTTGATCAGCTGACTCGTCAACAGTAAAACTTTGAGAGTCTCTAGAAATATATATAGAAACCAGTTCTGGGTATACTTCATTTAATGAAATTGATGTTTCCCAGCAACTTGCTATAGAAGCAAATTTAATTTCAACTGAATTATACCTTCTATTGACTTCCAAAACAAGTTAAAAATATATCCTCTCCTAGAAGAAAAATCCCTTTAATATTATTACAGTTATACAAAAGCAAAAACCCCCTGGAAAAAAACTTATTTGCTAGTAAAGTTGTCTTCTGATGAAAAATGGATAATTTCATTTTGACATTAAAAGCAATCCAAGGAATGATCCAAACTACAAAATGCCACCTAATAAAAACCTATAAAGGAAAATATACAATATACAAATACTCTGGCAGTACAACATACATATTCTTTTGGCTCATAATTTTCCCACTATATCACTGCAAAACTTAAATGCAGGGTAGTTTCCCTAAGTTTTCCATAGACTCACGAAGCAATGCACCTTCCCCCCATCAACTTACATTATTCAAATGTATTGGCATATTTGTACAATAGAGGCAGCACAGAATCTTTCACAAGGAAATAAAGACAAATAGGTATGATATGCTCTACCTTTGTTTAAGCAGCAAAGTTATCCCAGTGTATGACAAAATATTGGTTACTGCCTGACAATGATTTTGAAGTTAGTAGGATGTATTTGCGTTTACCACCCTTTCCCATCAAACAAGTTTTAATTTTTTATCAGTTTATATATTTATCAGTTTATACTTATCAGTTATCAGTTTTTATATTTATCAGCTTATCAGTTTATCAATTTATAATTATTAACGTCACAAAGAAGTTACATAATTTTTAATGTTTTAATTTATTACATTATTTACATTATTACATTAAAATTATGGAGCTTACTTGTATTTCAGAAACATTTTAATTAAGTATAAGTTTTAGAAAAGTGAGATTATAATTGTACTGAATTTACGAATTTATATTCTGTCTCTAAAATCTCTTTATGTTCCATGGGTCTTTTTGGTGTTTATGAGCCACATGATTTGGATGGTTTTTTTTTTTTTTAATGTTTATTGACTTTTGAGACAGAACGAGAGCGCGAGCAGGCGAAGGGCAGAGACAGGATCTGAAGCGGGTTCCGTGCTGACAGCAGAGAGCCTGATGTGGGGCTCGAACTCACAGAGCTGCGAGATCATCACCTGAGCGGAAGTCGGACGCTTAACCGACAGAGCCACCCAGGCGCCAGATCATTCTAGTTTCATGGAATGTTTTGGTATTTGCTAGAGCAAGCTTTCCCTTGTTATTCTTTGTCATGAATAAAGCTAATATGAAGTCTTTTCATCCAGCTGTGCAGACCCTTTTACTCAGGGTTCCTTTTGGGACTGTCGGGAAAGTATATTCCCGCAAATTGAGAGTCTTGTGGATTTGCGTAATTATTGCAATATGAAGTGTGATTCTTCTAGTTTGTTTTCTAACTAGTTTGGACTAAAATATGAGTGGGTGTTAGACACTACATTTTGTACCTCATTTTATTACTCAACATATCAAACTTTCGTATTTGTTTGGGGGGTTTTGCATTTAATTCTTCTGGATTTTATAAGACAACATGGTAATTATTTCCAATAATTCTTTTCCCTCAAATCATCTGCTGCTTAACTATTTCAATGCCTTATTTAACAGATCACCTTGCTGTACTGACAATATTTCAAAAAAATAAAAGGGTAGCATACAGTAATACACTTCTCTCGTTTTTGGCTTCAACAGAAATGCCTCTAGGGTTTCAGTATCAAGTATGTTTCTGGCTGCTGGTTCGAGTAAATATTCGCTATCATGTTAGGGGAAGTATGCTGGTCAACTATTTCTTTTTATTGCCGCCATCTATGATAGCCCATGTGTGTGGTGCAGTGAAAAAAGGGCGGATTTCAAATGAAATGAAATGGATGCAAATTCTAATTCTTATTTTCTTCACCCGGTGATCTCAGACAATTTTTAAATTTCTGACACTTCAAGTTAAGGAACACCTATGTTTACGGAGCGGTGCCTCGCATGTGGTGGCAGTAGACAAGGTATTAGGAACAGAATACATAGACTGGCTTCTTTTCTACCTCGTAGAGTTAATAAAGCGACCCAGGGAAGGAAACAGGAGAGAAGCCACCGTAAGAGCAGAGCAGTTTGAGAGATGAGAAGAAAATGAAGGAACATCAAAGAGCCAAGAATGATTGGATGGTGTGTTCACTGAGTAGCATAGATAACACTACTGTAAACATGAGAAAAGATCAGCGTGGTACTTTGTAAAGACGACACACAACTTCATGGAGAACTTTGTATTTGCAGGCTCTATGTTTGAAATTATTCACCATATACTGCAAAGACAAAAATAATCAGGTCATAGTGCTAAGGACACCTGGAAAGTTAAAAGGAAGGAGGAATGCCTTCGCCCTCTTATCTATATGTGAAAACAATAAGTTTATCATAATGAAAATTGGGTCCTAAAACATTGTCAAAAGAAGCAATAAACAGGTAGAGGAAGCATATAGCTCTAAAGCAGATTCTCTTCATAGCTGCCTATTATATGATAAAGGAAGCATTATGCAAATATACCAAGCTATATCTAGATAGTTCCGTTAGGGTCCCTCTCTCTCTCTGCTTCTCTCCCCTCATGCTTTGTCTATCTCAAAAATAAATAAATGTTAAAAGGTTTTTTAAAAATCGGAGGCACCTAGGTGGCTCATTTGATTGAGCATCCGACATTGGCTCAGGTCACGACCTCCCGGTTCATGAGTTCGAGCCCCGCGTCGGGCTCTGGGCTGACGGCTCGGGGCCTGGAGCCTGCTTCGGATTCTGTGTCTCCCTCTCTCTCTGCCCTTGCCCCGCTCATGCTTTGTCTCTCTCTGTCTCTCAAAAATAAATAAATGTTAAAAATTTTTTTTAGATAGTTCTGTTAGGAGTAATTTCTTGTTTCTTTCTCAAGTCTTCTTTCTTTCAAAACTGCATACAAAATTCACAAACATTAAAAGTAATAAAAGTTGTCAAAAGCAAAAAACAGATCATTCTATAAATGGTGTTCATAAAACCGGGTGTTTGGGGAGAGAAATCCAGTTAAAACTGCTCATATCAGGAATACTCTGAATGGTAGTTCCTTAATTTGCTACTTGGAAAAGGTGGCATTATACAGAGACGTTATATACAGATATGTTTATAATGCTGTATACACTTGAAAGTGCTTTATACGTTCTAAAGCACTACACAAAGTTATTTAGCATCCTAATCATCATCGTTTTCTACTATCCTGGCATTAAAACCAGATTTCCAGAATATCTGAATGTGCTTCTCCATATATTACCGGTAGTGTGGGAATACTCAGACCAGGTGATTCAAGCAGTATAGATTTGGGGATTAAAGTCAGAGTACCAGGCTGCTAACAGGAGGAGTCTACATTAAATCAATCAGTCCATATTGTTTTATACAACTCACAGCTGGGAAGTGTCCTAGAGATCAGATGCTTTTGCTACCACTCACCTGGACATTTGGAAACGAAGAGAAGTCAATGTTATACCACCACGCTGACATCTCAGAAAATTTGGGGAAACAACTTTAAGGACACACATTATTTATCCAAGTGCGTTTGCAAAGAAATTGAGAATTTGTGAGCGAATGTCATGGTCCACTCAGTATCAGAGTCTATGAACAAAATACATAATAGATGAGCAAATTTTTGATTCGTAGTTTTGCATCCATCCACCCATCTGCAAATCGTATAGTAATTTTGTGTAATCAACCTAGTACTGAATTTGTGCCGTTTTTTTCTTGGTCGTTGCTAATTTCATACACATGTGCGAAAATTATCTTTCATTTCTTCTCGTTTTTTAGGAGCGTCAAGTACTTACTGGGTACCTAAATTCTGTACAAGGCACTGTGATACTGGGGATTAAAATAAAACAGAACAAAAACCTCTACTGGCCCCTCAGAAAGTTTCTCTGACGTGAAAAAATATACCAGTAGTACAGACAACTTTGAGAGTTCAGAACGAAGCATGATTAATAGAGAAACTGGAGACTATTTCTCGGAGCGTGTGGGACTCAATCTGGGCCAAGACAGAAAGATAAGAAAGACTCAAGTTCACTTTTAAAGGGTTCTTAATGGAATGGCAATAATGAACTTTGTCATAGAAAGATTGCTATGGAGGAGGATGCTGAAAAGTCTCCTATTAATTCTTAAGACACAGTAGATAAATGGTCCCCCTCCCTGTGTCTCATTTTTTTTTTTTTTTGAGTATGGTCATCCTTGAAATTCTGTTATCTCAAACTCCGTAGACAGAATATCTGAAATTGGTCGGACTTTCACATTTGACAGTCACATACAGTTCAAGCATTATGGCTCTATCGCAATGGTGACTACTGACCACACAGACCTTTGTTTCAGTGATGGTTTTAACCCCCTGCTCTTTGTACTAATATCAACCACATCATCCATGCTCAGACCCATATTTGACCAATGGAATGATAATATTGTCTGAGTGTGACTTTCCCCATATTTTTACAGCAAGAAGTTTAACGGGATGACATTTATTTTGTGCTCAACACAGAATAAAGTAAAAAACACTTTGGCCAAAGGATTTCATAATTTTGTGCCACATTTAAACCAAGCATTTAAGTATAATAAATAGCAAACAACTGAAAATAGAACTACCCTACGACCCAGCAATTGCACTACTAGGAATTTATCCAAAGGACACAGCAGTGTTGATCCGTAGGGGCACATGCACCCCAGTGTTTACAGCAGCACTATCAACAATAGCCAAATTATGGAAAGAGCCCAAATGTCCACCAACTGATGAATGGATAAAGAGGATGTGGTTTAGGGGTCCCTGGGTGGCTCAGTCGGTTGAGCGTCCAACTTTGGCTCAGGTCATGATCTCATGGTTTGTGAGCTTGAGCCCCGTGTCAGGCTCTGTGCTGATGGCTCAGAGCCTGGAGCCTGCTTCGGATTCTGTGTCTATTCTCTCTCTGCCCCTCCCCTGCTTGCTCTCTGTCTCTCTCTCAAAAATAATAAATATTAAAATTAAAAAAAGAGATTTATATATACAATGGAATACTATCTGGCAATGAGAAAGCATGAAATCTCGCCATTTGTAACAACGTGGATGGAACTGGAGGGTATTATGCTAAGTGAAATTAGGCAGGCAAAAAAGACAGAGATCATATGTTTTCACTCATATGCGGAATTTGAGAAACTTAATGAAGACCATGGGGGAGGGGGAGGGGAAAAATAGTTTCAAATGGAGAGGGAGGCAAACCACAGGAGACCCTTAAATACAAAAAACAAACTAAGGTTTGATGGGGGGTGGGGGAGAGGGGAAAAGTGGGTGAGGAGGGCACTTGTTGGGATGAGCACTGGGCGCTGTTTGTAAGCGATGAATCATGGGAATCTACTCCCAAAGCCAAGAGCACACCGTATACATTGTATGTCAGCTGACTTGACAATAAATTATATTGAAACACACACACACACACACACACACACACACACACTTGCAAACAGTACTGTGTGTGTGTGCACCATCAGAAAATCACAGATGAACATAATCCTAATTAAAACCAAGATTCTTATCCAGTCTGGCTCCTAAGCTAATGTTCTTTCCATCTTCCAGTACTGGTAAAAATTGGGCGTTTGTTCTTTTTTAAACAAGTATCACTTCAAGAAGTGAGTGAGACTAGGTTGGTCTATTAATTACAAGATATTCTCTTCATTAGCATTCATGAGAAAAAACAAACTATTTGCCCAAAGGCATGATCAGTCTTACATCATTAGTGGAAAAGGGAAGCATGTGGATACATTTGCATCTAGAGCACATTCACTGTGCTGGAATACTCCCCATGACGGGAACGTGGATCTGGTGCCCGGGGTAAGCGGATGACTGAGCGTGGCAAGAACCTAAGGCTTGTGAGACTGGGTGCTTTTGCTTTCTTTATTTCCCAATCGTTAAAATATGCTTGAGTCACTCATGGAAAAATTAGAATAAAAAGAAAAACTGAAGGAATATCCTTGAGATAAAAATGAAAACTACAGTGTTATGCATATCTCTAGACACCGGTGACAATGGGATTTGTGTCACTGTGGTATCAGTGAAATTCCTGTGTAGTTGGACCAGCTCTAGGTGTATCTCCCTCCCCTCCACCCCGGCTCACTAATAGCTTGTCTTCTTGGAAAGAAAATGCCATTAAGTTAGTACGCGTTCTTACTGCCTGTGACCTCTGGATCAATCCCACGGGATTATGACTAAGACACAAATCAAACATTTCAATTTGCTTTTTAGACTGGTAAGCACTGATGTCGTGTAATTCTTCTTAGAGAGCTATAAATAATTTGAGAAAATGTCAAGGTGCTGCTTGAAAATGCCACCGCGTCATGGTTTTCTTTTAATCCGAATTTCCGTTGGTGTGAAAAATGAGTGGGAAAGAGGGAGGCGGTGTAAGGAGCCAATATGGGCTCCCTGACGATGGAATGACCAGGAGGCCAGGCTCCGGAAGGCAGGGATGGGAACAGGAGGCCACCTGCTCTCGCCCCACGAGCACGGGTCTCTGTAAAGGCAGGTGGGAGTCAGAGGGTAAAACTCTGTGAGGTGGAGGGAGATGTCCAGCATGGTAGACAGGTACAGCGAAGAAGTGGAAATCTCTTCCACGATCTACGGGCCAGATGAGACGTCACTGCCTTCACCCTTACACCTGCTGTCTTCCTGTGGGCAGAGACCACACTGCTTTTGGCAAACAAAGGGCCAGGCTGAGCACAACGTCACCTGCAGACCTGGTAGGCCCCGGGGGACCTGTGGGTGCCTGCCCCCAACCCCCCCGTGATTTCCGTGGGCAAAGTCTTGTCACTGAACAGAGGCATCTTAAAATATACTGTCGTGACAATAAATTTCATATATTAAAAAAAATGAAAATAAAAATAAATTAATTAAAAAATATGTATACTGTCGTATCAGTAACTGAACATATGATAGAAATTCTTTTTTCCACTCAGACTGCAGTAAGTAAGATATATATTTTAAACACTTATTTATGTTTAGAGAGAGAGAGAAAGCAAGCATGCACAGGGCAGGGGCAGAGAGAGAGAGAGGGAGAGAGAATCCTAACGCTGCCTGCACAGAGCCCGACATGGGGCTTGATCTTATAACCTTGGGATCGTGACCTGAGCCAAAACCAAGGGTCAGACGCTGAACTGACTGAGCCACCCAGGTGCCCAGTAAGATATTTTTAAATAAAATCTCTGCCCAATTCTAATGAAACATTTGTCAAATATTGAAATACTCTAGCAGAAAGTATTTTCGGACAAGCAACTTTTGTTTTGACTGAACTTGATCTCTTCAATAAATGAGCAAGGCCTGACACAGATAAGAATTCTTTCCATCTCAACAGCTTATGCGTCATCTTTTCTTTTTGAATGAATTCTATTTGATAAACGCTATTCGACGTATTTGCTAGTAAGACCAGGGCTGAGATACGGGTAATGAGTCAACTGCTCTTTAGACAAAGTGCGATGTCTTGCTCTGCATGATCTCATTCAGGCGTATTCCCCCTTTTGTTTTCATTCCATCAGTTAAGGAACAGAATGCTTCTACATTACGACACATCTCAGCATCAACCATTAAGAATGACAGGATATAGGAAACAACATGAAATCTGGACAAATGACACCACGTAAGTAACACTGTATTACCTGAAAGTAATCTGAACTCTAGATGACCGTAAGGTAATGTGTTCCCAAACCTGGTCTACAACCTGGACTCGGGTCCCTGGAAGAACCCTGGGCCCCACTCTAGACGCCATTAACCAGCATCTTTTGGGAAGTGGCTTCACAAGATCTATTTCTTTTTTTTTTTTTATTTTTTTTTATTTTTTTAATTTTTTTTTCAACGTTTTTTTTTTTATTTATTTATTTATTTATTTTTGGGACAGAGAGAGACAGAGCATGAACGGGGGACGGGCAGAGAGAGAGAGGGAGACACAGAATCGGAAACAGGCTCCAGGCTCCGAGCCATCAGCCCAGAGCCTGACGCGGGGCTCGAACTCACGGACCGCGAGATTGTGACCTGGCTGAAGTCGGACGCTTAACCGACTGCGCCACCCAGGCGCCCCCACAAGATCTATTTCTAATAACCTTTCCAGGAACTGTCATGCACACTGAGCGGGACAGCCCTCATTCCCGTGTGATGTTACCCTCCAGCCTCCTCCCTAATCTGCACTTTAGCAACCGGATTATCCTGCTCTTCGATCGCCTTTGCCTATTCTGGGTTGCCTTGGCTCCTTCTCTATTCCCTTGCTAAAAATACAGAACGACAATTTAATTGAACGAAATAAGGAAAATACTCTCATTCAGTCATTCAATCAGTTATGTATTCAAGGACTATTTAGGGAGTGTTGATTTTATGCTAGGGGCTAGATGTTGAGTCTACTGGGCTTAACGGACACGATCCTAGTGGGTGAGAAGACATTAAACCATAGAAAGGTATACAAATTCAAATTACGATGTGTGCTATGACGGGGGAAACAAATCGGAGTCCTAGAAAATAGAAGGATAGGAGGACCCTGTCTTAGCCTGTGGATGGGGATGGTCAAGGAACATCCCTTTGAGCTGAGTCCCAGTCAACATCCCTTTGAGCTGAGACTCTGTGTGTGTGTGTGTGTGTGTGTGTGTGTGCACGTGTCACTGTTCTAGGTAGAGGGAATAACGTGTGCAGAAACACTGAGTCGAAAGAGAACTATCCGCAGAATTTTAAGAGCTAATGTGGTTTTGGGCCCAATGGGAAGGGAATCCACTCATTGATTTTCCATAACAGGACTGGATGTACACAATGGAGTCATCTCCTCATCTCAGACGGCTCCAGACAGAGCTTTTAAAACAGCTGAAGAGGCAGGCTGGGGTAACCAGGGTCAGGGATCACCAGGTCTCCAAGGTGGCTGGATGGGCTCCCCTTTCCTGCACATTTCTGGTCCCCCAATTTCTAACTTACATCCTGACTGATTTCCCCTCTCTGGCAGTCTGAAAAGTCAACACTGGGCCACTGAAGTGGGGTACACAGGAGGGCCCTGCCATCAGAGAAACAGTTTGGCCCCTCTCTGCACCCCAGGCCAGGAGGAGCGCCCTGCAGGGCTGGTGAGTTGGGAGAAGAAGCAGTCCACTGGCTCTGCTCCTCCGTCCCTGAGGATGTACCTGCCCTGAGACTTCCAGTTTGCTGTCCGTACAGTAAGGCAGATCGGAAGTGTGGCACAGTGGTCAGGTCCCTGCCCTTGGAGGGGTGTCTGAAGTTTCCCATGCTATCTGTGACTTGCTGGGTAACTCCTCTAATTCTGAGGGACAAGATGTTTGGGCAGGTCCAAACTGTACCCTCCACTTGGCTTTTATCAGGAATACAGATGTTATTTTGAGCTGTCCCTACCTGACTCCTTTTTCTCCTTTTCACTGGTTCTGAACTTGGCTGGGGAAAAAGTGGTATTTACTGGGTCCCCTAAGATCCCACTAGGGCTCCTTGGGACACGGTGTGAGGACCCCAAATCCGAGGACACCGTCTTCATAGTACTTATTACCTTCTAACTGGGTGCAGAAGACCTCTGACGACCTGGCTTAGGTGTTCCTGATTTTCATGGAAACTGGTATTTGTTAAGTACGCCTATCGTTGAAATCACCAAAATAAAATATATAATGGTGTAGTCAGTCAAAGTCATATTCATAGGGTAATTGTGAGGATGAACTGAGTTAATGGGAATAAATGGACTGTGCAATCTGTGTGCATCAGCTAGGAGTTATTAAAATAAAAAAGAGACTCTTAAATATAAGCTCTTTTCACGATAATAATATACCAATACATAGATTCAGTAATTTCCTCGATTATAATGAAATAATCAATCTATCCTAATAATGCATATAAGAACATTTTTGTTATTAAAGTGAAAAACTGAGGATACATAATAAAATATTTTCAAAAAGAAATAAATTTACTTGCTGAATAAAGAATTTCTCAGGTAGTAAATGGTTAAAAGGCACAGTATTAGATTAGGCTCAAATATTATTATCTTTTTCTTATGTCCTCAGTTACTTAAGATATATCAATGTTCAGCAAGACAAAGAGTCAAAAATTAAATATGTCTTCAATAATAAGTGGTTACGAATACAAATCATCAGGAAAATTCATTTAGGTACTTTTAGAGTTTTCTCTCGGTTTTCTTTCTGGTTGTCAATATCTAGCAAAAGAGAAATGAAACACTCTGAATCGTGGATAACACTGTATTCACTGTCTACTGCTATGTAACAAACTATCGGGAATGTAGCAGCTTAAAACACTGTGTGTTTCTTCTGTCTCAGTTTCCCTGGGTCAGGATTCTGGGCGCTGCTCAGGGTCTCGCACAATCGCGGCTGAGGGATCAGCTAGGCGGGGTTCCTTTCTGGACTTGGGGTTCCCCTCCAAGCTGTGGGGTTGTTGGTAGCATTCAGTTCCTTGCAGGAGAGGGAACAAGGTCTCCATGCTGCCAGGGGCCACTCTCAGCCCCTAGTGGCTGCCCCTCCTCCTCGCCACGGGGCCCCTCACAGACCCTCTCAACATGCCAGCTCAGGCCTTCAAGGCCAGCGGGAGAATCTCTCACGAGAGGGCTTTCTTTTAAGGCCATTTACCTGATTGAGTCAGGCCTCCCCAGGATAATGTCTCTCCTCACTAACTCAAAATCACTGATTTGGGCCATTAATCGTATCTGCAAAGTGCCTTCACCTTTGCTACATAATGTGACTTAATTCCACCACTTCTGCCATATTCAATTGAAATCACAGGTCCTAGAAGCAAATCACAGGTCCTGCCCACAGTCAAGGGGAGGGGATTATACAGAACACGACACCAGGGCTGGAGGTCATGGGAGCCTTCTTACAATTCTGCCCACCACAAGCATAAACCAGGTAGTTTGAAAAAAAAAAAAAAAGATATTTAACCATATAAAGCCATGGTAGGGATTGTCTTCATTAGCTTTTCATACATAATCGAACACAGTCTAGATTGCCATGGAGCCGGTGTGCCATATTCAACATTCACTACCCATCCAAAGCAAGGAAAGCAAGAGCACGAGTCTTGATCCGCCAAAATGAGACAATAGTACTTATTGAAAATCCACGAGGAAAGCACCTGAGAAAGCATCATCAAAGTTTACATCAGGAAGGACTTAGGTATCATCCAGTATTCATCAAGTATTTTAGAGATGAAGAAAACAAGTCATTGAGAGAACAACGTATTCAAGTTTTCATATGCAGTGAGTGCCGGTAAATTTTCTTCAGATTTTAAGAGTTTATAAAATGCCATAGTTAACAAATGGAGGCGTTAGAAAATATCACTAAAGGGATGCCTGAGTGGCTCAGTTAAGCATCCAGACTTCGGTTCAGGTCATGATGTAACGGTTTGTGAGTTCGAGCCCCGCGTCGGGCTCTGTGTTGACAGCTCGGAGCCTGGAGCCTGCTTTGGATTCTGTGTCTCCCCCTCTCTCTCTGTCCCTCCCCTGCTCACTCTCTGTCTCTGTCTCTCAAAAATCAACCTTAAAAATTTTTTTTAAAGAAAAAGTTCTTTTAGACATGACTCCCAAAGCAAGGGAAACAAAAGCAAAACTATTGGGACTTCATCAAAATAAGGGGTTAATATCCAAGGTATGTAAATAACTTATGCAACTCAACACTGAAAAACAAACAATCCGATCACAAAATGGGCAGAAGAGACGAGCAGACGTTTTTCTAAAGAAGACATCCAGATGGCCGACAGACACATGAAAAGATGCTCAACGTCACTCCTCAGCAGGGAAATACAAATCAAAACCACAGTGAGACACTACCTCACACCTATCAGAGTGGCTAAAATTAACAACTCAGGAAACAGCAGATGTTGGCAAGGGTGTGGAAAAAGGGGAACCCTCTTGCGCTGTTGGTGGGAATGCAAAATCGTGCAGCCCCTGTGGAAAACAGTATGGAGTTTCCTCAAAAAATTGGAAACAGAACCACCATACGATCTAGCAATTCCAGTACTGGGTGTTCACCCAAAGAAAAGGAAAACGCTAATTTGAAAAGGTATATGTGCCCCTACATTCATTGCAGCATTATTTATCATAGTCAAGATATGGAAGCAGCCCAAGGGTCCACTGATGGATGAAAGAGCAAAGAAGATGTGGTACATACAAGGGAATATTATTCAGCATAAAAAAGAACGGGACCTTGTCATTTGCAACAACATGGATGAATCCAGAGGGTACCACGCTAAGTGAAATAAGTCAGTCAGAGAAAGACAAATACCATACAGTATCACGCATACGTGCAATTTAAGAAACAAAACAAACGAACAAAGAGAAACAGAAACTAACCGAAAACTAGGCTCTTAACTACAGAGAACAAACAGACGGTTACCGGAGGGGAGGTGGGCAGGGGGATGGGTGTAATGGAGGAAGGGGACAGAATACACTCAACGTGATGAGCACTGCGTAATGTGCATAACTGTTGAGTCTGCAAAGGGCCTTACAGGTTACTTACAGGTTACTATATTGTAATCTGAAACTAATATAACACAGTATGTTACTTATACTGGAATTAAAAAAATAATAATTAAATAATAATTTTTAAAAAACACAAAAAACTGTCACCTACCAACCTGGAGAAGCCTGCCTCTTTCTTTGGTCTCCCCCTGCCTTCGTGTTTGGGGGCAATTTCAGATTCACCCGGGGACGTCCTGAGAGGGTCAAGAACCAATATAGAACTTTAAGCTTAATTCTGATATTCAATACTACAGTTCTGCTCTGATTGTTTATATCCTTTTTTACCCCCAAATAAAAAGTACCTAAAGAAATTTAACTTTCAGGGTTAGTGTGGTTTTTTTTTTTCTTTTTAAGCTTGGATTCTTTCATCTTATCTTGTTAAAATTACATTCATTGAATGCACTAAAATATTTTCTACACAAATAAATAAATAACCATAAAGGTTTAAAAAAATCCATGCGGGTCATTAAAAATTAAAGATGCCTTGTTTTGACATACTTACTGATAAGACTCATGGATGTCATTTTATAACCATGCACACTAGAACTAAAACTAATATTGTATATTAGTTTTATGGAAAGAAAGTATAAAAAGGAAAAACGGAATTAGCCACTTTATTGCACTGATTTCTTTTAATGTCCACATTCCTAACTGATTTAGTTATGATCGTGGCCAACACAAGATATTCTAGAACCTTTATGGTTAGCATCAGTTGCTACAATGTCCTAATGTTACTTTATATTCAACAGATGTCATACGTGGCAATTACGTAAAATTCTCCTACACCAAGTTACAGTGCTAAGAGTGGAACTCATTGGTGAGATACTCACCATCTGGGGTCTTTGTGATGCGTGTCGGGCACATAAAGGCTGTTAAAGGCTTGGTTTCACGGAGTTCAGATTAGTTCCCTTGTCAACACTTAACTTCTGTTTAATGTCTCGATATTCTTTGACATCCTTGTGTTTTCATTTTGTAATGTTTCACTTGTCTTCCCCCATAATTTGATCTTGGCATTCTTAAATATATTACCCATAGTTGATTTTACTGTTTTCTATAGAGAAATATTAAAGTATGAAGAGTGGACAAGGGGACTGGAATGATCGTATGTGTAAGATAATAAACCTTCCATTGCTACCCACTGGGGATCTAAGCAGAGAAAGTCTTCCAAACTTTGCTAATTTGGGAAGTTATGGTTTTCAGTTTATTGAGACTAATGACTGTGTAGGTGACTGCATTCAGGTAGAGAATTAGAAACTAGCTGTTGCATGTTAAAAATTCTATAGCTTTCTGCAAATGTTGAGAGCTCTAGCTGATTTTATCATTCTGGTGCCAAAGCTCATGAAAGGGTTCTTTTATAGTCCTGTTACTTCCTTGGCATGTATGTATTCAAGGAAGGATATTAGTTTACAGATGAATAAAATAAAAACAAAACTGCAATCTTCTATACAGAGAAATCTTTCAAACTAGGAAAAAAATGAAAGGATAAATTAACTTATAGTATGTAGGGAGTATTTCCAAAGCAAGGGATTAAGCTCACCCACAGATGAGAACTATATCATTTACAGCATCTCACTTTGAGGAGAATGACCTAAAGTCTACCCATCGTCTTTCGGTCAAACCCTGGCACTTTCTGCAGAATAATCTTTTTGTGCATCTTGCCTTTTGATCCATGAACGTGTGTTTGTTCACCTTATTTTGTTGAAAGGCAGCACTGAAGCACCCTGAATTAGCAACAGGTTCCTGAATGTCAAAGAAAATGCCATGCGTGCTGACCGTATCTCGCGAGAAAGTGCAGGCTAGGAACAGGGGCAGCAATGGCAAGGAAACATTTGCTGGTCTCTGGGGTTAGCCATCCTAACTCGAAGTGGCCTCAGCTGCTGGCACAATTTGGGTTAATGTAATCAAAATCTATAACGCCCAAAACTTGTTTTCATTGCTACAATATAAGGCAAGAGCACAAAGTAGATACACTGTCACTTTACATTCACATACAGTCTATAAAATTAATTCACACACATTTCTAATATAATGCACACCTTTATTCATTCAGGATATATTTACTGAGTGTTAAGCATGTGCCAAGATGATTGACAGAACTCACGGTCCCTGATGCCAAGGGACTATTAAAATCTGGCCTCCCTAGTAAATTTTCTCTCCACATTCCGCATAACTGAAGGGCGCACTGCATGTGAGTGGAGGGCCCTCTAGTCAGGAGGCATCCGAGAGATCCCACAGTTTATCATCTGAGGACTCCAACCTCAGCTAACTGTCCCCAAAATATTAAAATAAAAAATTTAAATTTAGAGGGGGTCCTGGCTGGCTCAGTCGGTTAAGCATCTGACTTCGGCTCAGGTCTTGATCTCATGGTTCGTGAGTTGGAGCCCCGCGTCGGGCTCTGGGCTGACAGCTTGGAGCCTGGAGCCTGCTTCGGATTCTGTGTCTCCCTCTCTCTCTGCCTCTCCCCCCACTCGTGCTCTGTCTCTCTCTTTCTCTCTCAAAAACAAACATTAAAAAATTTAATTTATAGATAAAATGAAGATGATGTACGACACATTAATAAAGGTGTCCAATGGAACCAAATACTATTGTGATAGCGTAAAAATATTGTTTTTGTAAATTTTAAAGAAGAAATGACTACTTCTGTTTGGCTAATTTAAATATATTTAGGCATTTTTAATAGTTAAATATAATTTATAATAACAATGTATAATGTTTATATTAAATAACATATTTTAAGGCATTTAAAAAAATTTTTTTTAATGTTTATTTATTTTTGAGACAGAGAGAGACAGAGCATGAACGGGGGAGGGTCAGAGAGAGGGAGACACAGAATCCAAAACGGGCTCCAGGCTCTGAGCGGTCGGCACAGAGCCCGACACGGGGCTCGAACTCACGGACCGTGAGATCATGACCTGAGCTGAAGTCAGACGCTCAACCGACTGAGCCAGCCAGGCGCCCCTTAAGGCATAGTTTGATTGGGTTGGTATATTACTTCTTTGAATACATGAAAATGTAAATATTTATTTAAGTCAACGAAATAAATAATGTGCCTACTGGCCACAGAGCAGTGGCAGGAAGGAAATACTTGCCTAGAAAGAGAAAGAGAGTCGTCAGTGGAAGGCATTTCACACTGCAAGCTACAACGACTGTTCTTGGAGAGAGTCCTTGCCTGGATCACACCTTCAAGATGCATGCGAGGAACAGATTCACCTACAGGTGACGGTCATCGCAGTATTTTTGTCACCATGACTATCTAGCAAAAATTGGATATTCTATATTAAATGGATATTTTTTCAAAAAGTACACAGAAATATCATCAGAGCATACAACATTACCCAACAATCTAGAAAACATCAGGATGTGTAAACTAGAATATGAATTCCTTAGGACTGCTGGTATTTCATCTACTAAATGTGTTGCTAAGTGTTGAAGCATGAAGCTGTGCATGAATTTATTAATTTATTGTATTTTAAAGTAAAGTTTTTTTAAACAAATGAGAAGGTAGCATCTGGATGGTTATTATTTATGGATTAATGAGATTAGGAAAACAGGATTCATAAAATTTTACAAATTATTGAATAATCATTACGCAATTTTGACTCAAACCCAAGATCGGCACAATTTTCTCACGTGTAGACATTATGACTAATAAAAAAAAAAATTGCAGGGGCGCCTGGGTGGCGCAGTCGGTTAAGCGTCCGACTTCAGCCAGGTCACGATCTCGCGGTCCGTGAGTTCGAGCCCCGTGTCAGGCTCCGGGCTGATGGCTCGGAGCCTGGAGCCTGTTTCCGATTCTGTGTCTCCCTCTCTCTCTGCCCCTCCCCCGTTCATGCTCTGTCTCTCTCTGTCCCAAAAATAAATAAAAAACGTTGAAAAAAAATTAAAAAAAAAAAAATTGCAACAGAAAAACAAAAAACCCAACACACTATAGTTCATAGTGAAATTAAGAAAACGTAGAGTATGGGGGCGCCCGGGCGGCTCAGTGGGTTCAGCATCTCACTTCGGCTCAGGTCGCGATCTCATGGTTCGTGAGCCGGTGCCCCAAACGGGGCTGGCTGCTGTCAGCGCCGAGCCCACTTCGAATCCTGTGCCCCCCCCTTCTCTGTCCCTCCCCCACTTGCGCTCTCTCAAACATGAACATTAAAGAAAGAAACAGGACGAGTATTTTGCCGCGAGACCATCCTGATCCAGACGGAAACAAACATCAAAGACACTAAAGGAGGCTTCTACCAATACAAAACGGATAAAGTGATCCGACAAACAGAAGAAGAACATGCTCGCCAGGAAAGGAAGACGATACTTACTGGGGAAAACCACATCACTTTCAGAATCCAAATCGTGAGAGCAAAATTCACAAGGAGGATGATGAGTAAAAGGAGAACAAACAAGTAGAGGCAGCGTTTTCTCCAGCCATAAATGCCAATTTTGTAGACACACGGGTTCTCTGGCCTCTGCACGTGGGTGCCTTCTGTGGCTGTAGTGTACTGTTCACGGACCATCTGCCATGCCGTAGGGGGAAGGCGGGAGACGGGACGGGGCGGGGGGAGAGGGAGACAGACAGAGAAGGAGAGAGAGAAAGGGAGAGAAGGAGTGAGAGAGGGAGGAGACGAAGGAGGGGGAGAGAGGGAGAGAGAGGAAGGAGACAAAGGAGGGGGAGAGAGGGAGAGAGAGAAGGAGAGAAAGGGAGAGAAGGAGTGAGAGAGGGAGGAGACGGAGGAGGGGGAGAGAGGGAGAGAGAGGAAGGAGAGAAAGGGAGAGAAGGAGTGAGAGAGGGAGGAGACAAAGGAGGGGGAGAGAGGGAGAGAGAGAAGGAGAGAAAGGGAGAGAAGGAGTGAGAGAGGGAGGAGACGAAGGAGGGGGACAGAGGGAGAGAGCAGAAGGAGAGGAAGGAGGAGGAGAGAGGGAGAGAGACAGAGAAGGAGAGAGAGAAAGGGAGAGAAGGAGTGAGAGAGGAAGGAGAGGAAGGAGGGGGAGAGAGGGAGAGAGAGGAAGGAGAGGAAGGAGGGGGAGAGAGGGAGAGAGACAGAGAAGGAGAGAGAGAAAGGGAGAGAAGGAGTGAGAGAGGAAGGAGAGGAAGGAGGGGGAGAGAGGGAGAGAGAGGAAGGAGAGGAAGGAGGGGGAGAGAAGGAGTGAGAGAGGGAGGAGACGAAGGAGGGGGAGAGAGGGAGAGAGACAGACAGAAACAGAGAACTTGTTTGTCAATACTGATTTACTAAAAGTCCAACAAAATAACACCTTCTACCCCAATAATAAATTTCTAAAATGAAAATGATTTTTAAAAAGAACTGAACATTACTTTGAAGCATGTCACTGTTTCAAGCATGCAAAATAGTTTAGATATGGCAAATCCATCTGAAATCCAGTGGCCATATTTTCAGATTTTAATCAATAAATTATATAGATATAGATATAGATATAGATATATAGACAACTTTCAAAATTCTGCACAGTTAAACTTAGAATGGAAGCATTAACCTAAAGTAATCAAGTAATCAAGTTTTTAAAGGACTCAGTGGGTGGAAAATCAAGCTGATACCTGTATGTCTTTTTAAAATCCAATTACTTAGTTGTTAAGTCAAATTATTAAGCCACGTCTTTCTACAGTCGCTAAATTACTCAGAATTAAAAAGGCTCTTGTCAAGATACCCACCACAGTAATTTTTTGCCTATAATAAATTTCCCTGGTATTCACCTACTTCCAAGAACGATCAGCATGTACACGTGCATGCAAATGGTTACAAGTACCCGCTGTTTTACGTACGTTCGCGCAAGAGTTTTCATAACCATTTCAACTCCGTGAGGAGATTTAGGAAAATAGCCATTATTCCACTTTCCACACTTTCCACTTTTGGTTTTAATTCATGAAGGGAAGAGGACAGATAATGAAGACCTTCCTGACTGTACATGCGGTAAAACGACGAATCAGAACAGAAAATCTTCTCCTCTGGGATTTTGTTTTTTCTTCATGCAACGGTCTTACGTTTATTTTTAGGGATGGTTTGGAGGTGTCCTTATTCAAGTAAGTCACAGTCTGAAATAACTCTTTAAATCTCCTTCTCGCTCAACAACTGGCATTTTCCTGTGTTGTGATTATATAAAACTATGCTATTCAGCGCACGGGATTTGCAGATCCGCAGGACGGACCGTCTACGTTATTCGAAACCTCAGGGCTTACTGGTTCCACACTGGTGTAACTTCCCTGCTCCTTGGCTTGAGCTCCTGGGCCTTCCTGACTCAGGGCCCACCCCACCCCACCCCTGCCGTTGCTCCCCAGTCCCAGGAGCGACGCTTGCTTCTTCTCTTTTCCCTCCAAACCTCACATTGCCTCAGCTCCGCCTTAACCCCCATCCTGAATCCGTCCACCCCTCTGGCTGGTGGCCACCCTAGTCGGGCCACCACAAACTCTCTCGTCTATACCACTGTTTCCCTCCAGAAGCCATTCTCCACCCAGAAGCCAAATGTGCAAGATGTAAGCAAGCTGTGTCGTTCCAGACCTTCAGACGGCCTTCCCCCCGCACTGAGAACATCTGAACTCCTCGATCACCGGGCAGACCCTGCGTGAGGGTCTCTGCGTACTTCTTCGACATCATCCACCACCATTTTACCTTCTCCTCTCCGGCTACTCCTTAATAGACTGGGTCATCTCACCCCAGGACCTCCGTCCCGGGCGTCGCGTCCACCTGAAACACGCTGCGTGCGGGCTCCTTCTGAGCCTTCAGTCATTTGATCGCATGTCATTTCCTCAAAGAAGCCTTCTCCGGGCACGCAGTCCCCTGCCATTGCCTTACCCTCTTACGCTTCTTTCGGAGTGTTTGCCATCATGCGAAATAATGGTGGCAACTCCACAATTTCTGTGAAGCGTGGGCTAACAGACCGCAAGTGGATCGGGAAGGGTGGCCAGAGTGTCTGAATTTATAGCCAGTGTACCACTTTACGCCATCGCTCCAGATCCGTGAAAAGAGCAGCTTTCCAAGAACGTGTGTACGCACACAGAGTTTCCAACTGCTACACGTTTCTATTCCTATATATAGTTTCCTATTGCTGCTGCAACACATTATCACAAGCCTAGAGGCTTAACCCAACACAATTTCAGTATCTTACGGTTTGGGAGGTCAGAAGTCTGAAAATGGGTCTGTGGGGGCTAAAAATCCAAGTGTGGGGAGGTCTGTAATCCTTCCGGAGGAGCCAGGCAAAATCTGCTCCTTCCTCCTTCCAGCTTCCAGGGCTGCCCACACTCCTTGGCTACAACCTCTATTTATGTTGCCGTGGCTCCTGACTCTGACCCTTCTGCTTCTCCGTCCTAAGGACCTTTGTGATTACAGCGGGCCCACCTCGGTAATCCAAGATAATCTCCCCATCTCAAAGGCCTTAACATAATCACAACTGAACCATTCCTTTTACCATGCAAGGTTCCAGAGATTAGGACATGGCCATATGTGGGGGTCATTATTCTGCCTCTCATAGGAAGCTTTTGTTCCCACTTACATAAGATGGGGAAGACTTTAATATCCATTTAAGACAATTTTGCTGTGGCTTACGGGACAGACAATAGCAATTCTGTTACGAGGGTAGCCCTTAAATCCCTCTTACTCGTCCTGGGAATCTGTTTTATTTGATTATTCACTTGTTTACTGACTCCCCCCTCCTCAGAACGTAAACTCTATGTGAGCCTTTTCATTGCTGTGCCCCTAAAACAGGGTAACTGACAAATAATAGTGACACAATAGAAGCCTTAAGGGAATGAGTGAATGGATGAAAAAATAGAAAGAAAGAACGGCGCCCGGGTGGCTCTGTCGGTTAAACGTCCGACTTCGGCTCAGGTCATGATATCACGGTTTGTGGGTTCGAGCCCTCAGTCGGGCTCTCTGTGCTGACAGCTCAGAGCCTGGAGCCTGCTTTGGATTCTGAGTCTCCCTCTCTCTCTGTCCCTCCCTGCTCATGCTCTGTCTCTCTCTCAAAAATACATAAACGTTAAAACATTTAAAAAAGGGGCACCTGGGTGGCTCAGTCGGTTAAGCGGCCGACTTCGGCTCAGGTCACGATCTCACGGTCCGTGAGTTCGAGCCCTGCGTCGGGCTCTGGGCTGATGGCTCAGAGCCTGGAGCCTGCTTCCGATTCTGTGTCTCCCTCTCTCTCTGCCCCTCCCCTGTTCATGCTCTGTCTCTCTCTGTCTCAAAAATAAATAAATGTTAAAAAAAAATTAAAAACAAAACATTTAAAAAAAATAGAAGTACTGAATCTGACAAACACTAATTGGGCTACCTACCTGCCAGAGATGATGCTGGTAAATGGGGCTAGATAGATGGAGTGTTTTCTCCGAATTACATCCTAAACAAAACATTCTATGATTTATGCACGCACTGAATCCATTAAGAAAAGAGTTGGCACTTGCGGTCTAACACTCTTCTAAAATAACGATTGTTGATGAGGAGCTAATTCCAAAGGGGACCCAGGCTAAGTAGGTAAAAATAAAACATGCAGTCTCTGCTAAAGCATTTTCAGAAAAGACCTGTTGGAAAGAGGACTTCTAATATGAGGTCTCTAGGATTTTATTACTGAAAGAATACTAACAAGGATAAACAACAGAAAGACTGGAAAAACGGTCTTATCAGAAGGGGCGAGCCACCAGCCTGGGGCTCCTGAGGACAGTGATGATGTCTTACCACCGTGTGCTCTGGCCAACGGCAGGTGCTTCACAAATATCTACAGCCCCAGCTCCATTTCTCCACTCCTCCCTCCGGCAAAACTCCTTGAGTGGGTTGACCATACCCACTGTTTTTCTAATTCTGTGCCTGCCTTCTCTCCAGAACTCGCTTCCAGACAGGCTTTCACACCGGCCACCCGTTGAACTTGCTCTGGTAAGCTCATCAAGGGTCTCCATGTTGCTAAGCAAAGTGGGCTCACACGACCCAGGGTTAGCACATGCCAAATAGTCATTGCCTCCTCTTCCGCTAGGGTTCTGGAAACCCCACTTGCAATGGCGATGGCCGCTCATTCTCATTTGCCGTGTCCTCGTCATCTCTGAGCCACAGGCTCAGCCCCGAGATTACTTCCCCTCTTCATTTGAATTTACCCCCAGTTGTGGATGCGTCTTTAAGCTGAGGACTCCTAGTTCCTAGCTATGGCTCACCTTGAACTCAAGATTCCCCAACTGGGAATCTCAAGTTGCACATGTCCTGACCTCATCTCCCCAACCTGCTCCTTGTAAAACTGTCCCCATCTCGCTGAGTGGCAACTTCATTCATTCTTCAAGGTGCTCAAGTCAAGGGGCACCTGGGTGGCTCAGTTGGTTAAGCATCTGACTCTTGATTTTGACTCAGGTCATGATCTCCCAGTCGTGGGATCTAGCCTCGCGTGGGGCTCTACACTGACAGCGCAGAGCCTCCTTGGGATCCTCTCTCCCGCTCTCTCTCTCTGCCCCTCCCCCTGCTTGTGCTCTTTCTCGCTCTCTCAAAACAAATAAACTTTAACAAATTGAGAAAAAAGATGCTCAAGTCAAAAATCTTTAAGTTGTTCTTAATCCCTTTCTTTCTCCATACCACATGCAATCCATCAACGACTCAGTGAATCAAAGTGCTGCCAATAATCCGGATCTGACTGCGTCTCACCATCGGTCACCTGGCCGACTGCAGCTGCCACCTCACAGTTCTCTGCTTCTATCCCAAATCTCCCACAGGCCATTTCCAACGTGGGGGCCAGAGAGGTCCTATGAAAGCATCAACTGGGTCACTGACCAACTCTCCATAAAATCCTCCTGCGGCTTTCCATTCCACTCAGAGTAAACCCCAACATCCTCAGCCTGACTGGCAGGGCCCATCCTGACCTCGTCCTCTACTGCTCTCCTCCTTAACTCCTGGCTCAGTCACACCGGTCTTACTCACCCGCGTGCCTTCCAAGCGTGAACTCTGGAGTTGCGATGCCCTCTACCTGGAAGCCGGGAAGGTCTTTTCCCAGATAATGGCTGGCGTCTCCCTCACATCACTCAACTCCCTGCTCAAAGAGCATTTATCAACCAGCCTTCCCTGGTCACCTGATTTAAATAACCCTCCGCTCTCACCACTGCATATTTCTCTCCGCTCCTTCTTGCTTTATTTTTATTTTTTTTACCATAGCACTTAACTCTACATGACATACTACATACCTTACTGACTTACTTTACTGTAAAGGCTCACCTCAGCGCATAGAAGCCCCCAGAAGGTAGGGCTCTCGATTGTTTCGTTATTTTCTTGTATCCCTGGGTGCCTAGAGCGGTGCCTGGCACGTAGTATGCCCTCGATAAACATTTGCTCAATAAATTGAGTATAAACGTTGAATGCACAGATACCCAGATAATTTAAATGTACAACAACAACAAAAATACGTTGAGAGTTACTTCAGAGTTCCCTTAACTGTTTATATTTAGTAAGTGGAAACCCACTCACAACGGACTAGGTTAGTGTGACCAGCTGTTTGCTGCGAGAGAGAAGGCGGGCTCTACCCTACAATCTCTGGAGGGTCTCCCAGGAGAGAGGAAACTGGGGAAAGTGCTCTGTTTAGTCTAGGAGTCACCCCACGTTTGCACCCCTGCTTTGCTGACGGCCCAAGGAAGAGGCCGGACCCCGTTTCCTCAGCAGACCATACCGACTCCAGGCTGACTCTCAGAAGCCAGTGACCTGCTTTCTGGTCCTTCCAGACTCGAGCTGTATTTACCAAAGCCACGACTTCTCCTTTCGAATCTGTTTGTTTTCCCGGTTGTCGTTCTTACTCTATCGCGTTTTGCCGTTGCCCACTTTACGTATTTTGGCCAAGCGGGTATCGCTATTTCTCAGTGCTGACTATGACGCAGAAAACGAGGACTTTACTCTAGACAGGCATGATGTAAGTGGCCAGGCGGAACACTCAACTTAAATTTTCTTCTAAAGAGTCGATTTTGTTATTTAATAAATTATTAGCTTACAGTCCTCATAGCTCATAGTGGTTTTCATTTTTTATTTGACACCGTGTATTAAATTTTTGCCAGAAGAGACTCTCAGAGGCTATCTGCTTTGGCTAGCTTCCTTCAGATATTTATTATAATCAGCATTGGGAAGGATACCAATTCTTCAGGACTCTGAAGTCAGACAACAGCAAGGTAGCATTCATGTTGGCGGGAAAGTGCACTGCAACAAGGCAGAGCACTTTGTGATCTATTTATAAGCCTTGCACAAAAACATTAATGAAATGATGCTTTATCTTAGAACTTAAAATTTATAATCCAAGATAAGGAATTTTGAGTTTTACTACATCTTGAATAAAAATTACCTTCATAGACCGCTTTAGTTTTTTAAATAACTTATGTTATCATTCAAAAATGAATTCCCTGGGGTGCCTGGGTGGCTCAGTCTGTTAAGCGTCTGACTCCGGCTCGGGTCATGATCTCGCGGTCCGTGGGTTCGAGCCCCGCGTCGGGCTCTGTGCTGAAAGCTCAGAGCCCGGAGCCTACTGTGGATTCTGTGTCTCCCTCTCTCTCTCTGCCCCTCCCCCATTCGCACTCTGTCTCTGTCTCTCAAAAAAGTAAATAAACATTAAAAAAAATTTTTTTTTAATTACACCTCTTTTCCTGTTAACCTAATCCTCAAAGTATGTTGATGGTGGTATACTTAATTTTGATGGGTTTTAAGTGCTTCTCTCAAATGTGGTTATCAACATTTTAGTTTTTATTAAAACTTTTTTTAATGTTTATTTATTTTTAAAGGAGAGAAAGTGGGGGAGGGGCAGAGAGAGAGGGAGACAGAATCTGAAGTAGGCAGGCTCTGAGCTGTCAGCACAGAGCCCCACACGGGGCTCGAACTCAGGAACTGCAAGATCATGACCTGGGCTGAAGTCAGATGCTTAACCTACTGAGCTACCCAGGCGCCCCAGTTATCAACATTTTAATAGATAGAGAATCAAATATGAAGCATTAGAATACATTTTTTCATAAGTATCAGTTTTTATCTGCTTTGCATTAATGGTTCCCTATTTATTATTGAAAATAAAACCACATCATGGACAGGAATTCTGTCTTCTGTATTCTTTGATTCTTGTCATGGGACATAACGTAGTGAACTGAGCATTGTGTCTACTAAATAAATGTTGTTAAGTGGCATTCTTAATTTCAAACATCATTTATTGACACGCCTAATTTGGACAGGCTGTTGCCAGGAGTTTGAGACACAGAGATCATAAACCCCTGGAAGATGCTGAAAAGAAGCTGCTATGATGCGATTTTTAAAAAGATGGGTTTGAAAAGAACTAAACAGACCCTTTAGAAACGAGAAACTCAGTTATATTTTAAAATTCGAAAAGGAGTTATATAGCTTAAAGCTATAAGACATACAAAATATATGTCTTCTCTGTATCTAACAGATCACATCCAGCCGAAAAGAAAATCAGTATAGAAGATAAATCTCAGAAAACACGACAGCGTTCGACTTTGCAAACGTAGCCTTGCGGCAGAATTAATGAACTCACGCCAGTGAGGGCCGGTCTATAGGCTGTGGGCTAAGAGTCCAGAGGGCGGCAGAGAATTCAAATCCATCCTTCCAGCTAGCACTTCTCGGTAGGGCAACTGCTGGGAGCGATGCTGAGACTCTGGCCTGCACAGTGATCCCCAGAAGGAAGGGAAGGAGGACGCAGCAGTGACTCCAAGAATCTCCCAGCTCACCTGTTCTGGGATGAGTAATCTGGATTATTGGTGAATGGGGCGCCCTTTACTGGTGCTGCTTATTTGCAGCCTGCACATGTCACCACACATCCTTTGCCCCCAAAAGGAGAGGAAAACTTCAGCCACCCCTCCTTTGACAACGGGGCAGGAGCAGAGGACAGGAGCCATCTGTCATTTATGTTATACATGAACGCCCATAATGACAGGGCACGTTGGGGGGGGGGGGGGGTATTGCTGTAATACTATAGATATAAAATACATACTGGGCAGCTGTAGAAATGCTGGACTTGTATGTGTCTAACAAACATCTATTCATCTGTGCACATGTAATAAAAATGGGAGAACTTCAGGAAACAGGGAAGGAAGCCCTCATCACAGTGATCTTAGCATACCTCTACGGATAGATCAAGCCCTCTAAAATGAGTGGCACTACACGAAACCTAGACGACGCAACTGAAACGTGTTCAAATGGACACGTATAGAGCCCTATCCCCGAGACTGGGAAATGCTTATCTTCCTCAAGCATACGGGTAACGTTTGCAAAATCCGATAACATGCTAGTTCAACAAGAAAGTATGAAGAAGGGCCAGTGCATCGGCTTCAGACAAATTCTCTGCTCTGGTGATAATACAGTACAATCAGAACTGCACTGCACACTAACGGATAAAACAGAAACCAAAGTCTTTGAAATATGATAAGAGGACGGGGTTGAGGCTTGAGATCATGCTTACTCAGACACACACACATGATTCAGACTGTGTTTTCCCGCCATAACCACAAGGCAAGGCGGGGGGAGGATGTCCAGTGGGCACCAGCTCCTCAGCCACCTCATCTCTCCAAGGGAGAGTCACCTACGTGTTAGGGTTGGAATTCTGACCGCTTTGAGTAAGGTCCTGCCAGGCCACAGGGCATGCTGACCGGGGATGGACCACACGTCTAATAGCACCCGTCACGTCAACCCAAAAACTGTAGGAAAGTCATTTTTGACACTCTCAAAAACTGCCTTTCATACCATGTAACACAGCTCTAATATCCAGGTGGCGTAACTTTTTAAATTTATTTATCTGACGGAGTGAGACAGCAAGGAGGGGAGGGGGCGGAGGGAGAGGGGGAGAGAGAGAGAATCCCAAGCAGACTCCGCACCATCAGCTTGGCGCCTGACGTGGGGCTCGAACCCATGAGTGGTGAGATCGCGACCTGAGCCGAAACCAAGAGTTGAACACCTAACCGACTGAGCCACCCTCGCCTTGTAATTTCTTACTACACATCTTGTGCTATCATGTTACATCATCTGTTAAAACGATAAGGCATGGACTGAGGTGAGTGGTCAATCGCACGATTATGTAACCGTGGCGGGGGGGGGGGGGGTCAACTGCGCGACTGTGTCACCGAGGCCAGTAGGAGTGATGCGCCCGTGACAGGCAATCGGTGAGTATGCGGTGGACAAATGAATGCATAGACAGTAGGACTTACAGGAGGCAAAGCATAGTTTTGTGCTTCAGTATGAAACATGAGATCATGACAAAGGGCAGACAGAGACAGGAAAGACGATTAGAAGCGTCTAAAGCAAGCCCGCTTTAGGGATAAGTAAATGGAAGCGATAAGTAAATGGAAGGCGAGAAACAAGAGGCATCCAGGACGCGTGGGCCACTCTTCCGGGGAAGGAGGAAGATAGTGCGCTTATCGGTTAAAGCGGACTAGGTCGTGACAGCACTGAGAGCCGCAGGCCGAGTTGCACCTCCGTTTGCTTTCAGACTTCTCAAAGACAGCTGCTTCCCACAGTAATTAGCTAACTTCCTGCCTCCCTGCTTGCATTATATAACTCATCACTCGGAACGGGAGCCACGGTTTAGGAGAACAAGGAGTACGGGGACGAGCCCACCCTCACCGATGTGTGACAGAAAGCACGTCAGAACAAGAAACACTCAAGAGCTGGTAGTAAACTGGGGGAAACATGTGCCTTAAAGGCAAGGTTGATGCCCTTAAAAACCACAAGTAATCCAGCAACACTCGTGCAAGGCCACGCACGCACATCAGAGAAACTTAACTGACCAGTAATACACGCGGTAAAAAAATTCAGCTTCGCTGTGAGTCCAAGGAGTTCAAATAACCACGAGCCCCAGAGCCGTCTGCAAAGACTGAGAGAGATTGACAAACTGACAATAGCCAGCATCGGCAAAGTGTTTGAAAAATCACCACGGTACTCCTCTGCTGGTGAGCGGGAGGGGGAACATAACCCTTCTAGAAAGATACTTGGCACCAAGTACCAAGAGCCTCAAACACGCACAGGCATTTCAATTCTAGGAACTTAGTCCAAAGGACCAATTAGGAATGAAAATAAAGATTTGTGTCTCAGGATATCTACGGCAGCATTATCTAGGGTGGTGAAAAACGGACACTAAATAAATAATGAAGACTAACGAGTTCACTGGATTCTCGCACTATGACAGAATTAACGACTTGAAATGAAAAAAAAACGTCCCAGGAAAATGCTAATGACCGTGTGTTAAGTGGAAAAGATAGAATTTTGAAAAACATATTAAAATGTATACCCACAGAAAAAAACATGATGAAATTTAAAAATTGTTAAGACAATTTCCTCAGACTCTTTTTTTTTTCATTTAAAATTGCATTCCCTAGGGGCACCTGGATGGCTCAGTTGGTTAAGCAATCCACTTTGGCTCAGGTCATGGTCTCACAGTTGGTGAGTTTGAGTCCCACGTCGGGCTCTGCGCTGACAGCTTGGAGCCTGCTTGGGATTCTGTATCCCCCCTCCCTCTCTGCGGCTCCCCTGCTAGAGCTCTGTATCTGTCTCTCTCAAAAATAAACATGTAGGGGCGCCTGGGTGGCTCAGTCAGTTAAGCATCCAGCTTCGGCTCAGGTCATGATCTCACAGTCTGTGAGTTCGAGCCCCGCATCGGGCTCTGTGCCTACAGCTCAGAGCCTGGAGCCTGCTTCACATTCTGTGTCTCCCTCTCTCTCTGCCCCTCCCCTGCTCATGCTCTGCCTCTCTCTGTCTCAAAAATAAATAAAAACATTTAAAAAAATTAAAAAATAAATAAATAAACATGTAAATAAAATTTTTAAATGCCTCCCCCAAATGTTGTCAGATTTATAGAATTTATACAAATCTATCTTTTGAGATATGTGTGTGTGTGCATACATATATATTCCTTTGATAATACTAAAGTTACTAATTAATTTACCATACTCATTTCAACTTTATCACTAGTTAGGATGACCAATTTCAAGAATAGATCTGCTTTATCTTTTCATCAAATTGCTCAGCATTGTAAACCTAAATAGAGCAAAGTACGCGGATTGTAATTATCAATTTCATCCAAAGTTACAATCACACATGCCCAATATTCTACATACATACACAAGTGCACACTCAGATTAAAAGGTCATCAAATTATCCTCTCGTCCTTACACCACGATTGACTCTTAAAATAAAACGGCAAACATTGCCATTTAAAAAAAGCTCTTTACAAAATACACCAAACCAAGAGAATTAACTGCCCTGTAAGTAGCTAAGAAAGCTAAATGGGAAGAAACCTTTATTTAAATGAACGAGTGACTACAAGGAAAAAGAAAACATCAAACTCACTGTCATACAAATGTTAGCTAAAAAACCCTGTTTTTTTAAATGTTTATTTTTGTGAGAGAGACAAAGAGAGAGAGAGAGAGAGAGAGAGAGAGAGAGGGAGGGAGGAGGGAGGGAGGGAGACAGGGCATGAGCAGGGGAGGGGCAGAGAGGGCGAAGAGGCACAGAATCCCAAGTGGGCTCCAGGCGCCGAGCCATCAGCACGGAGCCCAACACGGGTCTCAAAGTCACCGCAACATCATGACCTGAGCCAAAATTGGATGCTTAACCCACTGAGCCACTGAGGCACCCCAAGAAACTGTGGTTTTAAATGTCATGTTTCGTTTCATGGTTCAGATAGAGGCTTATTTTCAAAGCGTTAGGTTTATAAAGGTGGGCAATTCAAATATACTTTTCTTAGCATTTTGTCCTTGTTTTGATTAAATGAACTCCGAAACCCGAGGCTTTCAGGTGTCGTGATACAGTATCTAAGGAGTAACAGTAACAGCCAGAAACTAAAGCTGGCAGAGCTCAGAGACGGCAGAGTAATTAACAACAGCACTGACGTCAGTTACAAGTGTGCCCGTGACAGTGTCATAACAAAGGCTGCCACATTTGGACACCTCGCTTTTTTTGCTTTAATTTTTAAAAAATTCTTACTTATTTTTTAGAGAGAGAGAGAGAGAGAGGCAGAGTGTGAGCAGGGGAGGGGCAGAGACACAGAATCCCAAGCAGGCTCCAGACTCTGAGCTGTCGGCACAGAGCCCGACGCGGGGCTCGAGCCCACGAACGTTAAGATCATTCCCTGAGCCGAAGTCGGACGCTCGACCGACTGAGCCCCCTGGGCGCCCCTGGAGAACTAGCTTCTTAACCAGAACCAGGTGTTACTTGGTACCAACTAGGGTCCGCTTCTTCGCGGGGCTCATACCTACCGTTAACCTGTGACTTTGTGCGCGCACAGCGAATGCAGAGGGCCAGTAGTGGTTGGCTGCGGTGAGAGCCAAGTTAGTTAACAAAATGTATACTGAGGCGCCGCGAGAAGCCCTAAGGCAACCCCGCGTCGCCCTGGGGAAGGTCACTCAGTGGCCTCCCTTGCCCCTGGGACGAAGCTCCACTCCGGGGCTGCATCCCGCCTCTCCAGCCCCATCCCATCCCGTCCCATCCCATCCCGTCCCACTGTGCCCTTCTCAGCGCTGACTTCTTCCGATCCCTCAAACAGAACCAGCTTTTCCTATCTTGTAGCCTTCACACGTTGTTCCTTCTGCCCGAATCACGTGGTCTGTGCCACGTGGCTGCCACCTCAGCCGGGACTTAGATGGACTTCCACCAGCACCCCTTCCGTGTACCTTCCGCCCCGTCATCATTTACAACCGAGGCCTGCTTATTTCCCTCATTTTCCAGGACGGATAATGCTGCCTTCATTTGTTTACTTTTTCTGGTCTGTTCCTCTTTAGACTCTTATCTCCACGAGGGCAGGAAGAATGTTTTGTTCACTGTCACACACACAGCACCAAGAGTAGGACCTGCCAACAGAGTAGGGGCTCAATTACATGTACTGGTTACAGGCAGGCAGGCCACAGAAGACACACTCGCATCCAAATGTGCTTGTGGACAGGGCGCCTGGGTGGCTCAGTCGGTTAAGCGTCCGACTTCGGCTCAGGCCATGATCTCACAGTTTGTGGGTTCGAGCCCCGCGTCGGGCTCTGTGCCGACCGCTCGGAGCGGGGAGCCTGCTTCGGATTCTGGGTCTCCCTCTCCCTCGGCCCCTCCCCCTCTCGCTCGCACGTGTGGGCTCTCAAAAACAAACGTGAAAAAATTAAATGTACTTGTGGAACAGATTTCCATGTCTACGAAACGGCATTACGTGTGAAAATGCAAGTCATTCCATCTCCACCCAAGGATCGTATTATCTCTCCTACCCATTCTTTAACTGAGAGCCTACCACCTTCAATAGAAACTCCATGAATAGCTCGGAAAAGAATGGGAACACACCAAACAAAAGGGGAAAATGATTGATTTACACATCATTGTTTGCCAGACCCTTTTATTGGCATAATGATATGATTGATGCGTATGTCATAATTCATAGGCTGACACTTCCCTCATTCCACATCTCGGCCATCCTGCGCACAACTCCATTTTCTAGCATGAATGGGAATCCTGAGCTCTCTTTGTGTCCGAAGAGCACATTTTAAGGGTCAAGATCATTTAAAGTTCTACCCTGATAAGATAAAGGAGTCTGATTTTGGAGGAAGATTAGCATCAGAAAAGCCCTGTTCCTACTTTTGCTTTTTAACCGTCTTATCTCAGGTATTTCCCTGTTGCTTTCACATAAAACCAGCCTGATTTCTAAAGACAACCTTACTTAGCTCTATGATGAAAACTTCGTGATGCCGTGATAGATTCTGTCAACCGATCAAGTCAAAAAGCCCCACAGCCTTCTCCTCACAGTGCAGACTCCTTCGTCCGAAGACACGTCCTGAATTTTGGTGGAATATGTTTGAAGAGCTTTCCAGCAGGGCTTTGTGGCTTTGCCACCTGGCCCTGTCCACGAGACAAGGCCCACGGAGCCACATTTCTTTCTGATCCCTGCACCTGCTTCCTTGAGAATGTGGTCCCCCTTGCTGTTTTATCTTCTTTTCCTTCTTCAGACTGTCATTCCTTTCTCACATTCTACTCCAACCTGTGATCCGACTCAAGCTCTGGGCAAACGGTACACAAGATTTACTTGGAGACTCACAGTTTCTTACAGTGAAGACGAAAGTGGGGGCGGAAGGCATATGATGTTATTCAGTCTCGGCTTCTCGCCTTGTCTTTAAAATACCCACTTCTCTGATTTCGATGGTCCAAAATGACCAAGACTATTTATTTCCTGATTTAATATGGAGTCTTTTAGGAAACTGTATATGGTTACCATTTTCCCCCACGTGTTTGTTGTTGATTTTGTGCTTTGTCAAATTACTCAGAAACTATCTGCAAATATGTGGAATATTTCATTGCATAGTGTTTCCTGAATGCTTTATCAACAAAAAAAGGATCACCAAACATAGAGTTTAATTATGCAGTCTTTTAAGAATTTCTTTTAACACATGAAGCCTTCACTGGGCTGTTTACTGGCATTATAACTTATAAATGCTTTCCTACTATCATGAGTAATGTAATCGTTTTCTTCGAAGTGCCCAAATGCTTACAGTTGGGATTCCCAGAGTTCTGAGGGTGCATCTAACTCCTGACCTGCTGGTGTCTTTCTCCCACCAGGTGGAATAGAAGACTCATGGGTGCCTTACATGTGTTTCACATCATGAGAATTATAAGTTTCATAAAGGTTATTATGCTTCTGATCACTCTCATTACTCCAAACAAAGCCCTTTTATTACCATCGGACACCAAACATTCACGACCAACCCAGTTAACCTTATAACATATGCTCTGATATATGCCCAAGTATATTCGTAAGTCTTACATATTTGGAGGCCAGTATTTCCCCAGTATGCCACCCTAGCTCCAAAGGGAAAGGGCACTGTTCCTAAAATAATGTTTAGCACAGAGTGTTAGACTTGCTATTATTGTATACTAAGTACAACATTTGTGGTCTTTTGACTTTGAAGCTAGATCATACTAGTATTTCAAAGAATACGTATTTATAGAAGATGATGGTGCGACATCTTGACAAAGTTCTGGAAACTATTATTACAGATACAACTCATACCAGATCAGAAAAGCTCTACAATATCATTGATATAATCAATCAAAACCCAAATGCCAATATACTAAATTATATAAATGATTCACATATTTACATATTTTCCATATTTTAAATAGACTCATTATGTTAAAAATTTTCATGATCAATTCCTCTCAGCATATCAAAAAATTAAATAGTTATTTTTTGTTTTCGTCCCTTTAAAATGTTTTGATAACAGGGGCACCTGAGTGGCTCAGTCTATTGAGCATCTGACTCGTGATTTCAGCTCAGACCGTGATCTCACGGTTCATGGCTTCGGGCCCTGTGACAGGCTCTGTGCTGACACCACAGAGCCTGCTTGGGATTCCCTCTCTCTCTCTCTCTCTCTCTCTCTGCCCCTTCCTCAGTCGTGTGTGCATGTGCACGTGCTCTCTCTCTTAAGATAAACTTTAAACACTTTAAAAAAATAAAACCCTTTGATAACAGAATATGATTTAATCAAAGTAATCACCAAAATAATAATGACCTCTATTTGTCTATACTGAGAGCAAAGGGATAATCAGTTAGTTGAAGTTAACCACTACTTAAGGTGGAGTTATGCTGGCCTTTCTGTTGATAGCTTTAACTTACTCCCCTGCTTATGAACCCAAGCAACGTTAATTTCTCTCTCCTGCCTCCAGTTTCCTATCTTACGCAACATCCAAAAAATATTGCATCCACGTTCCCATATCGTTTGCCCCATACCCACAAGGGCAGGATTTTTTTCTTCTGTTACGCTCTTGGCCAGTCTCGCTCCCTAGAACACTGCCAATATTTGATGAACAAATGGATGAAAATAATGCAGAGATCAATTCTCCATTAAACGCTCTTTATAAACTGCTGTTCTACTGGATTATATGACCGAAGAGTCCTACTTACAGAAGTAAAACAGTCACGAAAGAAATCATTTTCTAAAAATCCACGCAAAGGTCAAATAATCATAAAGGCAGCAAACCTGAGGACTACTGCATAGATACTGTGGTGTCGGGTAGACCTTCTTCCCTCGTCACCGAGTCACCGAGGAGCTCATTCTCTCAGCCGCCAGGAATACTGTTGCTCACAGTGTGCACCTGAGGTCCTGGAACTGTCGTTGGTCAAAGAGGGCTACCCACCCCCCCACCCCCACCCCATCCAAAGCGACGCCCCTCCCAGGGCAGCTAACGACAGGTCGCTCTGGTGGCACAAGGGCCTGGCCCTTGTTGTCTTCATTCATGTCTTCTCTGAAGGGTCAGTCTGGCTCCAGAGAGCACCCCCCACCTCTCCTCTCTGCCCAGCCAGTCCGGTGGGATCATGGAGCCCTCTGTCTCCAGCTTCTTCCTCTGCCCATTCCTGCTTCCTCCGCTCCCACAGAGCTGTTCCTCCTAGCAACCCTTCCGAATGAACCTCCTCCATGCAAATCTCAGTCTCCTGTTGTTTGTTTGTTTCCCGGGGAAACGGGTGGCCTGGAGAAAGCAATGGATGACACCTGGTGAAAGGCAAAGGCCGGAACTTCCATGCTAGTTGTCGATGAGGACAAACACAGACGGGCAGCCAGCAAGGGAGTTCTCTCCGTTTGTGCAAGAAGACGCATCAAGGACGGATGATCAGGGGGCTGAGGGCCCCTGGCCCCCTCAAAAATCACAACTCTGCTCAGTTTCCAGCCAGGTCCCCGGAAGGAAACACCTGTGACACTGGAGCAAGCACACAGTGCGAGGGCTCATCCAGCCCTGCCCGGCAGAACCGGAGGCCGCGTGACTGGGCTGCGGTACAACGAGCAAAGGGCAACCCTGTGGAAGAATCACAGTATAGTCCTCTAGCATTCTGGAGTAAGGTGGTGCCGTCTAGGGAAGTACATGCCATTTGTAAAACATTTCCCTAAGCGCTCCCGGGCTTTTGTGGAGACAGGGCACCCGACCGTGAGACGTCTATCTGGCCACGCGGCCAGAATCTCCCATCACAACTTGAGTTTTGTTAGCCCTCCACCGAGGCATGAGGTCAGAGGCCAGCAGTAATCTCCTGGACGTTAGAAGTGGCATACCAGGCCCCGGGGCAGGCAGAGGGCACAAGAGGCTGCGTGCACAGGTGACTCATGGTTCTGTCACCCACCACCTCAGCCTCATCTCAGTCCTCTGGCCACAGAGGGGTGTCCCTTACGACCAGCCTGTAGAGGAAGAAAATGGCCAAACCTGGCTTCAGGCTGGGTTGGCTCAGTATGTTGGTGCAAGCCACAAACGTCTTGCTGTGGACCATGGCCCAGTCAAGGTGCTGAGAGGAAATCTTCCCAAAGCACAAAGCTTCAGGCAGTTCATCTGCACATCCACTTTTGGTGGAAGCAGAGACAAGCTGAGGTTGGAATACAGACAGTCTCACTGACAGGGGTGAATGGCTTGGCTGTTTCATCAGGACCTGGAAGGGGGACGACAATGAGATGAGGGAAAGAGCCTGAGGGTGGACCTGCGGGGGCACAAGGGCAAAGACCTTTGCTTCACACAGTAACATCCTCCCGAGTGTCCACTGTGGAGGAGGCACCAAACGGCCAGAATGACTCAGCCAGTTGACAGCAGCCAGCTCATCATCACCCACCCCGTGCTCCCACAGCGGGTTCATCAGCACAGTGGCCACAGTGGCTGCGATGGAGGCCACGTGTGGGCCCAACGAGGGTGCCCTCTCGTCAAGGCTGAGCTAGCTACTGCCACTACTGAATGTCTAGACTGCCAACAACAGACAGCCACGCTGAGGCTGGACACAGCCCAACACGTCCAAGCAGCCACTCAATGGCAAGACAACTGCATCACTCTGACTGGAACACACGGGACGGGTATGGGCTTTTCTCTTTCGCCTGCATGGCCTTGGCCACCATGACTCTCTGAGGACCTACAGATGTTGGATCCACTGGTGTGGGACTCCCTGCGACACTGCAGTGAATCAAACGATCCACTTGATAACAAAGGGCACCGTGGCACTTGACTATGGGCCTACTGTTCTCAACGCCCATGGCATGTCCCAGAGCTGCCGGCTTGAGAACGGGATGGGACAGCCTTTTGAGGTTGCTGTTGAGGCCCCAGTGTGGAGATTCCTTGTGAGGATGGGTGATGCCTCAGGATGCAGTCCGTACCGGCCATCTGAACCACCACGTGGCACCGTATCCCGTCCTCAATGGGTAGAACGCATGGCCTGGGAACCAAGGGTGAGAGTAGGAGTGGTCATTCTTACCATCGCTTTTAATGACCTGGATGGGAAATCCGGGCCTCCCATCCCCACGACTATGGGCTCTGTGGATCTAGAAGTCTGTGGAGTGCAGTGTGAGTCCCATTAACGTGCATGCCACCACCCAGTCAGTTGAGCCCTCGCACCGAGACAGCAGTCGGAAGGAAAGGATGCGCCATTCCTGGCTGGGAAGAATGTCTGTCTCCCAGAAGGCCTGGAAGGGCACTTCTCGGTATCCTCTGACCGTGCGATGGCAAATGGACACGAGTTCACACAAAGGCTGATACATAAGGGCACGGGGACCAACGGCTCAGACCCCTCAGAGGTGAACGTCACGGTCATCACCCAGGTTGGCCACCTAGACCAGCAAAGGTATTAGGTGGGAATGAACGGGTGGCCGGGGGTGGTGGGTGGGAAGGAGACACGATGAGTGTCGGTTGCCTTCTGGAGACTGACGGCAGCCACAGGGCCTGTAGTTCATCCCACTGATGTTCCTTCAGTGGTTTCCTCAGGGAGAGACTGATTAGAACCTTGTGGGGGGCAGGGGGCGACCTCCAAATTAGGTACGTGGAGTAATCTGCACGACGCGAGGGGTGAACAGCAGTGGCGTATTACCCTGGTCAGTCTTCAGAACCCAGGCCTCACTCTTCCAGTTGCCACGAGTGACACCTGAGGATGGGAATGGCTTCGATGGCACTGAGCCGCCCCACCTACCATATGTCCCAGGTCCACTGTTTGATCACAGCAGGGGGGCAAAAGCCCAGGCCCCTCCCTCAATCTGAGGACAACTCGGAGGGCCATCCCGGCTCTGATACGTCTACATTGCTATTCAACCCTCCTGCCCAACTGGGCTGCTTTCGGTCACGTGCAGGTGTTTTCCCTCCAATAAACCGGCAGGCAAATCTCCAGCTCAGGGTGGTTCCTGGGGACACTGGTCTAAACAACGGCTGTTGGAAACATCGGGATTTTAACAAGCGATCAGTCAGACACATCGATGGATTTCTCAGTAGCACACGGCTCCACCTTGTCTATCTCAGGTCAGATTCTCCGGAACGTGAGGTGAGGACGCTCGTACAAATGATTCATGAAGGGAATGTTCTCTAAGAGGCATATATGTCAGGCAATGAGAACAGCTGGTCAGGGCAGGAGAAGCCAGACACAAAGATGTGTCTAGTGACACACGGGTACCTAGAGAACTGTCCTAACCGTTACTGGCGGTTCAGTGGCCAGTTCGTGTACCAGCCTGGTGAGGGGGACCCGAGCCCGCCCTAGTACCATTCATCCTGTATAGACATGACCCTGACGTTTGACATTATTTACAAAGGAAGACAGAGTTTAGAATGTTCCTCGAGTGACACAGGGAGACTGCATTTAACCAGGGAATAAAGAAGCCTGTCATCTATGTCATTAAGCCCTTGGAGTTTTCTAACCGAACTGAAATTTTCAGGCAAAGCAACTATATAACCCCTTCCCCTCAAAACCTCAATTTGCCTAGTCCTTAAAAATAGCATTGAACTAAATGCTAACTCTGAGAAATACCCACACAAAGTTAAGGACCAACTTTAAGAAAAGAAAAGTTATTTAAATGTATCAACCAAGCTGAGCTTCTTTTTAGTTACAAGTCTCCATGTGAAAGATTTAGGGCAAAAAGAAATTCTTGAGGTAGGCATAATTAAGGTTCTTATCAAATGTAGTGTATATGCAATTTTGTGATTGCTTTGACAGTTCATTAAGAAGTTTCAGGAACTTCAAGGTCACGATTCACTTCTATCTTTATAGACACCTTTTCCTCAGGATTGAAATGTGAGGATTTAAAGCGATTTTCAACTGTTGCACAGAATACACATTCAAATGCATTCCGGTAGGGGGACAGCATACCTCTATGTTTCACCAAGATTAACATTCTAGAATGTTTCATATAAAAATGTTCATTAAGATCTAAAATGTTTTATGAAGGGAAAATGTTCATAGGAAACCCAGTCATTTGAGTTTTGTTTTTTGTTTTTGTTTTTCCTGAAGGCAATAGGGATTTCCAGTAAGTTAGTGAGAATACCAGAGAGGGTTTTCTGTTTGTGTTCTGGAATGTGCATTTCCTCCTCAGCAGCCCAGACTGCGTGTGGAGAGCATTCCTTAGTCTAGCACCTTCTATATGGGGCTCACGGTGCCTTCCTAGGGGATCCAGGAGAAGCAGGTTAGAAATCCTGATCACTCACCATTCTGAGGCTCCTCCCTGACCTCCTGGTCACTGAGACTAAGAGGTTATGTGTTTCCTCATTATTGACAGTGACTGTGAAGGCAAGGAGGGGTGGGGTCGGGAGGGGGGAGGAGTACGACTACTCTTCACCAGGAAGTCAGACACTGTCTAAATCTTTTGTCTCAACTGCATTTGGCACTCATTATAACCTCAGGAGGTAGATACTGCGATTTTATTCCCATTTTTACAAATGAGGAAACTGAGGCTGAGGGTAATTAAGCAAGTCGCACGAACAAGGCCCCACGGCGGGAGAGTGGCCCCCTGACTTCACAGCCTGAACTTGCAATGATTGCCTCTTCATGCATAGTGTGCTTTTCAGGGGTGTTCTACACATAAGACTAACTGAGAATGTTCAGAAGAGAACTGAAATAGTCACGAAGGTGAGGCAAGCTTTCACGGCATCCATCTCAACAGCGATGACCTCTTCCTGCTGGCTCTCCCTTCGTTCCCCAGTCCTCGGCCTTGGACTTTCTAGAACTCCTCTCTTCTCCCTCCCCCTTGCCCCCAACCCATCCTGCACGGCAACCAGAGGGAGCATCCCAAGGAATAATCTGGTCTCTGTGGCTTTTCTGTGGCAAATGCTTAAATGGCACCCCACTGCTTCCGGAGGAAGCGTGGACCCCTTTGGGGGCAAGCGAACCCTCCTGCAACCCCAGCTCGGTTTTCATCGGTGGAAGGCTGTGCACCAGTCAGACCCATGCCCAGCACTCTTCAATATTTCGAGGGGTCCTGAGAGAAGTCTTGAGACTTCTGCAGATACTGCTGTTGTCAGTTTTTCATACGTTTCTCTAGGGCAAAATCACATATAAAACTGAGTGAGGTTGTGCCCTGAAAATGGCAGGTCCCGTGGGCGAGGAATTCAACAACACTCGTGGGGCCGTCATGGAAACATCTGGCCTCGTAGTGGGTCCGGAAGCACACAGAGCTAGGCAGATGCTGTTGAGGCTGAGAAGAAGAGGAGGAGGGAAGGCTGGAGGGGTAGAGGCAGGTTCTGAGGAGTAGGAAAGTAGCAGAATCCTGCTCTGACTGGAGTTTTTCCCCCTCCCACTAGGAACCCCTGGCGGGGGGCGGGGTTGCTTAGCAGGTGGGCTGGGCTCATTTGAGAAGAAACAAGGGTCTATAAGAAGCCAAGTAAAAGGGGGAGCAAAGGGGGAACCAGAGGTCCTACAAAATACACCAAGTTCAACAGTAGGGCCGTTCATCATTTACAGTTATTACTGGATTTTCATACTCGATAGCAATACGACTAGAAGGTGAGTATTTTGAAGGACAACATGGAACCATTTTATTTTCAGCATTTTAACTGTGTAGGGGAGGAAATATTTTTCCTTCCACCCTTGAAGGTCTTCTAGGTGGTGTAAGAATAAAGGGGGAAAAAAACAAATCAAACAGGGGCGCCTGGGTGGCTCGGTCGGTTAAGCGTCCGACTTCGGCTCAGGTCACGATCTCGCGGTCCGTGAGTTTGAGCCCCGCATCGGGCTCTGGGCTAATGGCCCAGAGCCTGGAGCCTGCTTCCGATTCTGTGTCTCCCTCTCTCTCTGCCCCTCCCCCGTTCATGCTCTGTCTCTCTCTGTCTCAAAAATAATAAAATAAACATTAAAAAAAAAAAATTAAAAAAAAACAAATCAAACAAAACCAAGCCAAAGGCTCACCACATGCACGTGGAGGCCCAGTAACGAGGTTGAGGCTTGAGGACAAGACGGGGGTGGGTGGCTTTTATACCTTTTGAAGAAAGCGGCCATAAGTCGGTGAGGAGTTGACAAAGAAAACTTGGCTTTGGGAGCTCCCATTTGTAAAGAATTTTTTTTTTTTTTACATTTATTTATTTTTGAGACAGAGGGAGAGAGAGAGCATGAGTGGAGGAGAGCACGAGAAAGGGGGAGACACAGGATCCCAAGCAGGCTCCAGGCCGTCAGCACAGAGCCCAGTGCGGGGCTCGAGCTCACGGGCCACGAGACCATGACCTGAGCCAAAGTCGGACGCCTTAGCGGACTGAGCCATCCAGGCACCCCCCGTTCGTGAGGAATTCTAAGCGGAGTTTTGGCTGGGGGCGTAAATCAGTAAAAAGTAACAAGGGTTGCTTGTATAGGCTTCTTGGCTCTAACTTCTCCACCTCAGGTGATGAGGATGTCTCTTTATCTCCTGCTACAGGGAGGGCGCCTTTCACAGGGGAGGCTGGAGACAGGTGTGGGAGGTGGGGCTCAGGGTGTTCCGCTGGCTGTTTCTTAACCGGCCTTTACATTTTGGGGTGGCCTGCCCTTGGCACCTGCCAGCGCGAGCTTACAGCCTCTTTTGGAAACCTGGATTTTTCAGTCTTAGGAATGGGACATTTACATATGCAGAAGTATTTTACTTTTCATTTGGCTTTGAAAGAAAATCTCAGGTCTAAGTTCTAGAACCTATAAAACTAACACCAACTTGAACCATTCGTCTTGAAACTCTGAGTGTGCCTCTTTGCACCTATTTCAGCAAAATGTTTCCAAGAAAATAAGTAAAAAGTAAACACAGGACGTTTCGTGCTAGTGAGTTACTCCATCCTGCTGGCCAGTCTTTCTGCCGGCTGAGTCCTATTTTCCCTCCTCTGTCTCTACGCCTTCCTTTCAACTTGCTTTCCAATCTGTCCTGTATCAACTCGGGAAACAGAGAAAGAGCTGACAAGTTTAGGAGGCCCGAGCGTTGGCACATGGTTACCTTACTTTACTTATATTTACTTTTTGACAAGTGTTTTGAACAACACGTTGTTTTCCAGGTTTTAGGAGAGAACTATTCTTCCCCGTTTTTGCTCCAAGAATATTTGGGGAGCCGAGGTTGGTATTCTTCTCTTGTTTTGCTTATTCCCCAGATTTATCTCACGACTTGAAATTTTGCTCTCATTAACTTTACTCTATTTTTTAACGTCTGTAACAGCGCTATGGACAAAAGGTAAGGCAAACGTAGTTGTACCACAAAAGCTGAAGGGTAGAATTAGAATCAGGCAATCTTAAAGATCATATTTTATCTAGATTAGCTACAGTATACAACTTAATGTCCGGTAAATACAGAAATGCTACCATGGAGTTCTACAGATTAAAAATATTAGAAACACAGATCGTGTGAAAAAACATGTAGCGTGTTAGCAGTCAGAGTAACTTAAGAGCTGAAATGAGAAATGATACTAAATGTTATTGATACTTACATATCATCATTTCCAGAGAGAGCTATTCAACACTTTAAAAGGAACTTATCAACTATTATGTCACCTATGAAGAAAAACAAGTGGAGAAATCTTGTACCTACTGGGTTTTTAAGTTGTACATTGTAGCGAGGTTTTAAAAAAATCCACGTTCAAGGATACAAAATCCAAGGTAAAACTTGGGCCTTACCTTAGACGTTGCAGAAAGCGCGGGGGGGGGGGGGGGGGGGGGTAGTACCAGGTCCAGAGTTAGGCGGGGACTCAAATGTTTCGAACTTTCCCCTTCCCTGCAGAATGAGTGAAGGGTTGAGGTTTCACCCACTGTGCCGGGAAGGCTCTCACGTGTTTTGGCCTTGTGTCATGTTTCATTCCCTCGTATTAGCAACAGGCGTGTCTAATTTTACTCAGTGACATAAACAGCTCATACCACACTTAAAATTGTTTGGGCACCAATTCTGGGACACAGCTCTAAGTGGGCCAAAAAAAAGAAAAGAAAATTCTTATAAAACCAACATTTAAATCTTGAATCACGATGGCCTTATGTAATGATAACTTTCTAAAATAAACTTTACCTTAAATGAATAGCAGAAAAGCAGACTGGTTTCCAGGAGAAGCTAATGTTGACAAAATCTCATAGAAATCATTTCAAATTAACAGGCAGCATTTAGAACTTAGGACTTTATTAGTATTAAGTGTAAACTATCCTCATTCAAATGAAATGCATATTATAATAGTCACTCCTTAAAGATCCGTTCAAGTCTCTTTTTAAGTGAAAAATTTTAATGTTTGAGAAGAAAACCTTGAGGAATTACCATCGTAATAAAGAGAAGGCAAATACATTCTATATGTTAAAATTATGACCGTTCTTTACTAATAAACTAAACTTATAATGTTTAACAAAGTATGCGAATGTAACAATGCAATCTTGATGTTTTATCTTTATTGAAAAAGAAAAAGTCAGATCATTAAACTTTTATAAGAAGTAAAGAAAATAAATATCGAGCTTTTTAATAATCTTTTATTTTGTCCTATTTTTGTATAGCCTGGTGAGCCGCCTGAATTAACATGGACTAAATTGTTTGTTTGAAATTTGGATTTTAGCACTAAAACTTGAAAAGGAGAAGTGGTGTAATTATAATCCATATGCTTAATATTTATTTTCTTTTCTTCTCAGGAGACCTCTTCTCTTATTCTATTTATTCATAACCCTAACGTCTTTTGACATTTGATGCTTCTTATACTAACAGCTGCAGGCCTTAAATTAAGAGCTGATACAGCTTCAACTAATCACACACTTATTCATAAGACTTTAAAAAATCTTTCATGAACTCTCTGCCCATTACTGTTTTCCCTATCACGGCAATTTAGTTGGACATAAAATTATAGCACAACTATCAATTCTTAATAAAAACATAGAACACTGAACAATGATGACATAAGATGTATTTTTGTACCAGTATGTGTCTAAAAAGTCAAAATTGGCAACTCCTAACTCAGTATTCTGGTTGAAATGTCACACGGCGAAAGGTTACGCATCGAGGGGCCTTTTCATCAATCAGTAAATTGGTTTTATAACGATGAACTTTTCAATGTTTTGGGGACTGCTTTGTACAAATGTTAGCCAAGCTGTGGACTCGATCTGCATTCACATCTAAAAATTCATTTAGTACTACCAACGTCTCTTTTCGGTCCTTCAGTAGGAAGGCTTAGAGGAAAAAAACCTTTCATTTTATAGAATAGTTGAAATTATTAAAACACCTTCGAAGTCTTTAATGCAGGTCTGGCTTCACTCTGTAACTCACAAATACACATCTCCTATGTTTTCAGTGGAATCCTAACACTTTAAAGCTGTAAGAGACCTTAAAGGAAACCAGGTCTAACATTCCACCGGATGTTAGGTTACGGAGCTCAGGCTTACGGAGCTGGCTTGGCCGTAGCCCGGCACAGAGATGGAATCTTACCTACAGAGAGAACAAACCGGTGGTCGCCAGAGGGGAGAGGGTGGGGGGTGGGTGCAGGGGATTAAGAAGTACAAAGTGCCAGTCCTACATAAATCATGGAGATGGAAAGTTCAGCATAGGGAATGTAGTCAGTAATATTGCAATGATGTCATTTGCTGCCAGATGGTGACTACGCTCATCTTGGTGGGCACCGTGTAATGTCCAGAATTGTTGAATCACTACACACCAAAAAGTAACGTAGCATTGTGTGTCCACTACACTTCAATTAAAAAAAAAAAAAAAAAGAAAGTCCTTAGGCTCTCGTGTTAAGAGGGTCTTACATAACTCTAGGATCTCTCTGGGATTCTTTTTTTTTTTTTTTTTTTAATTTTTTAAAATGTTTATTTATTTTTGAGAGAGAGAGAGAGACAGGCAAAGCATGAGCAGGGGACGGGCAGAGAGAGGGAGACACAGAACAAGAAGCAGGCTCCAGGCTCCGAGCTGTCAGCACAGAGCCCAACGCGGGGCTTGAACTCACGGACCACGAGATCATGACCTGAGCCGAAGTCGGCCGCTCAACCGACTGAGCCACCCAGGTGCCCCTCTCTGGGATTCTTAAGAGGGTCTTCCATAAGTCTAGGATCTCTCTGGGATTCTTAAGAGGGTCTTCCATAAGTCTAGGATCTCTTGGGATTCTTAAGAGGGTCTTCCATAACTCTAGAATCTCTCTGGGATTCTTAAGAGGGTCTTCCATAACTCTAGGATCCTTCTGGGCTTTAAACGCATCCTTCCTCCTGTTGTCAGTTAGCAATCCTGCCCTCCTACCTTGCTTCTGCCTGGGGGCAGACAGTCCTGCTGCTGGCCATGTAGCT
The DNA here is from genome assembly GCF_028018385.1 of Neofelis nebulosa. Classification (NCBI taxonomy): domain Eukaryota; kingdom Metazoa; phylum Chordata; class Mammalia; order Carnivora; family Felidae; genus Neofelis; species Neofelis nebulosa. Next base: position 240,186,662 of record NC_080782.1, read on the forward strand.
TAAGATACTGGGTTGGGGAGACCACTTTTAGATCTAGCGAAAAGTAGGAGTTTCTGGTGGAGATATGGTTCATTTTGGACTACTCATTTTTGGTTTTGATATGAAGTGAGTTGTGATAAGACACAGGGTGCGGGGGTATGGGATCATTCAAAGTGTGAAAAGAATAGGGCAGTCGTGAGGAGCAGGGAAGTCAATTCACTCGTGAACTATACTAGATCGTGTTCAGGGCCCAGCCGGAGTTGATCACTACCCACCGGTCCCATTTTTGACACTTCCTGTGACTTTGGACACTGACTGTAGACACGCTTGCCTCCGCAACGAAACCCATCTCCCCAAACCCGTTCTTTCGTCCATCCGTCCTTTCTCAGTGTAGGACTCTATCCTCCCCAAAGTCATGGACGACCCATAAAGGAACATCCCTCCCCAACCAGCCCGCCGGTCGGTCACTAAGCCCCAGGATCGCCTGCTCTGCCTGCTCTCTCGTCTCCAGATCCCCGTCTGATGGGGGGCGGGGGGTCACATCAGGACTCACCGGGTGCTGCTGCCTGCTTCCAGGTCCTGCCATGTTCCACTTTACTCTCCTGGAACTGCCAGAGAGACGCCAAGAACAGGTCATTCTCTCCACAGCACTCCCCACCCCAAAGCCCTTCAGGGAGCCTTGAGGGTGCAGTATTCTGTATTCCACGGGGCACACACACCTTCACGATTGGGCCGCGCGTCTGTCTCTCCTGCCCTGCCCTTGGGTACCTGGCCAAGCCTCTGACTAGAGTCACCTCCCATCCTTTTCTGCGGGAAAACGAATGACTGTCTAACCTTTAAAAGTCTGTTCACGTCACTATCGGCTTTCTAGATGTGTTTATAAACTTAGAGTTCTTTGTATTCACGTTGCCATCATTGGCTTATATACGTGTTCTCCCTACTAGACCATGAACTCCTTGCTCAGCACCTGCATAAAGTGAGCCCTCAGTCAACTGGCCTCTGAACAGTGACACCAAACTTCAGTGTTTTTTACGATACCAATTCCACAGTGCACAGTAATTAAAAAAAAAAAAAAAAAAAAAAAAAAAAAAAAAAGAGCTAACATATGATCAGCATGACATTCTAAGACTTTTCCAGAAGAGGTCAGTATAACAGTAATAAAGATATTAGCTTTCAGGGCAAATGACAGTGAAACCAAATTAAATTATTTTGTAAGAGATAAACTTTCAAGCATTAAAAAATACCACATCAGTTCTCTGCCCCTCCAATCGAAGCCACACTTCCTCAGGAGAGATGGCCACAGACTTTTTGCACTAGCAAAATGGAGTGAGCAGATGATTCTGCACACAAATGAAAACTCTCGATGAATTTAAATCTGGAATGTAATTAACATCATCACCTGGATGCTTCTCACCCAAATTCTCTGGTTATTTTTAAATAGGGATCATCCATGTGTGCGTATTTGAAAAAGATAATTCGCATTCTCTTTTGGAGTTGCTGTATCAATAAAAAATTAAATTGATCGCTAGACTACCGCATGTAGGCATTTTGTGGCTTCTTATGGTACTTTGGGAGAGTTGGGGAGTCACTCTTTAGTATAAAGAGCTAATTCAGTGTTGTCAGGGATGATGGGAAAGAAAACTGTGGGATCCTGGAAAAATAAGAGGTGAGAAAGACAAAAAAAAGGAAACTCACATTTCAGGAGAGAAACATGGCCTGAGATTTCAAAAGTTACCCGCTGGTAATCACTTCACTGGGTCATCGTATGTTTGAAGTCTTATTCCATGGACACAGGACTTTGCCTAAATTGACAGGGAACAGGTTCCACAACTCCGTTAGGTGCAGACTCGAGCGGTGACTCTCAGGTCGGGCAGCAAACGGAAATGTGGCGTGCACATAGCAGAATCACAGGAAATGCACGAGGAGTAATGACCAAAGCCGAACTTGCACACGCGAAGGGGAAATCTATCAGAAGGGCTTGTAATGGAAACCTCACTGTCTCCCGCTTCCCCCGCCCCATCCACACTTCCATCGGTCAGAGGTCACCGCTTAGATCTTCCTTCTCCTACCTACCTCTGACCTTCAAGTACCCTTACAAGGCTCTAGCTGGGTTTATGAACTTTTGACCTAGTCTATAACTTCATGTACATTATCACCCGGGAGCCCTTGTCTCCTTTTTCCTATGTGCTTTGATCATCAGTTCTTTTCTTCTGCGGTCACCTCTGCAATTTCAAACAATCGACTTAAACATTCACTTCCTGTTCCATAATGACCGTGTATCCATTGGTCCTGCTGCCTGATGGAGGGCATTAGCATTCTGAATGTCCCAGCCCCTTGCCCACAGTACCTTCCAGTCTTGTCTCCAAACTTCTGTCCTTGCCTTTATTTTTGTGCATGCTCACAATGGTCATATTCACCTTCTACACTGAAACTAATCTCCTGGGGCACCCGGGTGGTTCAGTCGGTTGAGCGTCCGACTTCGGCTCAGGTCATGATCTCAAGGTTTGAGCTCAAGTCCCGCGTGGGGGTCTGTGCTGACAGCTCAGAGCCTGGGACCTGCTTCGGATTCTGTGTCTCCCTCCGTCCCTCCCTCCCTCCCTCCCTCCCTCTGCCCCTTCCCCTGCTTGCACTCTGTCTCTCACTCTCTCAAAAATAGACATTGAAAAAAATTTTTTTAAAAGAAACTAATCTTCTGCATCTCCTATGATTTGATCAAGTTGATTTAAAAATTAATGCAATACACCGTGTTCACATTTTACGACTAGCTACCCGACTATCCGACCATGCTTCTTTCAGGGATAAGCACCTGTGCCCCTCAAAGCTTCTATCATCAGTTCGAATGATCCACTTTTGAAATATTTCTCCAAATATTTCAATTGCCTTGTACGGACACTGTGCCTTTCCCAGAGAGCTTTTGTGGTCGGGGGTTTCTGAATGCCACCTTAATTGTTGTACAAGAAGTTTTGCTAAATTTGCCGCCCTCAGCTTATCTCCTACTTGTCTCTCACTTTTTATTCCTTTAACCTATTATTTGGAATCAATGTCATTTTTCTTCTTGAAGGAAAAAAAATGTTCCTTTCTAGTTTAAGTAGCTTGTACCATGGTTTTCTTGTAGGACTCTCCGCCACCTCCTCACTTTTTGATGGTCTTTGTGTTTCTTTTATTCTCTTCTTCTGCCCCATCGTCCGACTTCTGGCGAATTTCTGATAATAAAACCCGTTGTATACGATCGCATTTTTCCTCAGCATCCTTGTATGCCAGACTCTCCCTCGTCCTGTGCCAGTCCAAGGGGCTGAGCTGGCCTCCCGCACAGTGGTCGTGTTCCTCACCGCGCTCCTAAGCTGCGTGAACAGTTCCCTGAATCAGCTCTCAGGTCCTCTCCTCATTTACCCCCTTGCTTTGGTGGGATGTCCCCTCAAATGAGCATTCGGAAAGGGTTTGGGGGAAGTAGATTATCTGAGTCCTTTTATGTCGGGAAATGTATCAATTCTGCTCCCAAACTGGTTAATACTTTCATTTAGCATAAAATTCTGGACTAAAATAATTTCAGACTAAACTTTGAAGTCCTGGCTCCATTGACATCTGTCCTTAAGAGTTCCCGCAGAGAGGGGCGCCTGGGTGGCGTAGTCGGTTAAGCGTCCGACTTCAGCCAGGTCACGATCTCGCGGTCCGTGAGTTCGAGCCCCGCGTCAGGCTCTGGGCTGACGGCTCGGAGCCTGGAGCCTGTTTCCGATTCTGTGTCTCCCTCTCTCTCTGCCCCTCCCCCGTTCATGCTCTGTCTCTCTCTGTCCCAAAAATAAATTAAAAAAAAAAAGTTGAAAAAAAAAAAAAAAAGAGTTCCCGCAGAGAAATGTAATTCTAGTCATTGGCATTTCTAGTTTATTTTGAGTAAGGTACGTTACTATTTAAAGGTAGCTGTGTGCATCTTTTGTTGGTAAAATTAATATTCTCCCTAGTTTATGTCCTGTTATGTTCCTCTGGTATTTCACATATCTGAATACATCAAAGAGAAGGTAGCGTCCATTTATAAAATGTAAGTGTATTTGTTCTTACTGAAAAGTAATGATTAAGACCCTCAAGTTATATTTCACGAATATTCTTAAAATCTGCTCTGATCAGAAATTTCTGACCAAGAACTAGAGAGTAAATGATGGTAGGATTTATGAAAAGGAAATACGTGATATAAAATAAACTGGAGGGAAAAAAAGAACAATTGAAAAAATATTGGAAATCTGCATTTGGAGGCAAAGTTAAGATCTGTTCCCAGGGCCATGGAAAGCATGTCAGACATTGAAATTTGTGAGAATAGCCACTTACAAAAAAGAACACTTATTCCTTCTGTGAGGACGTTTCTCCTAGTGTAATAGTTCTTCTGGATTCTCTCTATAATTGCACTCATTGCTTCCCAGGGTAAGTGGTTTAATTCTTCTCCCTGATGAGTTACAATAAGAAAGGGGGTCTGTATGGTGCAATCCCTCCCTCGTCAGGGACCTTCATGCCTGCAGGGAGTACAGTTTCAGGCTGTAAGTTTCAACTGTAACCTTCCCGGGGGCGGGGGGCAAAGGGTGGGGGAGACCTGTGATCATCTAGAGCTAAGAGGTGGGTGAGTCCTTGCTGGGAATGCAACGTTAGCGAGCCCATGGTCGCTGCACATCTAGAATCTGTTCTCCGACAGCTCTCTTTGCAACAAAAATGACATTTAGACCTTCGTTTGCCTCATCTCAATTGGTTCAGAACTCGGGCAGTAAACACAGAAGGGATTTCTCTCAATCTTCTCAAACTAAAAACAAACAAACAAACAAACAAAATCAGCATCTAACAACCACACATCTCTGCTAAGGATCTACTTTTATAGCGGGGGCTATTCTGTATCTAACTCTTCTCTTTCATCTTCTTTTTGCCAGGCCGGTGCCCTCTTGGATACCTCTGTGGTCCTCACAGAATTCACGGCAGACCGATGCGTCACTGCTCATTTACCTCCCTATATCCCGTTATTCCTTTATTTGATCCTAAGTTTCATGGCGGGGACTGAGTCTTGATCCCTGTATTTCCTGAGCCTCTACGTACTCAGTAAGTATCTGCTAAATGAATGCATTCTAGTAAGTGAACCACAATTCCTATGCTTATACAGCTTTCTTTCCAGCTTAGAGGGCAGACCGCTAAACACTCAATAGTGTGGTTCGCCTAACAGTTTAGGTAGGTAGCACAGGCTACGGAGACATATAAACGAAAAGTTAATTCTTTCTGGAAGAGACCTAGTGGTAGTGCGTTCTCCAACAGCAGAAATCATCATTACCTCGGCCGGCTGAAATTTCTAATGCTTGTGCATGTTTCAGACGCGTTCGATAAGTTGACATGATAGCGTGTGAACATAATTTGTAAAAACATGAGAGTCAACACATATGGACATATGTGCCTGTCGCTGACCTAAGTGCTAAGTTTTCTATTGATTCACGAGTGGGTTTGGAGAGCACTAACCAAAACCTTCAAAAAGTTACTGTTACAGTATCGATGACTTTCGTTGAACCCCCTAAACCCTCCAAAATCAGGTTCAGATACCTGATAGCCTCTATGGCTTGACAGCTTGGCTGATCTCCTATATTCTGTAGTCTGATTATGATTCACACTACACAGCGTTAATGTAAAAATCTTCCTTACTTATTCTTTCCCTAGAAATAATGTAAACCAATGGCCCCAAATTCCAGGCTTTCGGATCAAGTGAGTTTTAAATTCAGCTTTTTCACAAGTAATAGCTTGTGTTAGGTAATTTAGTTACCTTCTTTAATGGTTTGTTTTCTGCCATTAATGTTGGGGATAATATTAGCTACTTAATTATTTAAAATAATTAAATGAGGCAATGCACAAAAGGCTCTTGGGACATAGTAAAACACATATGAATGGTAGCTATGTTATTACAACTCTTTGTCAATGCTGTGAGCGAATTTTTCAAAACGAAATAAAATATGTGAATCGCAGACTATGACAAATTCAGCCTTTATAGCAAAGGTATTTTGGCTTACTTAATAGTATACCTAACATGATAAAAAGCATTTAGACTTGATTTGACTTGATGTTGTGCCTACTCATTAGCTCAGCTAGTAACGAACCTTCACAGGCAGTCCACACAACAGAAAACCAAATTATTTTTTCTTACAGTTTATCAAACCAAATTATTTTTCCTTACCGTTTAGCTTTCTGATATCCAAATCCACAGCATTTGTCAACAACTTGCCTTGATACGATACGTATAGTCGAACAGTCTTGGCAGACACACAGGGATACTTTATAGTCTGAAAACTAAAGATGCTGGTAATCCCACGCAGCTGCACTCGACTTGCTCCTGCTGAGGGGCCCTGTGCTCCTGACCTCCTACCTTCATCCTATCTACCGAAAAGTCTTCAAGATCCTATTATTTCAAAAACCCTTTTTCCACTGAAAATGTGTAGCAGGACACTAGAGGGATCTTGACAACAGAAATGCTGTGTTGTGAGGTCATGGGAGTGCCAGCACGATTATGCTGCTGGGGCCCGGGAGAAAAGACAGTGGTGAAGAGAATGACACCGAGACATGAGATGGAGAGGTGAAGTTGGCTTGGATCCCTTGTGTTTAATGTTTATTTATTCTTGAGAGAGAGAGAGAGAGAGACAGAGTGCGAGCAGGGGAGGGGCAGAGAGAGAGGGAGACACAGAATCCGAAGCAGGCTCCAGGCTCCGAGTGGTCGGCACAGAGCCCGATATGGGGCTCGAACCCACGAACCGTGAGATCATGACCTGAGCTGAAGTTGGACGCTTAACCAACTGGGCCACCCAGGCGCCCTGGATCCTTTGTGTTTAAAGACTTACTATAGGCATGGACATTTCAGTCATCATGTTGCAAACTCAGCGTATTTTATTTTATTTTATTTTATTTTATTTTTTTTCAACATTTTTTATTTTTGGGACAGAGAGAGACAGAGCATGAACGGGGGAGGGGCAGAGAGAGAGGGAGACACAGAATCGGAAACAGGCTCCAGGCTCCGAGCCATCAGCCCAGAGCCTGACGCGGGGCTCGAACTCACGGACCGCGAGATCGTGACCTGGCTGAAGTCGGACGCTTAACCGACTGCGCCACCCAGGCGCCCCCAACTCAGCGTATTTTAATCGTCCCTCCCACTTCTCTGCAACCCTTCTCTTCTGTTCTCCTCCTTAGCTTAATGGCATTGCCATTGGCCAGTTGGTCACACTGGAAATCATCCATAGCTTAATGTAAATTATTTCAACTACTGTGTGTATTTGTTCCTCAGTTAGCAAATGCTCTTTTGCTAATTTTTAACTGGAGAAGGAAGACTGCAATGAAAGGGGAAAAAATGAAGGATGTTGGCCTAAGCACATCCCATGCGTGACCCAGTCTGGTTGTTCACCATGAAAGAAAAAAAGCTGTTTGATATCCAGCATGAGATTCAGCATAATTTTTTTAAGTTTATTTGTTTTTTAAGATTTCTTTTGAGAGAGAGAGAGCAGCAGCAGGGGAGGGGCAGAGAGACAGGAAGAAGGAGACAGAATCCCAAGCAGGCTCCGCGCTGTCAGCACAGAGCCCGACGCAGGGCTTGAACTCTCGAACCATGAGATCACGACCTGAGCCAAAGTCAAGAGTCTGATACTTAACTGACTGAGACACCCAGGCACCCCAGATTGTATACAATTTCAGCAACAAGAAAATCTGGCATCTCCACTAGAGCACAAAAGCTGGTTTCTCCAGCAAGGGACAAAAATCCCATTCGTTCACTAATATACAAAAAGGAGACAAACACTTTTCTCATTTAAAAATGAGAAACTGAAAACTTGAAAATGGCAAAAATGAACACGTTCATTCCAAGAAAACGTAGAAATACATGCTTTTTGTTCATTTCTCAACATCCATTAACTCTACCACTGGTAACGACCGCTGGGTTTTCTTTTTGAGCAGCCACCCCTACCTTGCTTTTAGTCTATACGTTCGGTCAAGTCACATCAGTGCCATTCCCAGGTTGAGTGGCAGGTCATGTGACAGCCCGGGCTGCGCAGAGCAAGGCGCTCTCTTGGCCACAGAGATGCTTTCAGGATGAGTCCATCCAAGCCAACCAGCCTCAGTCAGAGCAGCCCCACGACTTTCGCTTCAGTGACTGACAAGACACACTTTGGTTTCTGCTGGACTTGAAGCTGACAGCGATTCGAGCCTGGCTTGTGAGCGGCCATGACCACCTGACAGCACGAGGGCTGGAGCTGGGCGACGAGAAAAATGCATGGTAATTTCAAGTCCACGAATCACGGCATGCCTAAATCAGCTGCAGTCTCGTACTTTTTCGGCTGCGTCAGTCGGTACGTTGCCTTTTTTCATCGAAAACTATAGAGTTGGTATTTGATAATTTGCAACGTAGAAATCTAACTTAAGTTTTAGTGAAATCAGTGCAACAAAGAACCTGGTGTGGGAGAAGGAGGGGACGATGGTAGCAAGAGTAAAACTTCAAACAATGAAGAGAGGTGATGAACACAAATGTGAACAACTCCCTGCCATCAGTCATGAAACAGAACTTGGGGGGTGCAGAATTCCATGTCCTCTGTGGTGGCATACACAAACGATGGGACTATTCTGTGCTCCCACGTGCTCTGGGTCGGTCAAGGATGAGGACCAAAAGACATCACGTGATTTGGCAAGAGAAGAATGGGAAAATTTAAGGTGGTAGTTCTAAATTAAAAAAAAGAAAACCATAGGCATAGTAACGATTCAAGAAACCCTCATGCAAAAGTTCTGAACTTTCTCACAGACTATTATTTCATCAAAGCCAAGACTGATGATTTTAAGACCACGGGTGTTTTTCAGCACTAAGGAAGTACCTCTGCAAATTAAACTATAACACTAATTATAATATGCATCGCAAGTAAGAGCTATCAAAATGTAAGAAATGGACATTTTAGATTTGGTAAAATATGATAACAGCACAACAGACTGAATGATAACAGCAGTTGTCTGTCATTTGGTGATTTATTTAAATAATATTCATCAAGGGTTGTCTCTGTCATACAAGAGTTGCTTTTGTTGATTTGTTTTTATGTCTGTCTGCTAGAATAAAGGAGAAATTCAGTTCTCATCTCAGTAATTATCTAAGAAAAGTAAAGCCTTTTTAGGTAGCTGTATGGAAATGCTTCCCATTGTATATGGTGGTTGTTAAATGGAATTCATCACTGAGTCTCTAAAACCATTTTTCTGGGATGCTGACTTGGTTTGTCTTATACGAACCAGTTATACTTAAAGGCCACCAGGATCCTGCTGAGGCCACGTCTGCTGTTTTTGATCCAATGAGCACGACGTTGGTCCCAAACACTGCTCTAGATGCTAAGGACACCAGAGTGCACAGGACAAAGGAGGCCTTGCCTTCTTAGAGCTTATATTCTAGTTGAGAGGAAACAGTCAATAAATGTGAAAACAATGAGCAAGAAGGTTTCTTACAGTGGCAAGTTTACTAAGAAAATAAATAAGGGGGCCCCTGGGTGGCTCAGTCGGTTGAGCGTCTGACTTTGGCTCAGGTCGTGATCTCACGGTTCGTGGGTTTGAGCCCCATGTCGGGCTCTCTGCTGACAGTTCAGAGCCTGGAGCCTGCTTCGGATTCTGTGTCTCCCCCTCTCTCTACCCCTCCCCTGCTCATGCTCTGTCTACCTCTATCTCTCCATAATAAATAAACTTAAAAAAAAAAAAAGAAAAGAAATAAGGGGGCCCCTGGGTGGCTCAGTCGGTTGAGCGTCTGACTGTGGCTCAGCTCATGATCTCACGGTTCATGAGTTCGAGCCCCGCGTCGGGCTCTGTGCTGACAGCCCAGATTCTGTGTCTCCATCTCTCTCTGCCCCTTCCCTGTTCACACTCTGCCTCTCTCTCAAAAATAAACACTTAAATTTTTTTTTTCATTAAAAAAAAAGAAATAGGGTGATGGGGAGAATATTTTAAATACATAGGGCCGGCCTTTGTGGGATGATCTGAATAATGAGAAAGAACTAATCGTGAAAATACTAGGGCAAAGTGTGATACGGGCAAGGGGTGGCACAAGCAAGGCCCCGGGGTGGGAATATGGTGCGTGGAAAAGCACAGATAAAGCCAGAGAGACTGAGGCATGAAGAACAGTGGTTCTCAGCCGTGGCAACATAACAGAACCAAGCAGGGGATGTATAACATAATACCTACCATTCTCCAGGATCCTCTGCAGAACTTCTGACGTGTTTGGCACAACAGGGGCCCCACTATCAGTCCAGATGCCTAGGCCAGTCTCGTGGGTCACCAAGGATGGAGCCACAGCCGCACAACAACGTAGCTATAGCCCAGTGTAAGAGGAGACGCTATTCCAGATGCCAGACTCAGAAATACATGAGGGGGACGGACACGGTCAGCGCAATGCTGCTCGCTTCCGCCAACAAGCCCGCTCCACACAGCCGTCCCTCTCCTCTCTCCCTTCTTCTGAGTGGCTACATTCAGAAGGTCTGTGCCGGGATGGGAGATGTTCTGGTCTGACCGCAATTTTCTTCACGATCCGGAGTTTTTGTGCTTGTCCGATGTTCGCTTCCCAGTCAGCCCTCCCTCCCTCCCTCCCTCCCTCCCTTCCTTACTCCCCTCCTCCCTTCTCCTCCTTCCCTCCTCCTCCCTCCCCTCCCCTCCCCTTCCCTTCCCTAATACAAGGTCCGTCTATGCTCAGCTTCAACAGGTTGCCTCCTGGACGTGTGACTGACCTGTGCGACTCTGTCTGCCCACCTGCCGTCCGCGTGTGCACTTCCTGTCCTCCCTGCGAGACGTGCACACTTTGCACCACGCAGGACACACCCTGGTTTCTGAGTCTGCAGCTCCAGTGGCCTCTCTCGCTATTCTTTCAGACATACCCCTGTTCGATTCCCACTCTTTGGGGCAACTTTCTACTAATTCTGTGTTTGGGTTTTAGCTGTCTCCTACTTTTGCCTCAACTAGAGTGTGAATGGGTTTCTCTCTCCTTGTTGCTCCTGAATGCTTTCGGGAGGGCACTGTGTAACTATTAACCTCACACTGTCATCTTCAAGATGGAAATCGGTCACCGACGTGTTCATCATGGGGCTACGAGGGTCCTTAGCTACGCGTGACAACTGTTGGTGGCCACCATGGTGTTCCCTTCCGTGAATCTGACTCCTGAAAGAACTCTGGTCTCTCACAAAACCCTAGATGACCAGACAAAAGGAAAATAGCATACTTCAGTTTCAGTAAAAGCTTAAACGGAGCCCAGACTTGAGGACAGTTTGTGGCTTTGGTTCGAGCCAGACTTTCAGGATTCCCGATTCCTCTGTAGATCGTATCCCACTTTCGATCCCTGGCAACGTGCGTGCTCCCTTTTGGAACATGATTCTGTTCAGTTCACCTTTATGCCTTGGAGTATAACTGAAAGCTTAGTCATTTTTGACAGTTCATTTCAACTCAATAGCATGAAGTAATTACTTTAGCTCCCAAAGTGAGATTTTTTTCTTTTCCTTTTTTTTCTTTCTTTTGTTCTTTCTCTTTCTTCTTTTTTTCTTTCCTTTTTCCTTCCTTCCTTCCTTCCTTCCTTCCTTCCTTCCTTCCTTCCTTCCTTCCTTCTGTATATTTGAAAGAAGCAGTTAAGCTTTTTTTCACCTCTAGGCTACACTATGTGGACATTAAGCCCACTACTGGTTTATCGATATGGCTGGTAAAACCCTCTGCTCAGGTTCACACGGCTGTGTATCGCCAAGCGGCTGTGAGCTTGTCCCCACTGTGTGTGCAGAATCCTCCTTCTCTCCCTGGGCCACACTCAGTCCCTTTCTACCAAACTGTCACTGTAAACTTATCCCATTTGAATCCTTATTCTTTAGGCCAATGGTGAGCATCATCTATTCTGATATATTCTTGATTTTAATTACTGAAACACAGAGGTGATACTCTGAATAATACTTAGGCTTTGTGCAACGGAAACATTATTATTTAACAACATTAACACTTGAAGAAGCATTTGCAAAAATGTCCTTCCAACATAACAGATATACAATACATTCCTGAGAAAAAAATGTATATATATTAAATTCTTTGTAATGTTTATTTATTTTGGGGGGGGGCATGAGCAGGGAAGGGGCAGAGAGAGAGGGAGACACAGAATCCAAAGCAGGCTCCAGGCTCCGAGCTGTCAGCACACAACCCGACTCGGGGCTCGAACTCCCGAACCGGAAGATCAAGACCTGAGCCGAAGTCTCTTAACTGACTGAGCCACCCAGGCGCCCCTGAGAAAATATATTTAGATTTACCAACAAACATCTAGAACGCAGCCAATTATCTGGACACAAATGGTAGTGTACCTTATGAGGAAGATCATCCCAGGCCTTTTTCTTCCCACAGTATAAACAACTGTTTTTTTTTAAATGGACTCACACTGAAAGAAATAGTTTTAGGAATGTTTTCAGGAAAGAAAAGTCAAATAAGCTTTGCATTTAAAAAGATTTCACACAAACCTGATGTCCTTCAGTAGGTGAATGGATAAGCAAACTGTGGAGCAAACAGGCGATGAAATATTATTCAGCAATGTAAGGAAATGAGCTCTCACGCCCTGAGAAGATGTACGGGAACTTAAATGCATGCTACTAGGTACAAAGAGCTAGTCTGACGAGGCTACCTACTGTATGACTCCTAGCATATGACGTCCTGCAAAAGGCAAAACTACGAAGACAGTAAGAAGATGAGTGGTGGGGCACCTGGGTGGTTCAGTTGGTTAAGCGTCCGCCTCTTGGTCTTGGCTCAGGTCGTGATCTCACAGTTAGCGAGTTCGAGCCCCCTGCCGGGCTCTGCACTGTCAGCTTGGGATTCTTTCTCTCCTTCTCACTCTGCCGCTCCCCTCTCTCTCTCTGTCCTTCTCCCTCCCTCTCTCTCTCTTTCACACACACACACACACACACACACACACACACACACACACAGTAAAGTTAAAAAAAAAAAAATCACTGGTCACCAGAAAACTGTGGGGAGAAAGGGCTAAATACACAGAACACAGGGAACTTCTAGGGCAGTGAAACTATTCTCTATGGTGCTATAATGGTGGATGCATGTCATTATACACTTGTCCAAACCTATGGAATATACAACACCAAGAGTGAACTCTAATTGCAAACTCTGAGCTTTGGGTGATAATAGTTGCCACCGGTAGGCTCATCAACTGTAACAAATGTAGGATGAGATGTTGATATTGGGGAGACTGGAGGGGCAGGAGGAATATGGGAAATCGTTGTACCTTCTTCTAAATTTTGCTGTGGACCTACAACTCTCCTCTCTCCCCAAAGTCTTTAAAATTGTTTACCTTTCATCCCATATTGTTTTGCTCCTTTTTTAAATACAACAATTGTACGTCAAAATTTTGTTCAAGAAATACCGGTCATTTACTTGTGGAACTGAGTATGTCACATAATTACTGATTTGAGGATGATGCGATGTATCCCTTTCATTGTTCAAAAACTGTCGGGTGCCTGGGTGGCGCAGTCGGTTGAGCGTCCGACTTCAGCCAGGTCACGATCTCGCGGTCCGTGAGTTCGAGCCCCGCGTCAGGCTCTGGGCTGATGGCTCGGAGCCTGGAGCCTGTTTCCGATTCTGTGTCTCCCTCTCTCTCTGCCCCTCCCCTGTTCATGCTCTGTCTCTCTCTGTCCCAAAAATAAATAAAAAGCGTTGAAAAAAAATTAAAAAAAAAAAAAAACTGTCTTAAATCATTTTTTTGCCCCAATTTTTTTAATGGAGTAAGTTGACTAAAATTTTCAAATACAAACTATATCAAGATAGGCACAGGATAAGATTGCTTTACACAGCTCAAAGCTAGGCTGATAATAATTTATTTTCTGTCTTTAATAAACCAGTCATACATGCAGCCACTCTCTCTCTCGCTAAAGTCTTTTATGTAAACCTCAAATACATGTCTAATCTTGCACTAATTCATAAATACGGGAAAGCACCATGGAGGGGAGGGTCACAGAAGTGTAATGGCCTAAAGAAGGTGAAGGAAAAGCAAGAGGGGAGGACCCGGGGAAGCAGCTCTGAAGAGGAAAGGACAGATGCAGGCATGGTTAGGGTTACGGTTGGGGAGAACAGGAAGTTGAGGCAGGGCATCGTCCCAGCTGAGAGGAGGGAGGTCAGCAGCGAAGGGTGGTGAGGACCAGGGAGGAGGTCTGGGATGACTCCCGACGGGATGGAGAGGGAACGAGTCAAGCACAAGCGAAGGACAGCAGCGTGATGCTAAAGGGTCCTTCCAGCTGCAGCCGGAGGCTGTGAGTGGCCAGCACTGGCCGCTGAACGTTTATGGGATTTTAAAGACATGTGGGGGAGAAGAACAGGAAAATCACCGCACGGGACTAACCTATGGCAGGACTTTTCTCAGGGGATGGAGGAGATACACGTGGACAGGTGGAAGCGGACGGTGCTGGCCAGGCCAAGGCAGCTCAGGAACCAACATGGGCCCGGCTACACGGGAAGGGAAATGGCGACGGGGGGGAGGACGAGGAGGCCGGTGGACAGCAGTCCAAGAAGGTGACAGGGGCAGGGCCTCGGCTTCTTCATGACAGTTCCTACGTGCAAAGGACGTTCGGGGCAGGTTTCCGTGCTCAGACTTGAGAGGCTGGAAAACATTAAGCCCGACTCCACAACAATTTGCCGAGCAATCCAAGATGGTAGCAGGTACCAAGCTGCCAAGCATCATGGAAGCAGAGGCCACTGGACCCAAATGCAGGAAACTGGGAGGCCGTGTAGAGCGAGGCTTTAATGGAACTTAGCACCCAGCTGGATGGGCAAGCGGAAGGTTTTAACGTGGCTGTGCGGGAGCGTAAGTGGAACGAAAGGCAAGGTTAACCAGCAGAGCAGGAATGGTTTGAAGTGAATAATGAGGCATCCCATCTTGGACAAAGATGCGGGACGAGCGGATTGCTGGATGGAGACACACAGTCTGCGGTCTGCGATCAGGGCAGGCGAGCCAGAGGAGCTCTGAGGCGCTACAACACAAGCCATTGCTAATGGAAGTCTGGCCTTTCAATCTTCCCCCTCCCTTTTCTGAATGCAGCAGATTAACTTTTAGATATCTGTTTGTTTGACTGGGGCAGGAGTTGACAGCCACACTTTGGATATAATATAGAAATCACGTCGAAAGCATATCCTGTGGAAAATTTCCACCCCCAGACTGAGATATAATTGGCAAATACAAACTGCATATATTAAAAAAATTTTTTAATGGCTATCTACTTTTGAGAGAGAGAGAGAAAGAGAGAGAGAGAGAGAGAGCACGCACATGAGCAGGGGAGAGGCAGACACACATAGAATCCGAAGCAAGATCCAGGCTCTGAGCTGCGAGCACAGAGCCCAATGGGACTCAAACTCATGGACTGGACCAGAGATCAGGACCTCGGGCCAAGTTGGACGCTTAACTGACTGAGCCACCCAAGCGCCTCAAAATTGTAGGTGTACAACGTGATGTGAAATGATCCCCGCCATCAAGCTAATTAACACACCTATCACCTCAAGTACTTACCGGTTCCTGCTCTCCTTCCCTCCCCCTCCCCTTCTCTCCTTCCTTCCTGCCTTTCTTCCCTGGTCAGAACACTTAAACGCTATCACCTTAACCAAATTCCACTGTACGGTATAGTATGAGATGTTATAACGGTTATTATCAAAAACGACAGGAGATAACAAGTGTTGGCGAGGACGTACAGGAACCGGAACTCTTACACACTGTTGACGAGAACGTAAAATGGCGCAGCCATTATGGAAAACAGCGTGGAGGTTCCTCAAAAGGTTAAAAATAGAACTATCACATGATCCAGCAATGCCACTTGTGGGTATATATCCAAAGGAAGTAAGTCACGATATTGAAGACGTAGCTTCACTTCTGAGTCCGCTGCGACCTCATTCACACAACAGCCAAGATATGGAAACAACCTAAGTGTCCATCAACACATGAACGGACAAAGAAAATGTGGTGTATGTATGCACGGCTCATTTTTTAGAGACTATTTTTCAGAGCAGTTTCAGGTTTACAACAGAACTGAGAGGGAGGTACAGAGATTTGCCATATACCTCCTGCCTCCACACGTGCACAGACTCCTCCATTTTCAATACCACTCACCGGAATGGTACATTTTTTACCAAAGCTGAATTATACTGACACATCATAATCACTGAAAGTCCATATTTTACCCTAGAGTTCACTCTTGGTGTGTATGCTCTATAGGTTTGGACACATATATAATGATATATAACCATCACTATATAATATAACAGTATTTTCTTTTTTGAAATGGGGGAGTAGGGTTCCATTCATTTATTTTCTTTCCAGCTATACTGGGTATATTTGACATACAACATTTTAAAGGCATAAGGTGTACAATGTGTTGATTTGATACATTTATGTACTGCAAAATGATTACCACCTTTTGTTGACTTTATTTGAAAACACAATCTACAAATAACCAAAATCTATGAGTTGGAAAAACGTCTTCCAAGTGTTTAATGTGTAGCAAATAAAGGATTAACATCACTTGCCAGTAAGTAGTTAATATTTTTAAATCGGGCAACACAGAAAAATCTGGAGCCCTTCCCACTATGAATCTAAGAAGACTTTATGAAACTAAATAGTTTAATGAAACTGTAAAATCTTTTAAATGTCAAAAGAGGCAAACATGATAAAATAATTTTTAGGGTTTTTTTCCTCCTTGCTTCCAATTTACATAAATTCTTATCTCTTAAAGGAAAATGACTCTTCTGGCTCACCTCCATTTGATTACTATATGTAGAAACTAAGTCATAAACCAAATATGCAGATGATCATGGCTTACTGAAAGGTACAATACAATATCCACTTTTAAATATGGATTACATAAATACATTTCTCTAGTTTTTTATATTTTGGCCTGTTGCAACAGTTTCATATAGTGATGAAATTCAAGGATGATCCTTTTTGTTTGTTTTTTTGTTTTTTAATGTTCATTTTAGACAGAGAGCGAGAGAGCGCGCGAGTGCGCTAGCGGGGGAGGGGCAGAGAGAGAGAGGGAGACACAGAATCCGAAGCGGATTCCAGGCTCTGAGCTGTCAGCACAGAGCCCAACACAGGGCTCGAATCCAGGAACTGTGAGATCATGACCTGAGCTGAAGTCGGATGCTTAACCAGCTGAGCCACCCAGGCGCCCAAGGATGATCCTTAATGTTACGTAACACGTATAGCAAATTCATAGTGATGCATATATTAAGGTATCATTTTTTTGGTATCATTATTAAGGTATCATATATCATATCACATCATAAGGTATCATATATTAAGGTATCATTTATAAATTAGAGGTAGTTTACAACCATGAACTTACAAACAGTTTGAAGTTTCAGCTCCTAACTTTCCTCCTGAGAGGAAAGCAATATGGTTTTTGGCTTTTTTAAAATTTTGCGAATTATTTCACTGTCTGAAGCAAGAAGTGAGAAAACAAGGTGAAGAAAAAATAAACAGGGGCAATTCTTTCTTTCCTAAGCCTTTTGAGTATGACTGTATTAGGATTTTGTATGAAGTGATCTCCTCAGAAAATCACGTTTACGAATCTCCTGTGAAAAGGAATAAAGGAAACCTCCCTGAAAACGGAGTTGGGAGTCATGGCGGAGGAGACACTCCTCGCGGCCTACCCAGTCCAGCAGGAAGAGGCACGATTTCCTTTCAGTCTGGCGACCGCACGCTGCCCTTGCCTGCGGCCAAAGACAAGCTGTCACCACCTCAGTCACCTGCAGTCGCCACTTGGAGCCTATTTTCCCCTACTGAACATCTGTTCAGAACGACCCCTCCCAACTTCCTTCTTCCCTGTACGAAAGGCTGCTCTTCCAGATCTTTGAACAACAGCTAAATTCTGGAAAGAGCCTGAATGTCCATCAACTGATGAATGGATAAAGAAGGTGTGGTTTATATACACGATGGAACACTGCTTGGCCATGAGAAAGAATGAAATCCTGCCACGTGCAGCCACGTGGATGGAACTGGAAGGTATTAGGCTGAGTGAAATAAGTCAGTCAGAGAAAGATGGATACCATATGTTTTCACTCATATGTGGATCTTGAGAAGCTTAACAGAAGACCATGGGGGAGGGAAAAATAGTTACAAACAGAGAGGGAGGGAGGCCAACCATAAGAGACTCTTAAATACTGAGAACAAACTGAGGGTGGATGGGGGGTGGGGGAGAGGGGAAAGTGGGCGATGGGCATGGAGGAGGGCACCTGTTGGGACAAGCTCTGGGTGTTGTACGTAAGTGATGAATCATGGGAATCTACCCCCAAAACCAAGAGCACACTGTATCTCCACTGTATGTTAGCCAACTTGACAATTAATTATACTTAAAAACAAACAAAAGGATGTTTTTGTTCTCTGGACTTGCCTGGGGTTCCCCGTAGTTTGTGCGTCCTAACTCGCAACTTCTCTGCTGTGCCCCAATAAACCAATTTGCTGCTTGACAGCCTTTGCTGTTTAATTTTTAACGTTGACAATATCAGTCTATGTTGAAAACTATTTCACGACGGAAGTTTTGATTCCTTTGGAATTGAGTGTTTTCATTAGTACAGATCAGGGTTTGGTCAATGATGGCCTGTGTGTCAAAGAAGACCGGCCACCCGTTTTTGTTAAGGACAGTCTTCCCAGGCCACAGCCATGCTTACTTGTTTATGTATTTCCAACCCTACCACTGCAGAGTTGTGTACTTGTGACAGAAATCTTACGGCCCGCAGAGCCTAAAATATTTATTATCGGGCCCTTTACAGAAAAAGCTTGCCTACCTACTTCTGATGCTTCTCATTGTAGATACACAAGTCATGTTTTAGTTGGGTTTTACTATTTTAAAAATAAATTTATTGTCTCATTATCATGGTTAATCCAAGAGGTGAATCTGATGATTGTATTACATTCTTATGTCCCCTTCACTCTCCCTGCAAAGTAAAAATCTAAAATCAACCGGTACTTACTTGAGTACCTGTCCTGACTACAAATTCATACTTCAGGTCTCAGTTTTACGTCGCAAGGTAAATAAAATACCCAAACCTCAATTTACTAGTTCCAAGCAACCGAATGCTCAAACCCTAATCGGTAACAAAACTGTCCTGATGTCTGTCCTCACTTTCCAATGAATATTTGGAAGAAATATTAATAAATAAAAACAAAATTTCGTAGTAAAGGTGTAGACAGCTCAAAAATAAACAACAGGTTAGACAACCAACTTAATCCACAGGTGAACATAAATGAGAATTACTCTTATTATACATCTAATCATTCAATATCATTTAATATACCATTTAACTTTATTGCTAATTTGAAAATCCCAGAGGTCAGTTAAAATTTGGTTTATTTAAGATTTAATTAGGGGCGCCTGGCTGGCTCCATCAGTTAAGCATCTGACTCTTGATTTGGGTTCAGATCACAACCTCACAATTCACGAGATTGGGCTCTGTGCTGCCAGAGCAGATCCTGCTTGGGATTCTCTGTCTCCCTCTCTCTCTGCCATTCCTCTGCTTGTTCTCTCTCTCTCTCAGAATAAATACATTTAAAAAAACACTTTGAAAAAAATAAAATTTAATTTTTTTAATGTTTTATTCATTTTTGAGACAGAGAGAGACAGAGCATGAGCAGGGGAGGGACAGAGAGAGAGCGAGACACAGAATCCGAAGCAGGCTCCAGGCTCCGAGCTGTCAGCACAGAGCCCGACGCGGGGCTCAAACTCACAAACTGCGAGATCACGACCTGAGCCGAAGTCGGATGTTCAGCCGATTGAGCCACCCAGGTACCCCAAAAATAAAATTTAGATAATGAATGTCATGGAGCCCTTTTGTGAATCTAGCTCAGAATCTAGCCAGTACAGCTTATTTTTCGTAATATCATAATTATCTTCAGAAGTGGTTGCATAGGAAGTATTCCCCCCAAATAATGAAATTTATTACACCTACAGAGTTCTTCCAATATAATGGACTGAGAAGACAAGAGAGAGCACCATTTGTACCACCAAGACACGGAAATTCTTCACAAAAGGTAATACTTTACAAATATATAGTCAAATAGGAAAGAATGGAACATTCTCAAGGCTAGAAAAAAGAATGGAAATCAGAGGCAGAGATGCAGGTTATTAGATCCACTTATGGATCTAGGGCCTAGATACTGAGCCTGAATCCTAACGCTCAACAAAGATGGGAGAGTTGGCCTCTGTCCAGAAGAAGGCCGGAGCTCCCACCATGAAAGAAAGTACAAGAAGAGATCCCTCCCTCTCTAAGGCTTGTGATAGAAAGATGAACCACTGGGTAGAAAGAAAGCAAAGTCATAAGCTTGTACCAACTACGAGCCTGTACCATTTATAGGTGTGAATGTGTCCAAATTTACAAAAGATATGTGCTGCTATCACCCCAAGCCATGGAATTTACATAAGAGCTGCTCTGAGACCCATAAAACCTCTGCATCCCAGCAGATACATGAGAAGAAACACCACTAGGGAGACTTTCACACCTGCTGCAGTTGAGATTCCTATCTAAGAATAACTCTCAGTGTAGATGAGCTCACACAAAAGAATTACAAATCACTGCAGCAATTAAACCATCATGATGTGGAAGGAGGGCATCAGCAGCCTGAGCAGAGACGGAAGACGGAAACGAGAAGGGCCAAAATGCATCTAGTGAGGATTCAAGAAGGAGGTGGGAAAAAAAAAAATACAAGAGAGAAGCATTTTTCAAAGAGATAGTGATGTCCACCTTTCCAGACTCGTAGAAAGGTTCTCAGTGGAACCCTAAGCACCGTGTGGTATTTCTTAAAGAAACATACACCGCAGGACAGCCGCCTGGGCGTGAGACGGGTCAAAGGAAGGGACTGGAATATCATTCTTTTGTTATTCCAGCTGGGTCATTCTCACCAAAGTTTGGATTATGGAAAGGAAAGGGGAAAAGAGGCCGGAAAGCCAAACTTAGGCCGCAAAATAGGATGATATGTGAAGGGTGATACAACTGTTGCTTCAGATAAGTATACTAACACGAAAAGCTTTCATAAAAAAGGTGAGAACAGCGGGCTGGACACCATCGCGCCCTGCTCGACACGTCTCAAGACTTGCTAACGGAACGCCGTGCCAATGAGATGCTATCTTATGTACTGTACAGGCCTTCTGTATTTCCTAATTTATTGAAAAAATCAGAGAAAACTATTTAATTAGAAAATGAAGGCACTGGAGTCCCCTCTAAACTTCTGCAGGGTTTCGAAGGAAGAATCCGAGGCTGTCAGGGCACCGCGGTTACTGGTGCTGACTCTCTATGCTAGCGAACGTTCACCTTAAAGATGAGTCTTCTTCCTTGATTCAAAGCGTTACTAACAATAGTTTTGTCGACTAGACATTTGAGCTAGCTGGCATTCACAAGAAGAACTTGTGAAAGTTTTCTTTCCTCTTGTCTCTGTGCTGGGGCCGGGGCAGTGGGGGTGGGGAGGGAGTGTGGGGCGAGCAGGGTGTAAGGTCTGTGTTATTCCTCAACCCTGCTGAGCAATCACCTTGGCAAACCACAGCCTCTCTGGGCCTGGTTTCTGTCTGTGTTAAGTGGGGCCCTCCTCACAGGGTGCTTGTGAAGACGGATGAATGTAATGAATGCCCACCGTGCCAGGCCTAAAGGAGGAGCTTGCTCAAGGGGAGGAGCACAGCACTTTTCTTTTTTTTTTTAATTAAAAAATTTTTTTTGATGTTTATTTATTTTTGAGACAGAGCATGAGTGAGGGAGGGGCAGAGAGAGAGAGAGGGAGACACCGAATCGGAAGCAGGCTCCAGGCTCTGAGCTGTCAGCACAGAGCCCGACGTGGGGCTCGAACTCACCAACCTCGAAATCATGGCCTGAGCTGAAGTCGGACGCTCAATCGACCGAGCCCCCCGGGCGTCCCAGCGCTTTTCTTTTTACAGCAAGTGCTAGAAGTCAGAGGGACAGCAGCAAGCTCTACATGTTAGAGGCAAAGTCTTTGGAGAAAGATTTACTGGGTATTTACCTGAAATCATTTCAGAGTATAAGCGATTATAAACAAACAGAGTCAAGAATCTTAAGGGAGAAGGATACCAAGGATACGGAAGAGGAACCATGGCTTCCAAGAGCAGCCATGGGGCAGGCGTGGCAGGCGTGGACTGGCTGGGGATTGGAGCATCTGGGAACCAAGCCTTTGAAAGGCAAAGCAACCTCGGTTATAATCCAACCCACAGAATTTCATGTAAATAATCTGGTGACTCCTAAAGACATTTTTATAAAAACAACTTTTATACAGCCTTAGCCTTTTTTTTTTTTCAGTGTTTGTTTATTTCAAGACACAGAGTGTGAATAGGGGAAAGGCAGAGAGAGACTCCCAAGTAGGCCCTGTGCTGTCAGCTCAGAGCCTGACACAGGGCTCGATCTCACCAACCCTGAGACGGTGACAATCATCTCACCTTGATGCCGAAATCCAGAGTCAGAGGCTGAACCTCCTGAGCCACCCAGGTGCCTCAGCCTTAGTCTTTTTATACCTGGTTGCTACTGAGGCCCCTGTCTTCAATGCAATATGACTGTAGTTAAGATTTCCTAGTTTTTCAACTTCCCCTTTTATCATTCAGGTCATTTACCGTATGTTATTTTTGAAAAAGGAGTTTAGCACCAAACAGAAAAGTCTACTAAGACAAAATATTCCAGGCACATTTCTATAAATTAATACCAGGTTCCTGTTACTTATCCAATTAAGTGTTCATTGTTTTATGATTAACGTAAGTATTCATGTAATTACACTTCATTATAACGGACTGACTCAAGGGTTTGCAGGTGCCGCAACCAAGCCCACCTACATGCTGAGAACTTAATCTGAGTGATCTCAGCCAGGGATCCAGAACTGCCTACAAGAACAGTTAACCTTTTGAAACCCAGTCCGAAGAGAAGACGTCTAACTATCGCCAGGTTTTCAAAGGAATCCATGACCTTAAAATAGTTAGGAAGCATTAATTTACTGACTATATCCTTCCTTTTCCTGATGTCTCCTATTCCAGCACGAGTATCTCCGTCATGTGTAACAAAATGATACACTAAACAGTCAGGCCGTTATAGGTAGCTATTTTGTTTCCGAATTTAGAAGGTGTCAGGATGGGAAAGTTACAGGCAAATACAACTTCAAACAAGGAATACTTCACACAGATAACCCTGTATTTGTACCACTCACGCCATGTAACCAGTTGTGTTGACTTCACATAAATTTAACTACCAAAGATACAACGAAATGGGCACTTTTTGAAAAATCACAAAGCAACATCACCTAAGCCGTTAGGAAATTAGAAGGGTTATTATATTACAATAAGCATGTCCCTATAAATCACTTTCTAAGAGTGCAATTCTAGAGAAAGAAGTAAAATTCACATTAACTCTTTGCTTAACTGTACGTCCATAGATAGTTGCCTATGTTGCCCAAAGGGCATTAGAAGCTCTTTTAGGACACACTCGAAAGAACTGAACATCTCAATGAGGGCCTAATAACTTTTAAAAAGTCATACCCAAGATAATACAATGATGCTGATTGAAATGTAATAGTGTACATATATATTTAATATAATCTATCTAAAATATCCTCTAGACACAATTAAAATGATTCTTTACAAATGAAATGAGTCATATGATCCTCATTCTCTCTGAAAGAGGTATCAGGATAGTTTAAAAAAGCAAATACATTATTTGTTAAACATCAAAGTTTCCTGATTTCTTTCATAGGCTGCTATGTATATCTAATGATTTGCACTTGCTAAATGGATTTTCATCACTGTATTTCTTCCGATATTTATCTTATAGATGTAATTGTTTTACAGGCCAGGTTTTCTACACTTTTAAGCCCACACTGTACATGAATGATTTAGGTGTAATATCTACTAAAAATTGTGTTTAATGTCTGGTTCAGTAATAACATACATTAAACATCAAAAAAGCATAGGACTTAAGCAAAACGAAATACTTGAAAACACGGTAACTCAATAAATTTAAAAGTCTACTCTGCATATTTTTACACACGCGGAATAGATGTCACTTTGGAGACACCTCTTTTCTAGAGAGGAAGTTCTCCTACCAGAGACACTGAACCTTTTAGTGAAACATTCCATCACCAAAACCAGGAGGTCAGCTCCTGGAAATTTTTGAAAAATATTGTGATATCTATTGTATTTTTTGGGGGGGGGGGTTAATAGCCTGCTCGTATTCAAGAAAGAAAAGCACAGGAAGAGCCATAGGAAAATATTTGCTTTAAAAGAAAACTAAACACGATTCCATTGCTTTACAAACACAGATCTACCTGTTTTAAAGCCCACCCAGCGGCATTAACACACAGAGCGCCGTCGCTAACAATCGACCTGCACAGCATTCGGCATCACTCGATGAGTTGTTTCACAAAAAAACTGCGTGTGATTGTGTCAGTATTTATAAACCCCAGACCACCCAGTAACGACTTAAAAATTATCAACTCGCTAACTCTGGTTTAAGCAAACGAGAACATGCAAATACATAAATGCCAACCATGGGAACTTAACGAGGGATAATGGGTACAAGGGGGTTGGATCATCAAGTTATAATCCCACCGAAGAGCGGGTGAGCCACCTGTGATTTTAAGCATCTCTGTGTCTCCGCGAAAACGCCCCAACTAACCCTGGGCAACTCTGTACTCGGTGCATTTACTCTGCTTACTCAGTGTCCGTGGATGGGCTAGTCGCCAATCCAGGGCAATGTTTTTTGGCAAAATCAATCTGCAGCAAACAAATCACTCTCATCTCCATTCCGTCTCATCCCCGCACCCCCCCCCCCCCGCCCACGCCGGCCTCCCTCTCCCTCCCCCCTACTCTTCCCCTCCCCCACCCCGGCCCCGACAAAGTTACTTAAGGGCTGTGGCAGAGCGCACATCAGTTAGCAAAGTTTTCTCGCGCAAAGAAAGGCCACCTGTCCCAGCTACGTTTCCCACCTGTGCCAGAGCCCTCAGAGCCTGGCGGAGGACGTCCCACGCTGCGTGGGACACAGGGGGTGGCGAGGGAGAGGGGGCGGGGTGGGAAGGTAGCTCCGGGGTCTCGGGGAAGGGCTGCGGAGGAACCAGGCGGCCCCAACCTCGGAGGAGTTCGTTCAGGGGCTGCAAGAGAAGGAAGGAAGCACATCCGGGCAACGGAGAGCGGAGTGGTGGTCCGTGACCATTCTCTCTACCTGCGGTCCTCCTGGCGGTCCGGGCGAGCAAACGGCCACCGCACTTCCCTTCATTCCCGACGGGATGAGACCCCCGGCTTCTCCCCGGACCGCGCGGGCCTGGGCTCCGTCCTCCTTCCTCGGCGACCGCAGCGACAGCTCTGCTCCTGGGCGGGGGCACCGCTCCCCCCGAGCCGCGGGGGCCCCCATCCCCGCCCGGGCTCCCGGCGCCACCGGCCGGGCGCGAGGGGAGGCGGGGGCCGTTCCCCTCGGGGGGGGGGGGGTGAGACTCGGCCCGGCCCCCCGCACCGCCCCGGGGCGGCCCCGCGCGCGCGCGCTCGCCGGACCCAGCAGGGGGCGCCGCCGGCGGGACGCGCCCCCCGGCTCCCTCCGCCGCGCCCCCTGCCGGCCCCAGCGCCGCGCGCCCCGCACGACCGCGCCCCCCGCGTGCCGCCCGTCCCGCCGCCGCGAGCCCCGACAGCACCCCGGCGCCCCCTCCCGCCCTCCGCTCGCCCCCCACGGGCGCGCACGCGCGCGTGTCGCTGAGCAGGGCGCTCGCAGACCCCCCCCCCCCCCCCCCGCTCCCAGCCGGCTCCTCCAGGCTGCCCGCGGGGGGCGCCCTCCTGCTCCCCTCCGGCCCCCGGGCGCCCGCCTCGGGCATCCCGGGCCTGGGGCTCGCGCAACCACCCCTCTTCCCACCTGGGCTCCGGGCCGCCCGCTGCAACAGCCAGCGCATTTCCTAATTTAGGGCGTCCCCGCCGGGGGCATGGTCCCTTGCAGGGGGCTCGAGAGCCTTGCCGACCACCACTGGGGCTCCGGAAGCGGCGCCCTTTCCTCGTCGACACTCCTGCAAAGCAAGGGCCGGCCCCCGCCGCGAGGAGGCACCCCGCGGGAAGGGCGGAAGCCTGGTGCCGGCAGAAATGCCGCCGGGCACCGCCAGCTCCCTGCGTAGGGCTCCTTCGCAGCGAGCGCTGATCCATGACTTTTACGAAGCCGCTTTTACTCTGGTTTTCTCAGGCCTGGAGAGGTGCGCCCCACTGTGTTTCCATGGCCTCTAGGTATCCTGTGAGTGCTGATGTACCTCAATCGTGGATTTTCTGGTTGCGTCCACACAGACAGTTGCGCCCCTTTGTCTGCACAGGAGAGTGAACTTGGTTTTAGCATTTTTGTGTCTGGAGAATGGTTTGGGTATCTGAAGACGTTTGGTGAATGTGCTCGGGAGGTAAATTCTCTCCTTCCTGCAAGGATCATTTTGGTGTGTTTTCTGATTTATTACTGTTTATTTATTTAGAGAGAAAGCGTGAGCAGCAGAGGGGTGGAGGGAGAAGGAAAGAGAAGCCCGAGCAGGCTCCTTGCCCAACGCGGAGCCCTTAGCCAGGCTGGATCTCAGGACTGGGAGATCAGGACCTGAGCCGAAATCGAGAGTCAGGTTTAACCAACTGAGCCACCCCGGTTGCCCCTAGTTTCTGATTTTTTTTAATGGAGTTATGCTACCGCATCGGGAACCAGATGGAAACATAAAGATCCTGGAGAATTTAAACATGTCTTTCATGTAACAAAATAAATAGTCCCGAGGCGGAAATGTTTCTAATGCTCAGATTACATTAAAGCAAACTTTTTCAAAAGTAGAAATGGAAGGGATAAGTCAGTGTCCAATAAGAGAAGTCCAACGAAAGGTTTCGTATCACCTCATAGGTGATAGTGACAACCATTTCTTTCAAAAACTTCACTCTCACAAGGATAAATAAGATATAGGTTGCGCTGTATTATTAAGGACATATGAATCATTTTCTATCTGTTTTGCAGGTAGCATAGTGAAAAGAATTGCGAACTGTTGCTCTAAAAATGTCCTTACTATCCAGCAAAGGTTGCAGGGTGTACGTTTGTGTCAAAGAATTCAAAAGTTATTAATTCATTTTCACTGCCCAAACTAATGCGATCTCAGAGTCAGGACTTCTTTTCTGTTGCCTTAGAAAGAAATAACTGGCAACAGTTTGATGCTGTGGAGGGTGAGAACACAGAGGATTCAGAGCACTTGCCATAATTGTCCTGGCAGGAAAGCTAAATACGGCCAAAGCAGTGTATGGAAAAACCCCAGTCGTGTGTACAAGGGCATGACGGCTCCAGTTTGAGCACCGTATCAGTAAAAAATATTTTGAGCGACCCGGTACATGTATATTTATTTGTAAATTATATGCATTTGTGAAGATACAGTATGTTACATGCCTGAAGTTAACATACTACATTGGAAAACAAATAGAAATTTAAAAAGGAAAGATAGATGTACACAGGAGAAAAGTATCGGAATGAAGGAGGATCTCTGCACACCGGCTCCCCAATGGAACAACCATAGGGGTGCAAAGTTTTAAAAACAATCATTTAAAGTGTCTGGAAATTGTCCCAAGGGCATACAGGCAATGAAGGAACATTTGTTCATGAAAATCTACTAAATCTTGGTAAGAAGAGCAAGAATGTGGGCATCTGGTCAACGCCATGGAAACTCTGCTCTGGAGGAAAGTGGATGGAGAAGATGGCCTCTCTCCCCTAGTTCCTGGTCTAGGATATCGGCTTCTCCCTGGGAGGGGCAGGCCTCCACCCTTCTCAGCCCCAGTCCCCAAGCTGTGTGCAGACGTGGCCGAGGGGTGTGGGGCTTTCCACCTATCCAGCCACCACTGGGGGTCGGGGGGGTGGGGGGAGGTGTGGAAGCTCTACGCCAGGTATAGCGGGGTAAGAATATTGGGCTTCTAATGACCCCACCATAGCTTACTCATAGGGTGGAGGTTCCTCCTTGGGAGAGGAAAACTGAAAATAAATAGCAAGGGCTACAGACCCCAATCAGTGCCCTGCCCATAGAGCACAAGGGTCACTGTGAAGGAAAAGGCTGCTGCCTGCCTCCAGCTCTGGGGCAGTGGGGCAGAGGTTCTGGGCAGTGGGAAACACAGGCTGTAACATGGCCCCACAGCTCTCCCTGAGAAGACGGATTTTATTTCGAAGAGGGTCTGGGGAAGCTCATACCTAAGGACCCAGTGGAGATCTTGGTAATGAGTATTTAAGAGGACGTTGGAAGCTCCGTGATAGCCAAAAGCTAAATGGTGGACCCGCTAGGAATTTAACAGAGAAACCCAAGAAAAAGAAAAGAGCTCCCCCCGCCGCCCCACCACCAGGGTGGAGGAAACCTCAGAGACTGGCCTCAAAGATTACTCCTGCAAAGGGACTGGGCTGTAATTGGATCCAACTGAGGAACAGTTTATGTCTAGGTGTTGTTGAAAATAACAGGGAAACCAGTCAGCAATTAGTGGAGGCTCAGAACTGAGTGTGATATGCACAGAGGCAAACCAGCCAGAAGCTCAACAGGGACTTTGGGGACAGGAGTCTCAGAGGCTAAACTGACCAAGAAAGAAAAGAGGAAAGACTCAAATTCTTCAAGCCAGGAGTGAAAGAGGGACCATCAATATCAACCTTAGAGAAAAGGATTTTCAAGGAATACTGCGAACAACCCTGTACTGACAAATTATGTAATTTACATGATATATGCAAACAAATGCAAAAGAAGGAAATGTGTTCCCTTCCTTCAACCACGCACAAAAGTTAACTTAAAATGGGTCACAGGCCTCCTGCAGGAGCTTAAAGAAAAGACTCCTAGAAGAAAATATCAGAGTCAATCCTTGTAACTAACCTTGGGTGGGGCAGTCATAAGCAACAAATGAAAAAACCGGACAAATGTGTCTTATTTCATTTCAGATTTTCTTTATTTGATGCTTTCACTTCTAAAATTATCTTCTCTTTTTTCTCGTTCCTTAATTATTCACTATTATACCACAAAGTGATTCATTAAAATCTCTGTTGTGTCACCTAGCATGAGGGATTTTTTGAAAATTAACGGGTCTCTATTATGCCTCTCTGATAAAAATAAGATTTAACAGACCAAAAGAGAGCCTAAAGTCTTTGAAAG